>NC_140594.1:1129567392-1130187392 GCF_964204655.1 Triturus cristatus | reverse complement strand
GTAAATTATACTAATCCTAAATCCAGCGCGCCATCTAGAGCAAGTCGTTGTAACAACTTGCGTTGTAATGGTACTGCATTGTAACAATGCGGTTATTGTAACGACCGCGTTGTAAAAGCACATAATGTAATGCCTCGGGTTGTAATGAGACATATTCCAAATGTGAGTTTTAGTCAAGATCCATAGGTGGATGCACGGGAACATCCATGTACTACCCATAGAACACCTTTCTGACTCTAAGTAATGCAAGGCAGCGCATTACCTTGAGTTAATTTTGTCTTACAAAGCCATGCAAATCAACACTTGTGTGACTTTATTAATACGAAAAAGTTTTTTGCATAAGGTCTGCGTCAAAAAAGTGACACAACCCAGACATAAAATCTTTGCAAATCTGGGCGTATATAAATATGGGTTTGTGTCCATGGAAACGCCCATGCAGCACCCACGGAATGCCTCCCTGATGCAACGTAATGCAAGCCAGTGCAATGCACAGCATTGTCTTACTTTTTCATACAAAGCCATGCAAATTCATATTTACACAGCTTTGTAAATATGGTAAAGGATTTAACATCAGCCTGCGTCACAAATGTGATTTAGCACAGACGAAAAATGTTTGTAAATCTGGACTTAAATATATTCTAGTTCCTGTTAAAAAATGAACAAGTTAAAACCATTCAGTTAAATCAGGATGACAAGAAAAACTGACAAAGACATAGTAGACCCGACTCTGGGCCCCCAGTCCCAACTATCCAGCCAAGAATGTATATATTTGGGGGGGAGGGGTCACACCCTAAACACCCTCCCCTGAAGCCACCAGGTTTAGGACGTGCACTTGATCTATTGCCCAGAGTCCGTCCAGAGGCCCGTAACACAAGATGGGCAGAAGGCAAGCAACGGACATCAAAAGGCTGTTGCCGACTCCAAAAGCGAAACTCCATCCAGGGGCCTTTAGAGCCTCCAGGCATGATGCCTGAAATGTTGCCAGCTCTATGTAATACTATTACAAATTAATAGAGAGGGTTGCAAATATACATATGCAGAGAGGGGTGGATGGATGGATGGATGGAGTTGCAAGAATTGAGAGGGCAGTATCACCAGCTAAATTAAATAAAATTATGTGGGAGAGCTACTGAAAGCTCGGGCCAGATTCCCTTACATCCTCAAGCCTAAAACGACCCGAGCTCTCATGGGAGAAGATGTGGCCTAGTGACTAGATCTCCCGACCATAGACCACGGGGAACTAGGTTTGACCCCTCCCCCCACCTCTGCATCCTGTGAATTCCGGCAAATTTCCCTGTGCCCAAAAAGTGTAATGAAGTTGTTGTCTAAAGCGCTCTACAAAAGTGCCAAAAATTGATGAAAACCTACAGTCAATCCCAGCTTGACAAAATTGTGTGATCATAGATCAATACTTGTTTCCTCAAGCCACCTTTTTGTTCATGTCACATATGAGATCGCCTTCAAATACGTGAGTTCAGGATGTGCACTGTACACAACTCTCTGTTGTGTTTGATGTAATAGCCTTTAATATTGCTCCATCTCTAATAAGAATCTAGTCCACCTACATGGTGCACATCACGCCTGACGTGCCTCTTAGTTCACTAACAGCATTGTCAGCAGAGGAGGGACAGTAATGTTTCTCAGTTCAAGTTTAAAAATGTTCACCTTTTTAGGTCTCAGCCTTCCAGGCAGCAGTCAAATGTCAGAGGTCAAGACAGAGGTGAAATGTCAAGCTCTCTCTCCCTAGGGAGCTTGGTGTTTACATTTCTTTCTCTGACTTCAAAGTGACAGAATTTACGAGACAGTCCTGCTGAGTATCCATGTGAGAAGAGAGAGTGTCAGATGTCTTTTTTCTCTAGCACAAAACAAAAAACATGAACTGTCCTGAAGTTTCAGAAAATATCAGAATTAGTACAAATGAAGCACCTGCTTCTTCCTAATTCTGAAGTGTGGTGGAAACAAATAATTGAATTCGAGAAAAATACATCAGTGCACTAGATGGTACCCCACATCCCAATCTACCCCACACCACTCCCATCTACCCCACTCCCCCAATCTACCTTCACTCCACTCCACCCCATTTTACCCCCGATCTGTTCCCCTCCACTCCATTCCTTCTACCGTATTATAATCCACCCAATCTACCCCTCTCCAATATACCCCACTCCACTCCAATATACTCAACTCCACTCCAGTCTACCCCACTCCACTCTAGTCTACCCCAATCCACTCTTCCCTAATCTACCTCACTCCACTCTTCCAATCTACCCCAATATATCCTACTTCACTGTCTACCCCACTCCAATCTACCCCACTTTAATCTACCTTAATCTACTCCACTCTAGTCTACCCCACTCCACCCCAATCTACCCTACTCCGCCGCAATGTACTGAAAGTCAATCTACCCCACTCCAATCTACCCCAATCCACCCACTCCACTCCAATCTCACCCAATCTACCCCACTCCATTTTACACCAATCTAATTTACCCCACTCTACCCCAATCTGCCCCATTCCACTCTACCCCAATTTATCTCACTACAGTCTACCCCACTCCACACCTCTAACTTTTAGCCATGTCGAACTGCAGCCACACTGGTGTACATAATGGCTAAAACACATTGCCAAAGCCAATAGCTCTCACATAGGCGAGACCTATTGGCTTTGCCAGAGCTTGTTTTAAATACTACTAAATGTAGTAATGTAATCTGATGTACAAGAGAGAAGCGATCCACATGTTAAAAAAAACATTTGTTTTTCAGTTTTGAAGAGACTTTATCATATTTTTACTTGATGTTTATTGCATGATATTCATGTCAAATATTTTCAAGGCTCATCTCGTGCCTGACTCCTGCAGCCAAGCCAGACCCCTGGCTTGGCTCTTGCTCAGCTCTCCCTGTCAGCTTGTTGGCTCGCTCACCTCCAACGTTGCATTAATGAAACTTGATAAGAGCCTTTTCACTTTACAAAAGCCAGACCTATTGGACTAGCTGATACTTGTACATTTCTGCTTGTGACTGCATCTGAAGCTGAAGTGCTTTTCCAGCATGTGAGTTAAAACAGTGACATAATAGTCTATACCTTCCCTTTGTCTCCATGATAACAGGAAGGTGCAGCAGAGCGCGTCAGCACAGACAAAAGAGGACCGCCTAATGCACAGACCAGCGGTTCCTGACCTTTTGACTTCCGGGCACCCCCAAAGAATCACTGCTGGAAGCCAGCGACCCCCGCCTAAGCAATGTCTATGATTTGAACCTCAAAACAATATACCAAAAAAACAGTAACCGGTAAACATCGCACAAATTCACAAACTACGGAATATGCCACATAATCCACACAAAACATGCAAAATCAAAGTTTAAATGTGAAACCTGGAGCTCTTCAATTTTAGTTTCATTTCTAAAAGAGGAAGCGATATGCTAGTCCCTAGCATACCACTCTATCTTTTGTTATCAGAATGCATTCAATGTTCATGTCACCACCTATCAGTCCTGCTTCAGTTGAGGTCACTAATTGTTAACTCTAGATTCCATTTGCTGAACTGCTGATGCCACAAATCCAGCTAATGACACCAATTTAGTTTTTAGCTTTTAGTTTTAAATTCCTTCACATTTACAGAGTGGTTTAAAACGTTGAATTATGCTTCTCTATTGTATATATGCTTTAACAATCTGCTGATATTCTTTATTTTATAATTAGTCACAGATCCCTAAATAGGCGTCGCGGACTCGCAGGGATGTGCCGACCACCGACCAAAGGCTAACAACTCTGGCACAGATGAAGCTGGCACAGCAGGGTCTGAGAGCTTGAGAGGAAACGGTGACTTCCATAATGATTGTCACTGACATCAACACACACACGCTACTCATAACTGATGGAAACATCAACAAAGTGATCCTTATACCAGAAGGAAATAGCAACAAAGTGATCCTCGCTCCAGAGGGAAATAGCAACAAAGTGATCCTTGCACCAGAAGGAAATAGCAGCAAAGTGATCCTTATACCAGAGGGAAATAGCAGCAAAGTGATCCTTACACCAGAGGGAAATAGCAACAAAGTGATCCATACACCAGTAGGCAATAGCGACACAGTGATCCTCGCTCCAGAGGGAAATAGCAACAAAGTGATACTTATACCAGAAGGAAATAGCAGCAAAGTGATCCTTACACCAGATGGAAATAGCAGCAAAGTGATCATTATACCAGAAGCAAATAGCAGCAAAGTGATCCTTACACCAGAGGGAAATAGCAGCAAAGTGATCCTTGCTCCAGAGGGAAATAGCAGCAAAGTGATCCTTGCTCCAAAGGGAAATAGCAGCAAAGTGATCCTTGCTCCAGAGGGAAATAGCAACAAAGTGATCCTTGCTCCTGAGGGAAATAGCAACAAAGTGATAGTAACACCAGAGGAAAATAGCAACAAAGTGATAGTTACACCTGGCTATTAACTCCTGAACAATCCCATACACAGTAATAGTTAAATCTGATGGAAACATGTTAAAGTGATACTTACACCTGATAGAAACATAAAAGCTGAACATCGATGTGCACAATTCTAGTTACAGTAAGGCTTTCTCACTTCACAGAACTATTGACTAGCACGATGACAGTAACATCTAATAGAAACTTTTGTTAAAATATTTTCACCTGATGGCGAAATATATCTTTATTTCCGATTTACTCCTTAGTATGTAGTGTAGATGTAAACATTCACATGTTTTCCCCATATGCGCCACTGGTAACAGAACTGACGTATGCATTGATTCTACTACCTGATGTAAATATCGGCTATGCATCAATTGAGCACAATAGTGGACAAAATTAACAATGGAGGTCAATCATTGAATGATCTCTGATGAGTTGTAATCTGTGCTAACAAAATAGTCCAAGCGGGATTGTAAAATGTGAGTTACTGTTTTAGCGTAATTGTAACAGCTGCAGCCACGCTTTCTTGCTCATGCTAACCATGCCTAAAGGAAGAGCACCTCTTGCCTTTTTTTAGCCTCTTTTTCAAACCTAGGCTCGCAAGATTAGGCCTGAGCGTGAAATTCTGCTCCACTCACGGAGTTTGCAGAGTCTTTCTCATTCGGTGCTCCGCTGAGCGCGCAGAGTTCAGAGCGGAGTTTTGTCCTCGCTTGCGCTCGCCAACGTTACGTTGGTGAGCAAGGATATCTTACGCCAGACCAACTGTTGGTGTAATGTACTCAGTGTGGGAGTTCACGGATATCTACGACCACTCGCGTTGAGAAACCTTCCATTAGCATTGAGGAAGCTGACGCTCGAGCCGTAAGAAGCAGCACTCTCTAGCGTTGCACATGGTGCAGTTCGCGCTGATTTTCGAGCCCGAGCCAAACACCCGGTGCTCAAAATCAGCACGAACGGCACGACCTCATGCTCTGCCGCTTGCTGAATGCCATGTTGCACGACGGAGCTTTTTGGTTCCTTAGCGGAGTTCCGCCGCAAATTCTGCCGAGGCCTATTCAAGATACGAACATTTTGATTATCTGGCTCTGCCATGAAAGTTTACATTCCTGTTACCATTGAACCATGTGTTCTTCCTTTCGCATGATTTCTGAATTAGACACCAGTGAACTATGTCCATTTGTTGCATAAACTCATCAGATATCGTATAGAAGCCTGTATGTACAAATCTATGAATTTGGGCATTTCGTTTGCTCCCTGAGTTTGCATCAATACAGTTACTTGAGTTACCATGCCAGACCAAATATATGATTCACAGCTAATTAATTTTTCCTTGTTTTTTTAATAAAGTCTTTCAGGCTTCTATTGGCATGTGCACAGATTTTCTTTGAACTATGTTTATAAGAATACCTAATAGCAACATTGTGCACATTCGTCTAGAAGGATGGCTGATGAGAAAACTGAGCCTTTTTCACAAACTGAACTTTTGTAGTATGTTTTGTAGTACTACTAAACACACTACAAAGTATACGTTTTGCCTATACATGTGCGGAGCTCTGTGCCCGACTACAGAGTCTTGCACATGTAAGTATAGATTTGAGTAATGAATATGGGAGGGACACAGGTGAGGAATAGGTGGGAATGGGGGCAGACCTGCTACTATAGGAGGGGTTTAGGAAAGGGTTTAAAGAGGGCATTACCCACCCACACAAGTGGTAGCCAATTGCATTACTCTGGGCATGGAGACATGTAACTTACATTTTTCTAGGAAGTTTCCTCTCAGCGTTTGTGAATACTGAAAGTACTAAACCTACTAGAGTGTAAACCTACTACAAAAGTGTAGCTTATCTTTGTGCATCAGACCATAGTGTTCATGTCACTAGTGACACTTGATGACAAAATGGACATAACTGGCGTACACAGTAATAGATGCAGCTGACAAAAACACTTTCATGTGGCTAGGGATGGCTGACAAAAAACATTGCTTTACTGCCCAGGTCAGTACTTGGACTGACAGGAAAGATCCTTTTTCAGTTTGATAAGGACACCTAGCTGAAACGTGTTTAACCTTAAATTCATTAGCTGTGCCTTATGGAAACATTGGCTTCCAACTCAATAGACACAGCTGATGGAAACATTGTCTTTGAAGTCGATAGAGACGCCTCATAGAAACATTGACTTTTAGGTCAAAAGACACACCTGATGGAAACATTGGCGTACAATTTGATAGACACAACCGATACAAACATTGACTTTCAAGTTGACAGAGACCCCTGATGCACAAGTTGATAGACACACTTGATTGAAACATGAAAACATTGACCTACAAGTTGAAAGGACACCTCTGGAACATTGACTTAAAATAGATAAGGACACCTGATGGAAATATATCCTTTCAAGTCGTTAGAGGCCCCTGATGCAAACATTGACTTACAAGTCGATAGACACAGCTGATGGAAACATTGAATTAAAAAGTCACTAGAGATGCCTAATAGAAACACTGACTTACAAGCAGATCGGGACACTTGATGAAAACACTAACTTACAAGTCGATAGACCCACCTGATGGACACATTAACTTACAAGTCTACACGGACGCCTGATGGAAATATTGACTTTCAAGTTGAAAGGGACACCTGATGGAAACATTGACTTACGAGTAGATAGGGACACCTCGTAGAAACATTGACTTACAGCTTGATAACAACACCTGATGGAAACATTGACTTAAAAGTCAATAGACATACTGATGGTAAACAATTACTTTTAAGTCAGTAGGTAAGCCTGACAGAAATATTGACTTATAAATTGATAAAGACACCTAATGAAAACATTGACTTACAAGCTGATGGGGACACCTGACGATGGAAGCATTGAGTTACATGTCAATAGGGACAGTTCATTAAAACATTGATTTGCAAGCTGATAGGCACAACTTGTTGAAACACTGACTTACAGCTTGATAGCGACACCTGATAGAAACATTGACTTAAAAGTCAATAGACATACTGATAGTAAACAATTACTTTTAAGTCAATAGGTATGCATGCCTGATAGAAATATTGACTTATAAATCGACAGAGACACCTAATGAAAACATTGACTCACTAACTTACTACCTGATGGGGACTCCTGACGGAAGCATTGACTTACAAGTCAATAGGGATAGTTGATAAAAAGTTTGATTTGCAAGCTGATAGGGACACTTGGATGAAACACTGACTTGTAAGTCATTATGGACAGTAAAATGGTCGATAGAGATGCCAGACATACACATTGACTCACATATTGCCGATGGCACATGATGGGGTGACTCAAGTCACTGTGGTAGGGTTTGCTGTGTAAAACATTCCTACACATATTGTATTGCATTGTACTGAATTGTATGGTATTGTACAGTTATTGTTTTATACTTAAGACGTTTTATTTGAAACAAAAACAATTACAAAGAATAAGCCATAAACGTAGCATCTTAAATATAAAGTAACAAAAGGGAAGAAGGCGAGTAATAAACAGTAGAAAGCTATTCACATTTTGATATTATCATAGGGAGGAGGGGAAAGATGGAACAGAATATAATTCTACAACTGAATATCGAGTATCATTACATACTAGTAGTGAATAAAGAAATAAATAAAATACTTTAAAAACAATGCAATAATGAGAAATAGTGAAGAGGAAATAGTAGAAAAAATAACAGTTTATGGAGGTTTAAAATTTTCAGAACGTTTACAGGATACATGTGTTCTTGCACCTTTGTTTAAATGGTTAGTTAATGGTAACCAATATAAATCTCTATTTGCAAATCGATTGTAGGAGGAGGCGAATGCAATATCCAATCTGTTATAATGACAAACATTATTCCACCAAGACTTAACTGAGAGTTAAGCTGAACATTTACAATTTAGTGTAATTTGCTGAGAAGCTAAAGCCAACATTAGGTTAAATAATCCCTTTTCATGTGACGATCACCCCAAAGACTCTAATAGACTACATGCAAAAAGAATAACATTAGATGAAGAAATTTTCATATTAAAAACATTTGACATAAGAGACCATATGTTCACCCAAACGAAGGCTACATTGGGGCAGGAAAATAAGAGATGCATCAAATCAGTTAAAGGAGAATTACACAGCCAGCAGGAGTTGTTATTAGTGTGCGAAAATCTAGCTATTGATGGAAGAGTAAAATACCACCTATGATATAGAAAAAACATAGATTGGGTGGTGGATGCGGATCTGAAAAATGTTAACGATCTAGCCCAGATCTCGTTCCAGAACTCAATGCTCCATTCACAGCGCAAATCTGCTGCCCAGATCAATTCCCAAAAACTTTTAGAATTTACAGAACCTGGTGTGAAAAGATGCTTATAAATCAGGAATGCTTTTGGAAGTAACATCAACATTTTGAGAATCAAATCTTCTGAAGATGTAGAGGCATCTGAGGAAAAGGAATACAATTATTTGTCCAAAATGAGGGCGGACACTTAAAGGTAGCCTGAAATTGAGGGAAAGAACATGGAGTCATACCATCAAACTATTCCCCAGAGTCTCCAGGACTTCCACTAACGAGGTCTATTATTAGTAGAAATGAGACGGTTGTACCAAAGAGGAGATTGCAGGAAAGAATCTCTAGAAATGACTTTTGACTGACAATGAGGTCTCAACAAGAAGCATGTATGACTAAGTAGAGGAAGAGACATGATATTTGCCTTTGCAGTAAAGGCTAGAATTTCTTTTACAGAAAAAGGTGCAAATAAAGATCATTCAACTATAACCCATAAAAGAGTGAAAGGGGAGAGGTCTGTAAGAAGCCAGTTAGATGCCTGTCTAAGACAAAAGGCCTTATGATAAAGTCGAAAGTCAAGAAATTTTACTCCTCCATTAGATTTTGGTTTCTTGAGATGTGACAGGGAAATTCTAGCTTTCTTATCATGCCATAAACATTTAGAAAGAAGGGAGTCAAATTTTTTTAAATACATTAACGGAATATAAATGGATATCATTGAGGGAATATATACTAAAATAGGAGTGCTCATCATCTTAACAGAATCAAGACAACCCCACCATGAAAAAAAAGAGGGTTCCAGGAGGAGAGGAGTTTAGAGATACGATCGAGCCCTTCCCTCATATTGATTTTAACCTAATCCAATATGGAATTATTAAACCAAATGCATATGTATTTAATTTTAGAATTATTTCATCAGAATCCAGTCAAATCAAAATTTTGCTTAAGACAGAATTTGATATTGGGAAGAATTTCTGTCTTATCAGGATTAGTTTTGTAACCAAAGACCAGAGAAAAGTCTGAGAATTCTTG
Source organism: Triturus cristatus (assembly GCF_964204655.1). NCBI lineage: Eukaryota > Metazoa > Chordata > Amphibia > Caudata > Salamandridae > Triturus > Triturus cristatus. Next base: position 1,130,177,655 of record NC_140594.1, on the reverse strand, counting down.
TAATAATGAGGGAATAGAGGTTTCAGGATTGGATATAAAAAGTATAATCTGCATAGGCGGATAACTTCAAATGTTGATCGCCATAAAGAAATCCAGAGATCGAGGTATTCTGGCTTATATGAGGCAACAAGGATTCAATCGATAAAATAAACAAAAGAGGGCATAAGGGACATCCTTGATGCACACCACGCAGCAATGGAAAGAATTAAAAAATAAGACTGTTAATTAAGACAGAAGCTCCAGGGGTTATATAGAGCAAAGAGATAAGAGAGATAAATCTGGGACCAAAACCATGCCAATTAAGGACTTTAAATAAAAAAGACTAATCCACTCTATCAAATGCCTTCTCCGCATCAATAGAGACTGCAGCTAAAGAATAAGAAAGAGTGGAAGCCTTATTCATGACGTTGAATAGTATCCGAGAATTATCAGAGGTTAATCTGCCTTTAATGAAGCCACATTGCTCTTGACCGAGGCAAGAGAGGCTCAAGATGTGGAGCAAGCAATTTGGCAAAGACTTTATAATCAACATTTTCAAGGTAGATAGGGTGGTAATTCTTAGATTGCTTAGGATCAAGACTTTCATTATGGATTAAGCATATAATAATCCACATTTGTAAAGTGTGAACAATCACCCGTAAGGGTCTCTAGGCACTGGGGAAGATTAAGCAAGCTTTGGCCAGAGTCACATGGTGCTGGGCTAATCTGTCGCCGGGGATCGAACCGTGATCCCCAGATTCCGGAGTCAGTCGCCCTGGCTGTGGCGCCACACCTATAGTGGCTTCTAAAAAACTACCATCTGCCTTGCTGGTAATATAAAAGTGTTGCAAAAGTTGCAAGAGGTTCGGGATTAGTAGGTTTGAAAAATGTAAATAAAATTCTACCATAAACCCATCTGGACCCGGGGTTTCTCTTTTTTCAGATGACCTAAAGATTTAGACAATTCTGTAATTGATAAATCGAACTCCAGACCTGCGAAGTCAAGATTCCCACTCGAATGGGGTATAGCATGACTAAGATAGTTATCAATAAGAGAGACAGTTGCAGTGGATTCCAGAGCATATAGAATTTTGTAAAAGTTCATGAATTTTTTAAAGATGTGTTGATCCTTAAAAGATGCTTTCCTTCTGACGACTGGATAGAATCTATTAACACATGCTCTTTCCGAGATTTGAGATAATTAGCCAAAATTTTACCTACTTTATTCTGTCCGCCATAGTAACTAGCACTACTACGTAGAAGAATAGATGAGGTACTATCAGTAGTTAATTTGTTAAAATCTAGCTTTGCACAAACAAGTTCCTGTAAAGCAGAATCAGATGAGGAAGAGTAAAATTGGTGTTCTAGATGTTTAATGTTGGCTAATAGACTTTTATATTGATTAAGAGATTACTTCTTTTTCCTGGAGACAACATTTATAATAAAACCACCGACAGTAGCCTTAAAAGCCTCCCATATCAATGTAGGGGAAGCATTCAGATCTGCATTAAGGGAAATAAATTCCTCAGCAAAGGAAATAAAAGAGGAGAAAACCGGATCATGTAAGATAGAATTATTAAACCTCCACCTAGGAGACCTGGGCTGCGATAGGAGCAAATCAAAATCAGCAACAAATGGGGCATGATCAGAAATTACAATAGATTCAATGGAGATGAGATTTTGAGATAAAGATTTAGACAGCAAAATGTAATTTAACCGAGTCAGAGAGCCATGAGAAGGGGAGAGAAAGCAAAACTCTGTTACATCTGGGATACATAATCGCCAGGCATCTACAAGATTTGTCTGAAAAATTGTGTTATAAAATTGTTTATGAGCTTTATTTTTTTTTTTTATTATTTATTTTTTTTTTAAACCGTTTATTGCAATCTCAAATATATACAAGTATGGGCCTACAACCTTCCGGCCGGCCGCTAAAGTGACAAAAGCACATGACATACATACGATAAGGCACTTGGCTTTGCATAGACGATAAAGGAGGAGGTATCAACAACGTGGGCCACATAACTCTGAACCCACAATACGGTTTCGTTTTCTACAACACAACAACATAAAACCACACCCGCAAGGCAACCCACGATCAAAAATGACGACATGTGCCCCTCAAGTGGGGAACCCCAACCATCTAAAGAAATCCAGAGGGGGGGAGGGAAACTGATCCAGGACTGGGAGAACAATGTGCCCAGGGCTGAGGGAGGGGGTCAACTATGGGGATGGAGCTGGTGAAGCGGGAGGCAACAACGGTGGCTCGCAAATACCCCCGCGGTAAGCGTTCCAGGGGCCCCATATCTTCACCCATGCCCCAGGCTTACCCCGCGCCACGTATACCACCTTTTCTCGGAACATGCACCAATCCATATGTTCTTTCCAAGCCGACACCGCCGGGGGTCTCTGAGATCCCCACAGCTGAGCAATGTCACGTTTAGCTATCATATATCCCAGAGTCACCCATCGCGTCTGCGGAACCGAGTAATCAGTCGGTTCCCACACATTCAGCAGGCATCTCCTCGCTTCAGGCAACAGCGCGACATGTGTAACCGCTCGCAGGACCTCATGCACACCACGCCAGAATCGCTCCACCCTCGGACATTCCCACAGAATGTGTAAAAAAGTCGCCAAAGCACCACACCCACGCTTACACAATCCATCCTCAGCATAGCCCATACGTTGAAGCCTTGGCCCCGTCATATACACCCGGTGGAGTATCTTAAGCTGGACGAAGCGAAGGCGAGCCGGGATGGCCACCTCCTTCGGAGAGGCCACCGCGGAAATCCAGTCCTCGTCGTCCAACTCCAGCCCATCGGCAACCCAAGCCTCGCGGAGGCCAGTCAGTAAGCCCGAGCGGTCATTTATCAATTTCTTATAAATGAGGGAGATCGTGCTGTCCGGAACGTGACCATCTAGCACTCTATCCTCCAGGGGGGAGGACTCCGGATGGAGGCCACGTCTGGGAAGACGGAACCCAGTGCGTGACGGACCTGCAGGTAGCGAAAGTATTCACTGCCCTGCAGCTGAAACTCCGCCTGCAGCGTCTCGAATGTCTTGAATCCTCCCCTCGTCCAGAGATCTCCCACTGTACTGATGCCTATCATGTCCCACCTCTCGAAGCCCTTCGAGGTCCACAAAGAGCCAAGCCTCTCCGACGCATACAACGGTGACGCCCGGGTCAAACGGTCCTTCCATCCCATAGCTGCATTAGCCGCGTGCCATACTCGCACCATGACACGCGTGGGTCCCGTCAAGCGGGAATCGGGCACGCTAGTGTAGAGCGCTCGATTGTAGTCGCCACCGGGCAGGAGCATTTTGTCCATTTCAAATGCCGGGTTTAGGGCGGGCCCATAGAGGCCGTGATTAATTGCAGCTAACTGGGAGGCCCAGTAATACCGCTTAATATCCAGGAGGGCAATCCCTCCGTCATACCACGGAAGCGTCAATTTTGCCAGGGCTATACGCGGCCTCCCGTCCCAAAACAGACGGCGCTGTAAGCTTTCCACCTCACGGAAGTAGCGCGCCGGGACCAAGTCCATAGTGTTCTGGAGAGCGTACAAAAAGCGCGGCAATGACATCATCTTGAACAATGCCGCCCGGCCGAGCGGCGAAAGCGGCAAGCGCCGCCAGCGCACGACGTCCTCCTTCAAGCGCTGGAGGGGGGGAAGCAAGTTTCGCTCGTAGCGGGCCACCGGGTCCAGCGTGATATAGACCCCCAGGTATCGAAATCCCTGCGAGGCAATCTGGATCGGACAGCCCCGAGGGAGGACAGGAGCCTCCACGGAAAGCACATAGACACAGGATTTAGCCCAGTTGATGACAAGGCCAGAATTACGGCCAAAGGAGCGCAGAACATCGACCAGGACAATCAGTGATTTGCGCGGGGAGGCTAGGTACAAAAGGATATCGTCAGCGTAGAGGGACACGCGGTCCTCATACTCGGGGGTCCAACGGAGACCTCGGATAGAAGGGTGCCACCGCAGCCACTCCGCCAGGGGTTCCAGGGCCAATGCAAAAAGGAGCGGCGACAGGGGACAACCCTGTCGCGTGCCCCGTCCCAGCACGAATGGGGCCGAGACTCGACCATTCACCACCACCTGTGCCAATGGGTCCGAGTACAACAATTTGACCCAACTGATGAATCCCGGGCCAAATCCGAATTTCGCCAACATCGCCCAGATGTAGGGCCACTCGAGCGTGTCGAACGCCATGGTGGCGTCCAGGGACGCCAAGATGGCCGGCTCCCGCACGAACGGAACACGCTCGAGCACCCCGTGCAAGCGCCGCAGATTAAGGGCCGTATTGCGATGGGGAATGAAGCCGGACTGGTCTTGGTGGACCAAGTCACCCACCACGCCGACCAGCCGGTTAGCGAGCACCTTGGCGAGGATTTTAGGCTCCGCGTTTAAGAGCGAGATAGGCCGGTAGGATGTAACCCGGTCCCGCGGTCTGCCCTCCTTGTGGATAACCACGATGGTAGCCAGACGCTGGTCCGGCGGGAGGGAGCCCCGCGAGTGAGCCGCAAGGAACATAGCGCGGAGGTGGGGTGCCAGTACGTCCGGTCGCAATTTATACAGCTCGATAGGAATGCCGTTCGGGCCCATGGCCTTGCCAGAAGCGACCGAGCGGATGGCAAGGGCAATTTCGTCCGAGGTGGGGGCGGCATCCATCAATTCCCTGTCCTCCATTGAGAGGGAGGGCAGCGCGATGTCACGCAGCAGGGCATGGGAGTCCTCCTCCGGGCAGGGAGAAACCGGGGAATATACCTCGCGGAAATAATCCGCGAAGCAGGAGACAATGCCTTCCGGCTCAGTGACACGTACACCATCCATTCTTTCAATCAGCGGGACCACACGACTAGCTCTCTCCTTCTTATCCAACCACGCAATCAACTTACCAGCCTTATCACCCACATCATACAATCGCCCCTGTTGCTCTCTGCTGAGGCCCCTGGCCGCCTCTGTGACGAGGGACCTATAGGCCGCCTGCTTAAGGTGTAGAACGTGCAGCGCAGCGTCAGTCACCCCACTCCCCAGACCACCCTCCAGTTCAGTGATTTCGGCCTCCACTCGGGTCACCTCCTCCTGTGCGCGCCTCCGGGCATGGGAAATAAGGGAGAGGGCCTCCCCTCTAAGCACAGTCTTGAAAGCCTCCCACAGGGAAATGGCAGACGGGACAGACCCCACATTCTCCTCAAAGTACCGTTGCAAGGATTTAATCAAGTCAGCACGAATAGTGGGGTCGCGCAGATACCAGGCATTGATTGGAGCTACCCTGCCCTCCCCCCTCGGGAAGACATCAAAGTGCAACAGGAGTGGGGAATGATCTGAAATACCCCGCGCCAGGTGGCGCACCTCCCCCACTCTCCCGGCATAGGCCGCTGGGACAAGGACATAATCAAGCCGCGAAAGGCTACCATGGGCCCCCGAATGGAAGGTGTACTGCAGCTGAGTGGGATGCTTTAGACGCCAGCAGTCCACCAATCCCAGCGTGTCCAAAAGGCCCGACAGCCACGCTTGTGCCCGGGGGAGGTCCCTAGGGGGATAGCGATCCAGAGTCCCTGAAGCCACCGCGTTGAAGTCCCCCCCAACCACCAGAAGCCCCCCCGGAAGGTCAAGCAGGAGGCGTCCCAGGTCCGCAAAGGTGGTGGACTGTAACCCCGGTGGGACGTATACTGAGACAAAGACGACTACCTTGCCCTCCATTCTCCCCACCAAGACAGTGTAGCGTCCCCTCTCATCATGGCGCACCTCGTCTATTTCTAGCGGGAGCGAGGTCTTGACCATAATGCCCACCCCTCGCGAGCCCGATGTGAAGCCCGAGTGGGCCACCAAACGATAACCACGTCTATTCATGGCACAATAGGAATTACCAATGAGGTGTGTCTCCTGCAAAAAGACCACATCAGGCAAAATCCGTTTCAGATATTGCAGGACCACACCCCGCTTAATCCTATCACCCAGTCCGTTAACATTCCAGGACAACAAAGTCAGGTCCCTACCCCCCATCACATACAGAAGCCATCATTTGTCCCCCCGAGAGCATCTCAAAAAATCCAATACAATAAAGGGTTTGCCTTGCGGTAGAAACGAACCACACCCCACCCCAACCCACCCATCCCAACAGAACTCCCCCCACCCTGCACCCCTGCATGAGCCCAAATAGCCCCCCCAAAGTGCAGTGTGCCTGTCGCCCCATGGAAAGAAAACTAACTAGTCCCCCAGAGGAGGAGGGAGATCCCCCAAGAGACCCCACACGACCTCCGCAGGAGGGGAACTTACCCTAACAGTCAATGGTGACAATAACACAGTCCAGAGCAAGGCCTACCATTAGTCCCTCAGTCCTGATCCGGCGGGCCCTCCCCACCAACCGCTCCCCCCCCACCTCCCCGGCCCCGATCTCCGGGCAGAGTGTCCAGCCAGTCCCCGGCCGCCTCGGGACGATCAAAAAAGTGCGTGCGGCCATCCACCTCCACCCTCAGCTTAGCCGGAAAAAGCATCGCATATTTGATATTCAGGTCCCGTAGGCGACGTTTGACACCGAGAAAACTCAGGCGCTGCTTTTGGACCGCCGGAGTAAAGTCAGGATAGAAATTGATATCCATATTGTCAAGTCTGACCGGCCCTTGTAGCCTGGAGGTCTGCAGGATAGCGTCCCTGTCCCGAAAATTGAAAATCCGGGCGATGAGAGGCCTCGGAGGGGCTCCGACCTTAGGCCTACCCCCGGGGACCCTGTGGGCACGTTCCACTGCAAAAAATTTACTCAGCCCCCGAGGCTGGAGATGGGTGAGGACCAATTCCTCCACGAACAGATCCGCTGCCTCTGCCTCGCGTCCCTCCGGCACCCCGATAATGCGGACATTATTCCTCCGGGCCCGACCCTCGGAATCCTCCAGTCGACGATGCATCAGGGCGCTCGCCTGGCCAAGCCTGCGCACCTCCTGTTGGAGGGCCGCCACGTCGGATGTGAGGCCCGAAGTAGAGTGGGCCAAAGAATCGACCCGGTCATTTGTTTTTGAAAGATCGGCTCTCACGAGGCCCACGTCCACGAGGACCGAGTCGATCTTCTGCGCCAGAGTGTCAAAGCGCTGGTCCACCGAGGCCTTCATCTCGGCGATGGCGCCCATGACATCTCAGAGGGTCAGGTCCGTGGGCAGAGCAGGAGCGTCAGTCGGGCCCGTAGGGGATCTACGCAGCACCTCTGGAGATCCCTTCTGGAGGGTGTAGCGGTCCATATTGTTGGATTGATGGGCCGCGCCACGACGGGTCGACTTCACCTTAGCCCGGTCGCCATCTTGTTTTGTGGCCATGGTCGCGGTCCCAAATCGAGCCAATCTCCTCAAAAAGGGGGTAGACAATCCCGTTCAAGGGCTCCGGGGGGGGGCGACAACCGCTCCGCAGGACGGACCGCAGCCGGCGGGCCGGCAGGGCACCCCAACGAGGCCACACCACCGCACACCGCCTCGCAACCCAACCTCGCCTAGCAGCAAGGAGGGCGCAAAAGCGAAAGTGAAAGTGCGGGGTGCGCGAGCCGCCCAGCCTTGCCCGCCGCTGTTATTCACTTTGTCGCCGGATCGCCCCACAACTCCAGTACGGGGGGCCGGCGTGGAGAAGGCCGCAAACCTTAATCGGTGCTCCCGCCGGTGTCCGAGGTCCGAATTGAAAACGGAAAACGGGCGTCACCTCAGCTCGGGTTCAGAAACACAGTCCCCTCATCTAGGACAGGATTCGGTCAGGATTTATGCAGGAGGTCGCGGAGGTCCTCGGGAGCCTCGCACCTACGCGGCCATCTTGGGTGCGCGCTAGGCTCCTCCCCCTGTTTATGAGCTTTATGAGGGATAAAGTGAACTTGGAATTGGCAATTAATAAATGGATCAATAATCTGGTTGCAATCACCTCCTAGAATAAAAATTCATCTTTATATTGGATATATGTTTTGTAATATTAGGCCAAAAAGAATAATCCAGTTGAGTCAGACCATAAACATTAAATACAGGCAAAGAAATATTGTTAACATGTAACTTAACTAATAACCATCTACCTTCCGAATCTATGTCTTGAGAAACAACAGAACAATTTAGCTTTTTGTGACATAGGATAATTGCACCATTTTTCTTAGTGGAGGTAGGAGAAACAAAGACTAAGCCAACCCAATTCCGATGGAGGTTCAAAGCCTCTGTCTCCTTCAAATGAGTTTCTAGTAAACTAACTAAGTCTGGATTATAGGAAGCTAAGTGAGAAAGTATTGTCCGCCTTTTTATAGGGTTAATAAAACCTTTCACATTCCAAGACAAGACTCTGAATGTAGAAATATAGGCCCAGATATGAACAACACAATCAACAGTAATAAACCAACTGGAATGAAGTAGCGAAAAAGAGAAAAAGAACTGTGAAAAGAAAGAAGATAGCGAAAAAATAGGAAAGAGGGAAAGGGAATAGGTAAGACGTAAGAGAGGACAGTGAATGTTAACAGCTGACAATATGTATGACTGCAAAACAGGAATACAAAGAAGACTGACAACTGTAATACGTACCTACAGGGGGGAACAAACAGAGAAAAAATACAAGGAGTGGCGAGACATAAATGAAGACGACACATCCAACAAGGGGGAACGCACCACAGCCATATAGGACGAGCAGGAAACGGATAAACAAGAGATCCAAGAAATCTGCAAAATTATGAAGGGAAAAGAGTAAAGTCAACATGTTATAAAGCAATTATTAATTAATTGTTTTTAAACAACCTGCAAAAGAAAACAGTAAACTAATCAAAGTGTACCAAACTTGGTTACAAGAAAAAGAAGTAAAATCAAGTTATAGAAGTCACAGAAGAAGGACCAGCAGTTTCCATAGAAGATGCAGAGTGTGACTGAAAAAATCTTCTAAGGTCCACAGGATCCTCAAAAGTAGAGGCGCTGTGTTGAAAAGTAACTTTAATCAGGCATGGATTAAATAACCCATAGCATGCAACCAATGCACGTAAAGCAGGTAGAAGTTCAAGGAATTCCTTCCGTCGTTTGGCTTTTGCTGTAGACACATCCTGGGAAATAAAGAATTTAGTACCAGACCAAGCTAGCTGTTTTTAAGTTTAGCTGCATTCAGAACTTGCAGAAGCTCAGGAAATTTAAAAAAGAAGGATCACGCCACGTGGCTTCGATGGAGCAGATGACGAAGACAAGCGGAGCACAATCTATGAGCATGTTGAATATTCAGATTTGTAGACACAGGGAAGTCCAGAAGCTTTGAAAGAAAGGCAGTGAAAACCTGAACGGGTCGTCATCTTCCAAACCCTCCAGAAGACCATATAAGCGGAGATTATTGCATCTGTTTCCATTTTCAAGGTCTTTAGCAGATTTCTTTAGCAGGGGGACCTCCCTCTTTAAGGTAACAATTTTGATAGACATGTCCTGTAATTCCCCAACATGCTGTTCCACCAAGGCTAGACAGGTTTCCATAGCCGACCACTTAGTGTCCAGAACTTGCAGGTGAGAATTGGTTTCCTCAATGAATGGACGTAAACCACGTATTTCCTCTAAAACAGTGTCTAAGGACACAGGAGAAACTGACTTCGGTGGAGGAGAGTCCCATTTAAGACGTTTCTTGGCAAAAGATGGAATCTGCAAACTGACTGAAGAAGATATTGAAGCCATTGGCCTTGAGGAACCAGATTGAGCCATACTGCTGGTATTGTGCATTGAGGAACCAGTAAGGGAAGAATCAGATATAGGAACGTTAGCAGTGTACTTCTTGTTAGTGAGCAACAATTTCTTAATTCTACCCATGGGTCAAAGAAGAAGAGAATCCGTAGGAGCAAGAGGAATCCACAAGCAGATAAACTTGAAGTCCATAGAATCCCTCCAATAACCTTCCTCTCAATATGAAAGCCATAGGGCAGTATAAAGTTATTAATAGACAATAAAAGAAGGAGTCAGTAGACCGCAGCTTTTGGAGAAAAAGAAGAGAAAAGACGGTACCTCAGAGAAATAGCTGCGTAAGGATCTTCACTGCAGAAAAGCTCTGCATCTGCTGAACACAACTGGTCCAAAAAATAAGAAAAAAGAAAACGGTAACTGGTAACGCAGGAAAAAGCAAGCTGTGCAGGATATTATAATAAAACTCCCTTCATTATTGATGTGCCTGAGGTAAACTCGCCATCACAGAAAAATTCCAAAATGGCAGCTGTTAGACAATTGCTTGAGTGGTTCAGGTGTTTCTCAGGGCTGGTAGCATTAGGAAAAATGCCAGCAGTAAAGACCCCCACAGGGGGTCTTTGGAAATAGAAAAATCTCCATTTCAAAGCGAAGAAGGTGCAAGAACCGCGGGTTTCACAGCGACATTGCCCACTGCCGTATGGAGCTCTGAAGTCAGGCGGCCAGCTTGGATTGTGCTGCGCTTGCTCTCCATTGTATCGTTATTCATATAGCACTTTCTAACGCTATTTTAAGGCTTATATCAATGCCTGCAGCTGACACAAATATACCAGTAAACTCTGGAGAATCGATGAGGTTATTGTTAGGGACACTTAGTGGAAATTGGCTTGCATGTCACTGGGGACATCTGATCGAAATTGATGTGCAATTTGCTTTTCTATTCTCCCATTTAACTGTAGAGATTAAACCAACTCTATGATTCTAACCCATGTTCCTTTCAGTCCCTGCTTCTAATGTAGATCCAGCCAGTGGATGTTGTAAACCAGGGCTCATTAGGTAACTATTCCTTGTGAAAAACACTTGAATAAAGAAATGCATTTCTTTAACTACAGCCAACAACATGGATGTGCTTTCAAATCAGCACTTCCTGTTGCTTGGCCATCGTCCCATCAGAGAGCTTCATGGTGCTTGTTTTCACTGTTACATCGTTCCATCATAGAACTTTCTGTTGCTTGGTTTCACAATGACATCGACCCATCACAAAGCTTCCTGGTGCTTGTTTTCACTGTTATACCGTCCTCTCACAGAGCTTCCTGGTGCTTGGGTTCACTGTGACATCACCCCCTCACAGAACTTCCTGGTGCTTGGTTTCATTGCGTCTTCATCCCGTCACAGTGCTTCCTGGTGCTTGGTTTCACTGTTATACCGTCCTCTCACAGAGCTTCCTGGTGCTTGGGTTCACTGTGACATCACCCCCTCACAGAACTTCCTGGTGCTTGGTTTCATTGTGTCTTCATCCCATCACAGAGCTTCCTGGTGCTTGGTTTCATTGTGACTTCATCCCATCACAGCGTTTCCTGGTGCTTTGTTGCGCTGTGTCATCGTCCCACCACAGATCTTCCTGTTGTTTGTTTTCATTGCTACATTGTCCCATCACAGAGCTTCCTAGTGCCTAGTTTCAAGGTGACATCATCCCATCACAGAGCTTCCTGGTGCCTAATTTCAAGGTTACATCTCCCATCACAGAGCTTTCTAGTGCCTAGTTTCAAGGTGACATCATCCCATCACAGAGCTTCCTAGTGCCTAGTTTCAAGGTTACATCTCCCATCACAGAGCTTCCTAGTGCCTAGTTTCAAGGTTGCATCATCCCATCACAGAGCTTCCTGGTTCCTGGTTTTACTGTTACACTGTCCTATCAGAGAGCTTCCTGGTGCTGGTTTCATGGGAACATTGTTTCTTCATAGAGATTCCTCTTGCTTGATTTCACTGAGACATTGCTCCATCACAGAACTTCCTGGTGCTTGGTTTCACTGTGGCATCGTCCCATCACAGAGCTTCCTGGTTCTTGGTTTCACTGTGACTTCATCCCATCATAGAGCTTCCTGGTGCTTGGTTTCACTGTGGCATCGTACCATCACAGAGCTTCCTGGTGCTTGGGTTCATTGTTACACCGTACCATCACAGAGCTTCCTAGTTTCAAGGTTACATCCTCCCATCACAGAGCTTCCTGGTGCCTGGTTTCCTTGTTACACCGTCCCATCACAGAGATTCCTGGTGTCTGGTTTCAGTGTTACACCACCCCATTACTGAGCATCCTGGCGCCTGGTTTCACTGTTACACTGCCCCATCAGAGAGCTTCCTGGTGCTTGTTGTCACTGTTACACTGTCACATCTGTCACATCACAGAGCTTCCTGGCGCTTGGTTTCATGGGAACATTGTTTCATCACAGAGATTCCTCTTATTTGGTTTCACTGTGACTTCATCCCATCATAGAGCTTCCTGGTGCTTGGTTTTACTGTGACATCGTTCCATCACAGAGCTTAATGGTGCTTGGTTTCACTGTGACATCATCCCATCACAGAGCTTCCTGGTGCTTGGGTTCATTGTTACACCGTCCCATCACAGAGCTTCCTAGTGCCTAGTTTCAAGGTTACATCATCCCATCACAGAGCTTCCTGGTGTCTGGTTTCATTGTTACAACATAAGAAATGACAGGACCTCCCCCATATATTATTTAGTCGATAATAACTCCCACAAATAATTAATGCCTCATTCAATCACAGGGACATAGAGAAATAACTTTTTAAACAATTTTATTTTTATATAAGCAAAGATATAAAAAAGAGACTAGTACAATGAACATAGTTTCAATATTTTGCACTGACAAAATGCCAAGTCAAGCCCACAGAGAACAATAATATAACCAAAAGAAATTTTTTATACATACAAATAACACAAAATGAACTTCATATATTACAATACTACATGTGAGACATAATACAAAAAACAACATCAAAACAAGCCACCTAAAAAGAAAAGAAAACAAATTTCAATAGTAGCACAAGTTATTCATATCAATAATAAGAACAACACAAGCACCGACGCGCGTTTCGGGGTGGACCACAGAGTCCACTAGTTCCTTCGTCAGGGCTCAAAAAAGGATAAACAGAACAGTGATCTATGTTCTCATCAATGGAGTCTTTTTAGTACATTAAGACCACGTGGAAGACAGGGCTTAGAAACAGGGCTTCTTGGCAACCCAGAGCATACTCAAACGGACTCTGTGAAAAAAATAAATGAGGCAGACAATAAGCCGATATATAATAATTAAAAAAACACAGTAATCTATTTCTGTAGGAGCAGACCATCACCAAACGAGGGAACTCGATAAAGGAGCCAGAATGGACCGATAGAAAGTGCACTCTGATAGTTAGTTAAGAAAAAAATATTTACAACGTGAAAATTACTACCAAACCAAGGAATGCACCCAAGTGATGAGAAATGGAGACAAAAAGATGCATGGGGTGAGAAGTGACTAAAATGGAGATCCTGAAGGTAAAAAATAACCAGGTGGAATAAGCAGGAAGCAACTCAACACATATTTACCCACTGAATAGGAGAGTAGCTATCAGTGTTCCAATGGACCAATTAGTTAGGACAAAAAGGTAACAGAGCCAGTGAAGGAGATACTTCTAGGGGGATAAAAATAAACAAATAAGAAAGTAAACCAGTTGGAGATCACTTGATAACATGGGTATTTAAAGGGAACCACAACTTACACAGGAACTGCAGATAACGAAGATGTAAAGAGGTAGAATAACAAACAATAGCTGATCCTGGATGGGATACGAGCAAGCCTATCCTAAACGGATAAAAAACGACTAAGTAAGAATCCAGACCTATACTATGAAAACAGACATAAGAAACGGGCCACTTGAGAGATCATGATAGAATATGAAGCTTACTCATAAGTGGAGCTGAATAATGTAGCATATGCGCAATGATCGTCACTTGGAAGGGATCAGAGAAATCCAAATAGGTACAGCTGCCCCACAAACTGATAAGTTACGAGCAAGAAACTCCTAAAGGAATAAACAGGAGACTAAGTAGGGGTCCTGAGATATATTATAAAGGTATTAAAATAGTGCGGACCCAGAGCAAAAATAAAGCTTACTTGTAAGTGGAGTTTAAATGGCTTAGTAATAAGGTAAATGCAAGGCTGTCATCGCCTCAGAGGTGACGTCAGTAACGTACGGATGCCCATCAATCTAATGAGAAAAACAGAGCAAATAAATAAATGAAATGAAACATGCTACCCGGACTGTCAAGGTGAGGAACTCCCGCTAGTTCACTTACTTGTGGATGGTACGCGGTGTGGAACCGAACGAAAAAACGGCCTGATCACGGATCCTAGGGAGGCAAGCGCTGTTGCAGGCTTTAAATCCCCGGTTCAATAACCTACACCTGGAATACTACGTGGGGGACGTATGCGGCCCAACGTCTAGAAAGTAGAAGATTAGCCGCCATCTTGGGAGTATGCGAGTACAGAGAAACGAACTGCTCGTATCTCCAATGTGGGAACTAACGAGTAGAATAAGATAATGCGAAGGCAGAGGTAGGGTCCTAAGTAATAGAACACACTGACAATTAGGTATTCCAAAGGGACCGAGGTCTCCAAGGAGAAAATAAAAATAAAAATAAATATAAAAATAAAAATAGAAAACAGACTATGGAAGAAAGACAGGTGGTCCATGATACACAAGGAACAAAACAAAACTAATAAGAAAAATAAGCTATGGGGATATAAAAAGGAGAAAATAAATTTGAATATCGGATAATATGCCTTGCTAAAACAGACAAAGAGTGAAAAAAAAGGGAATATTCAAAGACCAAAAGCTGTAAACTAGTCTGAGAGAGGCAACACGTCTCTCATACGGTACGATGGGGGCTAAAATAGTAAACGAATGAATAAGAAGCATGAATAACTCACCTCCAGAAAAAAGGAATAAAGCCAAAAAGTTCATAGTAGAGCATTCTGCCAAGGACAGTATTCATTGAGTCCAATGATGGCAGTACGCAGAGTGAAAATCCAAAATACTTCTCTCTTGCCTCTGAGGCCATTGATATTTTTATCACTCGGAGTATGTACTTTTTCAAGTATCGTCCATCTGAGTTCATTATCCGCATGTCGGTGGTCTAACCAATGTTGGACGAAAGGGGCCCCTCTTCGTTTGTTTTTGATCGCCGACTTGTGTTCACTGAAACGGATTCTGAATTCTCTGCCTGTTTCCCCCACATATCCCTTATTGCAGGGACAAAGAATGAGGTAGATGACGTTGGCAGATCTACAATTGGTCATCTCTTTGAGTTGGAATGTATGTTTTTCCCATATTAGTTCAGAGGATACAATGGCAGTGCTGCAGGCATGGCAGCTCCCACATTTGTGGTTACCTAACACGGGGTTGCTGCCAGTAATGGACTTCTGGTTAATGGATTTAGTGTTCTCAAGTTTGGATTTGACCAGGAAATTACGTAGGTTTCTGTTTCGCCAAAAGGCAAACATAGGTCTGGGTAAAGAAGTAATCTGCTGACCTGAATTAAGTATGTGCCATTGCGAGCAGATAATCTGACGTAGTTTGTTATTAATGGTTGAATGTCTGGTGACACAAACCAGTTTCTTTTTATCTTTGGTGGGTTTATCCAAAAAAAGGGCATCTCTGTTGTAATACTTTGCTCTTTTATAGGAATCTCGCACCAGTCTACGGAGATAACCGCGGGTGAGTAATTTTTTGTGGAGATCCACCGCATGGCACTCAAAGTTTCTGAGGTTGGTACAATTTCTACGTAGTCTCAAGAATTGGCTGAAAGGAATACTATCTCGTTGACTACGAGGATGGAAACTTTGGTATTGAAGGAGTGTGTTCCTGGCCGTGGGCTTGGTGTACAGGGATACCACAATAGTACCATTGACCACCTGGATCCATATATCCAAGAATTCAATCATGGTCTTGCTGATGTTAGGACTAAATTTAAGATTGGGATCACATAGGTTCAACCATAAAATAAATTCAGTGAAATCTTCTTCTGGTCCATTCCATATAAAGAAAATATCATCAATAAATCTATGCCAGTGGGAGATGTTTTCGGAGAATGGTGCCACTTCATTGAAAACAAAACGGGTTTCAAAGCACCCCATATAGATGTTGGCAACATTTGGGGCACAGGCAGCCCCCATACTGACTCCTTGGATTTGCTTGTAAATGGATTTATTAAATTCAAAGTAGTTGTCTTGAAGCACTATACTGAGACATTCCAGAATTAATAGTTTGTCATCAGAGCTATTAACAGCTTCCAGAGTATGTTTAACTGCTTCTAGGGCACCAATTTGCGAGATGTTAGTGTATAGTGCCTCAATATCCATATATAGAAGTATCTCAGTGTGGACATTAAATGGGAGGCCTTCGATTGTGTTGATAAGGTGGCCTGTATCTTTGATATACCCTCGGAGTCCACTGGCTAATTGTTTGAGAAACTTGTTAACATATTTTGACAACGGCTCAGTGATAGATCCTATGGTGGTAACTATAGATCTAAAAGGTGGGTTGGTAATGCTCTTGTGGGTTTTAGGTACCCCATAAAGAATAGGGATACTAAAGAATGGACGATTAAGGTAATCGAATTCATGCTGGCAGATTGAGCCTCTCTCCAGGGCTCCTTGGGTGATATTTAAAATATTGTTTTTGATTCTTTTGCTAGGATATGAATTGACCCTTAAGTAGTGTTCCGGTACATTGAGTATTTCTTCAATTTGTGAAGTGTAGTCAGCACTATTAAGTGCTACTATACCTCCACCTTTATCACAAGGTTTGATGGTAATGGTATTACTATTCGCAAGATTTTTAAGTGCCTTGTATTCATCATACTTGAGATTGTACGAGGGTTTCGGGACAAATTTCAACATGTCATTAACTTTAGACGTCACCACTTTTTCGAATATTCCAACCTCTGGTCCCACTTCTTCCAGGGTAGGAGTGAAAAGAGAGTCAGGACGAATCATAGTCTCAGGGGGACTATGATTTTCAAAAAATTTGTTGAGTCGTATTTTCCTAAAAAAGGATTGGAGATCGCATTGAAGTTCAAATTTATTAAGCCCTATACTAGGAACAAAAGATAGTCCTCGTGAAAGAAGATCAAGGGCCTGATTGTCCATAGGGATGTTAGACAGATTGAAGATAGCTATGGAATCTTCAGGAGCAGGGGTATTCACTCCCTCCAGTATTGATTTCACTGGGTTTGGAGAAAGTGTTGCTGGTTCTCTGGGTATGGATACCCTGGAGAGAGGCTCAATCTGCCAGCATGAATTCGATTACCTTAATCGTCCATTCTTTAGTATCCCTGTTCTTTATGGGGTACCTAAAACCCACAAGAGCATTACCAACCCACCTTTTATGTTTAAATCTTTTATTGGCATTTCAAAAAATACACAGAAGAAAAAACTTCAAACAAAGGAAAGGATAGCGCCCTGTGTAGTGTCAGGTTGATGTGTAAGACTCTCGGGTCCGTATTGCACACTGGGACAGGCTATAACCAATGTGGGAATGCCATAGAGTTCTCCGATAGGGCGCTATGGAACAAAGGTAAGGGGGTGAAAACCCCCCCTTCCCTCCCTCTGTTCCGCGTCTGTCAAACCCAATCTCTCTGAAGTCCAGCAGCGCCCTGACGTCACCCTTCATTCTGTGTCTCAGACAGTCTCAGTAAGCGAAGATAGCGGGGGCATGTAACTTCCCTAAACTCGGTGGCCAACAGTGACAGGAAGGGTTTCCACAATTCTCCGTACTTGGATCCCTCCCCGGACAGTGTCAATGTGAGTTTCTCCATGCCCAGGACATGCCACAAGCGATACAACCAGCCCGTGAAAGTCGGTGAGGTGTGGGAGCGCCAATGAGTAAGTATGTTCTGCGTCGCTGAACCCAGCGCTATGGCCAATAGCCTATCTCTGCGTGACTTAAGTGGGTATGTCAGAGGGTTCGGGAGACCTAGCAATACATATGCCGGAAAGCGCGGGATCGCAGTGTCAAGATGTTTGTCTATTTCATCAAGCACCTGAGTCCAGTACGCCCGAAATCCCTCGCAATCCCAAAGAAAATGAGTCAGGGTGCCTATCTGTCCACAACCCCTCCAACAATACGCCTCCCTCTTCTTATCCATCGTGTGTAGGCGTTCTGGAGTGTAATACCAATAGGTCGCCACTTTTGTAAGTGTATCTGTGAGTCCCATGTGGTACGCGGAGTGCCGGGCCCTGTAGTATATGCCCCAACCCACCTTTTAGACCTATAGTTTCCACCATAGGATCTATCACTGAGCCGTTGTCAAAATATGTTGACAAGTTTCTCAAACCATTAGCCAGTGGACTCCGAGGGTATATCAAAGATACAGGCCACCTTATCAACACAATCGAAGGCCTCCCATTTAATGTCCACACTGAGATAATTGTATCTATGGATATTGAGGCACTATACACTAACATCTCGCAAATTGGTGCCCTAGAAGCAGTTAAACATACTCTGGAAGCTGTTAATAGCTCTGATGACAAACTATTCATTCTGGAATGTCTCAGTATAGTGCTTCAAGACAACTCCTTTGAATTTAATAAATGCATTTACAAGCAAATCCAAGGAGTCAGTATGGGGGCTGCCTGTGCCCCAAATGTTGCCAACATCTATATGGGGTGCTTTGAAACCCGTTTTGTTTTCAATGAAGTAGCACCATTCTCCGAAAACATCTCCCACTGGCTTCGATTTATTGATGATATTTTCTTTATATGGAATGGACCAGAAGAAGATCTCACTGAATTTATTTTATGGTTGAACCTATGTGATCCCAATCTTAAATTTAGTCCTAACATCAGCAAGACCATGATTGAATTCTTGGATATATGGATCCAGGTGGTCAATGGTACTATTGAGGTATCCCTGTACACCAAGCCCACAGCCAGGAACACACTCCTTCAATACCAAAGTTTCCATCCTCGTAGTCAACGAGATAGTATTCCTTTCAGCCAATTCTTGAGACTACGTAGAAATTGTACCAACCTCAGAAACTTTGAGTGCCATGCGGAGGATCTCTGCAAAAAATTACTCACCCGCGGTTATCCCCGCAGACTGGTGCGAGATTCCTATAAAAGAGCAAAGTATTACAACAGAGATGCCCTTTTTTTGGATAAACCCACCAAAGATAAAAAGAAACTGGTTTGTGTCACCAGACATTCAACCATTAATAACAAACTACGTCAGATTATCTGCTCGCAATGGCACATACTTAATTCAGGTCAGCAGATTACTTCTTTACCCAGACCTATGGTGGCCTTTCGGCGAAACAGAAACCTACGTAATTTCCTGGTCAAATCCAAACTTGAGAACACTAAATCCATTAACCAGAAGTCCATTACTGGCAGCAACCCCGTGTTAGGTAACCACAAATGTGGGAGCTGCCATGCCTGCAGCACTGCCATTGTATCCTCTGAACTAATATGGGAAAAACATACATTCCAACTCAAAGAGATGACCAATTGTAGATCTGCCAACGTCATCTACCTCATTCTTTGTCCCTGCAATAAGGGATATGTGGGGGAAACAGGCAGAGAATTCAGAATCCGTTTCAGTGAACACAAGTCGGCGATCAAAAACAAACGAAGAGGGGCCCCTCTCGTCCAACATTGGTTAGACCACCGACATGCGGATAATGAACTCAGATGGACGATACTTGAAAAAGTACATACTCCGAGTGATAAAAATATCAATGGCCTCAGAGGCAAGAGAGAAGTATTTTGGATTTTCATTCTACGTACTGCCATCATTGGACTCAATGAATACTGTCCTTGGCAGAATGCTCTACTATGAACTTTTTGGCTTTATTCCTTTTTTCTGGAGGTGAGTTATTCTTGCTTCTTATTCATTCGTTTACTATTTTAGCCCCCATCATACCGTATGAGAGACGTGTTGCCTCTCTCAGACTAGTTTACAGCTTTTGGTCTTTGAATATTCCCTTTTTTTCACTCTTTGTCTGTTTTAGCAAGGCATATTATCCGATATTCAAATTTATTTTCTCCTTTTTATATCCCCATAGCTTATTTTTCTTATTAGTTTTGTTTCGTTCCTTGCGTATCATGGACCACCTGTCTTTCTTCCATAGTCTGTTTTCTATTTTTATTTTTATATTTATTTTTATTTTTATTTTCTCCTTGGAGACCTCGGTCCCTTTGGAATACCTAGTTGTCAGTGTGTTCTATTACTTAGGACCCTATCTCTGCCTCCGCATTATCTTATTCTACTCGTTAGTTCCCACATTGGAGATACGAGCGGTTCGTTTCTCTGTACTCGCATACTCCCAAGATGGCGGCTAATCTTCTACTTTCTAGACGTTGGGCCGCATACGTCCCCCACGTAGTATTCCAGGTGTAGGTTATTGAACCGGGGATTTAAATACTGCAACAGCGCTTGCCTCCCTAGGATCCGTGATCGGGCCGTTTTTTCGTTCGGTTCCACACCGCGTACCATCCACAAGTAAGTGAACCAGCGGGAGTTCCTCACCTTGACAGTCCGGGTAGCATGTTTCATTTCATTTATTTATTTGCTCTGTTTTTCTCATTAGATTGATGGGCATCCGTACGTTACTGACCTCACCTCTGAGGCGATGACAGCCTTGTATTTACCTTATTACTAAGCCATTTAAACTCCACTTACAAGTAAGCTTTATTTTTGCTCTGGGTCCGCACTATTTTAATACCTTTATAATATATCTCAGGACCCCTACTTAGTCTCCTGTTTATTCCTTTAGGAGTTTCTTGCTCGTAACTTATCAGTTTGTGGGGCAGCTGTACCTATTTGGATTTCTCTGATCCCTTCCAAGTGACGATCATTGCGCATATGCTACATTATTCAGCTCCACTTATGAGTAAGCTTCATATTCTATCATGATCTCTAAAGTGGCCCGTTTCTTATGTCTGTTTTCATAGTATAGGTCTGGATACTTACTTAGTCGTTTTTTATCCGTTTAGGATAGGCTTGCTCGTATCCCATCCAGGATCAGCTATTGTTCGTTATTCTACCTCTTTACATCTTCGTTATCTGCAGTTCCTGTGTAAGTTGTGGTTACCTTTAAATACCCATGTTATCAAGTGATCTCCAACTGGTTTACTTTCTTATTTGTTTATTTTTATCCATTCTTGTAGCGAAGCTGCCCCCTAGGAGTATCTCCTTCACTGGCTCTGTTACCTTTTTGTCCTAACTAATTGGTCCATTGGAACACTGATAGCTACTCTCCTATTCAGTGGGTAAATATGTGTTCAGTTGCTTCCTGCTTATTCCACCTGGTTATTTTCTACCTTCAGGATCTCCATTTTAGTCACTTCTCACCCCATGCATCTTTTTGTCTCCATTTCTCATCACTTGGGTGCATTCCTTGGTTTGGTAGTAATTTTCACGTTGTAAATATTTTTTTCTTAACTAACTATCAGAGTGCACTTTCTATCTGTCCATTCTGGCTCCTTTACCGAGTTCCCTCGTTTGGTGATGGTCTGCTCCTACAGAAATAGATTACTGTGTTTTTTTAATTATTATATATCGGCTTATTGTCTGCCTCATTTATTGCTTTCACAGAGTCCGTTTGAGTATGCTCTGGGTTGCCAAGAAGCCCTGTTTCTAAGCCCTGTCTTCCACGTGGTCTTAATGTACTAAAAAGACTCCATTGATGAGAACATAGATCACTGTTCTGTTTATCCTTTTTTGAGCCCTGACGAAGGAACTAGTGGACTCTGTGGTCCACCCCGAAACGCGCGTCGGCGCTTGTGTTGTTCTTATTATTGATATGAATAACTTGTGCTACTATTGAGATTTGTTTTCTTTTCTTTTTAGGTGGCTTGTTTTGATGTTGTTTTTTGTATATGTCTCACATGTAGTATTGTAATATATGAATTTCATTTTGTGTTATTTGTATGTATAAAAAATTTCTTTTGGTTATATTATTGTTCTCTGTGGGCTTGACTTGGCATTTTGTCAGTGCAAAATATTGAAACTATGTTCATTGTACTGGTCTCTTTTTTATATCTTTGCTTATATAAAAATAAAATTGTTTAAAAAGTTGTTTCTCTATGTCCCTGTGATTGAATGAGGCATTAATTATTTGTGGGAGTTATTACCGACTAAATAATATATGGGGGAGGTCCTGTCATTTCTTATGTTGATTTTTCCCCTGCCCTCCTCCCCTACTACTTAGCTTCTCAGGGGCCCTCAAACATATATTTCTTGGTTTCATTGTTACACCATTCCATTACAGAGCATCCTGGTGCCTGGTTTCACTGTTACACTGTCTCATCAGAGAGCTTCCTGGTGCTTGTTGACACTGTTACACTGTCACATCACAGAGCTTCCTGGCGATTGGTTTCATGGGAACCTTGTTTCATCACAGAGATTCCTCTTGCTTAGTTTCACTGTGACTTCATCCCATCACAGAACCTCCTGGTGCTTGGTTACACTATGACTTCATCCCATCATAGGGCTTCCTGGTGCTTGGTTTTACTCTGATATTGTCCCATCACAGAGCTTCCTGGTGTTTTGTTTCACTGTGACATCATCCCATCACTGAGCTTCCTGCTGCACAGGGTCACTGTCACATCGTCCCATCACAGAGCTTCCTGGTGCTTGGGTTCCCTGTGACATTGTCCCATTCCAGCTCTTCCTGGTGCTTGTTGTCACTGTTACACTGTCCCATCAGAGAGCTTCCTGGTGCTTGTTGACACTGTTACACTGTCCCATCACAGAGCTTCCTGGTGCTTGGGTGCCCTGTGACATTGTCCCATTCCAGAGCTTCCTGGTGCTTGGTTTCACTGTGACATTGGGCCATCACAGAGCTTTCTAGTGCTTGATTCCTTGATGACTTCCTCCCATCACAGATCTTCCTGATGCTTGGGTTCACTGTGACATCGTCCCATCACTGAATTTCCTGGTGCTTGTTGTTACTGTTACACTGTCCCATCACAAACCTTCCTGGTGCTTGGGTTCACTGTGACATCGTCCCATCACAGAGCTTCCTGGTGCTTGTTGTCAATGTTACACTGTCCCATCAGAGAGCTTTCTGGTGCTTGTTGTCACTGTTACACTGTCCCATCACTGAGCTTCCTGGTGCTTGGTTTCACTGTGACATCGTCCCATCACAGCGCTTCCTGGTGCTTTTATTCACTGTTACATCGTCTCATCACAGCGCTTCCGGGTGCTTTTATTCACTGTGACATCGTCCCATCACAGAGCTTCCTGGTGCTTGGTGTCACTCTTACACTGTCCCTTCACTGAGCTTCCTGGTGCTTGTTGTCACTGTTACACTGTCCCATCAGAGAGCTTCCTGGTGCTTGTTGACACTGTTACACTGTCACATCACAGAGCTTCCTGAGCCTGGTTTCATGGGAACATTGTTTCATCACAGAGATTCCCCTTGCTTGGTTTTACTGTGACTTCATCCCATCACAGAACTTCCTGGTGCTTGGTTTCACTGTGACTTCATCCCATCATAGAGCTTCCTGGTGCTTGGTTTTACTGTGACATCGTCCCATCACAGAGCTTCCTGGTGCCTTGTTTCACTGTGACATCGTCCCATCACAGAGCTTCCTGGTGCTTGGGTTCATTGTGACATCATCCCATCACAGAGCTTCCTGGTGCACGGGGTCACTATCACATTGTCCCATCACAGAGCTGCCTTGTGCTTGGGTGCCCTGTGACATTGTCCCATTCCAGAGCTTCCTGGTGATTGTTGTCACTGTTACACTGTCCCATCAGAGAACCTCCTGGTGCTATGTTGTCACTGTTACACTGTCCCACCACAGAGCTTCCTGGGGCTTGGGTTCACTGTGACATCATCTCATCACAGAGCTTCCTGGTGCTTGTTGTCACTGTGACATTGCCCCATCACAGAGATTCCTGGTGCTGGGGTTCACTGTGACATCGTGACATCTCGGAGCTTTTTGGTGCTTGATTTCACTTTGACATCGCCCCATCACAGAGCTTCCTGGTACTTGGGTTTACTGTTACATTGTCCCATCAAAGAGATTCCTGGTGATTGTTGTTACTGTGACATTGTCCCATCACAGAGCTTCCTGGTGATTTGTTCCTTGCTCACTGTATCCCATCACAGAGCTTCCTGGTGCTTGGATTCACTGAGACATTGCTCCATCACAGATGTTTCTGGTGCTTGGGTTTACTGTGAGATCGTCCCATCACAGAGTTTCCTGGTGCTTGGTTTCACTGTGACATTGGGCCATCACAGAGCTTTCTAGTGCTTGATTCCTTGATGACTTCCTCCCATCACAGTGCTTCCTGGTGCTTGTGGTCCCTGTTACACTGTCCCATCACAGATCTTCCTGGTGCTTGGGTTCCCTGTGACATCATCCGATCACAGAGCTTCCTGGTGCTTGGGTTCACTGTGACATCGTCCCATCACAGAGCTTCCTGGTGCTTGTTGTCACTGTTACACTGTCCCATCACTGAGCGTCCTGGTGCTTGTTGTCACTGTTACACTGTCCCATCAGAGAGCTTCCTGGTGCTTGTTGACACTGTTATACTGTCACATCACAGAGCTTCCTGGTGCCTGGTTTCATGGGAACATTGTTTCATCACAGAGATTCCTCTTGCTTGGTTTTACTGAGACTTCATCCCATCACAGAACTTCCTGGTGCTTGGTTTCACTGTGACTTCATCCCATCATAGAGCTTCCTGGTGCTTTGTTTTACTGTGACATCGTCCCATCACAGAGCTTCCTGGTGCCTTGTTTCACTGTGACATCGTCCCATCACAGAGCTTCCTGGTGCTTGGGTTCATTGTGACATCATCCCATCACAGAGCTTCCTGGTGCACGGGGTCACTATCACATTGTCCCATCACAGAGCTTCCTTGTGCTTGGGTGCCCTGTGACATTGTCCCATTCCAGAGCTTCCTGGTGATTGTTGTCACTGTTACACTGTCTCATCACAGAGCTTCCTGGTGCTTGTTGTCACTGTGACATTGCCCCATCACAGAGATTCCTGGTGCTGGGGTTCACTGTGACATCGTGACATCTCGGAGCTTTTTGGTGCTTGATTTCACTTTGACATCGTCCCATCACAGAGTTTTTGGTGCTTGATTTCACTGTGACATCTCCCCATCACAGAGCTTCCTGGTACTTGGGTTCACTGTTACATTGTCCCATCAAAGAGATTCCTGGTGATTGTTGTTACTGTGACATTGTCCCATCACAGAGCTTCCTGGTGCTTTGTTCCTTGCTCACTGTATCCCATCACAGAGCTTCCTGGTGCTTGGATTCACTGAGACATTGTTCCATCACAGATCTTTCTGGTGCTTGGGTTTACTGTGAGATCGTCCCATCACAGAGTTTCCTGGTGCTTGGTTTCACTGTGACATTGGGCCATCACAGAGCTTTCTAGTGCTTGATTCCTTGATGACTTCCTCCCATCACAGCGCTTCCTGGTGCTTCTGGTCCCTGTTACACTGTCCCATCACAGATCTTCCTGGTGCCTTGTTTCACTGTGACATCGTCCCATCACAGAGCTTCCTGGTGCTTGGGTTCATTGTGACATCATCCCATCACAGAGCTTCCTGGTGCACGGGGTCACTATCACATTGTCCCATCACAGAGCTTCCTTGTGCTTGGGTGCCCTGTGACATTGTCCCATTCCAGAGCTTCCTGGTGATTGTTGTCACAGTTACACTGTCCCATCACAGAGCTTCCTGGTGCTTGGGTTCGCTGTGACATCATCTCATCACAGAGCTTCCTGGTGCTTGTTGTCACTGTGACATTGCCCCATCACAGAGATTCCTGGTGCTGGGGTTCACTGTGACATCGTGACATCTCGGAGCTTTTTGGTGCTTGATTTCACTTTGACATCGTCCCATCACGGAGTTTTTGGTGCTTGATTTCACTGTGACATCGCCCCATCACAGAGCTTCCTGGTACTTGGGTTCACTGTTACATTGTCCCATCAAAGAGATTCCTGGTGATTGTTGTTACTGTGACATTGGGCCATCACAGAGCTTTCTAGTGCTTGATTCCTTGATGACTTCCTCCCATCACAGCGCTTCCTGGTGCTTCTGGTCCCTGTTACACTGTCCCATCACAGATCTTCCTGGTGCTTGGGTTCCCTGTGACATCATCCGATCACAGAGCTTCCTGGTGCTTGGGTTCACTGTGACATCGTCCCATCACAGAGCTTCCTGGTGCTTGTTGTCAATGTTACACTGTCCCATCAGAGAGCTTTCTGGTGCTTGTTGTCACTGTTACACTGTCCCATCACAGAGCTTCCTGGTGCTTGTTGTCACTGTTACACTGTCCCATCACTGAGCTTCCTGGTGCTTGTTGTCACTGTTACACTGTCCCATCACAGAGCTTCCTGGTGCTTGTTGTCACTGTTACACTGTCCCATCAGAGAGCTTTCTGGTGCTTGTTGTCACTGTTACACTGTCCCATCACAGAGCTTCCTGGTGCTTGTTGTCACTGTTACACTGTCCCATCACTGAGCTTCCTGCTGCTTGTTGTCACTGTTACACTGTCCCATCAGAGAGCTTCCTGGTGCTTGTTGACACTGTTACACTGTCACATCACAGAGCTTCCTGGTGCCTGGTTTCATGGGAACATTGTTTCATCACAGAGATTCCTCTTGATTGGTTTTACTGTGACTTCATCCCACCACAGAACTTCCTGGTGCTTGGCTTCACTGTGACTTCATCCCATCATAGAGCTTCCTGGTGCTTGGTTTTACTGTGACATCGTCCCATCACAGAGCTTCCTGGTGCCTTGTTTCACTGTGACATCGTCCCATCACAGAGCTTCCTGGTGCTTGGGTTCATTGTGACATCATCCCATCACAGAGCTTCCTGGTGCACGGGGTCACTATCACATTGTCCCATCACAGAGCTGCCTTGTGCTTGGGTGCCCTGTGACATTATCCAATTCCAGAGCTTCCTGGTGATTGTTGTCACTGTTACACTGTCCCATCAGAGAACCTCCTGGTGCTATGTTGTCACTGTTACACTGTCCCACCACAGAGCTTCCTGGTGCTTGGGTTCACTGTGACATTATCTCATCACAGAGCTTCCTGGTGCTTTTTTTCACTGTGACATCGTCCCATCACAGCGCTTCCTGGTACTTGCCTCATCAGAGCCCTAATCATGGTCTTGGATCTGGCCATCCCAGACAAGATGAGAATTACGGTCCCCTTTTCTGCCACACAAGATGCGAGAAAAGAATGTAATTTATGGTTACCACCTCTGAACTGATGCTTTTTCTGAGAAGTGATTTTAGCCTGCGACTAAATCCTCCAACTCCAAAATAAAAGATCATTTATTCACGTTTTACCCGGCCTTTATTGATTTAAAAATAAAAAACGTTTTATGTCTTGAAAATCTTAATAGTGCAAATTTGATACAGTTTGAGTTAAGAACAAGAACATTTATGGTAATTAAGCTCCAGAGACAGTAGTGAGAAACCATCTACTTGAATGATTTATTTTTCTAGAACAGGGATTCTCTGTGGGATGGAAACTGCAAAAATATGTTAATAAGTAATACTTGATCGGGGAGAACAGACGGAGGATTTAATTTGATTTTTGAGATTATTGTTGGCCCTCCAGTTCCTGAAGTGGTCTCCGGGCACCTCTTGGAGACATATTTCAAAACCAACCACAAACTAAGGAAATGTTAATTAACTGACTTGAAAATCTGCCTCACAAAAAGTAACAACAATCTTCAAAACTTGATTTATTGCTCTCTGATGATGGATAAATGCAGATGTTATCCCATTTAACAAAGAGAATGGCAGGTAGGAGCTAGAGCAGTGATTCCCAAACTGGGGTCCGGGGACCCCTGGGGGTCCCCGAAGCCTCCTCAGGGGGTCCGCGACTACTTTGAAAATCAAAAAATATTAACAGATTAATAAAGTGTAGATATATAAAGATGCTAAATGTACAATTGGACATTTTAAAACCTACTGTAAATGTGAAGGAATTTGAAATGGGAGGCTAAGAATTAAATTAGTATCCTCAGATTAATTTGTGGGAGCAGTGCAGGTGCATCAAACTGAACATACTATGGAGATGAGCGGCCTCAATTGAATTTAGAAAAACTCCAACCATTCTATTAAAATTACATTTCGATGTCTTTTTTATTTATATGTGTTCTAATTAAATAAAAAGTGTAATTTGTGTATTTGTTTGATGAATGCATTTTTCTGTATTTTTGTGCATTGTTTAGTGGGTCAAATCATAAACATTGCTTCCAGTAATGACTCATGGGAGGTCCCCGGATTCGAATAATGATTCAGTTGGGGTCCCCGGATTGCAGTAATAATTAAGTGGGGGTCCCCAGAAATCAAAAGTTTGGGAACCACTGAGCTAGAGTAAATAAATCTCGATTTTACAAAAACGAGGTAACATATTACCTACTGGAATAGCTGGATTCCGAGTCATCAAATATACCTGTTCAAGTCTCTTGTTTCATTATGGGATTCTGAGTGACGGGGTAAAGGTGTGGCAGAGGAAATGCGATAGAGTCCTGGGGGGTGGAGCTTGAAAAGCACAGTCATCTTTTATATTTATTTTAAAAAATCTCCTACAAACAAATTGGCAGCAAGGGCATATGTGACAGCAGATCTGCACTACCTTACTTAATTGGTCACAAAGAGGCTGCAATGTGAAATATCCTACAGGATTGAGGCACCCGAAGCAGAGATATTTGTGGGCCCAACATTTTTTGAGGGGATTATAATAGCGGGAAGACAACTCAAGTGGTTTAAGCAGTACTGGGAGTCAGTGGCATAGCAAGGTGGGGGGTTGGGGGGGGCGGTCCGCCCCATGTGGCATGATTTTTGGAGTGGCCGCCTCTGCCCCCCCTGCTCTTACCTGTGGCCGTATGGGGCGGCCACTTCGGGACTTGCCATCATCCCTCTGTGGAGTTCATGCGGCCGCCAGGCGGCAAACGCAGTGACCACCAAGGGCTGGAACACCACAGCTAGCTACACCACTGGGGAGAGTTCTCTGTTTTGTCCAGTCACAGTTTTGACTCAAAAAGTAGCATAGAGGGTCAACGTGCCTGCTGCAAAGCACATTGTGTAATATGCAGCGCACAGATTTGTATTTTATGTAGTTGCCTACTGCTTTTGACACTAAGGTCATTCTGCTACTGACAGTTACAACAACCCTATTAATATAGCACAGTAATCTTTTTATTGGCATCAAGGAGCTGCAAGCAAACTGTAAAAAAATGAGTTTAGATCCTTACTACTTTTTTCTCAACCTGTCACTACTATGCGACTAAAGAAGGTTCTTTTGGGAAGTAATAAAGTCTTGTTAGTACAGACAACCACAGTCACATTTCATATCCAGACCTTGTGTATCTCCCGATCATTCACTCTGAACAAAGAATGCCTACAAGACGGACGTAATATGATTCCTACTTCTTATAACCCTCATTGTCTTATGTAACATTTCCTGTAAATTGATTTAAACATTGGTGAGCTTTATTGTGCATCTGTGTATGAAGTAAAGCGCTCCGACACCCTGCACTGGGATGAATAGCACTGTAAAAGGATTAAAAGAAAATGAGCCGGTGCCATTTAAATTATTGTTTGTATAATTACGCATCCACACAGAGGAACCTTGCATTCTTACAATGCAAGCACTTGTCTTATATAGTGGGATGAAGAAAGTCCAAAACCTGCCTGCAAGTCCCGGTTTCATTAAACTTCTTGTGACGTGATACGCTGTGCGCCTTTGTTTCCTTCCATTCCATTAGCATCTGGGTAATAGGCTCCAGATAGCTCTGAGCCATGGTGATATTGGAAGAAAAGAAGGGCTGATTGCCCTTTAAATCATGCCTTTGCCGCCTGCAGGTTGCTGCTCCCAACCCAATGCAGACAAGGTGTGGGCGCTGCCGAATTTCTTTCCTGGTGAATGGATGGAAAATGACACCGGTACAAATTCAGCATGTTTCCCTGGGTCAGCCGGATCCCAGATCCAGCCCAGAATAACTGCTGGAACTGGGATCCGCTGGGCTCTCCATACTTTTCAGCACTGATCCCAGCGAATGTAAGAAAACACCTACTACGTGCAGTCACTTTCCACTAAGCCTGCTCCTAAATCCACTAACTCTCATTGCAGAAAACCTGGCGATGCATGTTTAGTGGCCTAACGGTTAGAGCGGCCGATCTTGAATCTGGGGAACCGGGTTTGAGTCTCAGCATCCTGTGATTGTGGGCCAATTCGCTTATTCTCCCCGGGCCTACCAAAATGTAAAGTGGGGGCCACTCGGCCCTCACGCCCACATGGCGGTGCGGCGCCCCCCTCCCCCGGCCTTTCGGTGTTGGGGGTGTGTCGCGGGGCGATGACGCGCACGGCGCGCCCCCAACACCGATAGGTTGATGCCTCCCCCGCGACCCGGAAGCAGCCATTCGGCTTCCGGGGCAGGGGGGGCGGGACGACCGGGGTGTGGGCCCCCAGAGCGATGTGCAGCCCCCTTTATAAGGCGCGGGGTGCGGGGGGGGGCGCCCTCTTGCTCCTGGCTCGCTCCCCGCGTCTTCCGTGTGCCCCACGCTAGGGGTGGATTAATTATTTCTTTTGTACCCTCTCCAGGCAAGCAGATCGGAGTGACTCGCTGGCTGGTTGAGGGTCGACTTATAATCTTCACGGGAGATCGGCAGCTTTGCGGCATTGATGGCGGAGGACACACGGCAAACACGCGTGATCAACGGGGAGTGAACGGAGGGAGCAGAGAGGTTCAGTAAGCCAGTGGAGATCCAGTCCGTTAATCTACACGGAGCGCTTCAGGTGCCATTCAGGACTGGGGGGAGCGCATCGAGTGTTTCCACCGACCGGTAAGGTGTGGGAGCTGGGGCTGGTCGAGCGGCGAGATAGGCTGCAGGCAAGAGATTTAAACGGAGATTAATTGAATTGGTGTCTGCTTGGTTTGTGCAGGTTGCGAAGCAGGATACAGCAGGGCAGCCACTGGAGGGGAGACTAAATAGTAAATGCTTGATTTCTAATTTGTTTGAAGTGGTTTTTAGGTGTTTTCTCCCGACCAGTGCTCATATCATATTGGTGTCTGCTTGGTTTGTGCAGGTTGCGAAGCAGGATACAGCAGGGCAGCCACTGGAGGGGAGACTAAATAGTAAATGCTTGATTTCTAATTGGTTTGAAGTGGGGTTTTAGGTGTTTTCTCCCGACCAGTGCTCATATCATTTTCCCAGGAAGGTCCATTTGCAGGGCTGCTGGTGTTGGGCAGTTAACCCAGTTTTGAAGTAATTAATGACATTGCTGTGAATTGTGGGTCTGGAGAAGGGGTTTGTTGATCGCTACGAGTTTATTCCAGCTACAGGGATTGATTGTGCAAAGTGTTTGTCCAGGCTAGTAATATTTGTTTTTTCGTAGGAAGCTTGACTCTGGTGCTGCTTTCCGGTGGCGGACAACAGATCACGGCAGAGCACAGCAACGGGCTGAGGACACACGGGTCTTCGGTGGTAAGGGGAGTGAGGCGGGCCAGCATTTCATTGCTTCTGGAGGGCCGCGGGGCTTGAGACCTTCCTACAAGGGGTTGGCGCTCGCCAACACGCTAAGACTAGCTTGGTGTGTTTTGCGGTCACAGTTGCATGGTGCTTACGGCCATCTTCACATCCTAAATCTGAAAAAGGTACAATCGCCGGTGTTTGGCTAGGACTAGTTTGCATTACGATTGTGGAAATATGCCGGGGGCATGAGTTAATAGGAGTTCCCACATGGAGCAAATGATGCAGGCTATGATGCGCAGGATGACGGCGATTGATAGGCGGTTGGGTAAGGTGGATGAGTTGGGTAGGAATGTGGCAGAGATTAATCAGAGGCTGGACGGGCCGCCGGGTCCACAAGGCAGGCCAAAAAGGATAGTCAACCCACCACTGCCTAGAGGAGAGTTTGTCCCCCCTCCTAAGAGGGGCAAGTCTAAGAAAACTGCGCGCGCAACGCCCAAACATACAACTGACGGGGAGGGTTTGCCAGGGGGAGGGCCTAAGGATGCCCCCGTTATGCCCCCGTTGGCACCGGCGGGGCCAGCCCCGGTTATTCCAGCTTTGCCGGTCGCCCCTGTCGTGGTCATTCCCCCTGCCACCCCTGTGAGCATTGCCCCCGTTGGGGTTCCAACCCCCCCGAACAATGTTGTCCCGGTGGAATTGGCATCCCAGATAGCCGCTGTTTTGCCCTGGTTGCAGTTGGGGGGGGTATTGCCATCCTCTCAGGATCATTCAGCCGAAGCATTGAAACTGGTTGAGATGATTAAGTTGGCCAGGGCGGGGGAAGGGGCACCATTGGCACCACTTACTCCCCCAACAGGTTCTACCAGCGGGCAGACGGCAAGGAAGGATGGGGCGACGTCGCAAGGCATTGACAATGGTAAGGAGGTGGCTTTGCCATTACTTAAAGATGGTGCTATGCCCTCGAGGAAGGAGAATTTGGGGCAGCATGTGTCTCAGGCTGTGAAAGAGATGATCTGGGCGGGCAAATATGTCAACATTTTCTCCTTGCTGCTCGATAATAGGGAACTGGAATACGCCAAGTCACAAAAGGAATGGATGTTGCCCAGTGAATGGAGAACAGAGTTGGTTAAGTTCAGGGTTGAGGAGACATTTGTTAACTGGATGAGGGCCTTTTCCGTGTTTAGTGCCATTACAGCTGAAAGGTCGCCCAATTTACAAGCTGAAATGGCCTGCTACCAGAGCAGGATTGCCATGTGGAGCGAGACACAAGTGGGGAATGGGTGGAAAGAGTATGACATTTCATTCAGGAAGGCTAAGGAATTCAATCCTTCCCTAGCGTGGAATGTGGTGGATTCCTTGTCATGGTACAACCAGATATCTGGGGGGGCAGCTGCGATGGGGGCAACCACTTCACAGAAAATATACCCGGACAAGCCGCAACAGCCCTTTCGGCATGCGCAGGGAGGTGAGGTTCCAGGAAAGGGCAAGGGTTGGGGGGAGAAAAAGGGCGTATGTTGGGATTTCAACAAACGGTCCTGCACTAGGGCAGCGGGCACATGTAAGTTCAAGCACGCCTGTTCCTTGTGCGGGCACCCCTCACACCCAGAGACCTCCTGCAGATTTAAGGGTGGCAACCAGGGCTCCAGGGGGAGAAGGAAACCTGAATAGACTAGAGGGGGGTTTAATATCACACACTCCCATTGATGTCATGGCAATGATTCCCTGGCTGAACAGATACCCGGATCACGCAGCGGCTAAATTACTTCAGGAGGGATTTTCTTGGGGTTTCAGGATACCGGCGGGAGGGTACACAGGTAAGACTGAGTGCAGGAACCAACTGTCTGTAAAGCATAACCCAGGGGTAGTGGCTGCAAAAATTGAAAAAGAATTATGCCTGGGTAGAATAGCAGGACCATTTGACAAGGTGCCAGTGCCCAACTTTGTTTGTTCCCCACTTGGTGTGGTCCCTAAGAAAGAGAAAGGCGAATATAGACTCATTCATAATCTCTCAGCCCCAAGGGGGGCATCCTTGAATGATGCCATAGATGAGAATGTCTGCAGCGTAAAATATGCCTCTTTTGATCACGCGGTAGTGTTGCTTAGGGGCCTGGGTCCAGGGGCATTGATGGCCAAGTCTGACGTAGAGTCTGCATTTCGTCTTCTCCCTGTGCATCAGGGGGATCACCACCTTTTGGGGTTCAAGTTTGATGGGAAGTACTACATGGACAAATGCATGCCCATGGGTTGTTCGATCTCATGTGCCTATTTTGAGACGTTCAGTTCCTTCTTGGAATGGGTAATGAGGCAGGCAACCGGGCATCAGCAGGTCATGCACTACCTGGATGACTTTCTCTTCCTGGGTGCGGCTGGGTCTCAGAAGTGTGCACGGGCATTGGAGGAATTTTGCGTGCTCATGCGGGCTTTTGGGGTCCCGCTGGCGCCGGGGAAGACAGTGGGGCCAGCTACTTGCTTAGAATTTCTGGGCATTGAAATAGACTCTGTGGAGGGTTGTTTCAGGCTCCCAAAGGAGAAGGTATGTAAATTCAAGGCGGCATTACGCGCATGCCTGGCCAAAGAGAAGGTCTTGTTACAACAGCTTCAGGAAACAGGGACCTACCAAAATGAACGTGTCCGTCTGCAACACAACTGGTGCGCATGTAAAGCGCTATGATTCCTTCGGGTCAGGTATGCGCTATATAAAACTCCCCCAACAAAATGAGAAACTTAAAATGTGTACTTTTTGTTTTTTTTCTTGACATCTATAATGATTTTCCATGTGAAAACTTTGCTTTCCCCACAACCCTTTTATGGTACGGGTGCTCAATGCCCTTTACCATTCTAATTGTGATGCGTAAGTCTGCGTAACTTTGGCGAAAAATCAGGTGCGAAGCAGCAGTACCATGGGTCCAACAGCAACAGAGAGCATGGCCCCTCTGCCTGCTTGTGAGGTAGTTAAATACTGGGTTAAAGGAGGTCCTCATGTCTCGGGGTCCCGGTGCCACTGCACCTTCTGCACCATTGATAACTGCGCCCCTGCGCTGCATGGATGTGCTGAAGACATACTGTAAATGTTGATGCCTTTAGGTGTGTTGCCCAGAGTTCTATGCAGCCCTTCCCTGATAACACCACCACCCCTTCACCTCCCCCTGGAGTCATGAGTGTGGCGCTCAGGAGACAGGGGCAGCTCTGGGGCCCTCACTGACCTCTGCATGGGGCCACTCATCCTGTCTCTAAGAATCAGGATTCTGTCTGCAGAATGTACACTCTTTTTGTGATGAAGTCAGACTTGTTTGAGCAGATCATTCTGAGAATCAGGCGCCAAGAAGTTAAGAAAGCCAGATTTAGAAAGATTGGGAAACACAAGAAAGAGAAGTTAATGGGGGAAACCAAAAATCAATCTCTCAGGCGTTCGTTTAAGAACATTTAATTGGTTTTAAAAGCATCAGGAGAACAAATTAATGATGCCACTCAGGGGATGTGGCAGAAAGCCAAAAGTCATCGAGGGCTGCTAGGAAGAAGTGATATAAAGTCATCAGGAAAGTGTGTGTGTCCATAAAACTAAAGGTGTTCCGGTAAAACAGTAAAAAGAGCAAAACAGGCTAAAAGTAAATCAGAGAGTAAGAGAGGAGGAAAATGAGAGAAAACAGTTTTCTTACGTATTTTGTGGCAGGGGGAAGCATCAGTGGGTGATTCTAAGAATGCATGAAAAAGACAATAAGTGTACACGCACCAGGTGAATTATTGAACGAACTGGTTCATTTAGCATTTCCTCTAAAGGTAATTGGTACCTATACATATTTTTATTACAGAAATACTAGAGACAGAAAATAAACATAAATGAATCAAAGACACTGTGGGGCATATTTACTAGAAACTGGCGGAGCGCGGTGTTACGCCAAAATTGGTAACGCCGCTGTCCATCAGCTTTAAAAAGCCGCGATGTGCCGTATTTAGAAGAATGCGGCGCTGCCCTGCGTTTCTCCTACCGCTGGCACTAAAAAAGCTGCCTAGCGCCAGCCCAGGCACCCTTGCACCATGTTGCTATAGTGCCTGAGTTGCAGGGGTGATTGATTATGTGCATAAAGGGACACCTTCCAGTACATAAACAATCTTTACAGGCCATTTGCTGTTTTTATTTGTGCTACCTGGAAAGAGCAAATTACGAGGAGGAATTAAACATTTTTCCTCGTATCGCCTGCTTAAGACCAGGTTATCACCAACAGGTCTCTACGCGCTATCAGAGGGCATACCTATCAATGTTAGTAGGGGATTGGCAGAAGGTAAATGATGCCCCAAGCTTCTGAGAAGAGAACAGTCTTCAGCTTCTTCCTAAAGGGGAGGAGGTTCACTTCCTTGCGTGGGTTTACCGACAGACTAAACAAACAAAATAAGGATGAGTTTACATTCACAAAGATTTGTAGAACAGCTGCCTTCAGTAGAACTGCATATTAGAAACCTGTGTATGTCTAATCCGCATTACACGATAACACCCTTGCGTGTTGCTTATCCAACAGAAGATAGCACATGTGTAAAAGATGTTATGGTTAAGTTACATGCAGCTGCAGCTTTTACCATTAAGGAGTGGAACCCATGAGGACATCTTAAACAACAATGCAAGACAAGAAGAATCACCAAGTAAAGTAGATGAGCATAAAAATGTCATATTTGAAGTAGGTTCCCAAAATTAGATGGATAAGAGTGATGGTCTGGCACAATGCTCTTTTTATCCCCTTGCCAATGCACATATTTATCTGTCCTTTTTTTAAATTAAGCCCGTACCAGCTAATGATATCCAGCAAAAAATTGAGTTCTGCAATTTCATGCAGCGCAGCTTCCTATATTGGGTGAAGTATATTTCTTATTCACATACCAATTTGGTAGAAGATGGCCGTGGATAGAAGCTATTTTCCCAGCGGGACTCCAAATTGTGCCTGCCCTCAAAAACAACAGCAAACGCAATATTATACATTTGGGGCCATATTATCAAGGAGCGACGATAATATTATCGCCGCTTTAGAGCTCGTTTTCGGGCGCAAAGCAGCGATAATATTATCGCATCATCATCAAGGGCACGCTAGCGCGTGATTCCTTGACGTATCGCCCCTTTTTCACACGCCTCGCATCGATAATGAGATGCAAAAGAGGCGTGGCTGTGAAAAGCAGCATAGGATAATATCGCGGAGGCAGTTTTGCGATATTATTAAGGGGGGGTTAGCGATAAATAAAATCGCGTTAAGTATGCCTTAACGCAGGAATTTAACGTCTGTTAAATTCCTGACTAAGGCATACCTAACATGGGGGGTGGATTGTGTGGCTAAGACCACAGGCCCTATCATCTAGGATATCGCTGTTTTCCACCATGGAAAACGGCGATATCCACACTATCTCTGGAATTTTTACCACGTCGGCGATGCGCGTTGTTGATAACGCGCTAACCGGGTAGTAAATTCCAAAGATAGCCGGCGATAAATATGCAAGCGCTAGGCGCACTTTGCGATATTTGTCGCCGGCCCTTGATAATATGCCCTTGATAAGTAAGGATTCTTTCTGATTTCGGTCTGTCAAAGCGAAAAATCATATTCTGAAAATCAGCATGCATACTTGTGGCCTAGTCCCTGTGAACTCAATAAAGCCAATAAAACATAACGAGATAGTTATACACTGCCCGGGCATATGCAAGATAGGAAGACTAGTAGAGTGGAAATTCAATACCCAGATGACATAGTTGAGGGCAGAATTAGAACTACTACTGCTGCTTGAGATAAATCACCCTCCTCCCCCACCTATCCATGGGATACACACAAAACCAGAACTAATAAGGTGAATAGCTTCTAAAGGGCATTCCTACCACAGCACCACCTGTTAGCAGTAGACGTCCGAACAGTACTAACACTGAGCATAAATCCTAGAGAGGATAGGGGGGAGAACAATTCAGCAAAGAAATCACAATCACGTGATGCAGGTGAAAGCAGCACTGATGCTACAGCAAACTCATCTTTAGGATATCAGCACAGAGACCTTTTCACAACTCCCTGGGAAACCAATAAACCCATTACCCTGTAATGATGTGCTTATAGACTGCAGCTGGGATATGGGCACTGAAGTTCTAACACTGTGAAAAAACAATACCCAGAGTGTGGAGTTGACACAGTTTTACTACTGATGAAGTCCACACAGACCGAAACATGTTGGATGGATTGCTTTATTGATGATTTCTGGATTAAATAATGGGCTTCAAAATAAACAAAAAATTGAGAATACAACAAAAAAGGCTCCCTGAAGACTTTTTTTACATGGGAATTTAAAATCGACTATTAGTAAGCATCTTGCTTTTGAAGGATTAATGGACTGCGCCCTCCTTTTTGTATAGGTTGTAGTTTTGTTGTAAGTGCGCCAGTGGCGGTGGGACCACAGTAGTAGAGCGTGATTTGAGCTAAACTATACATTTCCCGGTTTACACACAAGTGTGCACGTCTTCCTGCTGCCCTCACCGCTAGTGAGTTGTGTTATTGTCAGTGTTATAATTTGCCAGTCATCAAAAAAGGTTCTCTCATCGAGTCCTCCTCTAGCGATACCTTAATAGATCAGTCCTTAATCACAGTAGATTAGAGGCTCATGGGTTTATTATATTTATTTTTGGCCATTTCGGTCTGTATGTTTTGCCCATTTACCAATATTTATTTATACTTGGTTTGTGTTTGCAATATTAAGTTGCAACCAGCATGTGTGTCACCCTTGTCTAATGAATGCACATTTGGATGCCTTTTTACCTTTTCAGACATCAACAGCCATTTAAGTAATACAAAATTATGCTAATCTGAAAAGATAACGGTCGCTGTACAAATACACGAGCTTTAAATGTATTTACCCATTTAAACTTGATATGGGAAACATGACCGTTTATAAACTCTCTCTGCTGTCAACGTGCACAGGTACTGGCTTTAAAGTCATGACTGACAGTATTGAGAGTTCCCCAAAAGACCACCGGATTTTCGTTATTTACGGAATTATTTATATATAGGCAGGAAAACAGACTCCTTTCGGGTCGTATGTATGTCTAGAGATGGTAAGCTGTGAGCCTCTGTTCTTCCTAGGACACATTCAAATCAGTATTAAAGAATTTTTATTTACTGAGGAGAATAGCGAGGAAAAACCGCAACAAGATATTCAAATACTGTTGCCCAGGATGCCACTGCAGTATTCCGCAGTCAGCAATTGAAGAATTACCCATAATTTTAAGTCTGGCAAAAAAAAAAAAAACTCAAAAGCTGCCAGCTATGCTTGTTTTTTCAAAGAAGTCAAGCCCTGCTTTTATCTCAATGCCTCCATTTTGGAGCTGATTGTTAACTTCTGCCAACATCTGCCTTGAAGCCCAATCAAGTTCAGAGTAGTGCCATAACGAGCAAGCCATACAACAAAATCTGGACCACAATTCCAAAACGCCCTTTACATAGAGGGGTGACTGCTAATCTCCATCAAAGCCTAGTCCATCTAAAGGCAGCCTTAATTGCTGTTACTTGAGCGTTAGCTTGTGAGTTGCCAATACAAAGTAGAGGTGGGGTAGGATTGACCCAGATGCCTAGCTCAGCCCGAGGTCTTGGCTCTCGAGAAAAAAACTAGCCGAGCTTGCACCCACTCGTGTGCGTGCACACTATTATTGCCCAAACTATCCTGAACGCAGAATTTGAAGGGGGTGGCCTGTGGTGCTTTTAGATTGCTGTAGCCCCTACTAGAAAGGCGGCTGGATGTTGTAGGAAAGGGCATGATTGGATTAAAAGTACGGAGAATGTACCATCTCTGCCGCCCCTTCAATCATGTCCACATATTCATACCCTGTGGCATGCCCGTCCATACGAAGTTCACTCAAACGTGGCGTTTTAGTGTTCTGATTTTAAATTTATATTTGGGGGGGGCATGACCTTGAAGCGGGCGCTGAGCTCAGTGCTAAAGTTAAGAAATATATAAATAAACCGAGCGCGGTGTCCGTGAAGCTGCACCGCGCTCAGTTTCAAAGTTAAATGAGCGAGACTCGCAGAGCGTTTCCCTTGCAGGAGCGAGCCAAGGGCACCATCTGTTTGCAAGTTAAATACAAACAGATGGTTTCAAGCTCGCTCCCGCAAGAGAATCGCCAAACGTGCACGTGTTGCCATT
Organism: Triturus cristatus; assembly: GCF_964204655.1. Classification (NCBI taxonomy): domain Eukaryota; kingdom Metazoa; phylum Chordata; class Amphibia; order Caudata; family Salamandridae; genus Triturus; species Triturus cristatus. The sequence goes on along the minus strand of NC_140594.1, from coordinate 1,130,138,335 downwards.
GAAAGCAATGCAACACGTGCACATTTGTGGCCAAAAAAGCGAGTCAATTAAAAGAGGTCCCCTTCTATGCAGCGCATGCGCGCTGCGTAGGCGTGACCTAAAAACGATCGATGGGAACGTGGCAGCTTTAGCTCTGTGTAGCAGTCACGCCCTCTGTTGCCCTCCATTGACATTAAAGGTCAATTACTTTTTGCATCTTTGGCAAGTTTCCAGGCAACACTTGGTCACAAACATTCATAGCCTAGCGGCATTGCGTCTTTCAATGTGTTGCCAGGCTACACTCGTGCTTACAAGAAGACGCTTGTGAAGCACACAGCCACAGCAGCGGTCCTTCCTTTATGTTGAAGATCGAGCCACGTTGCCTGGACACAGATCTCAACTCGAGAGAGAGAGCCTCAGAGGTTACATCCGTGACGGTTTAAAGGCACCAGCAGATCCTCACAACTTGAAATTTTCTGGTGAAAGGTGGCATTCCTTTCTCATAATAATATCATAATATTAATTTCTTAATTCTGGGGTAACTTTGAGCCAGGGTTCACCCTATAGTTATTCCTTTGGCTTCTAGCCTATTATCTTATAATCACTCTGAGTAGTATATTTTGGGTACCTTTTGACCCAGGGTTTAACCATATATTTTAACTTTGGTTGTATTATTCCAGTAATGTAGGGCACTAACCCACAAACCCATGCAGTGACTGTATTCATAGGAGAATCTTTTCGAAGATTATTAGAGGAGGCATTTAGGACCTATGTGGGGGAGGCGGTGGATGCTGCAGAGCTTAAGAGGAAAAGGGAAACCCCTTTAGAGGAGAATTATTTTTCCCTCTCAGATGGAGATCCCTCTTCTACCTCTGAACCCCAGAGAGGGGGCAAGGTTTCCCACAAGAGGAAGCATATGGAGGAGGCGTTTAGCCATGCCTTTGGCACAGGTAGCCTTTGTGCTATAATAGAGAGTGGTGGTCTTAGCAGCACAAAAGAGTGGGGTCAACTTGATGGGGCAAAAAGAAAGGTGTCGTAGTGATATGAATGAAAGAAGTGACCTTCATGGCACAAAACATTTATGGGGCAGTCTAAACACCTGTGTGGAGAATGTTTATTATGATGACTTGGAGATGGATGAATTTATTTTTGACCCTTAGGACAGTTAGGATGTTTTGGGGGGAACCTAATGAGGATCTGGCTCAAGCCTCTTCCTCCCATGAGGTTAAAGACCCCTTCAGGGTTGAGATGTTTAACCTCACTAAGATGAAACATCCGCGCTTTGCAGAATGGTAGCCAATGGACCACATTGCAAAGTACCTTAAATATTGGGTCCAGAAGTCTCTTGACAAGGAAGCATGTAATTTACTTCAGACAGAATGCCCTCTACAGTGGATAAAGTGTGTAATACACCCAATCAGGACCCAGAACGTATTACCTTTCTGTTCGGCAAGGACCCTAGAAAGGGTATTGAGAAATATTTAAAACAATGCCAGGATAAAGTCTTTGATATTCTGGGCTCTCTCACACCTATCCTTGATATGGCAGAAGATACCAGGGGCAACAATGGTAGGGTAAACAGTGACCTTTTTTCAGGGGTAGGGCACAGCGTGCCATATGTATGCTAGGCAATGCTAATGCCAGCCTGATTACTGAAAGATGAAATGCGGTGTTAATGAGGATGAATCCTAAATTGGATGACGTGTCCTCTAGTGATCATATGGGGGATCCCAAAGGTCTCCTTTTTGGGGAATTCTTCGAGAAGTCCTTAGAGAAATATGTTTCCAGTTTTACAGCCTTCAGCAAGGCTTGGGCTAGCAAGTGCAGGGTCTTTGGCTCTCTAGGTATTTTTGGACTGGCTGACTGGAGGATACTGGCTGTCAACCGCGGTTCCTTCAGGTTCCAGTTTTATCCAAAAGAGCAGAGAAACTTTGGGAGTAATGGCAAGCCTTACCACCCCAATTCAAACTTCTATCTCCAGATAGGGAGAATCTCAAGGAAGCTTGAAGGAAGGTCTAGGACCTTGAGTTCAGGATATCAAGGTGAGCAATATAGCTTCTTCACTGGTAAAAGTAGGGGGAAGGTTAAAATTCTTTATTCACAATTGGGAGAAGATCACACAGGACACCTGCGTGTCAGAAACTGGAGGTGACTTTAAAATAGATTTTTGGGAGCTTCAGTTCATGTGGTAAAACCCAAAGAGTTGGTGATGGATGCAGAGAAGATGTCTCTCATAGATTTGGCAGTATTACAGATGTTAGAAAAAGGGGCATTAATTCACGTCCCAGAACAGGAGGCATGAGGGGGCTTGGTGAACACAGTTTTTCCAGTACAAAAGGACAAAGGTTGGCATCCTGTAATAAATTTAAGTCAGTTGAACAGATTTCTAAACAACAGACATTTCAAGATGGAAGGTATCCAACTTTTACAAGACATCTTGCAGGCAAAGGATTGGTTGGTAAAATTAGCCCTCAAAGATGCTTACTTCACAATACCCTTGGACGGGGACAGCCAGAAGTATCTGTGTTTCTCATGGAGGGGTGTTCTTTATCAGTTCCTCTGCCTTCCCTTCCGGCTGTCGTCGGCTCCATGGTGTTTTACCAAGGTGCTTCGTCCTGTGGTAAGCTTCCTCAGACAGAGAGAAGTTCACCTTAATATGTATCCGGACGATCTCCTTATTATGTCTCAGGGTAGGTTGGAACTTCTGAATTGTTTGACCTGGAAAATAAAGCTTCTGGAGAGCCTGGGTTTCATTGTGAATACAGAGAAGTCTGTCATGGTTTACACACAAAACATGGAGTTTTGGGGTTTCCAGGAACATGCGATTCTATCTCAATTGATTCTTCTGCAGAAGAGAGTGACAAAGATAAAGAAAGAGGTGAGATCAGTTTTGTCCAAACAATTAATCTTTCTGTAAGACCTGGTGAGACTTATGTGGGGAATATGTACAATAGAAGTGGTGGAGCGTGTCATTAGCCTCCTGGGTGTTAACGACATGCTCCGCAACTTTGGAAACGCAAGGCTGCACCATATTTACAAGAATGTGGTGCAGCCTTGCGTTTCCCCCTGCGATGGCCCTACGTTTAACAACTTAGCTCCAACGCAGGCACCCTTGCACCAGAGTGCAAGGGTGTCTGTGTGCAGGGGAGGATTGGTTATGTGTAGGAAGGTGTCCCTTCATGCACATAAACAATCCTAAAATGCCATTTTGTAACTTTCAGGTGTGTTTCTTCATGCAGCACACATGAAAGTTACAAAATGGAATTTTTTAAAGAAAGGTTTGTTTATGTACAGGAAGGGACACCTCCCTGTACATAAACAAACCATGGCATTTTACTTTTTCCATGTGTGCTGCACAAGGCAGCACACATGGAAAAAGCAAAAACGAGGAGAAATAATGCATTTCTCCTCGTTTCGCCAACTGAAGACCAGGGTTTTCCTGGTCTTAATTTCGGCGCTGCCTCCTCTGTACGCCACACTTGTACACAGGGGGCAGCGTCAAATACAATGGGTGTTGCCGTGGAGCGCCCACCACAACACCCACTGCACGCCCCTTTCACGCTAAAGATAGCGTGAAAGGGTGCCTTATGTACAAGGCATCGTTAAGCCACGTTAAGTGGCTTAACGCAGCCTTGTACATAAGGCAAGGCTCCTATTGCCATGGGAACGTCACAAAATGTGAGGGTTGTGTGGCGATAGGAGCTTTTACAGTTGCCCCTGGGTCTTTTATCATCCTCCTTCAGGCGATTTGGCCTGGCCCACTACATTACAGTGGCCTACAGAGATTAAAAGCTTTGGGATTAAGGAAAGGCTTATGGTACAGGGAGTCGCTTCCCTCATCAAAATATGCTTGGGAGGATCTGGAATGGTGGTTGAGGAATCTCGAAGTGTGTAATGGCAAAGCCATCTTTGGAAATGCTCCAAACTTTGTCGTAGAATCAGATGCAAGCAACTATGGCAGGGAAGGCCGACTGAACAATTTAGAGACAGGTAGAATATGGCTAAAGGAGGATCACTCACTTCACATAAACTGTTTAGAAATGTTAGCTGGTCTGAATGCCTTAATGAGTTTCAGTGAATTATTGCAACCCTAAGCAGACATCACCCGGCCGGTCTTGGAGTACTACTCCCTACTCTAAAGCCCTGTCCAGACACATTAGATTTAAGAACTACCTATCTGGGCCAGACATTCTCTCCCTTCTGCTAGCTTACAACTCCACTCAACATGACACCCCAGTTATACCTGGACCTATTCAAACCATGCCGTTAAACCCTTTTAGAGCTCCTAGACATAAGACAGTTATTCTGGAGCCCATTCAAACCATTACACTAAACCCCCAAAGAACCCCACACAACTCTAATGCCGTAAATACGGCTAACCTCATGCAAGTTCACATTGCACAGTCTACTCCCACTGACTCCAAAACTCACTTGAAATGCATGCTTCTCAACTGTAGATCAGCGGTGAAACATGCAGCGGACATCGCTGACCTCATCCTTGATCAGGAACTCGACTTCCTGATTCTCACTGAAACTTGGCTTAATGTCTCCTCTGGACTGGTCCTTGACATCCTAGTCCGTCCAAGTCCCTCCTAGCCACAACATTATCAGACTTGACAGAGCTAAGAGAATGGGTGGAGGCGTCGCCTGTATTTGCCATAACAGTCTCTCAGCGAAACAGTCTCCCTCCGCAACTCTCTCATCTTGAATACCTGAGCATCAATATCATCAGCAAACAAAGACCCTAATGCAACCTGCACATCTTTTACCATCCACCAGGAGACAACCTCCATCTGATCGAACAAACGCTGGAAACCATCTCATTCAATCTAGGTCTTCATTGCCCCCAGATCTTCCTGAGAGATTTTAATCTACATTGGATTGACCCGAATGACCTGGCCGGGAAAAGTGTTAAAAACTTCCTTCTTAACCTCAACCTGACTCAATTCTGTGACAGCCCAACACACATCTTGGGCTCGACCCTCGATCTAATCATCTCCAACCCCAACACCATTCAGATTGAATCGATTGCCCCATGTGATCGGTCAGATCACTACTTTATCACCATCCTCATCTGACACGATGGAATACCCAAAGACTCCAACCCAAGAAACTGAGACATTGGAAAAGATTGCTGCAAAATACAAATGTGAGCGGCCTCATATCACACAGCAATCTGTCCCTGCCTCGTTCCACGTTCACGGCAGAAGTCCATGAACTCACAGAGCACTACAACAACTTCATGTTAAAAGTTCTGGATGCAATTGCCCCCCTTCAACTAAAAGGAAAACCATGGTTCAATGACTGCTTAAATTCAGATAGGCTGAACCTGAGACTAGCAGAATGATCATGGAGATCCTCTCCATCTCTTGAGCTCCTTAAACTTTTGAGATTGAGAAGGAGTCTGTACAACAAACACATCAGAACTGCAAAATTGACCTTCAGAAGCCAACTGGACAAAGCCCGAATTTGCCTCAAAATGCTGTTTGAGCTGGTTAAACGACCGTCAATCCAACAACACAGCCACTTAATCGCCAATCACCGCCAGCCCCCAACCTAACTGTGAGGACTTTGCTGCCTTCTTCCTGGAAAAATCCAACATGATTGGATCTGATCTAAGGTCTGCCCTGCTCGACCTATCATCCTTACCAGACTCCCACATAACACCCCAGTCCCTTCTTCCTACCTACTACATCCCTAAAAACAATGCTCATTGTAATAATTTCTCAATCTTCAACGATACATCCATTCTCTACATTCTATCTACCCTGAAACTCTCAAATCACTTCAACGATCCCCTTCCCTCATATTTCTTTAAAGAAATGATAAGGTCCCTAGTTCCGCTCTGGACAAAGATTGTTAATGCCTCTCTACTTCAAGGTGAGATCCCTGACTGCCTAAAGTCTGGGCTGGTTCTTCCTATTCTCAAAAATACGGCTGACCCAGAGGATCTGAATAACTTTCGACCAATCACAAACACTCCTACTCTGGCAAAGCTCATTGAGAAATGTGTACATGTACAACTATGTAACCACATTGAGGAATTCCAGCTGCTTGATCAATTCCCATCGGGCTTCCGTCAAGGCCACAGCACCGAAACAGCCATCACTCATATAGTCGATGATGCTCTTACATTGCTCGACTGGAACGAATCCTGTCTATTAATTCTACTCGACCTCTCATCAGCTTTTGATACGATCAAACATGACAATCTCCGGAGCCTTCTAGAACATAGGATGGGGCTCTCTGGCTCAGTACTAAAATGGTTTGCCTCTTTTCTCCATAACAAAACACAGAGGATTTAAACCAATCAATCCCTCTCCCATCCCAGTCCTTGCACCCTGGGGGTGCCCCAAGGCTCTTCTCTTTCACCCACACTTTTTAACCTATTCATTGAACCTCTTACTGAAATTCTCAAAGCTTCTAACATCCAATATCACATGTATGCAGATGACACCCAGTTGTACATGAAAATCTCACTCAGCGGAACCTTGTACAAAACCCTTAACTGGTCAACCTTCAACCATCTCAAACTGAACGCTCTAAAAACAAAATTCCTCCTTATTTTCCTACCCAAGCAAGCCCCAATCCTTGAAGAATATAAGAAAAATCTTTCTGCTCTCACTTGCACACCACATATCATAGACTCTACAAAATCCCAGGGAATAGTGTTGGATAGGAACTTGAACATGCAGGATCATATCAGTGCATCTACCAAAGGAGCAAACTTCCAACTGAGCATCCTTAGGAAACTAAAAACATTCCTTCCCCCTGATAACTTCAAGTCCGCAGTACAAGCCTTAGTCATCTCACAGCTGTAATATGGCAGTGCAACACTCTGCGGTCTTCTGAGGTACAGACTGGCCCTCTTCAGAGCTTCACTAAATGCGGCCGCCAGGCTCAACACAGGTCCCAAGAAGAGCAATCACATCTCCCCTGACTTGAAATCTCTAAATTGGTTACCTTTCAAAGCAAGGATACAACTAAAACTTGCTTGCATGACCAACAAGGCCATTCACTTCAACACTCCTTTTTACCTCGCAAAAAAACTTGAGCTGTCGGGTGGTGCCCCTGCCTTCAGGAGCTCCAGCACTATCAGGCACATGCATCAAAGAAAAAACCGGTCGCAAACGGGCAGATTCTCAGAATCTGCCCCTTTGCGACCGGTATTTTTGCATTTGGGATGCATCATCCCAAATGCAAAAATCGCAATGTAAGGAATCTCTCAATTGTGATTACTTAAATTGCAATTGCATTTAAGGAATCCCAAATTGAGATTCCTTAAATGCAATGCATTAAAGTAAAAAAAAAAATAGCGATTTCGCTAATAGGGGGTGCAAATTACCATGAAGTTGAACTTCATGGTAATTTGCAAAAACTTTGAAAAATGCACTTTTGCGCATTTTTCAAAGTTTCATGTTGCGAACACACATGCCCTTAGGGCATGTGTGTGAGCAAAATTTGTGCACAGATCTATTTTAGGGGTGCAATAGGGTGTCATTTTGACACCATTGCACCCTTGAAATTGCATGAGCTATTTGTGAGTACCTACTGATACTCTCAAATTGCTCATGCAATCTCCAATTCATTCCTATGGGCCTGGAGGCCCATAGGAATGAATGGGATGGCATTCCTTAATTGCGACTCGCAATTTCCGAGTCGCAATTAAGGAATGTGTAGGAATCGCTATTTTTATAGCGATTCCTCCATGCATAGGCTTTTGCAATTCCTTAATTGCGATTCCTTAATTATCGCAATTAAGGAATCGCTAAAGCCTACGTTGATGCATGTGCCAGCTAGTTACTTAAACCGAAAGAAAAAAGAAAAAACTACTTACAATTGTTCCTTCTCAGGAATCGCCCCTAGAATCTGATATCCCTGCCTACAGAAACAATATTGATTCCATCAACAGTGTCCTTCAAAATGGAAGTGAAAGAGCTACTGATGAGTCCTTTCCTGACCTGTTTAGCCGGGGTCCTGAGTTACCTCAATGTGATACTGATGGGTCCTTCCTAGCCCATTGATTGGCCACTTCTCATCTACTGTCACAATTACTCTATTTGCCGTATTTTACTGTCTTATTTTTTTGCCCATTATTATGTTGTTACGTACCTACTGTTAATTTTGTCTATTGTTGATGTTCTGCCACAATTGCCTGCCCTTATATGTGTTGCATCTCTCTGTAAAGCACTCTGATACCCTCTAGGGTCATGTTCGCGCTATACAAAACTTTTTGAAATAAATATTGACAAATTCAAACACACTGATTCGATTAGACAATTTCACAGCAGTTTCTTATATAAACCTATTGGGAGGTGTGAGGTAAAAATCTTTGGCAGATTTGGCAAGATGAATTTGGTATTTTTGTTGGGAACACAAGTTTATGTTTAGAGCTGAGTATATTCCAAGTAACCAGTATATAAGGGCGGACCGGAATTCCAGATTTCTCCGGGACTCCAGCGAATAGAAGTTGGAACCCGGGGTTTTCGCTTTGATTCAAAATTTGTTGGTTGATTCAGGTAGACTTATTTTCAAGTAGGTTTACCTACCAAGTACCAAGGTATTTCAGTTGGAGACCGGATCCCGAGGCATCGGCTGTGGACGCTTTCCTACAGCAGTGGGGCAAGAACAAGGGATATGCTTTCCCCCCCTTCTCCATGATTCAGAGAGATGTGTGGAAAGTGAGGTAGGAGTCCTGCAGCATTATACTAGTGACTCTCTTTGGAGGTCTCAGGTTTGGTTACCGGGGGTGATGGAACTTGCAGCAGCCATTCCACGAAGGGTACCATTGGGTCTTCTAAAAGGTACTGACGGAGCGGAACATCCTTTTTGTTTTAGAGGGAAAGATGAACCTTCTTGTTTGGAAGATTTCAGGGGTTCAAGCAGATATTCATGTCTTTCAGGAGAAGCTAAGGGTTTACTGGATGAGTCATGGGCCCCAAGAAAAAGAAAAAAGGTACAGAGGTGTTTGGAAAAAATGGTGTAATTGGTACGTGGGAAGGGATCTGGATACAGTGGAATTTCCTGTACAACAGGTAGCCAATTATCTAGTGGATCTTTTCAACTCAGGGCTTTCGTACAGGAGGATTCATTGCTATAGATCTGCAATTTCCTCTGATCATGCAATGGTTAATACGTAATAGTAAGTAAGATTGATGAAGGGTGTGAGATTGAGAAGACCCCCTAGGGCTCGTTATGAGTCCCTCTGAGATGTCAATTTGATTTCCAAACTCTTTACTTCCTGGCTAGCCAATGGCTTCCTTTCTCTTAAACAAATATTCATGAAGATAACAACCTTATTATGCTTGATTTCCTTTAGGAGAGTCTCAGACAGCAAAGCTCTAGAGTTGTTTAACAGATTCTGTTCCCCTGAAGGTTTACATTTTGGCATTTGGAAAAGAACGAAAACTATATCACATGGAGTCTTCTATCCTTTTATTCATGATTGTGAGAAATTGTGTGTGGTAAGTTGTATGAGAGTGTATGAGAGGAAGGTCCTGGAGTCCAGAGAACATGGTGTTGTTCAACTGCTTTTATCCTATGTAAGATCTTATGAACCTGTATCTACAGGCACATTGGCCAGATGGACACGCATGGTTATCAGTGAAGCTGGTGCGGCTCTTTCCAGGTTTGGAACGATGGCTTGTAAGGTTCTTTGGGCAGGTGGTTCCCTTCTGAAATACCTAAACAGCAGACTGGTCAAACGCAAATACTTTTGCAAACTTTTATCTGTGACCGGTGGAGCATGTTATTAATATAGCTTTACATGGCTTTAACCATACATACTGGTAGCCTCCAGTCTTGTAATGAAATGGCGATTCTTAATGGGAGGGAGAATCTTGATTTCATTAAAGACAACGAAGGCTAACATTATCCCACCCTCCTCACCCTTGAGGAGAAGTATTAAGATGGTGAGTGTCTAAATATGGTGTATTCCATTAATAATTCAGCGGAAGCGTTTAAAGAAAAAGTATCTCTCTAAAGCGTCTAGTTTTTGAAGCTCAGAAGTTTTTAGTTTGGATTACATTTATTGTGAGGTTTTTTTCCCATTCTTTTCGATAACGCTTCATTGAAATTCAACAGAAGTCCATGCTATGGCTCGTTCCCTGTTTCGCCGCAGCCTAAAAGAGCAGGATGTCTCCGTGCGCCGGCTATTTATATGCTTTCATGAACATTCTAAGTGCTCTATGATGTATTGCCATCCTCTCAAGGGCTGCATGTTGGCACAGAAATAAAAGCAGAGCAGAAATAAAAGGTTACTGCATAATGTTAGCCTCCGTTGTCTTTAATGGAATCACGATTCTCCCTACATGTTGAATAAAAAAAAAAAAATGTAAATTTGATACTTGTATAGCGCACTACTCACCCGCAAGGGTCTCAAGGCGCTTGTACGAATACCGCTGTGGAACCCATCCTGGCTTTCCCTGTGAGGCATCCACTCCTGGGCACCCCCAAGGTGGAGGCCAGGCATCCTTAGCGTTGTGGGGGCCGTTGTGGAGATTAAGCAAGCTATTGCCCAGAGTTGCAGAGTGGGACTCCATGATTGGAATAGGCACCGAGGCGAGAATTATCAGGTCCGTGGAATTTTTGAGCCCAAGACCCGCCGAGGCAGGGAATTGAACCCTGGTCCCGGGCTAGACCTCTGCATCAGGGTCTGCCGCTCTAATCATTGAGCCACACTTCTCCATCATTCTAGCCTTCTTCATCTTTGAAGGAAGCTCCTCCTCCTCCTCCTCATCAGGTATGACATCATCTTGAAAGCCACCAATGCCATCAAAATCACTACCATTTTCCCTTAAGGAAGTATCAACGCTAATGACATATTAAGAATGAAAAAAGCAGAACCCCGTTCCAAAGACGTGAATAACTAGACATGGAAGTGCTGAGCAACTGACCCATCTTGGGACAGGTCATCATCTGAGGTTGACCTACTAAAAATTCTACTTATAGGTTAGTTGCTGCTGAAATAACTAAACATTGTATGTGTACAGTAATTTAGGAAAAACCCTTTTTGAAAAGATAAAAAAGGTAATCAATAATCTCACTACAATCTGTCAGAAAATCGATCAAATTTCAATTAACTAAAACTGACCAGATCTCAACATTTTTTCATCTGGTACCTGGGGCCGAAGATCTACTGATGAAAGGATCCACTTCGGTTGAAGGTTCAGGGGGTTGCCAGGATGTCTTGAAATCAGACAGACTGTCACGTGTGCAGACTAGGGGCCTGATTTATGGGGATTTGGCATAGGGCATCTCAGCAAGTAACTTTGTTGAATGCAGCACACAGAGAATGGGGAATAAATGAGGAGAAATAAAGTTAATTCTCCTCGTTACGCCTCACCTCATGAGTTGTAAGTTTTTGGCGCATCCCCAGGTTTACATGGTCTTGTAAATGTGGGATGTGTCAAAGTTCATGGCTGTTGTATGGGACCACGGCAAGGCCCATGGAATGCTTCCCTTGCGCAGAGTAAGGCAACGCCGCAATTTGAGCTGCCGTGCTCCATATATATGAGTCCATTCAAATCTACACAAAGTGGCTTTGCGTGGCCTCATAGATATGATTTCAAGCTTTGCCCTGTCGGAGCGTCACAAAAAGTGACTCTACATCGGCGCAAGGAGGGGTCATAAATATGTCCCGTAATGTCCTGGTGAATGATGGAAAAGTGCGCTGGAAACCCCGTAACCCATCTTGCAGGAATACCTTGGTAACTGGGAAACTAAGATATAGACAGAAGTAGGGGTGTAGTGAACATTGCAATAGTGGGGTCAAATTACATAAAGTATGGTGCAGTTGGGTGTTTGTGTGGTCTGTGTGGTTGGCGTGAATAATCAGGTGGTTATGTGAAAAATGGTAGTGATGAAAACCCTATTCATTGGTCAAAATATGGCCGATTCTAACACCAAATTTACAGCGGCTTAAACATTTGAATTCTCGTGAAAATAATAAGATGAAAATACCGCTGGAGATGGTGACTTGACTTATCCTAACATACTTTATGAGAACATAATGCAAATGGGAAGAAACCACATAAAAAGCCTGGTATCCTGTGGGAAACAGAGGACTCTCTAATTATGTGTTGTTGAATAATTAGAGGAAATTGTCCATACAGAGAGTACTTGTCATGCAACAGGAAGCAGTATAGGAGCGTAACAGGCAGGAAAAATCTATATGCATTGTAATTATCGGTCAATGCTTCCTATGGCATTATTTGAGCTCTGCCTACTGAAACGTAAGGATGACCCTTACCTCAACCCTGCTTCCTTCAGCATTATGTTAACTTTGCTCGTAGGAGGATCAGAGCTGGCCCACCACTACATTAGCAACACATCCTACATCATAGGTGTCAAGAACAGCTAAAAACTCAGTTGATTCCACTATGTCTTGCTCTGTTGTAAGAAGTGTTGAGGAAGAAAGTCGCTCTTCGTCTAGTGTGGGGCACAGATAGTTCTTTAAAATTCTTTGAAATATTGTTAAAGTTATGATGCAAAAATTCCAAATTTGGGCATGGATTTTGCAGATCTTTTTGATTGAAAATTGCCAGCATACTACTTCCAGAATAGGATGCAGGGTCAGTTGGTAGGTCTTTGCAAAACTACTGGTACCCAAACAGTGGCAGATGAGCTTCAACGTCAGCTGAATATACCACAGTCAGTTAAATAAGCCTGTCATTCTACGGTAAATGAGAAGGTAAAAGACATTGAAGGATGGGACAGAGCTATAAACATTCTTAAGTACTTCATACATCACTGCCCTAATCTAGTCGTAAAGGATGCTAATTACCTGGTTGTAAAACCATCTCCTGCGTTGAAACTGAATTCATCACTTGCTCCCTTGCCACAAATTTATTAGGTTTTTCGATGTCTTGTGATCTTCGTTTGTGTTTCTGCATGCTTTGGGTCTAGAAATTGTTTTGCTGCCCACATACCTCGTTATAGTGCTCACTTGCTCTGTTTTAAATTTTAATAATTCGAAGATGCACGTCTGAGGCTGTAAAGATGTCCATCAGTTCATGTCGCGAGTAATAAGACAGGCTGTTTACGCCTTGAGAAATGTCTGACCACATTTGAGGCATAAACAAAAAGTTAAGTTTTGTTAAGTGCTCATGTAAATCATGTCCATCAGTCACCAGCATTTGTTGGTAGCCTCTCTCTGATTGACATCTGCTCTACTGCGAGGAGGATTGAAGGGCATGTGTCTGTTACCACTTTAACAGCTTCTGCACACCACCACCACCACCACCACCACCACACTGCTAGACTGAAGCTGCAATGGGGAGCATTAGGGACCCAAAAGGTCTTGATTGATATGTTTGGGCGTCTCAGAAGCACCATAAGAACATACCTGTATGACAGATGTAACTTCAAGGGCTCTGACTGTAAAGCCAGAGGGTGAAAGATACAATATCCTCTTATCCAAAATATGTGTTTAATGACTATGCAGAGAATGGTTTAATTTCTTTATTGACAGCTCAGGTAGGCATGACCTCTCATAACAAAACACCTGACCCTGCAGTCAAAAAGAGTCTGGTGAAGACAACATAGATTTCGGACCCCATGGCTGCTTGGTGGGTTTAGTTCCGGGTGGCTGCCACTCACAGTTGTATCTGAGCAGAGATCACCAATGAATACTTGGTGGAGTTGAAAGGAGGCCCCGCTGTAGATAAAGAATGGAAAGATGGGTCATGTTTTCAGATATGCAAATCCCCTTCACAAAAAACGTGTCCATATAATGAAACTATTACAAAGATGAAACAATTATTGGTAGAAATGCAAAAATAATAAGAGGTAAAAAACTCAACCATCCTTCATTTTAGAACTGGATGGCTTACCGATGGGATTTCTAGCTGACACAGCTTTGTGAATAAATGTCATAACAATATGTTAGCATGACGGAAAGCGAGTGTTATTAAAACAGATATTTGACCGTGAGCATAGGCTGGGATGCCATTAGTGTTGAAGGGTGCCATGAAGCAAATATACTTTAAATTCACACTGGTAAAGGAAAAATATGTATATAGTGAACATTGGGGATGGACACACCACCATGCTTTTGGTATGAAACCCCATCCATACAAGAATCCAATAGGTGCTCACTGCAGGGGAAGTACCTGTAGAGCGTGTTGGAGGAGCTCTAAGACATTTGCAGGAAAGAACTAGAAGAACTGAATGGAGGCTGGCATAATCTAAAGGTTAAACAAGAAGGGGCGGCTCCTCCACTAAGGCGGAGGAGCGCTGCCCCACTGCCTTGCAGCAGAAAAAAAAAGGAAAAAATTTAATATTTTGCCCTCCTGCCGTGGCAGCTGTGTGTGAGTGGGCGGGGCTGCAGATCAGAGGAGGAGTGGTAGAACACTCCTAAGTCTTCAACGACTGTTTGGTCGGCCCTCTCAGGCCGCCCAAAACAGTTCTCCAGTTCCATATTCTCCATGCAGGCTGCATTACAGCCTGCATGGAGAACATGCCCAGGCACCCAATCCCTGGCTGACCGCTGAACCACGGCGCTCAGACCAATCATAATGCTGCATTGTAGCGTTGTGATTGGTCAGGGGAACCTGGCTGTTTCTGGAGTCTGAGACGGAGGGGAATGGAGACGCAGGACCCGGCGGCAAGGTAAGTGTATTTTATTTTTAGTTTAACAATGTGCCGTGCGCCCCCTGCTGCCCCTCCCCTCACCCGCCACCCACGAGCCATGCCAGCCGCCACTGTAGACAAGGCCATTCCAGCTAAGCCTAAGGTGAGAAACATACCATTGTAAGCAAGAAAGGAAGTGGTACAGGTATTTCCAAAAATGGCGCAGACAAAGAACAATGGAAATAATTCTTCACTGTGGCTTTCACCAGTGGTGGGGGGCGAAATGCAAACAGGGATGAGTATAGAATTTGTGTAAATTTCCTCATTGTGAATGTTAACATATAGACAGGTTGTCAGCAGCTTCTGCACTTTAAAGAAATGTAAACCATTTTAGGGAAACCAAATATGTCTCCTCTCTGGAATTTGTTGTAGGTTGCCATCAAATAAAAATACATGGCAAGTCCCATTGATTGATCATTTCCATCAACTGGTGGAAGGCATTTAAATTCTGTTGCATGCGGTTTGAAGTGAGCTCAGGAGCGTCAGTATTTTTTTAAAAGATTGATGTACTCCCTGTTCAGAGAGATGAAAAAAACGTATACGTTATCGAAGACAATTTATTGATCTGTGTAGATCCAGTTCAAGTGCAGAATACAAATTCTGAGAATGGTACTGTAAAAACGTTTGGAGGGAGTTTTTATATTAAAACAAGACAAATGCAAATTCCTAGAACAGGATCTGCCATTTGTAGGATGCATAATATTAGGGAATAATAAGACCCAAGTGACACCCTGTGATAACTATAAATAGGACCCATAACCACAAATGATAAACATTTTCAATTCTGCTTGGGTGTGGGTGAGTTCTAGGAAAAATACCTAGAGAAATCCATAACTAACTTGGAATCATTGTGACTTATACTTTAGAAGATTGTCAAGTAAATATGTATTGATGCTTACATTAACACTGTGGCATGTATAAAAAAGAATTGTTAAGAGACACCAATTTACAATCCCTTAGTAAAGAGAATGTATCCACTCTGGCAGTAGACAGAAGTGGTTGTAATTTAGGTTCAATGGTAACACCCCTTTGACAGAATTGGTCGTGGTTCTGGATCCACGATAACACATAATGAAGGAAAGAGGAAAGTCTGTTTCCTATTCATTATGAGCTCTATGTTGAGCATAAAGCATTTGCACTATAAGTGAAAATGAGATAATAACTTATCTGTATATGGGAAGTGCAGAAATCTTAAATGTTATTGTGTCGGTGAAAAGGAATAAGCCCGTTCTACATTTCGCTATTTGCTGCCTGGTGGGGGACTGGCCCAAGGCTCTGGACTGCAAGCCCCAGCACCCCCTGTGGTCGACTGACGCCACTTCACCGCGGCTGGAGGCGCTATAAAGTTTACAGAGAGCTCCCGCGGTGCCAAGGGCGGGCCCATCTGCGCCCATCAGCGGCTGGAAGAGGCTGGGCTGGGCCAGGTCCCTTGGTTGTTTCTTTTGTGTCTCGCCAGTTTGCTGAATTTTGGGGGCTGAATCTCTGGAAATCTCTTCAACTATGAGGGACTTTATAGGCAATTTTAAGTAGAGTGTGTCTGATACTCCCCTGGTTGCCCAATTCAGTTTATACTGACCATTATACAAGGTTGGTTAATTAGGTGTTTATAACATGGGTAAAAGGAAGTTGACTGCTGTGCAAGGGGGGCCCTCGGGTGGTAGCCCGTAGCCACAACTGATTAATTTTTAACAATAGCCACACATGTAATAACGCAGGAGATAGCCCTGACTGAGAGAAGGCTCTCTGTGGAGGTAGAGAAACTTGCCCAGGACCCTGTCGTGGACTTGAATAGTGAAGCACAGGCAACGAAAGGGGACATTGTGGGAATGCCAGAGGGATATCTAAGTTCTGTCACATCGGTACGCGTACCTGTGGTGGCCCCCTCCCCCGATGAGTCAATTAAGCTTCCAAAAACTTTGACACCCAATCCTACAGTGGGTGATGATTTAGATTTGATTTCTCCACCCACCAAGAGGAAGTGAGTAGGCTGCAATAAGGCAACGAAGAAGTCTCCACGGCCCAAACCTCCAGTTTCAGCCGGTCTCAATCTTGAACATTTGTTGGACTCTCTTTTTGTAAGGTTGGAAAAAATGATTAAAGCTCTTTTAGAACTGTTCATTTTAAAGTTGGAAGGGATTGAGAAGAGAGTAAACGCTTTTGTCCCCATGTGCAATAAATACCATATTCTACCAAAACCAGCAGGTGGTGGTGGGGAGGGGGGGGGGTGCTTTTTGCTCTGTGCCTGAGAACTCAAATCAAATTTCTCAGGGATCCAGCTCTAAAGATACGGAGGAAGCGCTCAGCAGCCCTAGTCTCAATAGCATGCCCGATTAACGATTCTACGCGGCACAGATAGCCCAGGTCGCTCAGATGAGTAAGCCCTCAATATTTAAGGACGATCTATTGCCAACAAGTTCTCGGTCACATTTTGCCACGCCAAAGGACATGAATAATTGTACCCTTGACCTTCCACCTGCATCTGCTCCCCTTGTCGCAGTTTTACTAGGGGTTCCTCCATCTTCTCAAGGTTCTAAGGAAACTTCCTTGGACCTCATACATAAAGTTACCCACTGGTGTAGCAAGAATGTGGTAAATGGCCAGAATATAGCTTCTGACATAATCATGGTAAGAAGAGTGGGATGGAATGTCCATCGGACAAAGAAAAGTGTATTGGGCGATTGTATAGTGGTATATTTTAAGCACTCCGTGCAGGCCATGTTGCTAGTGGGCTGTGTTTATAAGAACAGTTCTACCTCTACAGTCAGAATCGCTCCCTTGCAATTTTGTTATCCTCCTAAGCAGCCGCCGGTCACTCCTCAATGGCTGTTACCCTCAAACCCAGCCAGGGCCAGATACAGAAGTAGCATGGATACAAACCTACCCATGAGTGACCGCTTTCAACCCCTAGCCAAGCTTCAGGGCCTGGATGAAAATGACTGACTAAAGGCGGAAAAAGAAAATATCCAGGGCAACAGATCTCCACCAAAGGCTCCCAATACTGTAACGCCACCAGCCCCAATGCCCTGCCAAGCGAGCGCTAAATCTCTTGGTTCCCCTGTCACATCAACCTCCACAGTTACCCAACATGTTAAGGAACTCTCCTGGAATATAGCGGGACTTAGATCAAAAAGGTGCAATATACTTTGGGAAAATATGTTTTTAACGCACCATATTATTGCCATGCAAGAAACGTGGCAGGCTAAAGATTGTTTATATTTAGATGGTTTCGTTTCATTCTGCAAACACGCTACTCCTTCAAATATGGGAAGAGCTTGAGGAGGCCAGCTTTTAATGTTCTCACTAAAACTTTCCTGTAAATCCAAACTGATTGAGTGCCGATCATCCCACGTGCTAGCAGTAGAGCTGTCTTTTAATAACCACCCTACCACGTTAGTGGGTAATTTCGACAACTCCTTTACCAAAAGCCACGAGCTAGAACACCTCCTAGCCCTAGAAGAACTCCTGGAACTTTATGAGGAAGCTAATCCAGGTCATTATGCCCTGATTATTCTAGGAGATTTAAACATTCATCAGTGCTTTTCTAACTGTGTCCTAATGTCGGAGCAGGGGGACTCTCCTCAATCATTAAAACATTTTGAGCACACACCATCAGGCACACTCTTAGAAGATTTATTTTCAACGTATAATCTACACTTACTATAGCAATCAAACACACTGGCTCCAGTCCCCACCTTTTTAGGCAACGGAAGGCGCAGTACCATTGACTACATATTGCTGTCGGCACCACTAGTCATGGCCGTAGAGCACTTTAGTGGTTCCTGGCCTGACCATAAGTGATCATAATCCCCTCACACGTGTGGTATCCCTCGCTGCCATCTTCACAGGGGAGATGACCACCTGCGTTACACATAAAAGCATTTGCACTAAAGATCAAGCTTTCAGGCGAAAGTGGGAAAGGATTGTCCCGTAAAGTTTTCTGGACCATCTATATGCTGTTTGTGCCACAGAGGTTCAAGCATGTATGGACCCCACCATGCATGGTAGAGTCACCTTAGAGGCCTTTGAAAAAATCACTAAGCAGATATCATCCAACCTAACTGCGGTGAGCAGAGCAAGTGGCCCCAAGGCTAAGAGATGGTTTGATAGGACCTGCTCCGCGACCCATAGGGAACTTTTGCAGGCCCTCAAGCTTAACCCAAGGGATGAGGTGCTGGTCAGGAGCAAGAAGAAGGCATATAAACTTGTACAGGAGAGGAAGAAGAAGATAGAGAGCAGGCCTGGGAGGCTCTAGGCCAAGCAAGTGTTATGGCGGATAGCTCCACATTTTGGTCAGTGGTTAACAGCCCTTTTTTTTCTGATGTACCAAATTCCAACGTAGATTGCATAATCCCCGCTGACCAGTGGGTACAGCCCTTTGGACATATTTTTAGCAGCACTAACACAGCAGAATCTGGGGCTCATACGGACAGCTTGTCACCCAGTGTTCCCCTCCCCTTAAGTATAGATGAGGTTCATAAGACAATAACCTCTACATCAGGGGGTAAGGCTCGCGGGCCCCATGGGGTTCTGGCAGATCTTTACAAGGCTGATCCCGTGGTTTGGGCCATGATTTTAACTCATGCTTTTAATGCAGCCTGCTCATGTGGTTTTCCACCTTCATGGGCAATAGCAGTCATTATCCCCGTTTTCAAAAAAGGAGCAAAGGATGATCCGGCATGCTTCACACCAATTTCGCTTTTAGATTCTGCTGCTAAAATTATGGGCAAAGTGATACTGGAATGTATAATGGCATGGCTCCATCATTCCAACGTTACTTCTGATCTACAGTACGGTTTCAGGAAGGGAAAAGGTTCCTTGGATCAATGTCTTAATTTACACTTAGTGATGGGGAAATATACCCTTGCTAAGAGGGGGACTTTATACCTGGCTTTTATGGATCTGAGTCAAGCCTTTGATTGTGTATACAGGTCCAAGTTATGGCTGATTTTAAGTAATATGGGCGTGGACGCAGAGCTGGTGGCTTTTTTATGTAATGCCCACGAAAACACCTTGGCCGCACTTAGATATAATAGGGATGGTGGTCTGACGGATACCTGGGATGTGAAGAGAGGGGTACGACAGGGTTGCATCTTGGCCCCCCTGTTGTTCACGCTGTATATTAATAACCTGGGGGGTTTTTAATCTCAAGTTGTATAGACATCTCGAGGGTTGGTGCCAAGATGATACCTGCACTCCTTTATACAGACGATGCGGTTTTGCTTGCCAGAACCGCTGTGGGCCTCCAATTACTCTCAGATCATTTTATAGCTTTTATGGATTCTCTAGACCTGACCACTAATTTTATAAAATCACAAACTATGTCCATAGGCCCCCGAAAGGCCTCAAATGCCAAATTTTACTGTAATGGGGTTGAATTAGCCAAAGCCCGACCTTCCCTTATTCAGGGGTACTATTTGATGCGCGTGGATCTTGGCGTGCCCAAACAACCCAAAGAATGTACACCCTAACTAGAGCAGCGGGGGCCACCTTGAACTTTGCCGAAAGACTAGGGTCAAAACCCTTTCCTGCCATGTTGAAAATTTATAAAGAAAAGTGCATCCCTATGGCAACCTATGGATGCGATGTCTGGGGCTACAAGGACGGAAAGGATATTCAGGGGGCAGAGAACAAGTTCTTGTGTAAGCTTCTAGCTGTCTCGCCCACTATCCCAACTTTTATATCACACGAACAACTAGGTGTGGTGTACATTTTGGACCTGATAGCGGTAGCCCCTTTGCTCCGCTGGCTGAGAATATGGGCTTGTCCCACCACTAACTTAAACCAGCTTGTAATTACTGATTGTGTAGCATTGGAGGGAGCAAAGCACATTCCCCGGCTAAAATATGTAATGGATCTGACAAAGTGGCTTGGCTGCCCTGACTTGTACCTAATCCCCAAACCCTTGGGTAAACCCGCAGTTAGACTTATTAAACAACAGTTCCTAATTAAACGCCAAGGGCTCAGGGAAGAAATCGAGTTGGCAAAACCCACGGTGAGAAGGTATGTTACACTCTCATTGAGCAAGCAAGTCCAACCATATCTACTTATTGTCAACAATGCCTTTCACCGCTTTGTATTGACTAGATTTCGACTGCTTTTGGTCCCTTGGTTTTTGGCGGTACCCCAAGGTTTTGCAAAACCTGGTACCCTGTAACCCTGCCCCTGTGACAACTTCTCAGACCAATACTTTATTTTCTTTTGTGATTTTCATCACTCTCTTCGTAAAAGGTTCATACTCCCGCTGCTCAGAGGTTGCCATTTTACTCAAGTCAGGCCTGCCCTATTGTGTCTTCAAATGTTATCCTCTCCCTTGGTCTGTCTCGGGGTTGCGAGTTTTTTAACAGGAGCCACCAGGCACAGGAAAAAGTTGTTTTTATAATAGCCAGCCGGGCCTAGGGCCTACACTATGTCTGCATATGCACTTTTCTATATTTTGCCCTTACACTTGGTTTTTAGCACTCTGCACTTTATAAAATGTATTTATGTGTTATTTTAAAAACTTGAAACTTGTATTTTTAATTGATACAATGGATGTTTTTATCTTAATCCTTTTTAAGTGACCAAGGTTTTTTAATTTTTTCATCTATGTTGATGAAATGATTGCCTTTTTTAATATGTTGGCTTTTATGGCTTTCAGTTGCCGAATAAAGCATGTTTTCACTTGACTTTGATAGCCTTGAGAACTGATCTAAACTTCTTGTCCATATTGGAAAGGAGAGAGATGATCAAAGTATTTCTGTGAGTTTATGACAATTGGTAACACAAGTAAGTGAATGTGTCTCCAGACTGCGGCTCAGATTGATCAAACTTTAGTGCAGCGCACTGAGGCAAACCACCTTGCTGCGCAGCACTGCGTGAAAGGGCAGGAATGCACTGTATTTAACATTTCATGGCTCATTCCTGTTCTCTCCTTGTGCTTGCGTACAATGTGCTCCCTAGCACCAATGCAGCACCCTTGCGTCATGGTGCAAGGGTGCCTGCATTGTAGGCAAGATTGTTTTTGTTCAGGTAGGGACACCTTCCTGCACAAAAACATTCCTCAGAGGAATTTTCCTTTTTTTATGTGTGCTACAGAATGTAGCACACTTAGAAAGGGGAAAACATTTGAAGAAATAAAGATATTTATGCTTGTTACACCTCCCTTCGGAAGGAGTGGCATCTTTAGGCATTCACAGGTCTACCTCTAATGGTAAATTTGAGAATGTGCTAAAATGTAAATGTAAATGTCAAGGTACTTATAGAGCGCACTGTCACCAGACGGCCACCTTGCGGTGTCGCCTTTGCGGTTTCCTGGCGCTGATACTCATACCGCTGTGGAACCCCTCCTGGCTTTCCCTGTGAAGTGTCCACTCCTGGGCACCCCCAGGGTGAAGCCAGGCATCCTTAGCGCTGTTGGGGCCGGTGTGGAGGCTAAGCAAGCTATTGCCCAGAGTTGCAGCGTGGGGCCCGTGATTAGAATAGGCACCGAGGCGAGAATAGACAGGTCCGAGGAAATTGAGCCCGAGCCCCGCCAAGGCGGGAATCAAACCCTGGTCCCTGGCCAGAACTCTGCTTCAGGGTCTGCCGCCCTAACCATTGAGCCACACTCCTCCACCAAAATGTAGAACGCCTTCTTGGGGCGATTTGTGCTGACTTGCATTACTCTGGATTTATCAAACCACGCACGGCCACGCAGGGTGGACTTGCATGGCTTGATAAGCTGACTTTAGTGCTGCATGTGTGGCGCAAGGGCGATGCAACAACATGATAAATATGGACCTGAATACATAATGTATGGACATAGAGTCTGCACTTATAATTTGTCCAGAGTAGAGGACTGCATGTGAGGGGGGTGTACTTTAAAATGAGGTTAAGAGTAAAATACAACCCCATGTAGCTACACTACAGAAGACGGATAGGTTTGCAGTACCAATGAAATTGCAAGATTGCTACCAATAGAACATAAAGGACTCATTGGTGTAATGGGTACTAATAAAAAAGGAGAAATGGACATGGAGCTGTCTGGACAAGTGTGTCATCCATGTAGATTAGCATAAAAAGAAGACAAAGTAAATGCAAACCCCATCATTCATGGTACAAAAGAAGGATACATTCCATTGGTTCCATTAAGCACATGGTTGGGGACAAGCAGAATGTGATTGAATTACTGAGCATTCCATACACAGGCATGCTTGGAGAGTGCTTAAGAGGAACATTCAGCTGGAATAGTTCTCCAAACACAGTGTGACCTGGAAAGGTGTTTAGTTTTTGGCATGAACCATGAAGGATGTAAAGGGGCCATCCTGTGAATGATGTCACAGCAGGTCTCAAAACCCAAACACACTTCACCAAGCAAAGGGACGCTGTTAAAGTGATTGCTAAAGATGTGGGAATGGGTAAGGAAACACTAGTAGACCCCGGAAAATGAGAAACAGTGAAGCAATGCATTAAGATGCATTCTATATCTTCCCCTGACTAGGTTATCCATCTAAGTTAAAGAAAGAGACGATACAGTCCAATAAGGCAGTCCATGTTGGCCTCCATGAGGACGTATGCATCTTCTACGGACATAGTATTCCCCATAACACCACAGGTAAACCACAGTCAAATTTGTTGAGGGAAATCTGGTTTCCTATATCAAATTGTGACTTGGATGTATTTGCATATGGTCAACACCCCACTTCCTGTAAGTGACTCACCTGAGATTACCTGATGCAAGTCTGCCCCCATTGTGAGACGCACAATTCCGTAAAGTGTCAGCGATACTCCTCTGTGACAGTTTTGAGTCACATCGAAGAGTCTGACTCCATAAAGAGTTTGCCTAACCTTTGCCACACCACTGCGCGTCTCAGATCTCTGGTCCTTAACATGCTTGCATCTGACCTCCCCCGGGTACACTTTGATCACTTCATCGGGGGTACTGAAAACCTGAGTACAGAAAATATAGGTAGTCTGACACTAATATTTTCCGAAAGATTCCTACACTGGTGATCACCTAAAATACTTCCAAGCGCTCTCATAGTTCATGTTTGAATGTATATTTATATAGGGAGAATCTAGTTACAAAGCAATGGGGTGCTGAATATAATTATGGGGTGGCTGGATGGGCTATTAGGACAGCAGGGAACAGGGCATAGATGGAAGGAAAGGGACAGAAGAGAAGGAAGTTATAGTTAGGCATGGACATTTTATGATATGTCTGATAGATGGGCAAGTTACACAGTGGTGGGTTTATTGCTTAACTAGAAGGGTCTATAGTGGGAGGTGTTGGGACTGGATGGGAGGTAGTTCCAGATCCTTAGTCCACAGCAAAAGGCCTGTAGCTTTGCCTCATCCTGCCTGTTCTTCATCCATGCTGCAGGAGCTTTGAAGCCCATTGGTGATTAGGGAACAGCTAAAGATCGGTGCTTGGGCTAATCGTCTCCAAGATAACACAGCAGACTCTGAAGAAGATGTTGAAGGAGGGAAGGAGGCAACATTGATGTTTTATCTTTTGGAGAGCCACAGACTCTGTACTTTCCATCAGAGATGATGCAGATATTTATGCCACCCTTGGTGAATTGACATTTTGCCCACCACCAATTCTTTCATAACACTACAATTACATTTTCTACCAGTAGTAGTAGTTTAGTGACTCTGCTGCTGGTGCCTTAGATATCACCTTATTCTTAACCCTAATCCTTTTTATCATTCTATGTTTTCAACTCAGAGTCTTCGATACACCTTGATTGGCATCAAACCTATTATCACAAGAAATACAAATAAAAGCAAATTCACCAGTCCTGGGGTGGAGCTGAATGAACCAGACTTAACATACACTGGTCTCGGGGAGTGTGGGGTGGGAGGAGGACGCTTCTCGCACTCTGCATCCCCCGCCAACAGGGTCTAAACTAAAAGGAGTAATCATGCTAAAGTGATTTAAGAACAGTGTGGTAATGGTCCTGGGTAATGAGATTTTAGTAATGGGTTTCATTATTTTCACAAAGGTCCACCTCTGCTGGCCATGTCCCCAGTACGCGAGTCATCACTTTTCCCATTCAGCGATAACTTCCCCGCGGTGTTTTCCTTGTTTGTTCACCTCTATTTTCCAGTTGGCCGCACAGTGTTTGTTTTTTTTGTCACATGTTTTGAGGTTGGTCTCATCAAGACCTGTTAAGGCATCATTTTCTTGCAAATGATTACTATCACGGGGGTCAGTCGTGGTCCACTGCAGCGCTGAGAGCTGCAGAGCGAAGGCCTCTTACTGGCTGAGTTCACCACTAGCCATGATCTGCAGTATCCCAGTGTTAGCGCTTTGCATCCTTTCTCTTTCATTGTGAGTGCGCTGCAAATAAGGCGCAGGCGCTAATTCTCCCATTAGGCATGTCACCAATGAAGTCATCATCTGAAGCGCTATGCAACAAACGACACACCCTCCAGTTCCAATGTCCCTGATGATGTGCTGTATTCTTGATTTATTATTATTATTGGCAGTGATATTAATAGTGTTATTATTACTACTAGTACAAATGTTGTCCTTGTCATTACAGTCATCATAATCAGCGCTACTCTGATTGTTAATAACCTTCTTACTACTACTGCGACCACAATCACCATCCTTGTTATTATCATTGTTATCCTTAGTCTTACTATTTTTACAAACACTGTTATTGTCCTTATTATTATCTTCATATCAATGTTATTATTGTGTTTATGATCATCATTATTATGATTGTCATGATGATCATGAGGATGATGATTATTAATATTATTATTATTGTTATTTTTATTATTGTTGTTGTTATTGTTTTTATTAGTAGTAATGCTAGTAATATTACAATCACCATGACGGTTATACAAATAATGATAATAATGACAATACTACTGCCAATTATAATAATCACTATTAATATTATTGTTATTGGTAGGTGTGGTACTAGTAGTAGTAGTGTGTACCTTTAGGAGACACGGTTATGCAATCAGCCATTGGTGGTACATTTGACATCTGCTCAATCAACCACAGGCGAGAATGAAGTGGGCCCTTCTTCTGCTGGATTTTTAACCTTAACCTTTACCTCAACTAAGATTGAGAAAAATGTGTTTACAGTTGAGTTGTGAATGCAGTGCTTAATTTCCGCCGGTGGTTTCCAGAGCTCAGCACCAACACTTAATCTCAATGTGCCTACAGTAAATTAATGTGTCCTTAACTGGTGCTTATGAAAAGCGCCTGTGTTGAGGATTAAGTCATTTGCCCAGAATCACAGGATGTTGCACCAACACCGAGACTTGAACCTGATTCACCAGCCCTGAAGTTGTCAGCTCTGGCCATAACACCGCGTCCTCTCCCCGCTTTCATAGTTAGTAGTTGGTTCTGTTTTAGTCAGCGCTAGCAGGAGAAATGAGCTGGTGCAAGGGCTCAAGCAGGTATTGTTTTTTTACAAATTAATCACTGTGTTAATGGATTTTTGCATGCAAAGTTGAACTGCATGCAAATGTACCAAATGTAGTACTATTACTCTTAATAAATATGTATGGTACAGGAATTGACCAAATTATAGGAGACCACTGTTTATGAGATAATAGAAAGTTATAGTGGCTATAGCTGGCATCATTGCTCTAGGGCAAGTTATGTTAGGGGACTTTGTCTGATGGTTAATCCCCATGAGTACTGATACTGATTTATTATGGTCATCATCTAAATCAGTCCATGAACGCAATGCTGACTTTCAATCAATCAACTGATCAGCATTTGTAGAGTGCGGCCCTGTCACCCCTGGGGGTATCTGGACGCTGGTCTCCTTCAGGACAGTGGTGTTCTGCTTCTTGACCATGATCATAGTGCAGAATATTTTGGTGACTTTTGCAGAGACGCTTCCATCATCTTCATTAGTCATCAGTTCTCGAACCGGTGTCGGCAATCCTTTTTTTTAAGGTGATATCCAGATGCTGCAATCAAACTGTTTGGTCGGGGTGACCTCTAACCCTTACCATTCAACCTTTGTGATAATTGGCTACAACTATTGCTTATGCTCCCCCACCTTGGAACCCAAGGGCATCATCTGCGGCATCCCTCCAGGCTCATCCTTCAGCCCCACGCTGTTCAACACCCACATGACCCCCCTGACCAATATCTTCAGAACCCATGGACTGAACATCATATCCTACTCAGACGACACCCAGCTCATCCTCTCTATCAGAGGAGCCAATCACCACGAGAGCCATTTTCCGACTGTGCATGACCAGCGTCGCCGCTTGGATGCAAAACAACTGCCTCAAACTTAACAAAGACAAAACAGAAGTACTGATGTTTGGGAACAACACACCTCCGTCGAAAGACTCCTAGTGACCTGCTGGGCTAGGATCCTCACCCAGTCCTACAGACCTTGTCCAGAACATAGGCATCATTCTGGACAGCAAGCTCACCATGAAAAACCAGATGAACGCAGTCTTTTCCGCCTTCCTCCTCATTCTGTGCATGCTTCGAAAGCTCTTTGAGTGGCTCCTTGTCAGCACTAGACGTACCATCACGCAAGTCCTCGTCACTAGCCGCTCGGATTACAGCAACACGCTCTATGTAGGAATCACAACTCACTGCCTGAAGAGACAGCTGACCATACAGAACTCAGCAGTCAGAATCATCCTCAACCTCCGAAGATAAACCCACAAGACCCCCCACCTCAAGAAACTCCACTGGCTCCCCGGCTACAAGAAATGTCAATTAAAGATACTGACCCACGCCTACGAAGCCTTGCACAATCAAGGTCTGACATACATCAACCATTGCCTGAGCTTCCACCAACCCAGCAGACACCTGCACTCCTCCTCCCTCGCTAACACAACCTCCCGCATCTACCAAAGCAACAGAGGAGGACGCTCCTTCTCCTACCTCACCACAAAGTCCTGAAATGGCCTCCACCTCCGGACCTCATCCGCTCTTGAGGAATTCAGAAAGGCACTCAAGACCTGGTTGTTCAACTGATTCCACCCAAGCAGATTGGCAATCAGCACCAGGATACCCTTGCGGGTGATTAGTAGTTCTTTAGAAATCCTGTTTGATTGATTGATTGATGCTCTAAATATCCTCTGTCCTGATGATGACCCATTAAGTGACAATGGTTTGAAACACCATTCACTCTTTGGAAAATAGGGCTTTTATTTGCATGAATATCGTATCCGTTTGTTTGGATATGATGATCTATTCTGTACAAACAATAACAATTACTAATATTGTTCATTACCTCCTTTTCTATTATACATACCTACAATGTTTTTGTAAATTGTTCTGCACTGTATGATCACTTGGTGACGGTCATGATGAATTAGATATCATGGGCCCGATTCACAGAATTAACTTAAGACAAAATCCTAAACTTACTACCATTTTGGTATTCACAGAAGGAACTTACTCATTTTGGTATTCACAGAAGGAACTTACTCACTTCGGTATTCACAGAAGTTAGGAGTCCTAACTTTAGATTACATCACTGATGACATATGTGTTTTTCTGAAAAAAAAATATTTGTAATATATGTATAGCTAAAAATTAATGGAAGAAGACATGGGTAAATAAGTGTCTAAATACAGTGATGTAATATCTGACGTCATCAGCAGAGGATTGCGGTCACGTGAGTTATAGTTGCCTGCACTAACTATAACGGGGGAATTTCATTGGTTTTTCACGAGTGAAATGTCCTACTAACTATAACATGTGTGAAACCTATGGTTTTTTAAGTGAATTTGCAAGGTTTTTTAAATGCTAATTCCTAACTATAACGTGTGTGAAACCTATGGTTTTTTCAGTGAATATATATATATATATATATATATATATATACACATATATATTATTCTATGCTTATAGGTCACACTGTATAGTTCTCATATGTTATTTCATTAGATGCTTATAGCTCCTTGTTTTATTTATCTATCACAATATGTAAATATTATCATAATTATTTTATCTACAAGTGCTTCACTACTGAAATATTGACCAAAAGATAACATTAAAATTAATATTTTAAAAATTAGCTATAGAAATACACAAATAAATCAGCTACAAGTACAGCACTTGAAAGTCTGAGTTCATACAATACAATTTTAAATCTCTATAGGTTATCTTCCTTATAGATGTATACCTTTTCTGTGTTATGTAAATACATATTTATTACTTTTCTTCTACTGTGGAAAAATTATAATAACACAAAAGAAACCTTTGAGATTCTCAAATACACTACTCTATCTCACTCTATGCCTCCCTAGGTATATCCTCCACCTCCACTCTCTGACTCATCCCAAACCTCATTCTACTGCTATGATCTCCAAAATAACCCTTTCCAGACTCTTCCCTCATCAATCCCTCTTTGGCTCACTTTAAACTTCATTTTACTACTATGATCTCCCAAACAACAATTTCTAAATTCTTCCCTTATGAATCCCTCCTTTGATTCATGCCAAACCTCATCTTACTACTATGATCTCCCAAATAACACTATCTAGACTCTACCCTCCACTATCCCTCCATTATCCGAGTCAATCCAACTAACAGACTCGCATGTCCACCACTCAAATGAACTCATATTTTCCTTTACTAATCCACCACTGATCCTTTTTGGGTTCCGGAGTAGCGCGCTACTCAGTGAAAAGCGCTTTGATGTCTCATCAGGGGTAGTAAGCACTATATAAATACAATTACAATATCCAACATTGGTCCAGGTGTCTCGCTCTTTCACCTGATTTACAAGCTAACCTCCGACGTTTGCTAGACTTGGTGGCTCAGGTCTAAGGCATTTAATCTAGGAGACTGTGATTGACCTTACGGTCACAAGATCAAATCATGGTGGGTCCATCACGACTTTCATCCTTCTGAGGTTGATACTGATGGAGCTTAGATTTCACCTATAAAATGTATGCATTATTATATGACAAAAAGCTGCAGACATGAGTTTTATAATGGCACACAGATTGTGGAAAAGCAGATTGAAAACATAGGGCTTCAGTTTGGAGGTGCTTTCTTATGTGAAAACATGCTTAATTAGTTGAACAGCCATGCTTATATGTGATTAATCCATATGTAATCTCACTATAGAATGCACATTAATTTAGAAAATGTATTTGTACTTTTAAAATGGCATCATGTATTTTTGCAAGAGTAGAAATGTTCTGAATTGTGTTTCACAGTGTAGAAAACCACATGATTTTAGTTTGCTTTAGTGGACTAAACTGAAACAGTTTGGAATGTGCTACTTTTTCCCTAGCAACTTTCAATGAACGGGCTCTGATAAAAAAAAAACCTGCCTACCGCTTCCTCCGACCTTCAAAATGTTGCATATTTTTGTAGCCTGTTTAAACGTGGAGAGAAGAACACACTTTTTTTTCATAAATCACAAGACTGAAATTTGAACAGGAACAAGCCTGATTAATGACGTATCCAGTCAGCCCATGGGGAGATGATATGTCTTGAAGTTCTGATTGGACCAGCTATTAGGACTGAGGATGTGAACTTTTCCTTGAAATATGGCTTACAAGTGGGAGGAGTGCCTCCTTTTTGCCTTGCTATTTGCCTCTCTCCAGGCCCAGTTTCTGTGCTGGACACAGAGACAGGGAGGGGCTGCATTCTGTGGGGGCTATGGTGCAGCTTGAGACAGAGACACAGACTAGCACAACGAAGCAGAGGGAAAGAGCTGAAAGGATCCGAACAGATTTAGATTTTAGGTGCTAAACTGCAGTTATTTCTCGTTATGGGATATTTTTGCCATTATTAATTATTGATTAACCTTGTAAGACTTACTCTTTTTCTTAGAAACTCTTTAAGAGTTTTGACTGACAATTTGCGCCACATTTCCCTTCCTATATGTGATGCTTTTATGCAGACTGTAATATGTTCTGTATTAATGCTATTTTTCCTATTTTTCAATTCTGTAACCTGATTGATATTTGACTAATGAATAAAGAGTCAGAGAACCTTAACTTTTGACTTAAATAAAACCCTTTAAAATAACTCACCACTCTCATTATTGCCTCTAATATTGTTTGCATTTAATTTTTATATATATGTAAAGTCTCCTGTTTGGTGAAACACGGTCATCAAAAGATTCATCATTTTTCACCGTTTACATCGGTAAACCATAGGTGATGTGGTTTTGAATAGGGAAATTACCAGGTAATTACCGCTGGATCAATACCATTAAATTGGGAAACAATAAACATCCATTCTATAGTGCCACAATGCCCAAAGGAGTGAATGTGCATTTTACAAATATATCTATTATGATGTTAATTTCTATAGAACTATGTAAGAGAGTTCCATTTAGGGGCAGTGTATGAAGGTACCCTGCAAAACTGGCAGGGATCCAGCCCTTCAAGACCAACATTGAATACCTTTACATTATCAAGGGAAAGAGCCCCCACTGAATAGGAACCCCTTTAAAGAGTAAGAAAACAATTCATCAAAAGATATTAGTTTTTAAGAGTTTAACCTTCTTCTGCTCACATAACCAGTTTAACGAGCAGGTGCGCTGTGATTTTTTTTTGTACTCATTTGTCACATCAGTATATATTTGGAGATAAAGGAAAATTCTGGCTTATTCTCAAGCAAGCGACATGGGGAGTTTCCCGATCTCTCCAATAAGGAGGGGATGTGTTACATCTCGGGTTCCCGGGACCTAGCCGTCTCTCCTTTTACTCCTAATCAGCAGGTATTTACGGATTTACCTCTCCAGGACTGCAACTCCGACTTAATCTCTCCTGGTTAATCCCAAACAACCTGTGATTCTGATTATTAAGCATTGGACTGATTATACACCAAAATAATATGCCTCTAAGAAAATAAAAAGAGAAAAAGAAAAGAGAAAGTAAAAAAAAAAAAGAAAATATCTTGTTTAGGAGAGTGCTGTCTTGCACCAATTATCCTACAAGCTCCAAAATTTTGATCTTTTCGTGTTATAGGTTGCCCTATCCATTTTAGCTATTCTGTGTATCGAGTTGAGCCACTCACATTCAAAAGGAGAAATAGGTAAGATCCATTTAATGCACAACTCTGCGCGCCAAACGAATTAAGGTAAAGATAAGTGCTTTATATGGTTTAGACAAAGTGTTTATGGACTCCTCATCTGGGATTACCCCAAAAATAACCAATGCAAGACTCACCCTGATTTCTTGCCCCACAATACCTGACAATGTTGCACCCACTTTCTGCCAAAAGACTTGGATAGAAGGACACTGCCAGAACATATGTGTTTCATCTGCGTTTATTTCACCACACTTTGGACACTTCCTCACTTCTTGCGAGCCCATTTTTGCGAGCCTTCGGGGGGTCCAATATGCCTTGTGAATGGTAAAGTGTTTTTTTCTTAGAGGTGCGGACTTCACACTATACCATAAGAGAGATAAAGATACTTGCCATGATGCATCAAGATCGTATTCCAGCAGTTCCTTCCTCCAAGTCGCTTTAAACCAGACTTGTGGGACATCTAGAGTCTGTATCCTCATCCAGTACCATGTAGATATTTCCTTTTGACCAATGAGACTATTTTAGATTCACAAAACTTGTTTCCCCTTCCCCCTTTTCTTAATGTCTTGACCCAACTTGATAATTGGTAGTACTTAAATTTGGAGACAGGTGCATCTGAGATCTCCTGCATTTTTTCCCAAGAAATTAGATTGGCACCCTCTAACTGTTGACCCCATCTAAGGATTCTTTTTTCTTTTATTGGAGCTGCAAGAGAGTGTTGTAAACAAGCTGGTATTCCAGGTGATCTCCAGATAGGGGCCTAGTAGCAGTAATACGGGATGTGTAATACAACCTGTGATCTTGCATGAATTCTGCACAAACACCTTTGCTGCTACATTGACATCAATATTAGTTATAACTTCCTTTACAGTACATTACAGTGCAATACTTCACAATGTTATGTTTTGTTACCACGTTTGCTTTTACTTCGCACTGTATTGCAGTCCTATGAACTTTATCTTTTCCACACATGTTTACCTCGTAGTAAAATGTAGCTCATGTTAGGAAAGGTTGTTATTTTATCCTAAATATACCTCATTCAAATGTTTAATTTTTTTAACATATTTTTATTCGAATTTTAAACAGCGCACAACACACAGTACATTGCTCTGCAATTCGTTTTTTTGCAATGAATGCATCTACATACAAGTAACAATGTGTTGTTTATTCACATTTGCCATCATCAGTCTTTTAAAGTTAAATTGTATCTGGTTTTCCACAAGTTACCAACTAAAGGAGAAGCTAAAATGGCCTGGGAGGCAAGTCGGAAAGTAGCGCAGGGTGGAGAATTCGGAATAGTTGCTATTCCCTCAAGGGGTCTGAGGGGTTGGGCGTGTTATGTGCTAGGGGTGTGGCTAATGGCTTAAAGAGGTAAGGCAAGTAGGAGAATCCTGTTTATTTAAATATGTTTCTTTAAAAAAATACATTGTTTTTACAAATTTGGAAGGCACTTTCAAAATACCCAGAAAAGAATTATTAGATGGAGGCACAATTCCCAACCTTGATGGTGACTGTGTGGCCCTGTACCAATTGTAAAATGTGAAAATCAGTTTGTGAACAATATATTCTCCCATATTTTAAATACATTTTTCCCTGAATCTGCAAAACAAATTTAACTGAAGAAAGGATCACTACACAGAACTATATATAAAGCTATATTCACCACTTTATGGCCACCCGTAAGGAGATCCCAGTCTGGCACAGACATGACCAAAGAGCACAAAGGCTTTGACACTACAGTGTGACATGTTTTCCAAAACTGGAAAGTACACGAAGATGTTTATTAAAAAACTGTTTGCATTGTCAAGATTTAACAGCGAAAATATAGTAAGAAGATTCCAAATGTCCTCGAAAATGGTGCTTTGAGGAAAATAGTTCACCATGACGACAACTTTAAAAAAAATTTTAAACACTCACCGTTAAGCTGAGGAGAGGCTGCTGTATCTACTTGATATTGTACAGCAGAATATTTACTCTGATGCAGAGAGAAATACTTATTTCTAAAATTTGAAATCTGAGCTGAATCATAACATTTCTTGTTACAGTGAACCACAATGGATAAAGAATATGAATACATTAATACATTGAAAGATCTAAGTTGCTATTTTTTTCAAGCAGGCAAACAAAAAAAACACTTCTAATAGACAATTCTATTTTTTTCTATTTATGAGCCTATATTTTAGGAAAAAAGTGCATAGCTCAAAATGGTGTCTTTCTGCTCAAGTACTTTTCAGAAAAGGATTACAATAAAGAAGCCAAATTCTTATCACATTATTTAAATGTCCAGGTCATTTTGCATACAATGTACAACATCTATATTAGAAATATAATCATGTTCTAGGGCACAAAGGTTTTTAATGCATATATTACTATTACAGATTTAAAAAATCAGCAATGGAAAGCAATGCCCTATCCAAATATTTGCTCTTGAAGACTGAAGACAGGCTACTAAGACACATGGGGTTCATCTATTGTCGTCAAAGGGCTCAGAGCCCACGGATCACTGGAAGTGAGTCAACTGTTTCAGTGGCAGCTGCATGAGCGGTTACTCAGAGGACATTGTGGAAAATATCCCAGAGCATAAACACTCTCCTCCTTCCTTAGATGTAGGGGTCATACAAATAGTTGATAAAATGCCAGTACTTCTAGCTAGCCCTGAGGTTCAATGGTACGCGGGGTAGCTCAAAATATTCCCCAACATGTTGGAGGACAAATGGCTGCCATCATCGGTCTTAAAAGATTCATTAACCGAAAAAGGCACAAGAGTAGAGATCTTCAACCTGAACCAAAACTTACTTTCATAATGACATTGCAGAATGCCTAAAAATAACATTTACTAATAAAACTTTGCTACTCTTTGGTACCCACAACGTTGAACAACACACACTAATATTTTCCCCTCAACTGAAACTACCCAGAGAGAAGTGATATTTGGTTTGTTGGTGGTACCTTCAAAACTTATCTATAACCATTCACCTAAACATGCACCAAATATGGTAAAATTAAAATAATAATGTGCTTCGAATGTCTTGTATACTGCTTGATAAGCAGTTCTACTTTTTATCAATCTAAAAGGCAATTACCTGAGAAAATAAGAATCAGTTTTTAATTCTCTATGATTAATGGTTTAAAGAAAAACATTCCTGAAACACAAGTTCAGGGAAGTTTTTTTCCACTTTTCCCAGGCAATTTGGCATAAGACAAAAAATCCCCATCAGTGAACTACATGTGAGACAGAAATTTTAGTTTGAAAAAGTATATGTCTTGGGGCCTGATTTAGAAATCAGCAGAGGGGAACACTCCGCCACAAATGTGATGGATATCCCGTTCGCCGGATTACGATCACCTTCTATCCTATGGGGATCATAATATGGCAGACGGGATATCCTTCACGTTTGTGACTAGTATTCCCTCTGCCGACTTCTAAATCAGACCCTTAGTCTTTGTACCTCCAATCAAGTTGATTTCACAGCTGTATTTCAAAGCAAATACTTTTCTAACATTGAGGCAAGAATTTGCACCTCCACTAAATTACTTCGAAGATACACGTGTTGGCTGTCTAAGAAGGTTGGTTTCAGCAGACTTGCATGTTACTGATTGGTGGAACTGCTACATGACCTGCTCACAGGGGGTGCAAAAACAAACTCATCACCTTTCAGTGTTTGTTGCTGTAAGCAGGAATTTAAAAGAGCGAACAACTTTGCAGAGAAAGTGTAAACATCCTCAATTGAGGAAATTTGGGATAAGCTTATGTCCACAGCACTAAACAAAAATCTTAATTCTACTTCAAACAGGATTCCTTAGTGTCATGAAAGTGTTTTGTTTTCACATTTACACCAATTCATGTTTACACTAGGCCTGGGCATGAAATTCCGCTCCACTCAAAGAGTTTTCCCATTCCGCTAAAAATCAGCTCAAACGGTGCGACCTAACGCACTCTGCTACTTGCGGAACTCCTTGTAGAATGGTAGAGTTTTTTTGTCACTTCGTGGAATTCTGCATAGCGGAACTCGGCGAACTCCATCCAGGCCTTGTTTATACCTCAGGACACTGTTCTCAAAGCAGCAGGTATTTCAAGCGGTCACTCAAATTTCGGAAGAACCTCACACATGGCGCATGTTCTTTTTTAAGGTTCAATATCTTGAATTCTCTAGTTTCTTGCATATAAATGTCAATGTAATGTAGTGTTCTGTAGGGCTGTTACATAACATTAGATAAAGGTTCTGTTGGGCGGCCATGTATGCAGCAAAGGAGCACTGTTATATGGAGTCCCCCAGGGTTCTGTGCTGTCCCCGTGGCTTTTTAATATCTACCTCCAACGACTGATGGCGGCACTAGCTCAAATGGACTGCCAAGTGTTTAATTATGCGGATGACACGCAATTGATCCTTCAGATTGACAATTCTCTGCAAGCACAGTTTAGTGCACAGAATATGCTCAGGTTCACAATGAACTAGATGACTGCTGACCTGCTTCAAGTAAATCCAGACAAGACTGAGATCCTAGCAGTCACCACCGGTGGAAAACCCGGGTCAAACCTCTTTTGGCCACTAGAGCTAGGCGCCACCCCTACACCGGTGCCTGTGGTAAAGAGCATAGGCATTAAGGGGGACAGTAAGCTGACACTGACAAAACAGGTGATGACAGTGGTAGGGAATTGCGTAGGCCTTCTGAGGCAACTTCGGAAATTGATACCCCTTTTATCCTTCCCAACTATGCGAACTGTGGTGACACCACTGATTGTGTTGCGACTGGACTACAGCAATGCGCTATATATTGGGCTACCGGACAAGTTGTTAGGGAAACTGTAGGCACTTATGAACGATGCAGCAAGACTTATTTTGAAGCTCCCAAGGCGATCACATACCACATCGTTATTGCAACAACTGCACTGGCTCCCAATTAACCAGAGCACGAGGTTTAAGGGCCTGTGCATCGCACATAAGGCTCTACAAGGAGCGGCACCAGATTACATCAAGGACCGTCTAAAGAGATATGTGCCGGGACGATGCCTTCGGCCATCCGGGGCAAGTCTGTTGTCTTGCCCACAATTTGCAAAAACTACCAAGGCTGGACACACCTTTTCAGTATTGATTCCTCATCTATGGAACAAGCTGCCGGAGAATGTGCGAGGGGACACCACTCTCATTCCATTTAGGAAAAAATTGAAAACTTTATTATTCACACAGGCTTTTGGAAAAGATCAGCTCTAGCTAAGTGGTACTGTGCAGATAACATCTGAGGTTGGTGGTAGGTCTCTCACAAGCGCTAGGAGACCATTGGTGATTATGCGCTATACAAATGAGATACAACAATAACAGAACAAGGTCTTTTCTTGAGCCCTACTGTATGAACCCATGGAAGCTCAAAAATTAAGACAATGTTTTGAGTAGGCACCAAACAAATGAGGTACTCAGGTCACAGGAAGTCTGTGCTTCTATGATTCTTTTCTTTTGAGAGCAATATCATATGTTTTGAAAGTCTTTTTTTTACTATAGGAGACATAATCAATGTGTTATTAAAGCGGCATTGTGTAAATCCATGCACAAATAGTTATTAGGTGCTGATGGATAGCATTTCAAAAAATGAAAAAGTACATCTTTTTTGTAGGATTCAGATTGTTTTTGCATCCTCATCTGTTCAAAACTTCAATCAGCAGGATAATAATGGCAGAGAATGTGCTCCAAAGCTGAGCAAAATGTGGTTTTACTTACTGGAAAATGTGGTCAACCTTGCAAAACAATGTATTCTGCCATAGCCATGTAATCGCAGTGGCTTTGCCATATGTTTGCTATTTATTACTTAGTTCCTGATACAAGCAGGCCCCAGAATAACCATCTAACTAGCAGGAGGAAATTAATATCTACAACTTCTGTACCCAGGCCACCCACACTTCATGATTTACAAGCTTTAAGAGGCCCCTTGTGCCGCTGTAGCATCACTTTCTGTGACGCTCTGGCGGTGTAAATAACAAAATCAAATTTACAAAGTCACGCAAAGCCGTTTTCCATTGCTTTGAATGGCCTCATAGATATGAAGTAAGGCAAGGCAGCGTAAATCTCTGCGTTGCCTTACTCTGCTCTAGGGAGGCGTTCCGGGCGTTGCGGTGGGTGTTCCGACGCAACACCCATAGATTTTGATGCTTCCCCATATTTACAAAACCACGTTAACCTGTGGATGCACCAAAACCTAATGCCTCCCTGTGGAAATTTAGTTTACAGATGAACATTATCTGCGCCATCTTGCCTCTCCCCAGCGCGACACACAGGAAAGCGCACGGCAACCATTTTAGGCACCCTGGTCTCTCTCTCTCTGCTCATTGCCGATCGCCAGCGCGTCCCCCTGGCGCGTTCAAGCATTCCCCCGCGCGCCGGCCACCCCCGCTCTCTCATACACGGGCCATAAACCCTCTCCTTCTGCGCGACCCTGCCATGGAACCACATCCCACGCCTGACCGACATCCCATACATGGTCATGCATCTCTTCGATAACCCCCTTCCTCTGCGCCCCATTGTCCGAACCGATCCCAGGCCATCATCTAGCCCTGCGGATGCAGTTTATTGCCCCTACTGTAAGGGAAACACCCCACATCAAAGGGATTACAGTAGATCAAGGCCCCCCACCCCCTGAGACCCGACCGGTCGCACACACCCCCGGGAATTGGCGGAATGTCCAGCTGTGTGATAGCCATCTCCTACTGTGGGTGGGGTGGGGACTTCCACTGTAGATATGTGTGGGAACGAGCTCGAAGTGCTGATTCCGAGGATGTTCTTTCATGTATCAAGACAATCTCAAGAATGTGCCATGTATGATAAACCTGCAATAAAGTCATAAACCTGTGTATAAGAGGCCAGGCCTCAGAGATGCAGTTAGAGCACCTCGTGACGATACTTCGCTGTCTGATCTGATGTGTTCTGCTCCGACGGAATAAAACTTTGTTTCCTGCCTTCCAGTCTCCGGCGCCTGCCTCTTTATTGGTTTAGCATCGAATGGTATAAGAGGCGATTACCGCCGGGCAATACTTGAAAGGTTATCGACTACGACTGCCGCTACCATTTAACATCCCCAAGGGACGCGCAAAGAGGAGACATAGCTTTATTTCTCCTCGTCCTTTCCTCTCTCCGTGTGAGCTGCATTTTGCAGCTCACATGGAAAAAGGGAAAAACCTCCCAGGATTGTTTCAAGGAGCAAAAATCCTTTGGCCAGTGGTGCACCTGTACCCAATGTTGGGTTGACCAACTGGTGCAGGTTCTGAAGATGGCACCGCTGCACTGGTGTCCCTTTACTTTTATGAGTTCCCCTATGAACTCTCAGGGGCACACTGCATACCCATATGTGTGCATACATTTTAGAAGGCATTTGGGTGGAGGTTTCTTCGTGTATTTCAGGAACTTCCCCAGACCGATGGATGAGCTGTCTACCGTATTTCATTCAATGGATATCCAGCAATTTCCAGGCCTCGGTTGTTTGATCCACAAGTTTACAAGGAATGTGTGGACCATTGAATTAATCACTCTGCTACAGAGCATCCCTAAATCAGCATATTCCACACCTGGAGCTCTGCTTCTCCACGAGCCAACGTGGCTATTGAGCTACTTAAAGTGCTTTTGCAGTGTCCTCTCACTTTGCCTGAGTCAGGTTCCTCATCCTCTGGAAGAGAGTCTTGACCTTCAGTATTGCTGCTGGACAAGACACAAGTTCATTGAAACTGCTCAAGTACAGTGGATTTTATTCTATCCACTGTACATATCATCCTCAAATGCATAAGGGTTTTAAAAACTCATGCTTGTTCCAAGCAGACATGCTGGGAAGTACTGTGCATTAATATCTGCACCAATCTAGCAGTCCTGATGAATGCATGACGTTTATAGAAAGACCGCAGAAACATGTTGACGACACTTCATAAAGGCGAGCGGGTTAATATTTTTAATCTTGCGATGGAGGAGAGGTTCACAGTAAGAATGGAAAAATCAGTTGATGGTTAGCAACATTAGTGCATAGGAACCGGGGGGGGGGGGGCCTGCAGGTATAATATGTGGAGCACCTGCATTCAGTGACTGAGGGCTTATCATTTAATATAAGTGACCAAAATCCATTCAGAGATTTGGGAAGTGATTGCCAGAATTTGCAGACAAGTACAGAATACACAAATTTATTTAAAAAAGAAAAGAAAATGGTGCTTGAAGAATATTGGGGAAAAAAAGAAGTAAATAAATGAGTGAAAAGAGATCGGTATAAAGGTAGACCGCAATAAGCACCAGTAGACTTGGTGGACACTAAAGACTTCCAAAGACCCTCAGCAAGTTGGACCAATTGATGAGCCCTTTGCTGAGGAAATAACTAAGAGGAATATGATAAGGTAGAAATGGAAATAGGATTAAGTATTGGGTGAAAACTTGGACATTATTGTGCAAGTATCATGGTCCTAGGACTCCTAGCCCAGGAAGACACTCGGACATTGTGACTATGGATGCTGAGATAATGAGGAATGCCTGGACCCAATATGGAATGATTGATGTGGACTTCAGTAAGATTATGAGGTGCCCACCTGTGGCAGAGTGGTTGTGTTGTGATGGTCAATGCTTTGTATGATTCCAGAGAGCTGTCTGCAGGTAACTGTGAAATGGAGGAAAGGACCAGGCTTGAACAACCACAGCGCCCCTGCGGAGGGCAAACTGGATGCTCAGGAACACAAGGGCTGAATCGTCTGACACTATGCAAGGTGCAAGCGTCCAGTGACCAGATACCCCGAGTTAAAATCATAGCGGCAATCCATATTTCATTTTAAAGATTTTATTTTATTGCATTTTAACATACAGTACATTGCAAATTCTGTGCCATCAACGTTTGTAAGAACATAGCCATCCCACCAAATAAAAACAATCCATCTTTACCAGTCATGACGCACGTAAGACGATGAGAAGTTGAAAGGTGTGGAACAGTCGTGATTTTATAAGAAATGTAATGCTTTTGTTCACTTTAAGGTTTGAAGCTGTACAAAAATAAAAACTTTTTTGCAGTAAATCACTTGCCTACCCAATAGAGTCGTGCTGGAAAAATCTCTATCTTCTGGTTGCAGAACTACAAGTAAATTCGCCAGCGGCGCAATGAACGGGTGCTTTTCGTGCGTTAAACGATGTGCCTAGTCTCAATGTCCAGTCTGTGTCGGACAGTTGGAAGGGTCTGCCTAGTGTTTATACTTTGTTAGTCTTATGGATCGGGCGTGCGCAAGCAGCACCAAAGCGTTGCTACTGGGTCGTTCAGCCCCACGACTACTTGGTGTTGGAGATGGCTCATGAGAGGTCAGAAGCTGCTGGGTAACATCTGATGGCAATAAAGCTGATTCAGGGATGTCACCAGTCCATCAGAACACTTGTGCAGTCAGTAAGCACAGGAGATATGCAACCTCTGTGGTCAAGGTGAGCGGCTCTGCCGGCCACAGGGAGAAGGGTGGTTCTCACTCTCGCAGAAGATGTCTTCTCCTGATCAATGGTCTAAACCGGGGGCTCAAGTAGGGTTTGACCACTGATTCTGTCTCATGTATTCAAAATAAAACAGAGCTCGGAGACACCGTATCTCTTACCAGACTAAATTACCATGGCGAAAAGTATGTCAGATCTATCCACACGTTTCACTTTAAGTAAGGTGCCGTGTTGTTAATAACGAAAGTGATAAAACATGTCAGCTTTTGCAGTGAGCAGCTATGAGGAGATCAGCATTTTTTGTGTGTCTTTAGAAAACTTAACATTTTCTAATACAGATAATAGACTAAAGGGAGAAATAGGCTAACTAAAGTGTGGACTATCATGGTGTTCACGACAGTTGACGTGTTGTTCACAGGGGATGTGATGACAACTCTTGAGTTCTAGTCCCACACCATCATTGGGACTTGGTGGCTTCAATGAACTTTTGCAAACATTAGGATTCCAAGTGGAAACGTCCCACACTAAACAACACATTGATCCATAGCAAACATTATCTACAGGCTCATATTTTTGCACATTTATAGACTGCCAGGAAGGGCTGGACTGGCCATAGCAAGCAACAGGCATTTTCCCAGTGGGCAGGAAGGGTGGGGTCCAGT
Source organism: Triturus cristatus (assembly GCF_964204655.1). Lineage (NCBI taxonomy): Eukaryota > Metazoa > Chordata > Amphibia > Caudata > Salamandridae > Triturus > Triturus cristatus. Next base: position 1,130,096,675 of record NC_140594.1, on the reverse strand, counting down.
TTTGGAGTGGTGGAGGCTGCTTTTGTTATAGGGGGCCGGTGCTGCAACATCGTGTAACAAAAGCGGCAGCAGTGCTTCACACCATCACCACCCAACTGCCCCCGGAGCCCCCACAGCCTGGACGGCCTGTGCGTCTCATTAGACTCCCCCCCCCCTACCCTGGGGGTGGTCCAGCTGAATTGCCTGGGCTGGTTTGTGTTCTCAGTCCAGCCCGGCTGCTGGGTTGGGATATGGTGCAGGCCTATGCCATAATATGCAGGTAGGACTCAGTGTGGCATCATTACTGGGTGTGCAATCCCAAAAATTGCAGCCTGGGGCCAGTGAAGGAGACTCGCCCCACTGGTGGCTACAGAATAACTCCCAAAGACGACAGCAGTGGGGTGCGGAGTCCCTTGAAATGGTGGCATCATGGGGACAGACCACTGGAGTGGGGAATTGGAAAGAAGACGATAGAGGCGTAGTAGTCTTCTTGTATTTTAATAAGATTACAGCAATAGGACCACCGGTTAAACAGTAGCACAGCTTCAACTGCCAAAAGCTCAAGCCCTTCCAGAACCTCCCGCACAGTTCATGTCATGACGCTTGGAATGTACATATACATTCCAGTCACAAGAAGGGAGAGCAAGATAGGACAAGAAGAGAAGGAAGAAGTGTAAGAGGAGAGAAATAGTAACCCACAACACATCCCCTACCCTTAAAATAAAAGATGATTAATCTGCATGTAAAAAAATGCAAAGAACAGAATACAGATGTGAGATCAAAACAACACCTTAACAATATAAACAAAAGGAAAAGTGGCGAGAACAGAGTATACATTTCAAGAAATATGATAATCTTTATGCCAGTTCAGCCTACATCTCAATCTCCTGCGAGTGCCAAAACCAGGAACACAGGAAGTAGCATTATTGTAGACTGGCTTGGAAACAGATTCACATGCTTGGTCAGACTCACGAGCATCAACCCCAGGTTCCCACTTAACCAACCTGGACATGCTCCATACCTCACCAGAGTCCAAGACAACCACATTCTTCTTGACCTCCTTGATGACAAAGGGCCCCATAAACCGTGGCCGGTCCTTTTTCAACAGACCAGGATTCCTGATCAACACTTCATCCCCTACACACCAGTGTCTAGGGAGAGAGGAATTTCTTTGATCAAATCTGCGCTTATTCTCCCCCTGATAGACTCTCGGTCTAAAATCTACCTGCTCATTCATCCTTAAATCATTCACATCCAACTTCAACCAAGCAGGACTCAGCTTGTCATGAGCCTTCCTTCCTCTAAGAATAGAGAAAGGAGAAACAGAAGTCAGCCAATTGGGGGTAGTGCGATGAGCCCACCACGTTTCTCTGAGCATTTTCTTAAGAGAGGATCTAGTTTGCAAAGCTCTCTGGGCACAACATTTGACCAATTTATTCATGCTTTCAGCAAGACCATTGGCCTGCGGTGAGTACAAAGCTGTCCTGAAATGAACGATGGACAACTCCTTTAAAAATCTGCTCATCTCATGAGAGACAAATTGCACCCCATTATCTGTAATAAGATATTTGGGGATGCCTTCTCTAGAAAATTCCTCAGAAAGGAATTCAATAACAGTTCTAGAATTGACAACAGACACACATTTAGTGACCACCCACTTAGAGGTGTAGTCCACTAATAACAACACATAACGCTCATCAGGAGGAAATAGCTCAAAAGGCCCAGCAATGCCCAATCCCAATTTGGACCATGGTTCAGAGGGAACATCTACAGGTGAAAGAGGTGCAACCCGAGTCTTTTTGCTCTTGTCACTGTTGGCACATTCCCAGCAGTCTTTTACAGCCTCTTCCACTTGTCGATCCATCGTTGGCCACCAGTACCACTCACGTACCCTGGCCTTGGTCAGATTCCTCCCCAAATGCCCCTCATGTGCCAAATTGATAATCTTCCCTCTAAGCCCTTGAGGAGGTATCACACAATTACCTCTCAACAGTTTTTCATCAAAAACACTCAATTCATCTCTAACATTAAGAAAAGGTTTCAAGGACTCATGTATCTCCTTGTCCGCAGGCCAACCCTTGACAGAATACTCCTTGAGCATTTCCAAATCTTTGTCTTCATGAGAATTAAAAGACCACTCATCAGAATCAACAGCAGATTCATGCACCCATGCCACCAAAGAGTTTTCCACTTCCACACCCGATTGTTGCAAAGGCAACCTCGAAAGGCAGTCAGCAATTGCATTCTTCGAACCTTGCACATATTCAACCACAAAATTGAATTCAATTAATCCCTCCATCCAACGCTTGATCCTAGGTGAGATATTATCAGCCTCCCTGCAGGTGAAGATTTGACACAAAGGGCGATGATCAGTTCTAATAACAATAGGTATGCCCCAAAGGTAAAATTTAAAGTGGTGGATTGCCCAGAAAACCGCCAATGCCTCTCGCTCAATCACAGAGTAGCGCTCCTCAGCACCCTTGAGTGAACGGGACGCAAAGGCAATCACTCTGGATTCACCATCAACAACTTGTGACAAAACTGTCCCCAACCCAAGCATGCTAGCATCAGTGCACAACACAGTTTTCCTGCAAGCATCGAAATGCCCTAAAGTCGGCATTCAACCAATCTTGCTCTTAATGGAATCGAAAGCAGAAGAACAATCATCAGACCATGAAAACTGCACCCCCTTCTTGAGCAGCAATCTAAGGGGAGAAGCAATTACAGCAAAATTCGGAACAAATTTAGAGCAAAACTCCGCAAGTCCTAGAAATGATCGTACCTGATCCTTGTTGATAGGCACTGGAGCTTTCACAATACTCTCTGCCAGATCCAATTTAGAACTAATCCCTTCAGCAGAGATAGAATGTCCCAAATAACTTACAGAAGACACCCCAAATTTGCATTTTTCCTTCTTGATGACTAAACCAGCTTCCTGGAGCCTCAGCAGTACCATCCATAAATGTTCATGTTCATCTTGATCCTTCCCATAAACAAGAATGTCGTCCTGGAAGATAAGAACCTTTGACAACCCTACAAGAACCTTATTCATGACCCTCTGAAAACATGCCGCAGCAGAAGCCAGGCCGAAAGGCATACGAACAAACCTAAAAGCACCCAGAGGTGTCACAAATGATGTTAAATGTCTCGAGTCTGGATGAAGTAGAACCTGATGATATGCGGATGACAGATCCATGACACTAAAACACTTAGCATCTTTGATAAGAGCAAGAGTTTCAGAGATGTTGGGCAAAGGCTGTCTGTCAACCCAAATATGTTTATTCAGACCACGCAAGTCCACACACATGCGGATCCCTCTACCACCATCCTTGGGTGCTAAAACGATGGGGGCCAACTATTCAGAACACTCAATTTCTTCAATGACCCCCATAACCAACAATTTATCAAGTTGGTGCTTTAAGGGCTCCATCATCAAGTGGGGAACTTTCCTTACTTTGGAAACAAAAGGTTGAGCATTTTCCTTCAATATGATCTTATGTTCAAAGTTCTTAAGTAACCCCAACTCATCACTGAAAACTTTAGGAAAACATGAACTCACATCCTTGTCAGATAACACCTCTTGAGCCAAAAGCAGAACTTTCTCAGGAGAATTGGGATTCAAAGTGATCCCCATATCCCTGTGGTGCCTCCAGCCAAGAGGATTAGCACCCCTTTTAGCTACATACACCTTCCCCACAGTTTCCCTATCTTTGTATTGAATTTTTCTGACCACATATCCCAAAACATCTATTCTGACACCACCATAGCCCACAGGATTGATGTCAGGAGAAAATAACTCAACTTTGTCTAGACCAAAAACTGCATCCCAATTGGAATCACCAACCATCGTATAAGGTGAACCAGAATCAGCCAAAACAGGAAATTGTTGACCACCAATCACTACTTCACACACAGGCATGTCTAAGTCATCACCATCCACAAGTCCATTCTCCTTGACACTACATACAAACTTCTTCTCTTCTTCAACATAACGTACAACTTGATTACCATTGTACCGGCAAACTCTGGCATAATGGCCCTTCTTGCCACACTTATTACAAATTACAGACCTTGCAAAACAGTTGGAACTACTGGGTAGATGCCTGTCACTACCACACCTAAAACACTTAAATCCAGGTCTGATATTCTTGAACCCACTCTGTTCAGAACTAGAGGCCTTGTAATTAAAACCAGATTGTTCTGAGTCTTGAAACTTTTTATCCTTATCACCTATACTTCCCTTAAACACTGCCTTATTTTCTTTGGAGTCATCTCTTTTCAAATCATGTTTTTTAATTTCATGAACCGCTTTCTCATCAACTGAGACATCATTACCTTTCTCAGGCCTCATCTCTCGTACCCACATATTAGTGTTCTCCATACCTTCAACAATAGCTAAGGTTTCGTTAAGATCAGGATTCTTGGCAAGAAGTTTTTGTTGCACCTTCACATCGTTTGTACATCTCACAACTTGGTCTCTGATTAAGGAGTCAGTCAGTTGCTCAAACTCACAAGTACGAGCTAAAGTTTTCAAAGCAGCTACATAACTAGTAATCCTTTCATGTTTACTCTGAACCCTGCTAAAAAACTTATGACGCTCCAAAACCACATTAATTTTAGATCCAAAATGCCTTTCAAGCATCATGATGGACATATCATAAATATTTTCAGGCTCACCCTCCCCACGTCCAAGAACAATCTCATCCAATCCATCATATACATGTCTGCCCTCAACACCCAAATTATGTAACAATGTGGCTTGCTTGCGTACCGCTGAAATTTTTTCTCCCCCAATGGCTAGCAAATAGGAATCAAACAGGGGCTTCCATCTTTCCACGGCAAGATGGGGTCACTCGATTCCGAAAGAAACTGTGGAGGTTGTGACATACCAGTAGCCATGGTGTGACAAATAGAATAGTTAACCAAAAGCACAGAAATAAAAATTAAGTGAAAAACTAAGCATACAGTTAACCTAAACAATAGATGTACAATAATGTCCTAAAATAGATAATAATGATGACTGAAGTGAGTATATCACTGACACTCACAAGAAGACAGTACCTCAGCAAGCAATGTGTTGATCGCGATGAAAGGCTAACGTGGAGTCATGAGTAGCCTAAGAGCCAAGGATGTGGTTCCACAGTTTTATGGAGTAAATATCCTTTTTAACCCCACACGAGGAAGTGCACACATCACCGTGCATGTGCACAACACAACTTGAAGATCTGCAACTTTAAACGGAGGTGTGCGCATCACCGCGCATGTGTAGGAAAGGAGGTTTTCCACATCAACGCGCATGTGCTGAAGACGAAACAAGGATCCGCTATTGAAACAGAGGTGTGCGCATCACCGCGCATGCAGAGAGGAAAGAGATTCACCCCTCTACGCGCATGTGTCAAGGATCTGCGACTCCGAGTCCGCTGCTTCCTCAACGCACAGGAAATTCGCCCCTCAACGCGCATGTGCCAAAGATCTGCAACCGTGAGTCCGCTGCTTCCTTACTGCACGAAGCATAGCGCACGGAGGAAAACAACACAGAGACACAGCAAATCTCTTCGTCGTCTTGCGACCACACAACCACAGCGCGTATCAAGCGATCATCATAGGGAACATCACCACGTCGTCAAGGCAACCAAGGTAAGCGACGTCTTGAGTAAACCGTCGTACAGATTTCATTCCTTCATTCCTTAAATCTTGAACGCCAGTAAGACTCCTTGAAGTGTGGTTGAACGGCAGGATTTCCAGCACGAGGAAATATCAAAGATTTACCATTTAAGATGAATAATTTTCGAATTCCATATTTTCAATCTGGGTTCGATGGGGAAACCAGTGGTCCTGACTCCTGTCCCCACGCAGGTACAACTCATCACCAGTGGAAAGAAGACGATAGAGGCGTAGTAGTCTTCTTGTATTTTAATAAGATTACAGCAATAGGACCACCGGTTCAACAGTAGCACATCTTCAACTGCCAAAAGCTCAAGCCCTTCCAGAACCTCCCACACAGTTCATGTCATGACGCTTGGAATGTACATATACATTCCAGTCACAAGAAGGGAAAGCAAGATAGGACAAGAAGAGAAGGAAGAAGTGTAAGAGGAGAGAAATAGTAACCCACAACAGGAATCCTGCAGAAGGGGTTGACAAACTCTCATGTTCGCTGTAACATATTAATTTCACTGAAGATCTGACCCCTTGTGCGGAGGCGATATCAGTGGTTATTCACAATATTTCACAAGAGGATGTCATTCTGTGGTGTACTGCAGAACTATAGGCCTTTCTAGGACCCCGCGGCTTCCCAGCCATACTCCATAAATTGCTTCAAAAAAGTTAAAGATAGGCGGCTGTGAAGAAGCTTTATAAACCCACTGACAGTAATTACCATCACCAGTCCATGGGTGGCAAAGATTTCAGCGAAGACTGTGAGGGCTACGAAATGCATCACCCCAAAACTGAATTTACGTCAACACTATTTCCCTGGAGCTAAATGAGAATCTGCCAGCAGCCTGGAGATGAATGCGGCTAGGGGAGGACGCTGGAGATGGGAGATACTTGCATATGCCGCTAAGTGAAACAGCCGTAGCGTCTGGAGGGGGAGGGGTGTGGAACCGCCACAGCCTTTCCTTACTATGAAAGTGATACTTGGGTCTAAACTGGGTGTAACTTGCGTAATTCCGTGTAGCGTAATGCTGTAGAATTACCTAGGAGTACTGCGAGAATACCCTGGAATTACGAGAGAAGAGTAATTCTCTATTTCTTAGCACGAAAATGCCGCCTCGCTAAGTGCAACAGAACCTGAGTAGAGAACGCAAGCGGCAGCTTGTGCTCGCTAACTGTGCTCTTGGGATTTGATTTTCCCTCAACTTACTACAGTCATTTAGTGCTATTATCTTAGCGCAAAATGGACATGATGATGAAATTTGCACTAAGAAACAGCAATAAATGCAGCAGAACGCGAATAGCGAGCACAAGCAGCTGTTCGCTGTCACTAAATGTGCTAACGCGGTAGGATTCTTTCTCCCAAGTTACTCTTAATTACGCAGGATGAGTAACATCATAATTATCTGTAATACTGCTGTGTCAAAGAGTAATGCATAATCACCGAAATAACTCTGATTACTCCAGTGTAATCAACATTCTGCCCAGGCTTAGTTAAATAAATGCCAGTCTATCACTCTAGAAACCAAGAATTATAGCAGGAGAAGAAATTAAAGTGGTGGATATAAATTAGCTAATGATTTTCAGGAGAGGCACAGGAGGAACCAGAACTCATCTCATTAATACAATTAAATAATTCAAGCATGCTAGTGAAGTTAAGGCACCCAGTGAATATAATGTCAGCTATGGGTATATAATGGCCTAACGGTGACAAATAAAGGTGGAGCCTAAATGACGCTGCTCCATTTGTAACGGGTGTCGCGCAGATGATGCTGTAAGGATCTTGTCAAAAGTGCTGCATGAGTGATCTCCCTGAAAAATGCCAGCATGGGAGCGGCCGGCTTGCAGTGATACCCCTTTGCAGGGGGGTTTTCAGCGGGCAGACACAAAGGCCCAGGAAACAGTATACGACAAGCTCCATCTCAGGGCGTGATTGGAATCACCGGTGGGAGTAGGCCGCGGCAGGAAAGGTGAGGCTGACGAGAATGTGTGGCCTGATGGTGTGTAGAAGTGTGCCGAACCAAATGGGCAGTGGCGGCCGGCACAGGTAAGCGCAATGAGGCGGTGTGAGGACAGGGCATGAAATTCATTAAATGAATAAATAATACCTATTCCGTCATCTGTCGGCTTCCCCCCAGGAGCACCATGGCATGGCGTGCCCAGTCCTGCCCTACCACGCTTACCTGTGCCGGCCGCCACTGCAAATGGGATGCGCAGTAACACTACACTGGCTGAAGGTAATTATGGCGGCCGTTGGCGCAGGGGAAAGCCGGTACTGGTTTCGAGGCAGGTAAGGGGGAGGACCTACTGATGAAGTTAATTGAAGAAATGCAAGGCAGGGGTAACATCCACGACGCAGTCCCTCACTCATCACCACATAAAGCCTGTAATGACGCCAGACGCCTTTAGTAAGAGCACATATACAAAGAAGTGCCTCTCCCACTAATTTTATCAAATATTCTTGAAGAGAAAGACTGCCATCATCAGTCATATCACACTAATCGATTCTCAATTCAAACCGTACAACTTACGCATCACACTTTTTTTTTTGTCCTCAAAAGTTGCGCATGCTGTGAGCAATAGTAAACTAGCCATGTGCCTCCCATCCAATTGTAAGAGTACGTGTTTACTCTAAAGTGAGTAGCCTTGGATAGGGCTCTAGATTAATCCGGATGTGGCCTTTTTCAAAGGCACGATGCAGGACCTGCTCTACGGTGAGTGCCTCCTGAATATCGAAGACAGAATATCGTGGTATGGAAATATCGAGAACAAAATATCGAACCCAAAATATTGAAAGGTAAGTATAGATTGTTTATGCCTAGCTCCACATATGTACCTTGACATTACATATATCTTAATGATGTGGACTTAATTTACAATTCCTCCATATGAACTTGTCTTTTGATCTTTCATATTAATTCTGCGATATTGTTATATCGAGATCTTTCTTTGTTCGATATTCAGCAGTGACAAGGTAGTGTGATAGCTGCGCTCGCGCTGCTGCGATAGCGGTGACATTTTAAAACCAAATCCCCCCGTTTTTGTATTTAGGCTTATGTTTATTTGTTAGCCTTGTTTTTAATCTGGCATTAGGTAGGGTGCTCCCTCCCTCTTACCGCACTTAAATTGTTGGTAGCACCGCCGCTTTGGTGGGTCCGGGTCACGGTTGGTCTATAGCCCTGGGTGGCCGCCATCTTTGGTTGGGTTCGTCTCTACTCTCCCGACGGGCGCCATTACGAGTGTTCCTGCGATAGGGCAGCCTCGCGGGACTTCTATTTAAGGCGGTCCTCTTTCTTTGCTGGTAACCTGACAAGGTAGTGTGATAGCTGCGCTCGCGCTGCTGCGATAGCGGTGACATTTTAAAACCAAATTCCCCCGTTTTTGTATTTAGGCTTATGTTTATTTGTTAGCCTTGTTTTTAATCTGGCATTAGGTAGGGTGCTCCCTCCCTCTTACCGCACTTAAATTGTTGGTAGCACCGCCGCTTTGGTGGGTCCGGGTCACGGGTGGTCTATAGCCCTGGGTGGCCGCCATCTTTTGTTGGGTTCGTCTCTACTCTCCCGACGGGCGCCATTACGAGTGTTCCTGCGATAGGGCAGCCTCGCGGGACTTCTATTTAAAGACGCTCCTCCCGCGCAGCGGGATCGCGCAGTGTGACGCCGTCGCTTAGCCGGAGTCGTGCCAGAGTCCTGCCCGTCTGCGCTCGTCCGCGTCGAGGGCGCACGGGGTGCCGAGGTCTCAGATAGTCTCTTTGCTCATTTTGGCTTGGGGATGATAACGTATTCTATTGACACATTGCGGTCAATTGCGTCGTCCATTCCTAGCTGTGATCAGACACCTATTCATCCGCTAAGCGGTCCTTATCGCTGCGCGTGTCAGAGATGGGCACTTGGCCCCCCAGCATCTATCGTTAAGAGGTCTCCTCTCCTTACTCCCCGTGATGATGCTACGACACCTGGACTTCGCATATTTAGCCTGAATGTGAGATCTTTGGTTCAGCATCATCTTGCCGTGTATGATCTTTTACAGGAGGAGTCTCCAGATGTTTTTGCGATCACGGAAACGTGGCTGCGGGAACAGGACGTAGCTATTATCAATTTGGCTTTCCCCCCTGAGTACTCTGTTTTTACTCTAAATCGCTCCTCTAGAGGTGGGGGCATTGCCCTTGCAGTTAGATCTAGTCTTCCATGTAGTTGGAAGGCACTGAATATTGCGGGATGTGAAAGTGCTTCCTTTAAGATTTTGATCAGCCCCCAGTTCTCGATCTCGGGAATGGTGGTCTATCGACCTCCAGGCAGGGATTTGGCTTTTAGGGAAGTCTTCCCGGATGTTGTCAGCTCGTTGGCGATTGGCTGTGCCAACTTTTCTATCTTGGGAGACCCTAATCTCCATTTTGACAACAAGAGCGTGCCGGCTGTTTATAATATCCTAGCTGACCTTGAGGCCCTTCAACTATCCCAAAAGGTAGTACTGCCTACCCATGTAGGAGGGCACACGCTGGACCCCTTTTTTACGAACCTTATGGAAGCTACAGTTTCCTCTATAACTCCTCTGGGGTGGACTGACCATTTTTTGGTGGCCATTCGGGCTCCTCTACCAGAGACTCTTGTTAGTCTTCCGTCCAAACCAGTTTTTAGAAGACACTGGAATAAACTTAGATTAGAGGACCTTCACAATGTCTTGGCCGCTGATCCGTTGGGATCCTTGGACAATGCTGAACTGGGCTATGATCAGTTCTGTCAGTGGATCACCAGGGCGCTTGATTCATTGATACCCATCATGGCAAGTAAATCTCGCTCTCGCGATTCCAGTCCCTGGTACGATAGTGCCCTTCGTGTGTTGAAGGGCACTTGTAGACGGGCGGAGAGAGAGTGGAGGAAGGATTATGACAAGACTAGGAAAGTGGTATACTTGGCCTCCGTGAAGGCCTACCATCGTGCTATATGCAGAGCGCGTGCGGCGTTCTACGCGGAGGAATTCCGCACTAGCTTTAATCCATCTAAAGCGATTTTTAAGGCCCTCAAGGACTTGCTGGCCAAAAGACCTTCCTCTCCGGCATTGGCCTCTATTTCGCATTGCGAAGCTCTGGCATCCTTCTTTTTGGAGAAAGTGCAAGGTATTTATCGGGCCTTTCCCCTCGTGGGGCTATCTCCGGGGACGTTGGAGATTACTCCTGGCCTCCCTATCATGGAGTCTCTTCCTCTGTTTTCATCTGAGGAATTTGATAGGGTATCTCACGATATCAAGTCTGGGTCTCCTTTAGATCCATTAAGACCAGTCCTCTTTAGAGAGCAGTCTTTTGTGGGACGCCCCATAGTGCGTTCCCTTATTAACATCTCGCTGGCGGCGGGTACGGTTCCAGCAAAATGGAAGCGGGCGGTGGTCTCCCCGATCCTGAAAAAGCCCTCTTTGGACCCTACCAAACCGGAGAACTACCGGCCTATTTCCCTGCTCCCTTGGCCGGCGAAAGTTATGGAAGCCTATGTCAACCAGGTGCTCTCGGACCATCTCACTCGAGCTAACATCCTGGATGACACTCAGACTGGGTTCCGTGCTGGGCATAGTACGGAGACAGCTCTCCTCTCTATGGTCGAACATCTGCGTTGGGTGCTTGATGCGGGACAGACGGCGGCGCTAGTATTATTAGATCTGAGCGCCGCCTGTCTCACATAGCATCCTCCTGCGTCGCCTGGAGGAGATAGGCATCAGTGGTCTTGCCCTACAGTGGTTCCACTCCTTTCCTGACGACCGTTCCTTTTGCGTCGCAATTCCACCCCACCAGTCCAAATTCCATTCTCTGGGCCTGGGGGTGCCGCAGGGATCCTCGCTGAGTCCCACGCTCTTCAATCTTTATGTGAGGCCGCTCGCTGATGTCATCAAGCAGTGGGGTATGACCATGGTCTCCTATGCAGATGACACTCAGCTAGCGGTTACTATCAGCGGGGATGCCGAGCTTGAGGCCCCCAGGTTCCAGAGTGGACTGAGGGCGGTGGCGAGCTGGATGAATGCAAACTGTCTCCAGCTCAACGCAAAGAAGACCGAGGTTATGGTCGTCGGAAGGGGGTCGGAGCTCTGGGGGGAGTGATGGTGGCCTTCGGAACTTGGGCCTGCTCCTACTCCGGTTACAGAGCTGAAAAATCTGGGAGTGTGGCTTGAGCCCACTCTCAGCTTTGTGGGACATTCGAAGAAAACTGCGGCCTGCTGTTTTGAGGTGCTCCGCGGATTACGACCCGTCCTGAAGTTTTTTGATCCCCCTACCAGGCAGCTGGTGGTTCAAGCAACTATTATATCTCGCTTGGACTATGCCAGCTCTCTCCTGGTAGGGGCGAACCAGGCTGATATTAGCCGACTCCAACGGGTCCAAAATGCAGCAGCTAGAGCTATAGTCGGCTTGCCCAGGTCTTGCTCTGTTTCCAGTACTCTCAGATCCCTGCACTGGCTACCGGTTAAAACTAGAATTAATTTCAAAGTTTTATGTGTGGCCTTCAAGATTCTGAAGGGCCTAGCGCCCCGGATTCTTTCTAATCTTCTGTCTTTTTATGTTCCCACCCGCTCCCTGAGATCATTGGGCCAAGCGCTTGCGGTGGTTCCAAGGTTTAAGCTTAGTCGAGCGGGAGGTCGGTCCTTTAGGGTTAAAGCAGCATTGCTGTGGAACTCTCTCCCGTTGGAGATACGCCTGATGGAGGATCTCCTCCCGTTTCGCAAAGCCATAAAAACCTTTTTATTTGAACTTTCCCTATAGAAGTTATGTTCTGCTGCTTTTACTGTTGTGTTAGGTGTTGCTACGTCTACCTTGTCATGCGCCAGGACGCCCCTTAGCTGGGGCAGCTGCGCGCAATATAAATACTCCTAACATAACATAACATAACATAACATAACATATATCTTAACCCCTTCCATGCTGCGCAAATTCCGCCGCTGTGCTGACGGAATCTTGCGCGGGCGTGGTCATGACGGAACGGTTCCGTCATGAGCACAGCTCAACCGTGGCTCATGACGGAACCGTTCCGTCATGAGCACCGAAGGGGTTAATGATGTGGACTTAATTTACAATTCCTCCATATGAACTTGTCTTTTGATCTTTCATATTAATTCTGCGATATTGTTATATCGAGATCTTTCTTTGTTCGATATTCAGCAGTGCTGTGCTCTCCAGGGAAGGGATTCTATGTCTTTGATGAATTAAACTTATAAAATGTCTTTAATGTAATTTAAATCTTCCTGATGTTTGGTTCTTCCCTGACGCAGGTGAAAGCTGGACTCATAGGTGTGTTCATATCATAAGTGGGTCTGGAATGGTGATTGTGAGACCGGCCTCACGGCGTTGCCCTCTCCATCACCCAGCCAACCTGCAACCACCCTCAAGACACGACATCTCCGACTCCGGCCGCCCCAGCCACCCCCGATCCGCGGGCCGGCCAGAGGCCTGACAGACTCAACACCCTACCACGCATGTCCAACTGAGGGAGCGGGAACCCTCGAGCCAGACCCAGAGGCGCCAGCCCAGTCACACCTCGGGTCGCCTTCCCCGGGAGGACTTGATCGGCCACCAGGCCCCTGGGGAGCAGGCGCCTCCCCTGCCGAGCGTCTGGGGTCCCTCCCAGACCCACCTGAAAAGACCAAAGAAGTGAGCGGCAGGAAATCCCGCCGAACCCCCTCCGTCACCCCAGTCCCCCCTCTGCGAGCACTCCGGACTTCAAAGAACCAGCGGAGTATAACAAGGGGTGCCAGAGAAACGAGTGCAGAGAAGACCTGGAACCATCCGAGCCTGCAGACGCTGTCGCGGCTCCTGAATGCTGAAGTTACCTGGGCCTGCTGAGTGACTCGCGGCCTCTTGCTATTGAACCATCTGAGCCCAGCGGACGAGGTCGCGGCTCCCGAACATTGCACCACCTAGGCCTGCTGAGTGACTCGCGGCCCCCAGCTATTGAACCATCTGAGCCTGCTGACGGAATCGCGGCTCCCGAACTCCGACCACCTGTGCCTGCTGAGAGACTCACGGCGCTCCCCCTTGAGGACGACTCAGTAAGAGATCGCCCAGAGACACGACACCCTCCAGCTCGAGGATTGTGAGCTTCCGCAGGGTATTTCGCAGAGACACTATCTTGAAAGACTGTCCCGCTACCCCCATTACCCCCGACCGATTGGTGGTACGTTGTGCCACTGCTGTACTGCTTGCATCTTGGATCATAAAGATCCCTTGAAATCATCGATAAAAGAACCTATCGTCTTACAAAGAATACGTGTGGTGTCACTCTGTTCGTAGTGTATCTCAGGGTGTGCGCGCCTGGTTCGGCCTACTTGGGAGAGGTGGGTCAAAGGGGTGGGCAGGACGTGTATCGAACCCCCCTCCGGCGAACGCCTTTCCAACATTTGGTGGCAGCGGTGGGATCCGAGCCGACACCGAAAGAGAGCGTGCAGTGAACGACTGACGCACTACCAAACAGAGATGGAAGGAGAAACCTCCCTGGGTGCCGCAGGTACCAAAATAAGCTCACCGTTCCGAGAGGATCAATTGGACTATTACACGCATAGAGAATTAAAACAGTTTTGCAAAGACCTTGGCATCGCTACCACCATACTAAGCACAAAGGAAGACTTCCAGAAAGTACTGAAAACCTGGGTCGAGACGGGGGCGCCCCGACCCAAACGGAAGGAGACTCTACCCATGAACCACCAAGCATCCCGGCGAGAAACAACGGGCCAGAGGGGAACCTGTCCCCCGAGGAACTAGCAGACCGAGAGAGAAGCCGCAACCACGAACTTGAACTGGCAAAACTAAAAATCGAGGGAGAGATAAAACTGGCAGAAAAGAAGTTGGCCGTCGAGCAGCTACGGCTACAAGGGGAACTCGAAGAGAAGAGACTCCAAAGGGAGCACGACGAAAAGAAACTCCAGCTAGAACATGAACGCGGCCTGAAGGAGATTGAGTGGCGGGCTAGAAACGAAAAATCACAGCCACCCAGGAATCCACCGTCCGCTCCCACCGGGGAAACCAAATTTCACATCCCCAAGGATGTGGTAAGAGAGTATTACAAGAACGATGATATCCAGCAGTGGTTTAAGGCCTACGAAGTCGCCATGACCTCTCACCGAGTCCCGCAGAAGGATTGGGGGGCTGGCCTATGGGGCCGGTTCTTAAGCGAAGGAAGAGACACTCTGCTAGATCTGCCCTCCACGGTCATGAACTCCTACAGCCACATGAAGGAAGCCCTCGTGGGCCGGTACGGACTCACCCCCGAAATGTACCGACAACGGTTCCGAGATTGCAAGAAGATACCGGGCACCACGTGGGTAGAATACGTGAACTTTTACAGCCGAGCCTTGGACGGGTGGATCAAGGGCAGCAAGGTCTCCACCTTCGAAGAACTGTTCGATCTGATTGCCTGGGAACATTTAGCGGCCAATTGCTTTATAGAACTGCACCAGCATCTCCTGGACAGTAAACTCACCGACCCTCGGAAGCTGGCCGCTGAGGCTGATCGTTGGGTGAACACCCGGGCCACCCGGGGCCCCGTGGGGGACTACGGCCGCCACAGTCAAGGCCCCCCCCGCCAGAGGGGCGGAGGGAACCACGGCCGACCAAGAGACTTCCCGGGGGGGTCCTCAACCAGCCCCCCCAGCAGCCCACCAGCGGCGGGTTCGGCACCGTCCCCAGCAAGCACCGGAGCCCCAGGACGACCAGGTCCACGAGCTAGGATCACCTGCTTCCGCTGCCAACAGCCCGGACACTACGCCAATGACCCACAGTGTCCCCAGTATCAGCGAACCACAACGACCAACCCCACGGCCCGGCAGATGGCCTCCGTGGCTCTGGGGGAAGAGATGGAAGACTCCGAGGAATGGGAACCGGCGGCCATGGCCCTGGTCTCCCTTGGTGATCGAGAAATGGTCCCCGGGGCACCCTTGCCCGCCAACACCGAAAAATACCGACAGCAGGTGACCATCAACGGCCACCGAGTCGAGGGCCTTCGCGACACCGGGGCGAGTGTCACCGCGGTCCACCGCAGCCTAATTTCAGAAGACCAGATCCTAACCGGGGCCCTCTGTCCGGTCGTATCCTCCGACAATTCTGAGAGCCTCTGCCAGATGGCGCTGGTGCCCTTCGAGTGGGGAGGGGTCTCCGGAGAACTGAAGGTAGCGGTCCGGACATCGCAGCCCGTAGACTGCCTCCTGGGCAACGACCTGGAGAGTTCCCCGTGGGGGCAAGTGGAACGAAGGGCCCACCTGGAGATGATGGGCCTACCAGATTGGGTCTGCGCCACCACGCGCTCCATGACTGCACGATTGCCTCTCTCCGAGGGCGGTGAAGCCCTCTTACCGAACACTATCCCCGAGAGCCGGGACACCCTACCAGAAGCAGACAACCCTCCTTCAGAGGGAGAAGAAGACACTAACCCGGGGGAAGGACCGGAACCTTCCGCCCCAGAGGCCCTGACGGAGCTCGAAGAACTGCCCGAGATGGCCCAGTGGCGCTGTGAGGGGGGGCCCTCCCGTGAGGAGTTCTGCCAGGAACAGGCCACCTGCCCCTCCCTCGGGGGACTTAGACAACAAGCCGAAGCCCAGGCCGCCGGTGACCGAACCGGGACCCATTGGATCTATTGGGACAATGGCCTCTTATACAGCGAGCAAAAGTCCGCCGAGCTAGGCGCAGCACGGTTACTGGTGGTACCCCTGCGGTTCCGGAGCCTCCTTCTGGGCCTGGCCCACGATGTACCCTTGGCAGGACACTTAGGCCAAGACAAGATATATCAGCGATTGGTTACCCACTTCTATTGGCCCAAGATGCGAGCGAATGTAGAAGTACACTGCAAATCCTGCCTCACGTGCCAGGGCAGTGGGAAGAGTGGCGGAAAACGCAAAGCTCCCTTACAACCGTTCCCCGTTGTGAGTACCCCGTTCGAGCGGGTCGGCATCGACATCGTGGGACCCCTGGATCCGAAGACCGCCCAGGGCCACAGATTCATCCTTGTCCTGGTGGACCATGCTACCCGCTACCCCGAGGCCATCCCCCTCCGCACCGTGACGGCTCCCGTGGTGGGCCGGGCTCTCATGGGGATCTTCTCCCGTGTCGGATTTCCCCGAGAGGTTGTGAGTGATCGCGGCACTAACTTTATATCCCGCTACATGAAGTCCCTGTGGCAGCAGTGCGGAGTCACGTATAAGTTCACGACCCCCTACCACCCCCAGGGCAACGGCCTAGTGGAACGCTTCAACCGAACCCTAAAGGGAATGATCCTGGGCCTCGAAGAGCCCCTGCACCGGAAATGGGACGTCCTCCTCCCTTGCCTCCTGTTCGCATACCGAGAAGTCCCCCAAAAGTCTCTGGGGTTCAGCCCCTTCGAACTGCTGTACGGACATCCCGTCCGAGGGCCCCTGAGCCTGGTCAAAGAGGGCTGGGAGGCAAGCCCCCGGGGGACACCCCCTGATGTGTTCCGCTACATCCTGGCGCTCCGCAACCAGACAAGGAAGTTCAGAGAACTCGCAGAGGCTAACCTCGAGGCCAGCCAAGAAGAAATGAAGCGCTGGTATGACCAGAACGCAACCCTGGTCGAGTTCCAGCCGGGCCAGCAGGTTTGGGTCATGGCCCCGGTGAAACCCTGCGCCCTACAAGACAAATGGACTGGTCCCTTCAAGGTGGTCGAGCGGAAGAGCCAGGTCACGTATCTGGTCGACGTACAGTCCCCACGGAACCCCCTCCGGGTCCTCCACGCGAACCGTCTCAAGCCCCACTTTGTGAGGACGGAATTAAGTTTGCTACTGGCCACCGATGATGGGGCGGAAGAAGACACCGAGCCCCTGCCCGACCCCCTGTGCGCTAAAGACCTGGATGGTTCCGTGGAGGGAGTGAGACTTTCGACCACCCTCACTCCCTAGCAGTCCGACGACTGCCGCCAGCTGCTCAGACAATTCGCAGACCTCTTCTCCCTCATTCCAAGGGTCACCGACTGGTGTGTCCACGACGTGGACACCGGCGACAGCCCGCCTGTGAGACACCGAGCCTACCGGGTGCCTGACCGGGTCCGCACCTGCATCAAGACCGAGGTACAGAAGATGCTCACCCTGGGAGTAATCGAACCTTCCGACAGCCCCTGGGCCAGCCCGGTGGTTCTGGTCCCGAAGGCGGCTTCCCCAGGGGTCGCCCCCGAACTAAGATTCTGTGTGGACTATCGGGGGCTTAATGCGGTCACCCGTGCAGACGCTCACCCTATTCCCCGCGCCGACGAGCTCATCGACCGCCTGGGGGCCGCCCGGTTCCTCAGCACTTTCGACCTGACCTGCGCATACTGACAGATTGCTCTCACGGAGGGAGCGAAAGAACGCTCTGCCTTCTCCACGCCAGATGGCCACTACCGCTTCAGGGTCATGCCGTTCGGGATGAAAAACGCCCCAGCCACGTTCCAGCGGTTGGTGAACAAGGTCCTGGCCGGACTCGAGGAGTTCAGCGCCGCGTACCTTGACGACATCGCCGTATTCAGCTCTCAATGGCACGAGCATCTCCAGCACCTCCGACAAGTACTAATGGCCCTGCGCCAAGCAGGCCTAACAGTGAAAGCCAGCAAATGCCAGCTCGGGCAAGGCTCCGTGGTCTACCTGGGGCATCAGGTGGGCAGCGGCCAGGTCGCCCCCCTCCAGCCGAAGATCGACGCCATCAAGTCCTGGGAGCCCCCCACCACGCAGACGGAGGTCCGGGCCTTCCTGGGCCTTACGGGGTACTACCGGAGGTTCATTAAAAATTATGGTAGTATCGTGGGGCCCCTCACGGAGTTGACCTCCAAAAAGCTCCCAAAGAAGGTGCAGTGGACCACCCCGTGCCAGCAGGCGTTCGACGCCTTGAAAACCGCCATGTGCACCGCCCCCATACTCAAGGCCCCCGACTACTCCCAAGAGTTTGTGGTCCAGACCGACGCCTCCGAACACGGCATCGGGGCCGTGCTCTCGCAGTTCGACGACAAGGGCATTGATCAGCCCATAGCCTTCATCAGCCGAAGGCTGCTGCCGC
Source organism: Triturus cristatus (assembly GCF_964204655.1). Lineage (NCBI taxonomy): Eukaryota > Metazoa > Chordata > Amphibia > Caudata > Salamandridae > Triturus > Triturus cristatus. Next base: position 1,130,078,038 of record NC_140594.1, on the reverse strand, counting down.
GAGAGCAGCGTTGGAGTACTATAGAACGAGAGACCTTTGCCGTAGTCTGGGCCCTCAAGAAACTACGGCCCTACTTGTTCGGAACCCATTTCCGAGTACAGACGGACCACCGGCCCTTGCGGTGGATAATGCAGATGAGGGGGGAGAACCCCAAGCTACTAAAATGGTCCATCTCTCTCCAAGGGATGGATTTCACTGTCGAGCATCGCCCCGGGACGGATCATGCCAACGCCGACGGCCTGTCCCGGTTCTTCCGCTTCGGCGAGGAGAACCCCCCAGTGGATGGGTAGTTCTCCACGCCTTTCAGCTGGGGGGGACGCGTGTGAGACCGGCCTCACGGCGTTGCCCTCTCCATCACCCAGCCAACCTGCAACCACCCTCAAGACACGACATCTCCGACTCCGGCCGCCCCAGCCACCCCCGATCCGCGGGCCGGCCAGAGGCCTGACAGACTCAACACCCTACCACGCATGTCCAACTGAGGGAGCGGGAACCCTCGAGCCAGACCCAGAGGCGCCAGCCCAGTCACACCTCGGGTCGCCTTCCCCGGGAGGACTTGATCGGCCACCAGGCCCCTGGGGAGCAGGCGCCTCCCCTGCCGAGCGTCTGGGGTCCCTCCCAGACCCACCTGAAAAGACCAAAGAAGTGAGCGGCAGGAAATCCCGCCGAACCCCCTCCGTCACCCCAGTCCCCCCTCTGCGAGCACTCCGGACTTCAAAGAACCAGCGGAGTATAACAAGGGGTGCCGGAGAAACGAGTGCAGAGAAGACCTGGAACCATCCGAGCCTGCAGACGCTGTCGCGGCTCCTGAATGCTGAAGTTACCTGGGCCTGCTGAGTGACTCGCGGCCTCTTGCTATTGAACCATCTGAGCCCAGCGGACGAGGTCGCGGCTCCCGAAAATTGCACCACCTAGGCCTGCTGAGTGACTCGCGGCCCCCAGCTATTGAACCATCTGAGCCTTCTGACGGAATCGCGGCTCCCGAACTCCGACCACCTGTGCCTGCTGAGAGACTCGCGGCGCTCCCCCTTGAGGACGACTCAGTAAGAGATCGCCCAGAGACACGACACCCTCCAGCTCGAGGATTGTGAGCTTCCGCAGGGTATTTCGCAGAGACACTATCTTGAAAGACTGTCCCGCTACCCCCATTCCCCCGACCGATTGGTGGTACGTTGTGCCACTGCTGTACTGCTTGCATCTTGGATCATAAAGATCCCTTGAAATCATCGATAAAAGAACCTATCGTCTTACAAAGAATACGTGTGGTGTCACTCTGTTCGTAGTGTATCTCAGGGTGTGCGCACCTGGTTCGGCCTACTTGGGAGAGGTGGGTCAAAGGGGTGGGCAGGACGTGTATCGAACCCCCCTCCGGCGAACGCCTTTCCAACAGTGATCCCACCATGCTGCTCTGCTAAGGAAAGAGTCAGGGGCTGAGAGTCCTCTCTTAGGATCATGGGCCTGATGATGAGTCTAGTGGTCCATGTAACCAGCAGACACGGGGCGGCAGTGGCGGTCTTCCAACCGCCCTTTTACGACCAGGACGGTCAGGCCACTCTGGGACCACCGCAACCACCTGGGATCAGAGATCACTGGCAGTGGCGTGGCGTGGCGGTCTTGAGACTTCAATATGCTTGGTGGGGCCGCTGCTGCTCCACCAAGCATATTACGAGTTTCCCCACCGCCACACTTTTCATGGCGGTGTGACTGCCATGAAAAGTGTGGCATTAAGGAAACAAAGAGGGCCCTACTGGCCCGCCTTCTGCCTCTGCTCAATGGAGTGAATGCAGGGGGGGCACATGTTGTACCCCTCTGTGTGCATGCTCACCAGTTCCTGCACGGCATGGACTTCAGCAGTCCATGCCGTGCAAGCACTCATTTTGACGTTCTTATTGTGGTGCCTATTTCATAGGCACTGCTGTGGGAACGCCAAAAAACAGCCCGCCAGACCAGGAGAAAACTCATCTGGCGGCGGTTCATACATGGGATTGGCGGCACGGGAGCGGGCGGTTCCGTTCCTGTAACGCCAAACTCATAATAAGCCCCCATGTCCATTTTTCTCACTCGAGCCCTCTGAAAGAGTCGAGTTAAGATTTTAGCCGCCTGGTTGTGTGGGCGCCTGTATGTGTAATGGTGATGTCGTGGAAGGGTCATTCACTTTTCACTATTTCCCATTCATATGAACATACAGGTTTTTTTCACTGCCACATCTATAAAGGAAAAAGAACAATGGATTAAACCCAGATCTGTGACTGGGGGTGAATGTTTTGCCAATGTGCAACATTCCGTCCATCATCTTGTGTGTTTTGCTGTTCGCTCTATGTGGGAAGGGGATGCCCAGACGTGGGTCCCGTGCTCACTACGCCACTCGACTCAAGCTATCCTGGCTGAAGAGGGGTGAAACCCCGAAACCGGTCCTAGGATGCTTGATTCCGGTCCAGGGAAGACATGGCTTGGCAGTTTGGGCTGGACTGTTTCCATGATTCACAGGGTCAAGACTGATTTGCATATGGCCATGTCTGAACTGGGGTGGCGTGGTGAGCAAAATAACAATGGATTAAACCCAGATCTGGGACTGGGGGTGAATGTTTTGCCAATGTGCAACATTCCGTCCATAATCTTGTGTGTTTTGCTGTTCGCCCTATGTGGGATGGGTATGCCCAGATGTGAGTCCCGTGCTCACTACGCCACTGGAGTAAAGCTATCTTGGCTGAAGAGGGGTGAAACCCCAAACCGGTCCTAGGATGCTTGATTCCGGTCCAGGGAAGACATGGCTTGGCAGTTCGGGCGGGACTGTTCTCATGAGGCACAGGGTCAAGACTGATTTGCATATGGCCATGTCTGAACTGGGGTGGCGTGGTGAGCAAAATAACGATGGATTAAACCCAGATCTGGGACTGGGGGTGAATGTTTTGCCAATGTGCAACATTCCGTCCATCATCTTGTGTGTTTTGCTGTTCGCCCTATGTGGGATGGGTATGCCCAGACGTGAGTCCCGTGCTCACTACGCCACTGGAGTAAAGCTATCTTGGCTGAAGAGGGGTGAAACCCCGAAACCGGTCCTAGGATGCTTGATTCCGGTCCAGGGAAGACATGGCTTGGCAGTTTGGGCTGGACTGTTTCCATGATTCACAGGGTCAAGACTGATTTGCATATGGCCATGTCTGAACTGGGGTGGCGTGGTGAGCAAAATAACGATGGATTAAACCCAGATCTGGGACTGGGGGTGAATGTTTTGCCAATGTGCAACATTCCGTCCATCATCTTGTGTGTTTTGCTGTTCGCCCTATGTGGGATGGGTATGTCCAGACGTGGGTCCCGTGCTCACTACGCCACTGGAGTAAAGCTATCTTGGCTGAAGAGGGGTGAAACCCCGAAACCGGTCCTAGGATGCTTGATTCCGGTCCAGGGAAGACATGGCTTGGCAGTTCGGGCTGGACTGTTCCCATGAGGCACAGGGTCAAGACTGATTTGCATATGGCCATGTCTGAACTGGGGTGGCGTGGTGAGCAAAATAACGATGGATTAAACCCAGATCTGTGACTGGGGGTGAATGTTTTGCCAATGTGCAACATTCCGTCCATCATCTTGTGTGTTTTGCTGTTCGCCCTGTGTGGGAATGGTATGCCCAGACGTGGGTCCAGTGCTCACTACGCCACTGGAGTCAAGCTATCCTGGCTGAAGAGGGGTGAAACCCCGAAACTGGTCCTAGGATGCTTGATTCCGGTCCAGGGAAGACATGGCTTGGCAGTTCGGGCTGGACTGTTCCCATGAGGCACAGGGTCAAGACTGATTTGCATATGGCCATGTCTGAACTGGGTTGGCGTGGTGAGCAAAATAACGATGGATTAAACCCAGATCTGTGACTGGGGGTGAATGTTTTGCCAATGTGCAACATTCCGTCCATCATCTTGTGTGTTTTGCTGTTCGCCCTATGTGGGATGGGTATGCCCAGACGTGGGTCCCGTGCTCACTACGCCACTGGAGTAAAGCTATCTTGGCTGAAGAGGGGTGAAACCCCGAAACCGGTCCTAGGATGCTTGATTCCGGTCCAGGGAAGACATGGCTTGGCAGTTCGGGCTGGACTGTTTCCATGAGGCACAGGGTCAAGACTGATTTGCATATGGCCATGTCTGAACTGGGGTGGCGTGGTGAGCAAAATAACGATGGATTAAACCCAGATTTGTGACTGGGGGTGAATGTTTTGCCAATGTGCAACATTCCGTCCATCATCTTGTGTGTTTTGCTGTTCGCCCTGTGTGGGAATGGTATGCCCAGACGTGGGTCCAGTGCTCACTACGCCACTGGAGTCAAGCTATCCTGGCTGAAGAGGGGTGAAACCCCGAAACCGGTCCTAGGGCGCTTGATTCCGGTCCAGGGAAGACATGGCTTGGCAGTTCGGGCTGGACTGTTCCCATGAGGCACAGGGTCAAGACTGATTTGCATATGGCCATGTCTGAACTGGGTTGGCGTGGTGAGCAAAATAACGATGGATTAAACCCAGATCTGTGACTGGGGGTGAATGTTTTGCCAATGTGCAACATTCCGTCCATCATCTTGTGTGTTTTACATCTATAAAGGAGGCTTTTCTACTGAATTATTCTACTGCTGAAACCAAATGATCCTTTTCAGTTGCCGAGTTTCTACACTCTGCTTGGCAGAAGTAGTTGAAGTTCTTCTCAAGCTGCTGTAATTTATTACTTGTAATTTTTGCGCAAACACTCTCGAGGCTTAGACTAATGAGTTTATTGCAGTGGTGCCTGTGAAATGTCCTTGAACCTATCCTAGTGATGCTGCCGCCATAGTCCAATGGATTTTAATTTGGCTTTTAATACATACGTACACACTAATCTCTTGTTAATAGCATCCTCGGTGCACCAGTCCATCACATTCACTGCTGTGCTTGGCTGGAGGTAGTTTCTCTGCTTATTAAAGTTTGAGTGCAGCAGACAGAATGGTAAATGAGGGTGCCACGCCCTCTTACTTTAAAGGGGATAATGGGAAGGCCTCCAGGGTGTTGAATGGCTCCTGAATCGAAATTGAAAGTGCAAGTCTGTGCATCATCATCAGGGCAGGATTCTGTTTACCAACAGCTGGCCATGGTGATGGGGCACTGGAAGAGGCCAGAAGGAATGCAGAAGTGGTATGGAAACCCTCGCCTAGCCTCCTGCAAGGATCACATCTTCTAGTCCTCGTGTGGCCACCTCAGCCTATCACCTTCATAGGGTCGAGAAATTCAGGGGGATATTAGCAACAACTTGCGATATTTATCGCAAAACGCGCTTAGCGTGTTTGTTTTTATTGCCGCCTATTGCTGGATATTTTCACGGAGATAACGCGCTATTAGCAACGTTTATCTCCACTGTGATAAAATATGCAGCGATAGCGGCGAAATGCCTGAATATCGCTGGAAATCCAGCAATATTCACGAATTAACGCCATGGTGGACTTAGCCTGACAATCCACCTCCCATTGAGGAAACAGGTAAGTCATGTTTTTAGCAGGTGTTAAATACTAGCGATAACCGCTTCTCCTGCGTTGCTAATAGGGGGAAATGGTGTTAGCGACTGTCTTCAGTCGCTTTTAGCTGGGAACGCCTACCTTGCATGTCCTTAGCGATAATTATTGCTGGCATGCAAGTCGATAGGAAAACCGGCCGCTATCGCCAGAAAGCTATCGCTAACTGCTGTTAGTGACAGCTTGCTGATAGGGCAATAAAAAAACGCTGCTTTAGCTTCACAAAGTGCAGCTAAAGCGGCGATAAAGCCCTTGCTAATATGCCCCTGAGCTCGGTAGAAGTAATTGATAAAATGAGTCATAAAACACTATAAAAAGGGGTGGCTCCAATTTCCTTTCTAAAACATTTTCATCATGTATGCCAAAAAAATGTGCCTAATGTATGATGAAAGATAGCATGACGTCACCAGGCCAGCCATTGGTTTGTTAAAGTACAGTAAATATGATTTAATTGGTTTAATGAGGGCTTCCTTCGACACCCCTTCTCCGCTTAACACCAATAGGAGATTTCTTTACTACTGCCCCCTCAAAAGAAACACCCCCTGCAAGTTAAAATACCTCTGGGGTAGGAGGAAGGTAGATGGTAACAGGGCTAAATAGGAAGGGGCAGATTTACAAGCCCCTTGCGCCTCATTTACGCCGCCGTTGCATCACTTTTGTGACGCAGCAGCGGCACAAATCCTGCGCCATGGGGCGGGGTACTTACAACGTGACGTATCTGGGAGATGCGTCACGTTGTAAAGCCCTGCGCCACATGTAGGCGTTCCTGCGCAGGGGGGGGCGTTCCGGCGCAGGAGCGCCTCCTAAAAGTGGCTGAGTGAAATCTCCAAGATTTCACTCGGTCACTTTTAGGCCCATGCTGCGTCAAAACCCTGCGCCTGCCTGGAGCAGGCGTAAGGGTTGACGCAGCATTGACAAGATAGGGCCCTCCTGACCATTGCTGGAGCTGCGTCGCGCTTGCGATGCAACTCCAGCAATGCGCCACTTTTACGGCACAGATGCGTCACGCATCTGTGCCGTTTTTGCCCCATGGTGCGCCGCATTGTAAATATGCAGGGATGCGCCAGTTATTGTAAATCTGCCCCGAAATGCTTAGTGACGGTGCACGATACGGCAGTGTTTTCAGATGTACCGTGATGAACAGTTATTCCTCATTCACATCCGTGATGAACAGTTATTCCTCATTCACACGCGTGACTACTTCTCGCCGGCATCTGTAGGGTTTTCGATTTATCAGGCCAGATAGTACCCTCCATTTTTTCGACACTGCTTGATCCTGCAGTTTTCCTGACTACCATAGCTTTGTTTTTTATTGGCTTTCTCCTCTGCTGTCTGAACATTGTAAAGCGTACGGCCCTTTTCAGTGTTCTACTTATCCTGTATTTTTTTCCTCTCTCGAATATATTATTGTTATTATCGCTTTGCTCCCTGTGGTTTTGTAAAGCGCTCTGATACCTTCAAGGGTCATGTACAAGCTATAAAAACCTATCAAAATAAATGTAAAAAATAAAAGAAAAATAGGTTTCGCTTTTGAAAATGACTGCACAAATCAGAGACGTTTTAAGGCATGGGCAAAGTGGGCTCTGGCCCCCAGCCTTTCAGGGGCCCCCTTGGAGCCAGCTCTGTATTGCAAGGTGTGTTGCCCTGATGACCTTGACTAATTCTTAAAGAGATTGTTTTAAATACGTGTTCCTTTCGTTTATTTTGAATGTGGGTGATGTGTGAGAGTCTATTACAGACATTTTGCAATAAATGTTGTGTTTCTATTTCATGCAACATTCATTAAAAAGGTTTCTTTTAGATCAAAACCGGATCTCACATATGCGATATGGGAGGGTGTCACACAGATAAAATGTAGTAACATTAGTTAGATAACCCCTATGTTGTCGTCTTGCGCGTGCGCACTTACAAGACGTACAACGTAGTGGTTATCAGTGAAGACGGACGGCAAGGAGGAGGAAGGAGAGCGGCCATGGCAAGGAGGAGGCAGCCACGGCAGGAAAGTGCCTTTTTAATTACTTTTAATTACTTTGGGAGGGTGGAGGGGCCGGCTAACTACGCTCCGCCACGGAGTCATAGTTTTGCCTAAACTCTGCATTCGCAACAGAACGCGGAGTAGGCAAAACTACGTAAACTGCGCTGGCCGAGCATAGTTACCGGCCCGGGCTTATTACTAAGTTACAATAACATAACATAACTTGTACAGGGCAGCATCATTGTTGTCACTTAAGGGTCGCACCCAGTGCTTTAAGTGGGAAAAAAAAACTGGGGGTGCTCTAAAAGGGGCGTGGTTAATGTCTTGAAGGGGCGTGGCCTATCCGAGTAGGGGCGTGGTCTAAATCAAAATAACTAGCACTGTGTGCTTAAGAAAATCATGAGTACCGGCACTTCTCCGTGTTCTCCCATTGAGTACCGGGACTTCTCCTTGTGTTAAGAGAGTACCGGTACTCCTAGTGGCATGATGTGGTCAGTCTCTAGGTTATGGGTGCTTGACAGTTAATGTCGAGTGGATTCCGGCGCTAGGTTGCGGCTGCAGCCCTACACTCCGAGCCGGCATTTGATAAGATAGCGCCTTAGGCGGAGAGAAATTTGGCGCCCTTGCTAATAGAGACTGAAATGCGGCAGCAGGGGGTCCTTTTTGAGTTGAGCTAAGCAGTGACTGCCCCCTGAACCCAAACGCCTCGGGACCTCCCCAGCTCACCTAAATCACCGATAGTTTAGCTGCCTCACGGTGATGGGTCTGTTGGTGTGTGTATCAGCAGGGGTGAAACGGTGAAAGGAGCGCGAAGAAAGGGACAATGAGGTGTTAAAACAGGCCGGCCCTGCTCACACCCTGACAGCGCAACAGGACAGGAAGACACCTGTGTTTTTCTAAGCTAGAGGTCTCGACATTGGAACTGTCGCGCTGTGAGTTATAGGGAAAGTTTGCAGATCCGTTGTCTGTCAGAGTGCCTTGAAAAGAAAAAAAAAGTCTGCTTTCGCGTAAAACTTCTGCTTCTCATGTTAATGCCCTCGGGCTAAGTTCACGCTATATATAGTTACAACAAACGCTAATTACACCCTGCAGCTATGGGCAGAACTTGGCCAAAGGCACTTTGAACAGTGAAGAAGAAAATGCTGATAGTGTACAAGGCTGCCTTGAAGCCACGCCCCCAGACACGCACCTCCCAGGCTCACCCCTGTCAATTTGGTGAGTACCGGCACTTCTCTTTTTCCATTTAAAGCACTGCCTAACAGTGCAGCAACAGTGGGCAGAGTCTGAGCACCGGCAGTTTTTTTTTGGGCCCTCAAAACGGGTCTGAAAAAAAAAAAAAAAAGAACGGACTACCTTTAGTAGCCACGAAAATAGAGCCCGATAGAGACCCGTTTCGACAGACCCGGCCCACTTAAAGCCCTGCATATGCCGCTACACAACAGCGTTGGGGAATGTCCCTCAGGAGTGGCACCAACAACAAGGTGATATGTTTCACAAGACATGTGTCACGCCACTGCAAGTCAGCCTGTATAACAAACGTGCAGTGACAGCATAGCAGTGCAGTGAGTGTTATGGGAGCTACACCGCAGCATTATCATGTGTCGTGTGTAGCGTTGCAGGGCAACACTTAATACAAAAGATGGACCACAGCTTCACAGAGCAATGTGTTTTGTAGGGGGTTTGTCTCAGTTGGGCAGTGTGTACTATGGGAGCAACACTGCAGCGTGGCAATAGCAGAACAATGTGTATTGTGTAGTGTTGAGGGGTAAGAGTCACACAAAAGACAAACATCACCACTGCAGAGGTTCTGTCACAGCAGGATAATGTTAATTATTGCACATGCAACAGCAAAGCAGAACAATTTGTGTAGTAAAAAATAAAATCAAAATGAAAATTAGTTTTATAAAGCGATTAAACAAACAATGATGGCCAGGGGAACATACTATAGCACCGACTTGTGTAGTTTTAAATCTTCAAAAAAGGCACAAAATGGTTACAATTGCCCACCTCAGAGTATGGTTTGCCACCAATAAACCACAAATATTAAGCTATTAATAATATTAATATCTTCTGCTATGCTACCAGCGCCAAGATGCCCTAGGGTATTCAAGCGCTTTATAAAACTCTGAACAGAGAGCTTTGAGAGGCAACATAGACATGCAATCAGAATATATACAGCACAAATGCCAAGCGCAAACACTTAGAACGAGAGGAGATCTTTAGATTTCTGATCCTATATTTCAAATATTTAGATCTAAATATTTGAAATAAAAGTGTTTGCGCTTGCCATTTGTGCTGTATATATTCTGATTGCATGTTTAAATTGACTCTCAGAGCTCTCTGTTCAGAGTTTTATAAAGCGCTTAAATACCCTAGGGCATCTTGGCGCTGGTAGCATAGCAGAAGATATTAATGTCCATAAAAAGCAGAGACTATAGATTGAAAAGCCGGGTCTTAAGGTTCCTCCTAAAGATTAACAGGGAAGAGCTGGTCTTTAAGTTGAAGGGTGGAGCATTCCATCGTTTGGTTCTGCCGTATGTGAAGTTTCTGCACCCCCTCCCCCTACCCCTGCGATCTTCTGACCTTGGGCACTGTAAAGCTACCTGCTGAGGACGATCGAAGTGTCCTGGTAGTAGTGCATCTAGTTAGTTTATGTTTAAAATAAACAGGGTCATCGCCATGAAGAGCCTTATCGGCGATACACAGCATCTTGAAGTCTATCCTTTTATTAACTGGCATAGTATGTGTAGCGCTGCAATGCAAAGTGCTCTAGAAAGTAAACTACATCACTGCAGAGAAATGCCTATCTAAGGTTTTGTGTCATTGCGGGACAATGTGTATTACAAGCGATACAACGTAGTATCCAACACAACGTGTATTAAAAGAGATGCATTGCAGCACAATGGGATTATAATTGCTTTTTCAGAGCACAATAGTGCGATCTTCATCAGAAGAACACAGCAGTGCAATGTGTACTAAAATTCAGGCGCGCAACACCCATTGGGCTCACCGCCCCCCCCCCCCCCCCTCCGTCGTGTGTGACAGCCCGGCTGAGACAGCCTCGCGGGCTGGCGTCCGTCTAATTGCAGCCGCACCAGAGTACTTCACGGGTCTTTAAAAGACTATTTACTCGTTAATGAGGCTTTTGTTGTGTTGTCACCCCTTCTTACAGCCATTCTGCCTATGGCTGGAAGACTTAGCCCCCCCCCGAAATCTTTTTCAGCCCCCCCCGAAAATTGGCTCTAGTTGCCCGCCCGCCTGTGTACTATTACAGCGCTGCGTCACAACACCTCAGGGACTTTTTCCATTTAAAGCACTGCCTAACAGTGCAGCAACAGTGGGCAGAGTCTGAGCACCGGCAGTTTTTTTTTTGGGCCCTCAAAACGGGTCCGAAAAAAAAAAAAAAAAGAACGGACTACCTTTAGTAGCCACGAAAATAGAGCCCGATAGAGACCCGTTTCGAGGGCCCCAAAAAAAAACTGCCGGTGCTCAGACCCGGACAGACCCGGCCCACTTAAAGCCCTGGTCGCACCTCCAACCCCTGGTTTGCCTCTTGCGACCCCAGGCCTTAGAGGTGACAAAATCAGTGCCAGGAACACAGTGGCGGCCCGTCCTTATGGGCATCGGTTGGGGATCCACTCCCTTTGTTTTCTGACAATGTTTTAATTACACTACTAGTGAATAACATTATTCACCATTAGTGTAATAAAACATGGAGTAACGTTTAGCTGGAATATGACCTTCCATGGCAGCTGAGGTAGTAAAAAAGGATGTTGTGTGCGTGCACGTGGGTGAGAATGTGTTTATGTGAGAGACAGTGTGTGTAAGTGTGAATGTGTGCGCATGTGTAAGCATGTGTGTGTGAGCGAAAGTGAAGGTCAACGGGCATGTGATGTCACTTCCGCTAGGCCAGGCATTTTGGTGAATCGACGTCCATGTGCAGCATAAAGGGGAGACACCAGAGACCAGAACTGAACAATACTGCAAAAAAAGTAACTGAACACAGTTCTACCAACAGCATAAAACAGCACACTTATGACATTTCAAGCTGCATCCGTCCTTTGTAGAAAGAGACAAGGAGGAGGCAGCGGGTCACAGACACAGCATCATTATGCAACAAGCATTGGCAATGCTAATCCGCCTCGCAAGTTTAAGTAGTGAACAAGGTTGTGAAAAAGAGAAGTTTAGTTATGCTAACCTGCGGAAAAGATTAAGCCACCTAGGGTTTCTTGAAGTAAAGGTCTCTGGAATAATTCAACAAGAGTATACACTTTTAACGTCTCTGAAATCCTGTTAATAAATGGTCTTTCTTCTAAGGAATGTGTGTGCTGGCTGGGCAGAGATGATCTGGCTAACAATGGCAGGCAGGCTTCTATAGCATGTCGTTGTTGTACTGTGCGAAGATGACCCCCCTATTTAGAGGCAACATGATGGCCATCTTGAAACAGCACAACAATGACAGATTACAGAGAATACCATTCCATGATGGCTGAAGCAAGCAAGGTGCCGTCATTGTAGAAGCATCAGCTAACCAAATAGTGGCAGGTGGCCATCTTGGAATGAGAAATGGGGAGCGCACTGCAGCAGGAGGGGGAGAGCTGAGCCAGGGGCTTTATATATAACAGGGAAGTAACCTGTAATGTAATCAGAGCCCTTGAAATGATGTGATTTGGGGGCCACTGCATTTTCCACATAGTTATGGATTTGCCACATTTGCCACATAATCCATTCTCTGCTGAATTATCTGTGTGTTGCCGTGCAGTGGGATGCCCTGCACAAAGGTTGACTGGTCAGCTTTCTGTTGCTAGTACTAGTGAGGTGAAACCATTGCCCAGAAAGTGTTAAAATGTAAAAAGCTGAAATACTAAAGCAACACTACCACAATTTGCACCACATTACACAGCATCAGTTGTCTTTTGTCTCTGCATAATTTTGTCAACCCTACCGCATTATTTGGTCCTTCACTGCCACATAATTCAAGTGCCACTGAATATAATAGAAAACTCTAAGGTTTGAAACAGAAAACATAAATTACAACCATGGCAACCTCATCAGCCCCCGGGCACAGTGAGCTGCCTCTTTTTCGTAATGAGTAGAACCAGGTTTTGAGCATCAGTGCTCACCCTGATTGGTTGTGACTTTGAGCTGGGCCTTCCCTGGCACACCTGTGGGCACCCCTGCCATGCTGGAATGGATTGCATCATACTGTTAGCAGGACACTGACTGTGATTGCTTTTTCATTGGCCCAGAAACAATGAAGAGCATTATGTCCTGGCACAGAATTTAAAACTAGAAATGCCCTCTCTGTATAGGTGCTGATTGGGTGTGTGGAGTGTGTGTGGGTGGGGTGAGTGGCACACATACCAGAGAGGTCCTCTATCAGCTCGGGCCCTCATCCTTCCAGATACATCACTGCCAAGCTCCAGGAAACAAAACTGCCCCCTTATCAAGGGCTCACAGGGTTTCCATTCATAGCAGTGACTGCTTGAGAGTACACCACAAGCTGCAAGCAGCTTTCAGTGACCCGGTGGCATCAAATGGTGGGGATTACTAGCCAGCTTGGCTCCTCTGAGAACAGCAAGGCTGGCATGGGCTCCCAGTTTCAGAGAATCCAGGCACGGATGAACCAGCACCTCTTCCAGAGGCAGATTAGATTTAATTTCGTGCATTCATTTTTTAGAGGTTTTATATGCCCTCCACGCTGCTGCTAAGTAGCAATTTTAGAGAACAACAGGCTTTGCAGTGGCTCGATTTATCTCTTGTACAAACGCCTTTTCTGTGTACAAACTGCCAGTAAAGCAGCTGGAACAGAAGGTGCTAAATGAGCGCGCTTGTTGTCTGGCATCTGTGTTCAGATATGAGCCGCACCAGTTGACTTTGCCAATGCTTGTTATAGATGCGATTAGTTAAGCAATTCACAAAGGATGCATGTGCTGTGCTGTAATGGCATCTGATTTCGAATGGCAATGTAGAACTAGCACAGTAAACAGCAGTGCCACTAGCATGTGTAAGGATATATGGGCTACGTTAGGGTTTGTTGGAGCAGGAAACCAAAGCAACCAAACTTGCTGTTTCCCTGCCTAATTTAAATGTTGGGAAACCACAGGCGTTCCATTGGAGGGGCCTCTGCCGGCTCCACCAGTAGAAACTATTGACTTGGTGCACTCTCTGCCACAGGCCACCACGTCATGGTGCGCCTCGATTTAGGGCGACCATCGCTAGACTTCCATGTCTCCTGGCATGGAAATCAGGGGCATATTAGCAAGAACCTCGTTAAAATTATCGCCGTTTTAGCGGCAGGAAACTGCCGCTAAAACGGCGATTATGGGCTTGCTTGGGCTTGCTTGCCGCAGAGAATTTCAATTGAAGCCCAGGTTAGATATGCAGGACATCTAACCTGGGCTTCTATTGGAATTCTATAACGCATATTAGCAAACGGCGATAATTTTAACGAGGTTCTTGCTAATATGCCCCTCCATTATTAGCCTGCAGAAGCCATCATCACTGTCTGACAACGTGACATTTAGCCCGCAGACCCCATCCCTTCTTTTTGTTTCTGATGGGTGATGAGCCCACCCGCCCGATATCCACCTTCTCTCTGTGCCCAACCGTGGTGCCCCTGGCCCGCAGACCTCCATCCCTTCTTTGTTTCTGACACTGAGCCCACCCGCCCCGATATCCACCCTCTCTCTGTGCCTGACTGTGGGGCACCTGGCCCTCACACCTCCAAGCCTTTTTTGTTTCTGACACTGATGAACCCACCCGCCCCTGATGGAGACATTGTTTACTTCGCATGCGTTACATCACATGCCATTACAACTCGGTTGTTACAACGACCGCGCTGTTACATCGCATACTATTACATTGCAAGTTGTTACAATGACTTGCTGTAGGAGGCAGAAGATGTTGGATTTACAACCCAACAGCTTCCCTGCTGTTGCACAAACTGGAGTAGGAATAGTAAATTATACTGTTCCTAAATCCAGCGCGCCCCCTACAGCAAGTCGTTGTAACGACTTGCGATGTAATTGTATGCTATGTAATAACGCGGTCGTTGTAACGACTGTGTTGTAATGGCGTTCAATGTAACGCATGCGTTATAATGACATATATTCGCTCCTGACATCCACACTCTCTGTGCCTGACTGTGGTGCACCTAGCCCTCGGACCTCCAGCCCTTCTCTGTTTCTGACAGTAATAAGCCCACCAGCCCCGGCATCCGCCCTCTCTCTGGCCTGACTGCAGTACACCTTGCCCTCACACCTCCAAGCCTTCTTTGTTTCTGACACTGATGAGCCCACCCGCCCCTGATGGAGACATCGTTTACTTCGCATGCGTTACATCACATGCCATTACAACTCGGTCGTTACAACGACCACGTTGTTACATCGCATACGATTACATTGCAAGTCATTAGAACGATGAGCCCACCCGCCCCGACATCCACCCTCGCTCTGGCATGACTGCAGTACACCTGGCCCTCACACCTCCAAGCCTTTGTTTCTGACAGTGATGAGCCAGCCCACCCGATCTGAGTTCCACCCACTCTCTGTGCCTGACTGTGGGGCACCTGGCCCTCACACCTCCAAGCCTCCTTTGTTTCTGACACTGATGAGCCCACCCGTCTTGAGTTCCACACCATATCAGTGTTTGAAAAAGGTGAGCCCCTCACCTCCCCTGCTCAGGCCCCCACTGTCACTACCAGGAACTGCGCACTTTTTAGATGGTCTGGCAGGATGCGGGCGGTTTCACCGCTGGTGGGGGTGGATTTTGTTGCTGGGGTCCGGGAAATCTATTTTTCCTGCCTACAGCACTTTGGCCCTTTAAAAATAAACAATGGTGGCACTGGAGAGGGCAGACACATGCATGGCTCTGCTTCCTCAGCCAGTAGGAAAGCCTACTCAGGGATAGGAGAGCAGAAGGGCCTCATTGTGTAGGGGTTGGGGTAATCAGAGGAGTCAGGGTGACGGGTGGGGAGAATATCTGAAGGGAGAAAGAAGAGGAAGGAAGAACAGAAAGAAGATGAGCCCTCAAAGGGGTAGAGGAACCAGCAAGACAGCAGCAAAAGGAGTCCATACTGAGTTAAAGGGCAAAAAGTGCAGTTTTCTTGTGTGTGACATTTCACTGTCTTACCATAGTTCAGCATCACAAGTAGAACACTGCAGGTATGTCCACATGGTGCCATCAATTTCACATACGTAAGTTCACTAATCAACATCCCTTTTCAAAAATGATCATATTGGAAAAACGTGGTATCGTAATAAACACATCGTTTTGGGCGCTAATTTAACTTAGTGCAGTCGCACATTGAAGGTTACTGCTCAACCGTGGTAACCCTTCGTCCCATAAGAGGTCAGCCAAAGATGTTGGAGCATCCTTGTCTGGGGCTAGTGATGAAGGCTCAAAGTCACTAAGGGGCATATTTATGGACAAGTCACCTTGCTGTGCTGCACTGCATCACTGGGAAAGGGCAGAAATGCACTGTATTTAAGGCATAAGGCGGGTTACTGACTTTTCCTCCTGCGTTGGCATCCGTTTGGCAGCCTAGCACCAACACACGCCCCCTTGCTCCATGGTACAAGGATGCTGGCATTGCATCCAGAATTGCCTACACAAAAACAATCCTGAGAAACATATTCCTCTTTGTATGTGTGCTGCAGAAATGAGCACACATGGAAAGAGGAAGCAACTAGGAGAAATAAAGATATCTCTCCTCGTTATGTCTCTTCTGGGGAGGCCTATCTTTTTGGTGCATCCCAAGTTTACAAGGTCTTCTACATCTGGGAATGCGTAGACAACCATAGGAGTTGCGTGGGAACACCCACACAATGTCCATGTAACTCCTACCCAGGGCAGAGTAATGCAATGCAGTGATTTGGGCTGTGTTGCATTGCTCCAGATTTTTGGAGCTACTCAAAGCCACACAAAGTGGCTTTCTGTTGACTTCAAAAATCTAAATGATGGTTTGTGTCGCTTGAGCAACGCAAACCGGGTCATAAATATGGGCCTCAGTTGTGTAGAACCGTTCATTTTCAAGTCACGTTTCAGCGTACCTACTGCTAAAATGCTGCAGAGAAGCAATTAACAGGGTATTCTACAAAGATGCCTTGTGTGAAAGCTAATGTTGCAAAGATTGGTTATCACTTTGGATGAATAAAAAATATAATATTTACAGGAATGACCTTTCACAAGTTGAAAATAAAGACATTTATTTTCTTCATTCCTGGTGATAGATGTCGCTAAAGAGTATATGCTGCAGAACAGTTTTGGGTTGGTTCACCTTTCGAATGTCTGAGGCTGCTCCCCAGACACAGCCTTGGTGTACTGATGCCCCTCACAGTAGGGCAGTCTATGTCCTGGAGCACCCACAACAAAGTCAGAAAGAGGTGTGAGGTGTCAGCAAATGTCAACTGTCTGTCAGAGCCCCTTTCAGAGATCCACAGGGCTAGCAGGAGCTACTGGGACCAACAGCGGGGGATGAGGCCTTTTACTCCGGATATCCCGAAGCCCGACCTACTACAGATCCTTAGCAACTGAGCCATCGACCCCTTCAGCACTAGCTCTCAGTGGTAGCACAGGTCGAGCAGTCCAAGGCTTCTCAGGGGGGGGGGATATGGATACAGGGGGTAAATACAGGCTCACAACTCAAAATACGTCAGATAGCAGCAATAAATGAATCTTCAGTAAAAATACTTTCTTTTATGACTAAAGTAGTGTTTATATATGAACTCAAAGTGAAATTCGGCATACACAACCAATACACACAGTCCCCTGAGGTCAAGGCTCTACTGTTTAATGGCAGTCCCCCCCCCCCCCCCCCCCAAGTCTCACTTCCCTTTCACTAGCTGTAGTAGTTATTCCCCATTCACTATAAGCAACATACAAGTTAGGCCCCACTAGAAGTCTGAGTCTCAGGAGTTCCAATCCTGCTCTGTTTAAAAAGTCAAACATTTTCTAGCGCCAAAGTGGTAACTGACAGACATGTTCCCCCTGGGCCTTCCGACCCATGGCCGTCTTACCCGCACTGGCAGGGTTTATCTGATCAAAGTCTGAGAGAGCATCTCTCTGGGGCGCGTCAGCTGCAGTGGCTGCCTCGGGTAAGTATCACACGCGCTGCTCGGCAAGAGCTGTGCCTGTGTGTCCTCAGGGCTCCTCCAATGCAGCATTAAGTTTCCTTTGGTCTTCCCCACAAGGGAGCAGGGAGATTATGGATGGTTCCTCTTTCTGCTCCTCAGTCAGGGTTTGGGCCTGCATGGGAAACTATGGCAGCTTCTTCTCACAGCGATGGCAACCCGGAAACTGTGCTCCTTGTTTTCTTCTGGTGGCCCCCTCTGACACATGGGGTCACCAACCTGCACTACAATTGTTTTCAGCCCGATCGGCACAGCAGCCCTGGCACAAGGGGTCACCGACTCATCAGCTACCAATCTTCACTGCAGCCCCCTGCCGCATACGGAGTTGCCCACTCACACATACACACAGTCAATGATGCGATTGGTGCACTAAAGTTCATGGCTCACTTCACGGCTATCCTCCACTGGTATACTGGGGTCGTTGACTTAAACTTGCAGACGGGCAATGTCCTAATCGGTGCAGCAAAGTTCACGGGTCACATTACAGTGACCCTCTTCTAGCATATGAGGGTCGCCGACTTAAACCTGCACATCAGCGACAACCTGATTGGTGCCGCAGCCATCTCCTCATACCTCAAAACAGGAATCCATTCAGCAGGATCCCCCACCGTACCTTGCTAGCTCCAGCTCTCCTCTTGCTCAATGGGTCCACTGACCTTGGCAAGCAGTCAGACACTGGTGCTCTAGGCTCCAGGGGCAGGTGGTCTTGGAGATCCCTGGGTGATATCCCATCACCCAGCTGGAGTCTGGCAGACTTAGCCTCCAGCCTTGATCACAGGCAGAAGTCTTGCAGAACTTCCCCTCCTTGCACAGACCATCTTGCTGCTTGCCAGTTGACAATTTGGGGGACCTAGAGCTCCCCATCTTATAGCCCATTTCGAAGACACCGTGGGCCTTATGTAGGTGGGCTGGCATTTACCACTTCATAAATACCGAATCATACCGATTCGGTATTTATGAAGTGGTAAATGCTATGTAGGTAATTGGTCGGTAAATATTACCGATTCGGAAAAATTCGGAAATTACCGAATCGGTATTTACCGATTCGGTAATGAGGCATACCTTCCCATTGATGGGAAGGTATGCCTCATTACCGAATTGGTAAATACCGATTCGGTAATGGGGGAGCACATGCAAGGGTGGCAGGGTGTCACATTGACACCCTGTTGCACCCCTGATTCGGCCATGTGTGCACATGTGGCACACATACATGCCCTGAGGGCATGTGTGTCTGCCACATTGCACACATCTACGGGCAAAATAATGCATTTACACACATATTCGTCATTTACCACCAACTATTAGTTGGTGGTAAATAACGAATCCCCACACAGTCCCCCTACATCTCATTTCTGTATTCGGAATTTACCGAATCGGTAAAATTACCGAATCGGTAATTTTACCGAATCGGTAATTTTACCGATTCGGTAAATTCCGAATACAGAAATTCTCCCCCTACATCTCAAAAGCCAAAATACCGGTCGGTAACGGTATAATTACCGAAAATCGGCCGTTACCGACCGGTATTTGACTTCCTACATGAGGCCCCAAATGTGATTTGGGGTCTGAGTCTTTGAAGTTTGTGTTGGGGGTCTGCTTCCATTTTGAAGTGCCCTTTCCTCTGCCCTGCCCTTCCTCCAGAAAGCAGTCTGTCACAGCAGGAGCGACTCTAAATCTGATAGCTCCACAACAAAGGCCATGGGAGTGACAAGAGGCTCACTCCTGGATGTCAGCCACAATGATATGCGCATCAAAAGGCCTCAGCCTTATCCTTTATGATTCCCTGATGAGCCCCATCTTCCTTCCTGTGATGGCAGATGGGGCTGATCAAATGGGGTGAATCCTACAGTTATTGCATGAGCATATCACCTGTATGATCAAACTGGATGAGACCTACAGTTAGTGCATGAGCAAAACATCTGCATGATTAAACTGAGTGACATCTGGAGTTAGTGCATGGCACATCATGTGCGTGATCAAACTGGCTTGTACTTGAATTTAGTGCATAAACACATCAAGTGCATGATCAAAGTAGGTGAGACATACAGTTAGTTAATGAGCACAACATCTGCATGATCAAACTGGTTGACATCTGGAGTTAGTACATGAGCACATCCTTTGTATAATCAAACTGGCTGATACCTGGAGTTAGTGCATGAGCACACCAAGTGCATGATATAACTGGGTGATACCTGTAGGTGGTGCATGAGCACATCATGTGCATGATTACCCTGGATGAGACCTACAGTAAGTGCATGAGCACAATATGTGCATGATCAAACTGGGTGATATCTGGAGTTAGTGCATGAGCACACCGTGTGTATACTCAAATGGGGTTATTCCTGCAGTTAGTGCATGAGCACAATATGTGCATGATCAAACTGGGTGATATCTGGAGTTAGTGCATAGCACATCATCTGCATGATCAAACTGGGTGATATCTGGAGTTAGTGCATGAGCACACCGTGTGTATACTCAAATGGGGTTATTCCTGCAGTTAGTGCATGAGCACAATATGTGCATGATCAAACTGGGTGATATCTGGAGTTAGTGCATAGCACATCAACTGCATGATCAAACTAGGGGATACCTACAGTAGATGCATGAACACATCATGCATATTATCAAACTGGGTGATATCTGGAGATAATGTACAAACACATCACACACATGATAAAACTTCGTGATACTGGCACTTAGTGTATGAACACATCATGCACTTGATAAAACTGACTGATACCTGCAGTCTATGCATGAGCACATCATGTGCATGATCAAACAGGGTCATATATGGAGATAGTGTATGAACACATCATGCACTTGATAAAACCAGGTGATACCTGCAGTTAGTGCATGAGCACATCATCTCCATGATCAAACTGTGTGATACCTGGAGTAAGTGCATGAGTTTAGGATACCACTGTGCCGTGTTTCCAAGCCTTGCTGCCTGCAGCCGATGCATGAACTTGCCCAGCTACAGACTTAGGACCTTATTGAGAATTTCGATGACAGGTTTCTCCGTCACAAGCGTCACAGATATCCCACCTGCATTATTACAAGTTGTGAGAAGGTGGCCTGGTATATGCTGTCCATTAATTGAAGTAGGCACCCTGCACCAGTTCACACAACCCTCATGATGTATGAGGTCAAAGATAACCTTATTGAAAGCTATCCTAGTGGTAGCTATGGAGAGCAGCCTTCAGGCTTAATCTTGAGGGAATGTAAAGCAGCTTGTTTTACCAGAATATTACCTCCTAAATGACTAAATGAAAGGAGAACCACACAGTGTTTGTATAAAAATATATATTTATTAATATAACACTCTCTAGCAGTCTCTATACGAGACTAGGGCACAAAGTACACAATACTAAATCGATAGAACATTCGTAAATAGCACAATACACAGCAGGCTCCAGGGGGAGACCGAACCATATTCTATAAAAATGGTATAACAACAATGACTTGACTAGACACAGTGCCTAGAGCACGTAGAAACGCTGGGACCCCAAGGAACCACCCAGAGGAGTGACACAGGGAGCCCACGGAGGACGGGTGCAGTGAGGAAACACGGACGCGTGCTCTGTACAACTCTATGGGAAAGTCACAGTTGTAAAATTACATGTTAAGGACACTTCTATGAGTACTTTGAGCAAACCCCTTGAAACATGGGAGGTTCTAAGGCCAACCCACCAGTGAGTACCGAAGTACCCTTCTTACCTATCCCAGAGGAGCCAGGGTCAAGTGGTGTCGGAAACCTTTGTCGTTTTCAATGGAGAGTTGCAAAGAAGTACTGCTGCCAGGAGGGCGAAGAATTTTCCGGTGAACTCCAAGCCTGGATTCGAGGTGAGAAGAACCTGAAAGCAGAGGGGACAGAGCCTGGGTCACTTCAGGTGACCAGGGGCTCGGTAGTCGAATGCCCACCAATGTTGAGTGCTTCAGGAGTGAAGAAGGGTTGCTTGACTTGATGTCGAGGATGACCAGGGTCCGGAGGTGAGCTGTCCCACAAAGGATGTCGAGTGTTGAGGGGTCGATGTCCAGCTGGAGCACCAAGAAGCCTTGGCAAATGCAACCCATGCGGTCAGAGGAACCGGGTTACGGTGTGGACCAGCAAGGTCCAGGGGACTCTCCAAGCACTGGAGAGTCAGGGCACATCTGGACCAACCAGGTAAGCCCAAGAACAAACAAGGTGACTCTCGCCAGGACCCACAGGCCAACAGACCAGGGATCCCGAGGAGACCTCAAGGAAGTTTGCAAAGTACCAGCCCACAGGACACTCGAGGAGTGGAGGTCAGAAATCCTCAGTGCAAATACTGCTCGGGGTCAGGACTACATGGAGTTCAATGCACAAGCTCGGGAATCATCACTAAGCATATGCAACTGCAAATGTACGCGGTGCACAGGGGTTCGGGTTGCACGGTCCCCATGAGTGATACTGGTTTCAGAGTTGCTGAGAGGGCAGATCGACCTCAAGGACCTTCGGGAAACCACCTCCTGTGTTGCTGAAATCTTTGGAGTCCTCAGGAGCTCAGGAGAAGCAAACTGGTCAGATGTGTTTAGGTGCCTGCTTTTGCAGGAGAGTAACTCCTTTACTCCAAGGGAGATTCTTCAGTCGCCCAGCATCGTTCAGGCAGTCGAAGTACTTGGTTTCTTCTTAGAAGAATCTTGTACAGGTAAAATCTAAAGTCCTGTAGTCAGGTAACACACTTTATACCCATGGAAGGGGTTGGAAAGATTATGTGGACCCTCCTAGGGGAGGGGCAAAACAGAAGGGTGGCTACACCTATGTTGTTTGTCCAGTTTCGTGCCAGAGCAGGAGCAAATGGCTCCCAGAACTGGTTTGAGCTGGACTATGCACAGGGACACCAAATGTACCCCGTGCAGATTTTCTGGAACTCTCAGAGTGCACCCACCCAGCCCCAATACACTAAACCCTCTCTGGGAGATGGTCACACCTCCCTGTGACAGGATGCCTATTGTCATGCCTTCCTCTGCTCGAATTGTGTGTCTTTTTCTTTCTCGCCCCAAGTGCGCCAGGTATGCCCAGACGTGGGTCCTGGGCTCACTGTGACACTGGAATCAAGCTTTCCTGGCTGAAGAGGGGTGAAACCCCGAAACCGGTCCTAGGATGCTTGTTTCCTGTCCAGGGAGGACCTGGCTTAGCAGTTCGGGCTGGACTGGTCCCATGAGGCACAGGGTCAAGACTGATTTGCATATGGCCAGGTCTAAACTGGAGTGGCATGGTGAGCAAAAGAAGGATGGATTTAACCCAGATCCCTTGACTGGGGGTGAATGTTTTGATTTGTTCTGCATTCCGTCGATCAATTGTGTGTCTTTTGCTTTCTCGCACTAAGTGCGCCAGGTATGCCCAGACGTGGGTCCTGGGCTCACTGTGCCACTGGAATCAAGCTATCCTGGCTGAATAGGGCTGAAACCCCAAAACCAGTCCTAGGATGCTTGCTTCCGGTCCAGGGAGGACCTGGCTTGGCAGTTCGGGCTGGACTGGTCCCATGAGGCACAGGGTCAATACTGATTTGCATATGGCCAGGTCTAAACTGGGATGCCATGTGAGCAAAAGAATGATGGATTTAACCCAAATCTCTTGACTGGGGGTGAATGTTTTGATTTCTTCTGCATTCCGTCCATCAATTGTGTGTCTTTTGCTTGGCTCAGCAGCAGGAGAGCAGGATCGTGTCTGTGGCTCGCAGCGTCCATTTTGTGCTGCCCAGGTCGAGAAAGATGGTACCGGGTAGACCCGTGTCCCACATATGTCACTTTGGAAGGGTGAAATCATACCTCCCACACCAGTTACTGGTGTGAAAGTATGAATCTAAGGTTTTTGACACCAAACATGACATGTTTCTTAGCAGCCGTTTTAAAGTTAGCATTTACCGCAAGGTTATAATGCACTTAAACATATATGTCTGGCTGCATCACAGACAACCCTGGAGAATGGTCTCCGAAGGCTGCAGAGGGGCTCTCCTCTTGCAGGGTAACCCTCTCACATAAAACCCATCACCCTGCTTTCAGGATTGTTAAGGCCTGTCATAGAGGTGACGGATAGGTATTTAAGTGTAGTGATTTAGATAGATATAGTGAACCTATATCTTAAGTAAGTGGTGCGAGCACCGGTTTACACAGTCTGCTGTAGCAGACTTGTCGTGTCAATTTGAATGGCCTCTCAGGGGTGGAAATAATACATGTTTCAGCCCATGGGAGGCCTCTGGGGTACCTATGCCCTGGGTACATGATGTACCATATGCTAGGGACTGATAAGGGTACCCCAGTATCCAATCTGGAGTGTACCTAAAGTACATGCATAGCAATTTAAGGGAAAAAGCAGATAGACTGGGGTCCTGGATAGCAGGATCCCAGTCAGACTAGGCCAAAAACAGTGTGAAATCAGCAAAAAGTGGGGGTAACCATTAGAAGCAGATCCTACTTTCCTATACAAGTGCCATAGGTTATATTGTGCTTGTAGCAGGGCGGTGGTTGTCAGTCAAATATGTGATGGTGTAGCTTTAAATCAGGCCCTCAGTGTGTCCCCTAAAGAAGTGCACAGCTCTACTCTGCTCCTGTGTGCGGTGTTCATGAAGTGGTCCCTGGAGATGGCCCTGTCATCCACAGCTGCGTCACTGAGGGACTCTCAGGTAAAGGTACTCACACCATATCTTCACTGCCCTCCTTACCCTGCCAGCAGCCTCAGAGAGACTGGGGGCCTGATTCACAAAGATCCTCTGCACTCGTGGCGGAGATCTCGCACTCATGGTGGAGCTACTGCACTTGGGGCAGAGACCCCATACTCGTATTGGGTGCACAGCACTAGTGGCAGAGGTCCCACACTCATTGTGGAGGTCCCGCACTTGTGGCAGACACCCCGCACTTGTGTTGGGGGCACCGCACTCGTGACAGCGGTCCCACACTCATTGTGGAGGTC
This sequence comes from Triturus cristatus, assembly GCF_964204655.1. Lineage (NCBI taxonomy): Eukaryota > Metazoa > Chordata > Amphibia > Caudata > Salamandridae > Triturus > Triturus cristatus. Next base: position 1,130,053,482 of record NC_140594.1, on the reverse strand, counting down.
CTGCACTCGTGGCGGGGTCCCGCACTCGTGGTGAAGGTCCTGCACTCGTGGCAGGGTCCCGCACTCGTGGTGGAGTTCCTGCACTCGGGCAGAGGCCCCACACTCCTGCTGGGGGCACTGCACTTGTGGCGGGGTCCCGCACTCACGGTGGAGGTCCCGCACTTGTGGCGGATGCCCCGCACTTGTGTTGTGGGCACCGCACTCGTGGCGGAGGTCCCGCACTCATGGTGGAGGTCCCGCGTTCATAGTGAAGGCCCCGCACTCGTGTTGGGGGCACCGCACTCGTGGCGGGGCCTCTGCTTTGCAGTTTCTCATTGCAGAGGTCCGCCCCAAGAGCAAGCCCACCTCTCCTTTTTTTCTATCCAAACAGCGTGGCTGGCTGCACATTTTCCCCCCAGCCTGCATTTTTTCCGAGAGCCATTCATCACTATCACTTTTCTCTGGCAGGTCCCCTTTTAGATGTTCTCCTGAGCCCACCACATAATGCAGAATATTTGCTGTATCGGTGCTTTTGTTCAGAAGCTGTTTCCTCTGCAGAAACGATGCCACCTGCGTTACACAGATAACACCCGGAGCCCACTGTGTAAGAATAATAAATGAAAACAATTAATCTCACACAAAAATGGATGAGTAGGACTATTGTGCATGTTCCTCAACAAACAAACAAACAAAGGTTGCAGTTAGGCTCACCCCTACCTGTCAAAGAATAAAAAGCAAACCAGACCCAAAAAGATGCAGATTCCCCACTCAGCTGGTTTAGAAGCAATGGGTTTTACAGGCAGCTCGGGTCACATGCATATGCAATTGTACAGGCCCCCACTCTCATTTTACAAGAAGTACACAGCATCTTTCTACAATTCTACCTTCCACTTCCTTTCATTTGCCCTCCCTTTCCCTGACAAGTGTATTCTCAGACACATGATATAACCGATCTATTTCGAAGGATAGCTGTAGAAACATTGCACAGACCTCATAATCACTGACCTTGCAAGCAGAGCTATCCCCCAGGTTAGTCAGAGACTGCAGTCTCAGAATAGCTGTGTCACGCTGGTCACACAAGCTCAGTCCTAAACATCAGTATCATGTGGAAAAAACTTTACTGTAAATCACGAAATAGCTCCAAATGAGTCATTAAGTAAATTCCAAAGATGGGGGCGTGGCCAAGATGGCGGCGAGAGTGGTCCCACTGTTCTGAGTTCTGCTTCGAGCCCGCCGCAAATATCCTGTAAAACAGTACCTACACGTTGCAGACTAACATAATTTGGTGCCGGGAACTTCCTGGGACAGTTCCTAGTGTGTGCCGCGGCTGCTGCTGGGGACTGAGAGCGGGAGAGTGGTGTGGCGATCCCGCGACCGCGGAGCTGGCGTGGCCTAAGGCTCCGATCGGGAGCAAGCTGCCCCGCGCCTGCACGATCAACTGTGCTGCTTTCCCCCGCCGGCGGCGCCACCCTCCTGTGGCCCTGTCCTTGTTCCGTCGACGAGCCGTGGATCATCGCTGGGACTCGCTTTGGGGATCGAACTCGTCGAGTGGAGGGTTGCGGACCTGCAGACGAGTGTAGCACGGCGGATTGCGTGACCAACCTTGGAGGCCTCTCCCTGCGGCGAGCTGCGTCTGGGGCACCGGAGTCGGGGACAAACGCAGAACAGGACTCTGACCTCATCGGCCCCTGCGGTGTTGCCTGCCGCGATCTCCCAGGTATAGGGGTTGTGCATTGCCTGTGATCGCTGGCGGCTCGGAGTGCTTAATGAGACAGCGCTCGGAGGAGGCGCCTGTAGACTCTGCGGTGTCCCCTATGCTGCATTTGAGTGAGCTGGCTGCCTGCCTGTGCCTACTGAAGTGCGGTGATCCTTGAACGGGCACCAGGCACTCACCGCTGGGGTTGTGACCGGAGGTACTGAGCATGTGCGGGGGTGTTGCAGCCCCCCCGACAGCCCCCTCCCTTCTTTGAGACACAGGATTTGGCTACTCACGCGGAGTGGCTTGGTCGGCTCTCTGACACATGGTGAAGACATCGGGAGTATTACCCTCTGCCCACCACATTGTTGGCCCCTAGGATACCGGCCCCTCTGTCTGTGAGGTTCGGTCTGGCTACGGGCACACAGCAGAGACACTGAGACGCCACCTACCCACGTTGCTAGCCCCGACCTCCTGGCGTACATCCTTGTGTAACTGCTGGAGGAGCGGTGGTGCCCCTATTTGACCCCTATCGATGGAGGTGAGGCACTGGGTCACATGACCATCACCTCATGGAGTGACATACCCCAAGCTCCCGATTTATGAAAGAGTACACCCACGTCAGGCCCACCACTATGGAGATGGGACCCTAACTCGGCCCCCTCACAACATCTTCTTCTTTCGCACTGTAGAGGCCGGAGGTGAAATCCCTCAGTAGTGATCCCCACAGGAGCCTGGGCCCTCATGCTGAGCCCTTGACTGTGCCTGGACCCATTCTGCGACATAATGGGTAAGCCCAGGACGGAGAAACCCCAGACACAGTCTCCTGAGACGGAATCGGCACCCTCAAAAGAGACGGTGGCGGAGCACCTGGGGCCTTCCGCCTCCGCGGACCGACACGATCACTCGCATAGATTCGACGAGTTAATGGCGGCGATCTTGGATATAAAAACCACCCTGGGTATGAAGATTGATGCCCTGAGCATCGATATGGGTTATCTCTGGGAAGACCACAAGAGAATGAAGGGCAGAGTGGAGGAATCCGAGTCTACATTGGCGACATTACGCCCTACGGTGACCGCGGTGACCACCCAATTGCAATCCCACCAGCTAGAGGTTGAATATCTGAGGGAGTGCGTAGATGATCAAGAGGGGCGGTCCCGCCGCAACAACATCCGTATCGTGGGGCTCCCCGAACGGGCGGAGGGCCCCAATATGGAACACTATCTGAAGGAATGGCTCTCGCTAGACATACTACAAGGCACAATCTCCAAATTATTTTCTATAGAACGGGCCCATAGGGTCCCGGGGGCCCCCCCGTGCCCCGGCACTCTCCCCAGGCCAGTGGTGGCGAGACTGTTCAATTACAGAGACAGGGACCACATTCTGCAGGTCACTCGAACCCGCCGCCCATGGCAGGTAGATAACTCAACGGTCCACATCTACCCTGACTACACTTTGCAGGTGCAGCGCCGTCGTTCCTCGTATCTGGAGGTCAAGAAATGCCTAAGGGACAATGACATCCAATACTCACTCCAATACGCGGCACGCCTTCGCATTCCCCACAAGAAGGGTACGGTGTTCTGCAATACGCCAGAGGAGGCGTGGACATGGGTGAAGCAACAGGGATTGGGACACGGGCCACCACCGTCCTCTTCAGATGCTAGCCAGGCCTGGAAGCTGGTTGCGCCCTGCAGGGGCTGCAAGTCGAAACGAAATGGCCAACCTACAAAAGGCCAACTGGCATAAGAATGAGCTCAGGCCATAAAAACAGTGGAACGCATGGATAGCCCTGCATCTTTCCAAAGAACGGACTCGGACTCTGATATGACGATGGACCGAACATTGCCTCTCACAACCTCACAACAGGCGGTGCTGTCAGGGGACGGACCGACTCATACCCCGCAGACTGCAGATGCTTTGGGGTGAATACCCAGGGACTATCGAGACTCGCTGGTGTGACGAGCAGTGTGCGACCAACTTGTGTTCAAACTATCGAGACTCTCTCTGTGCGAACCATATGTCATACACACCTACACAAGCTACCAGGTCGAGTCACGTGTGGCGGCATGCCGGAACCACGCACCATCCAGCGAGCGATAAGTAGCTGATACAGCACCAACTTTTGTTTCTATTTGAATTGTTATTTTTTGTACGTTTGAATTGCATTTAAGTGCCAATGGCCAATTGCCCATTGGCAAGTCGGCCTGGGGTGGGATGTTGGGGATTTTTTCTCTTTAATTTGTTAGATGAGTCGACCTTCTCCACTATTATTGTACAGATGTGGAAAATGTGGCTTACCAACGCATTCTCATTTTCCTTTTCATTTTCCTGTATGCGCTATGTACGGGGTGGGATGTGGGAAGTGGGGTGGATCGGGCGGCAGGGGGGGTTGTCTTGCAGCGCATGCTTTCTTCAATGTTGGGGAGAAATGTCGGAGGATTATACATTGTTGACCTGGAATGTGAGGGGTTTGGTGGGATGCGCTAAACGGCACAAAGTGTTCCAGTACCTGCAAACTCATAAAATTATCTTTGCAATGCTCCAGGAAATGAACCTTACCACACAAACACTTGCATCACTTAGTAAGCTCTGGAGGAGCACGGTCATAGGCACCACATACTCGGGATATGCTAGGGGCACGCTGATATGCGTGGCTCCGGGGACCCCGCTCCAGATCACACGTTATCGGGTAGACAGACAGGGCCGTTATGTTGTTGTGGAGGGTCAGTTAAACGGGTCTCCACTGGCACTAGTATCTCTATACGCCCCAAATTCGTGACAATCCCTGTTCTTACAATCACTTACGCCATCCCTGCTAGTGGACCCTATGGTCCCTACATATTGGGGAGGTGACTTTAATGGGGTATCCGACCTGGACTTGGATCGCTCCCGCCCCCCTCTTTTGGGGGCACAGTCCATTAAGCTGGCAAAATACATGAGAGACTGATTCACAAATATGCAGGTCCATGAAACATGGCGTAGTAAACATCCTCTGACACGTACATACTCACACTACTCAGCATTGCACGCATTGTATACTAGGATAGATGTTATATATTGTTGGGATAATGCCCTGCACACAATCTCCCTGACGGATTATCTGCCGCACACACTCTCGGAACACAACCTGTTAGTGACAAGCCTATCCTGGGGTGCCTAACGACCTGCTATATCGACCTGACGGCTGCCATGCGACTCATCATACCGTGCCACTCTTTCGAACTCCATTACCTCATATTTTTCCACGAATGCCGGTACTGCCTCATCCATAGGTATTGAATGGGAGGCTTTTAAGGCGGTCCTTCAAGGCCACGCAATTAAAACCACGTATGGAGCCCGTAAAACACTGACGGATGCACTTCAGACTAACGAGACAGAAATACAGAGATGTGAGCAACTCATCCTGACCCCAGATGGGCCCATCCTTGTCCCAAGCCCGACTGGCTTATAAGAGTGCAATGGAAGATCTTTGTGCTTTGGATTCCAAGACATATCTTGCATGGCGACATACAGAGGGTGACAAAGCAGGTAAGCTGCTAGCATGGTTACTGATATCCGACACCTCTCATCCCCCTATTACCGCCATACGCACGCCCAATGGCACACTTGTGAATACACAGGAGGAGATTAAACAGGCCTTCCTAGAATATTACACAACGTTATATGCGGCTCCCGTTCTCCTGGACCCTGCTCCCATACACGATTTATTTGATGAGCTCCAAGTCCCGCAAATTTTACCAGCGCACCATGATGCCCTGGAAGAACCCATCACTGTGTCTGAGATAGAGGAGGCGATCGGACAATTGGCGACCGGAAGGTCACCGGGGACAGATGGCTGGCTATCTGAATTCTAAGCCACGTACGCCAATAAGGTGACATGTACACTGAAGCCTTTGAGACAGGCGAGTTCCCGCCCACTTTGAGGGAAGCCACGCTTGTGGTGCTACCTAAACTGGGTTGGGTCCCTCTTTTAATGTCCTCCTACCGCCCCCTATCAATGTTGAATGTAGACTATAAGATTCTTGGCAAGCTACTGGCGAATAGGCTGATTGCGTTGGTCCCCTTGCTGGTTCACGAAGACCAGAATGGTTTTATACCAGGAAGGATTGAATTTGCGACGTCTTTTCACATTGCTGAAATGGGCGAGAGGAGGAGAGGCAGATATGCCTTGGATATTGAGAAGGCGTTCAATACTTTAAGTTGGGAATATCTGCTGACGGTGTTGTCAAGGTTTGGTATCGGCCCTAATTTTTTTAAATGGATACGATTACTGTACTGTATGCCACAGGCCAGGGTGAAAACGGGTAGGGTTTATTCCTCACTCTTCGCGATAGCGCAAGGTACACGACAGGGTTGCCCCTTGCTGCCGATTCTTTTTGCCCTGGCTATGGAACCACTTGCGTGTGATTTAAGACAACGGGTAACAGAGTGGGGCCTGTTCACAGACCGCTGATGGCACATAGTGTTGCTGTATGCAGACGACGCCCTGATTTATTTACGTGGCCGGACTGAGATCCTTCAGCAGATAATGGACCTGCTAAATGCTCACGCACTGGTATCAGGACTGCGGATTAATTGGGCTAAATCGGTGGTTTTCCCGATGACGCCAATGTCACTGGCCCAGAGACAGACCGCACCACAAATGGTACTGGAATGGGCGTTTGACACATTTAAATATTTGGGGATACAGATATACCACTCGGGCCGGATATAAAAGACGATAATTTAGGGCGTGCTATTTCTAGAGCCCGGTCAACTCTTCCTTTCTGGTTAAGACTTCCCTTGTCCCCTATGGGTTGAGTGGCGATCTCCAAGATGCTGATCCTTCCGCGGCTACTATATTTCTTCTCTGCACTCCCCTATATCATGCCACGAAAACTTTTCAGAGATCTGGAATCTCTTCTGATCTCCCTCATTTGGGGACACTCTAGAGCCAGGGTGGCTCTGCATAAATTGTATCTCCCATTATCGGAGGGTGGTCTAGGTGCCCAGAATTACTAGCGCTATTATGAGCGCTATTATGCTGCAGCTCAGTTGCTATGACCAATGAGATGGCTCGCCAAGAGTAATCTTACTGAACTGATCACTGGGGCCATTCCCTGGGATTGTCCAACACTATTGGAATGGTTGTCGGGTACCACAACACCGACCCAGAAATATCAAGGTAACATACTAATGAAGGCAGCTAGATGAAGTTGGTCCAGATACGTGCTCCCTAGGGGCCGGACTGCCCCATACGCCTCCAGCTTGCCTCTGTAGGTGCTTCCCGGCACTTTCATCCAAAACGTACGTTATGAACTTGGCTCTTGGAGGGAGAGGGGATTGGACTCTTGGGGTGACATGTACGTCGACTCACAACTGCAAACGTTTGAAGAGTTGCTGGATGCATACGGAATACCACGGGGTTCCTTTCTCCTACATGCCCTTCTTACGCGCCACTTCCTAAAAGCGTGGGGTAATTACCGGACAGAGCCACCACATCGCATCTACTACAGACACTATTGACGCATTGCAAGGGCGGACATGCAGTAACGGCCATATATTCTTCCCTTAGGCTAGATGATCCGCCCGCGTTGGCGACACTGCGAGAGTACTGGGACGCAGAACTAACCAAAAACGGTCTCACCCAACGCTAGGTTGAAATACACCCAATTTAACTACCTACACATACGTACCTCACACCCCAAGGACTAGCCCGCATGTACCCAACCTCTATTGACAGGTGCCCCAGATGCCATAACACAAAGGCTACATTTACTTGCATCAGTATACAACGATACTGGAGCACAATAGCAAACGTACTTACAGACGCAGTGGGGTCCCAGGTATCACTAGAACCCACTCACTTCCTGCTCGGTGCTACAAAGCGCACGGCATCGCGTAAAGCTCTGAATAAATTCCTAGACCTAGCTTTAGTCCTCGCCAAATGTAAAATAGCCATGGCTTTGAAAGCCCAAGCGGGCCCCAGCATACACACATGGCTGGGATCTTAGGAGAACACTGTTATCGGAGCACGCAAATCAGCTAGCACAGGCTTCGTGAGCGCTGGCGCCACCGCGAAGGCCTGTCACCCAATGGAGGGAATACCTGTCGTTGGTTGAAACCAAGTTAGCCGAAATGGGCCCCCCTTCATAGGTGGGATCCCCGCCCCTTTCTTCCCCCCACCTTCCCGCCATCTCTCCTTGCACGACATGTTACGTCATTCTCTTGTCCTTCTCTTTCTATATCCTCTCCTGCCGCCCCCCCTCTCCTCCTCCTCTCTATGCCCCGCTCTCTCCCCTCGTTGCTCACCCCATTGATGCACCCATGATGAGTGATGCACTGCGCACGGTTGTCCACCTCTGCGACACCCACTGACACGTTCTTCTGGCTGGTATACGGTGCCCTGTGCCCATGAGTAGAATTCGACTCATAGTTTTTTTTCTTTATAATTTGTTTTACATTGATGCCCGCCTGTGAATCCAAGATGGACATGTATTGAGTTTACATGAGACACCATTTGCTGAACAGCAATTTTGTATATGAGTTTGTTGGTGAATGCACTCTAATATGTACATGTGTAAAATTACAGACTGTACCATGGTCCTTCCTTAACGGTGGCGGGAGTTCTCCGGGCATCCCACCCAAGGCATTCAAGTTACTGTTCTTGTATTATTCATATAACAAAAAGTAAATGGTTGTAATGCAAAAGCGAACAATATTCTATTGCAGAAACTCAATAAAAATTATTCAAAAAAAAAAAGTACATTCCAAAGATTCATAAATGTGATCTTTTTAAGACACATTACTTAATAACCAAATTAATACTTTCTCCTAAATAAGGAGTATAGTTACTCAACTATCGTCGTGAAATAGTTTGGAAACGCATTTATTTTGTACCAAAATATATTCTCATTTCTAGTTAATAAATTAATTTTATACACGACACTGAATCCAGTTTGTCTTTTTCCCGAATATGCTCTTATCACCCCCAACTGACAGCTTCCTTTTTCAGTGAATAAACTAGTTTTTGCCGAACAAACATTTGCCCTGCACACCCTACATGGCTCAAAAGACCAGTCACCACAGGTGTGATTGTGAGGAATCATTCCTATGTCGTTTTGGGTTTTTCAGGGCCCACTTACATTGTTTATTTGTCCTTATAAGCATTTTCTGCATGTTTTAGCTGTGCTGGGAGGTGATGGCATTAGTAAACGCTAGGGCTGGGACAACATGCATTGTATTTTCACCTCATTCACTTCTTTCTACATCTTTGCTGGCTGGACTGTGATGAAAGACAGAAGAATCACGTCACCAGGTCATAGGTCTTTATTTGCACAATTTGTATGTACCTAAAGATGCTACCATGCACCTAATCCAAAATGACAATGTAGTAAAATATAAATGCTAATACAATAATCCTCAGAGGGTAACTTAGTCACAGAGTGATTCTATATTGATGAGTGTTCTGGAAAACCGCTTATTTAAATTTATTTAAATAATACATTATATTTGTGAAGAAAATCTGAGATAACGTGCCGGTGAAGCATTGCTGAGTAAAAAGTGTGAGTTTGTGTAGGTTGTTAACATTGATTCACCTATTAGTGAAAGTAAGCTCAATTGTTGATAATTCAATATATGTTCTTTCTTGTGAGATTTTCCTGAAAAATGTGAATAGTCATTCCATAGCAGAAAGTTTGTTGACGTTTCAACCCACACAGGTTGTTTCAGGGGTCTTCATCAGCACATAAGCACTTTTAGTTTGTTGTGCCAGTACCATTATTCTAGTAAGATAAGCACACTAGCCCTAAAACATCATTATACAAATCTGCTAAGGTCAGAGCTCCCAAACCGGCCTATTATTGGCAGGAGGCTGAAACTCTATATTTTATCATGCAAGGTGCAATGATGTAGCTTTGAAACCGTGTGGGGTGATGCAGGAAACAAGGGAAACACTGGCTGCTTTTTCTGCCTCTGTATTATTTCTTTTATCTTTTACTCTGGATACAATTTGTGTTAATGGGACCCCCTAACTCTTTGTCATCATGGACAGTATTTCCATTCATGGTCATCAAACCCACAAATCACTTGTAATTCTAAATATTTCAATGAAAGCAAATGATGACTGCATCACCCAGAATGCATTTGGATGCCATCCACAAGCCCATGTCTGGAAAATGGATCTCTAGCGGCATGCAGTGAGGTGGTAACCCTATTCTAGGGTGTCTTCTATTAGCTATCAACTGTGGCTGCACATTTCCTTGTTCCTGTGACCAAAGTAACTATGATAAGCTGTGTCTTGTCTCAACCCTTCACGTCCCCTCCTATGAACAAGATTTTTCAAATTCCCCTAAATAGACAAGGGTGCTTTTAAGACCTGTTTTCCCATCTCTTCCCTTGCAGACAGTGTCCAGGTGAGTTGCCTCGCCTTTGCTACTGCTAGAGGGTCCATAAAACTTTATTTATTGTGGAGGAGCTAATTACATTTCCCACTTCTTCATTCTATTATAAGCTACTTAAGAGGCCTGCTTCTTCATGGCAGCAAGTCATGCATGTGCCAAAGTGGAAATTATGTGACTAATTCAAAATAAACATAAAACTTTCAACAGGCTAAGTTTAACAAACAGTAGAAATGTTGCTCATCCTTCATGGTGACCCCCACCCTAAACAAGGTCCAAGAAAACCAAAAGAACAGACTTTTAATGGGATACTCGGCATGCCCAGGGATCTGCCGGAACATTCCAGATGCTTTGGCATTAACAGATGAGGAGCGCAGCAATATTTACAGCAAATTAATTTAACCATCTGGTGGATGATGCCACTACATGCCAGCCTTGTGGCACCTCCCTGTGCCAGGGGACTCTTCATTGTGGCAGGGCCTCAAATGTGGTACATCTGGGGTAGGTTCCTAACTACACCCAGGTTAATGATCTCACAGCAGCACATACATATGCGCCAACCCTACTCTATTGCCATGGGGAGGAGGTGTGGCGCCGCGGCCAGGGCGACTGACGCCGGAATCTGGGGATCACGGTTCGATCCCCAGCGGCAGATTAGCCCAGCACCATGTGACTCTGGGCAGTAGCTTGCTTAATCTTCCCGACAGCCCCCAGCGCCTAGAGACCCTTACGGGTGATTGTCGCGCTTTACAAATGTGGATTATTATGGCGACAAGGCACAGACGCTCATCTCGACATATTTCTGTTCATACCTCCAGACTATCGCTCTTCACTAGGACAGTCCTGACTTTTCGAACTATATTTGTAAAAGCAGCAGGCATTTTACTTCTTTTTTAATGTTCTGAAAAATCTATTCTCATGAATGGTGCTTGAGCCCCTGTTTCTACACTTGGTGAGTAGATCGAAGGAGCAGATGGCCTGCTAACTTTCCGCAGGTTCCTCAGGCATAGCTCTCGATTTCTTGTCATTAGATTTTTGGAAATTGCTGTTTTATTGGGCACACAAGAATGAAATGCAGACCTGATCAGGCATGGATTTAAACTTGAAACCTGCGGGGTACACACAGAATTCTGCAGCAAAGTATATCACAGAACTATCTACTGGGAATGGACCTTGTTGCAGATGCAGATAACTGCACAGCAGAGACATTTAAATCCCCCCTACCAGATGCCCTGAGCTACCATGTTGGGATCTGAAACTATGACGTGTGACAAAGTGTTATGTGCAATTACCATGTGGGCTTGCTGACTCCTTTGTGAATGTGAGACTTGCACATTATGGGGCTTATTACGATGTTGGAGGGACTTGCGTACGCCCGACACCGTCGAGTAAACGGGACTGACTAACCTCCTGTCAGTGGTACTGACTGTAATTACATTGTGACTGCACATGGTGCGGTCGCATACTCACATGTCCCCATGGGAGCTTGTGCTGCGGCCATAAACCGACCATAGCACAAGCTCCCTCAGGGAAATGGGAGGTTGTGTTCATCCCTTCACCGTGTGGCAGGCACCTCAGGCCACCAACTGTAGACCGCTGCTTGAAGAGGGCCCTGCTAGGGGCCCCCAAACTCACTTTCCGACAGGCTTTCCATATCGGAAAGCCCAACATGGACAGCCTGTTCCATACCGAGCATCGTAATCCGGGCAGTGTATAACGCCGTTCATATGGATTACGTGCTGGTTCCAACTGGCCAACGGGCTCCTTGAGCCCTTCGGAAGCATGGCTGGAATGACCAGCCGGTTTCACTTCCGACTGCCTAAATTCTAATTTGGCGGTCGGAAGTGAAACCGACAATCTCAGTTGGAAAGCCTCTGACCTAAGGTCGGAGGCTTTTGGACTGAGATCGCAATCAGCCCCGAAGTGTGTACTGCCTGCCACACACAGACACACGGACACACGTAGACCGCTGACGCTAATCACCAAGCTTTTTTATTAGAATTGCATCCAGTATCCTGTAGGTTAGGAATGCATCCAGTATCCTGATGGTTAGTATTGCATACAGTATCTTGAGGGTTAGGATTGCATCTGGTATCCTGAAGGTTAGGTTTGCATCCAGGATCCTCAAGGTCAGGATTGCATCCTGTATCCTGAGGGTCAGAATTACATCCAGTATCCAGGGGGTAGGGATTGCATCAAGTATCCTGAGGGTTAGGATTGCATCCAGTATCCAGAGGGTAGGGATTGCATCGAGGATCATGAAGGTTAGGATTGCATCCAGTATCCAGAGGGCTAGGATTACATCCAGTACCCAGAGGGTAGGTGTTGCATGGAGGATCATAAAGGTTAGGATTGCATCCAGTATCCACAGGGTAAGGGTTGCATCGAGGATCATGAAGGTTAGGATTGCATCCAGTATCCAGAGGGCTAGGATTACATCCAGTATCCAGAGGGTAGGTGTTTCATCGAGGATCATGAAGGTTAGGATTGCATACAGTATCCAGAGGGTTAGGATCACATCCAGTATCCAGGGGGGTAGGGATTGCATCGAGGATCATGAAGGTTAGGATTACATCCAGTATCCAGAGGGTTAGGATTACATCCAGTATCCAGGGGGGTAGGGATTGCATCGAGGATCATGAAGGTTAGGATTGCATCTGGTATCCAGAGGATTAGGATTACATCCAGTATCCAGAGGGTAGGGATTGCATCGAGGATCATGAAGGTTAGGATTGCATCCAGTATCCAGAGGGTTAGGATTACATCCAGTATCCAGAGGGTAGTTGTTGCATCGAAGATCATGAAGGTTAGGATTGCATCCAGTATCCAGAGGGTAGGGGTTGCATCGAGGATCATGAAGGTTAGGATTGCATCTAGTATCCAGAGGGTAGGGGATGCATCGAGGATTATGAAGGTTAGGATTGCATACAGTATCCAGAGGGTTAGAATTACATCCAGTATCCAGGGGGTAGGGATTGCATCGAGGATCATGAAGGTTAGGATTACATCCAGTATCCAGAGGGTAGGGGTTGCATCGAGGATCATGAAGGTTAGGATTGCATACAGTGTCCAGAGGGTTAGGATTACATCCAGTATCCAGGGGGTAGGGATTGCATCGAGGATCAAGAAGGTTAGGATTACATCCAGTATCCAGAGGGTAGGGGTTGCATCGAGGATCATGAAGGTTAGGATTACATCCAGTATCCAGTGGGTAGGGGTTGCATCGAGGATCATGAAGGTTAGGATTTCATACAGTGTCCAGAGGGTAGGGGTTGCATCGAGGATCATGAAGGTTAGGATTTCATACAGTATCCTGAAGGTTAGGTTTGCATCCAGGATCCTCAAGGTCAGGATTACATATAGCATCCTGAAGGTTAGGATAGTATCCAGGATCCTCAAGGTCAGGATTGCATCCTGTATCCTGAGGGTTAGCATTGCATCCAGTATCCTGAGGGTTAGCATTGCATCCAGTAACCTGAGGGTTAAGATTGCATCCAGTATCCTGAGGGTTAGGATTTCATCCATTATCCAGAGGGTCAAGATTACATCCAGTATCCAGGGGGTAGGGATTGCATCAAGTATCCTGAGGGTTAGGATTGCATCCAGTATCCAGAGGGTCAGGATTACATCCAGTTTCCAGGGGGTATGGATTGCATCAAGTATCCTGAGGGTTAGGATTGCATCCAATATCCAGAGGGTTAGGATTACATCCAGTATCCAGAGGGTACGGATTCCATCGAGGATCCTCAAGGTCAGGATTACATCCAGTATCCTGAAGTTTAGTATTGCATCGAGGATCATGAAGGTTAGGATTGCATCCAGTATACAGAGGGTAGGGGTTGCATCAGGGATCATTAAGGTTAGGACTGCATACAGTATCCAGAGGGTTAGGATAACATCCAGTATCCAGAGGGTAGGGATTGCATCGAGGATCATGAAGGTTAGGATTGCATCCAGTATCCAGAGGATTAGGATTACATCCAGTATCCAGAGGGTAGTTGTTGCATCGAGGATCATGAAGGTTAGGATTGCATCCAGTATCCAGAGGGTAGGGGTTGCATCGAGGATCATGAAGGTTAGGATTGCATCCAGTATCGAGAGGGTAGGGGATGCATCGAGGATTATGAAGGTTAGGATTGCATACAGTATCCAGAGGGTTAGGAACATCCAGTATCCAGGGGGTAGGGATTGCATCGAGGATCATGAAGGTTAGGATTACATCCAGTATCCAGAGGGTAGGGGTTGCATCGAGGATCATGAAGGTTAGGATTGCATACAGTGTCCAGAGGGTTAGGATTACATCCAGTATCCAGGGGGTAGGGATTGCATTGAGGATCAAGAAGGTTAGGATTACATCCAGTATCCAGAGGGTAGGGGTTGCATCGAGGATCATGAAGGTTAGGATTACATCTAGTATCCAGTGGGTAGGGGTTGCATCGAGGATCATGAAGGTTAGGATTTCATACAGTATCCAGAGGGTAGGGGTTGCATCGAGGATCATGAAGGTTAGGATTTCACACAGTATCCTGAAGGTTAGGTTTGCATCCAGGATCCTCAAGGTCAGGATTACATATAGCATCCTGAAGGTTAGGATAGTATCCAGGATCCTCAAGGCTAGCATTGCATCCAGTATCCTGAGGGTTAATATTGCATCCAGTATCCTGAGGGTTAGGATTTCATCCATTATCCAGAGGGTCAGAATTACATCCAGTTTCCAGGGGGTAGGGATTGCATCAAGTATCCTGAGGGTTAGGATTGCATCCAGTATCCAGAGGGTCAGGATTACATCCAGTATCCAGGGGGTATGGATTGCATCAAGTATCCTGAGGGTTAGGATTGCATCCAATATCCAGAGGGTTAGGATTACATCCAGTATTCAGAGGGTACGGATTCCATCGAGGATCCTCAAGGCCAGGATTACATCCAGTATCCTGAAGTTTAGTATTGCATCGAGGATCATTAAGGTTAGGATTGCATCCAGCATCCAGAGGGTTAGTATTACATCCAGTATCCAGAGGGTACGGGTTGCATCGAGGATCATGAAGGTTAGGATTGCATCCAGTATACAGAGGGTAGGGGTTACATCAGGGATCATGAAGGTTAGGATTGCATACAGTATCCAGAGGGTTAGGATAACATCCAGTATCCAGAGGGTAGGGATTGCATCGAGGATCATGAAGGTTAGGATTGCATCCAGTATCCAGAGGGTAGTTGTTGCATCGAGGATCATGAAGGTTAGGATTGCATCCAGTATCCAGAGGGTAGGGGTTGCATCGAGGATCATGAAGGTTAGGATTGCATCCAGTATCCAGAGGGTAGGGATTGCATCGAGGATCATGAAGGTTAGGATTGCATTCAGTATCCTGAAAGTTACCCAGATTTCTGTGTCACAAATTCAACCGTGAGGTTCATGATGTTTTACACAAGTCTGTGCCCTCAAACTAACTCTTGATAGTCATTAGTGACTTGAATTGAGACTTCACTTATCAATCACACTATTTGATCAGCTTCAATCGGACCACTCCCTCACAAATACTCACTCGACTTTTACAGGATACCACTGTCAAAACTCTTTGGACCATTCCCTCCATGATCGGTACATTCCTTTCAGAGCATTTGCTATTAAACTTTTCAATAAGTGTCCACTCGCCCTGCTCTCAGCCTGCCATCACTACTATCTTTGAATGCAAAACACCTAATGACTCCATTCTCTCTTCTCCAAGTAATCAAAGTAATCTTGCCTCTCTCCTCAACTCCTTTTCCCTCAAAACACCATATAATGTCTCACCTCTCACTAGCCAATTTACACATTCACCTTAATCACTCCTCAGCACCAACCTTAGATTACACCCTTGATTCACACTCTCAAAAGTGTTATGTGCACCAAGTTTTGGACATGGAATATATTCTGAATATTGAAGCTAATTGTACTACAGAATGTTGAGGCTAGGAATATCGAGAAACGCTAATATCATAAACAGAAAATAGAGCGACAAAATATGTATGAAACTTTTGTGCATAGTGCAAGTATAGATGTATTATTCCTAACTCCATATCTACATACCGTGAGGATATATCTACTGCATAGATACATATATGTGGAGTTAGATATAGAAAATCTACACATACTTATCTTTCAGAATTTTGTCCTTAGATAGTGTCCACTATATTTGGTGCCATCAAAATTCCTACATCGATATTCCGGGGACACTCCTTGAAACTGATTGCATACTCAAAACCTCTCTATGCTTACCAAATCTCAGTTGTACTTACATGTGATGGCAAACCTTCAACGCCTTAGTGCCTCTTTCACTAGCCACATCTCCTTCTAACCCTATCTGTCATTAATTTATTTCACCCATGGCCACCATGGAATGGTGATCAAACTGGGGCCTTGGTCTGTGGCTAGTAAGGAAAAATATAGTGGATATGAAGAGTATAGTAGGAGGAACAATACCTTGATACACAGAAGAAAGTATTTCCACTGCGTTCCACCTTGATATTTGAGACACCTTCTAGAACCCAACACGACGCTCCTCATCAGTGGTGCGTACAAGGAATTTGAAGAGGCCGACGACCTGAAGCAATTTCTAGACTCCCTAAGTGCGAAGGACACGGATATATCCCAACGCACAGATATCCCGGACACCATCAACGTGGGGGACGGTGCAACAGCAATAACTGGCGGTGACAATTCTGGCGACCTTTCCTTGACGTGAGAAAAGCTGGATGTAGTACTGAGGAAATGGGAGGGGAGGGACAGCTAGGGGTCTTCCCAGAACACCTCCATTGTTAGAAAGAAGTCCTGCTCTCCCTCAAAGGTTTGATCCCTGTTTACAAGCAGACAGTGATATGGTGCCCTTGGTGACTAGAGAAGGCGTTGGAGGTCAGGTAAGAACTTTCCAAGTATTTTGCGGAATATTGCCTCCCTCACCCCCACAGGAGTACCACCCGTACTTCGGTCTCTCCACTGGGGTTTCACAGTTTCATATCCATGGTCTGGACTCATAAGAACAAACAGAGTCCAGTATTGATTGAGTAAGATTGAAACGTTGGTTTCTATACAGGACTGGGGGCATTGGGATTCATATGTCCTAGTTAGGTAGTGATGGGGGTGTGGGGGGTAGGAAGGAGGGAGCAGGCTCACCCAACAAAAGTTATTGGTAGTTGTTTACTGGGTTCATGTGTTCTGGAATGGAACTAGTGGTGCAGATTGGGGTGTACAAATTCTCCCTACTTCCACGGATAGAGTAAATTCACAGATACACGCACATACACTCATCATACGCTTGGGCCCATTTCACTAACATACACTCAGATTACTCTATCAGCACTGAACCTGTGGAAAGAAAACCTTCTAAACACCCTGCATCTACACTACGGTCGATAAGACCTAATTGACACTGTCTTGAGTCAGGATTTATCTAATAATAATCAACAATAATCAAAATAGAGTACTCAATAATTGACAAGAAATAACCACCAACACAGTATTTCAAATAATGGTAATTTATCTAAAATTAGTTCAAAGAAAATCAATTCAAAAGCAAAATCATTATTCTCATAATTACCTATTCTAGCTAAATGTCATAAACGAGTCCGGACAGGTCTCTCGATAGAAGTCTCTCAAGTCACCGTCCTCACAGCATCGATCCTCACCAACGCAAGTTCGGAAAGAAGTGGCCTCAGAATCCAAAATGTAATGACCACAGACCCTCTCTAGTCTAGTATATTTATAATAAATTTAACAAAAGAAGGCAACATAAAATGTTTTAGATATCCGCTGAACCGCTGAGCAGAGCGAGCAGGAAAGGATGTAGCATCGCTACATTTGGAAAAATCTCCGCTCAGAAAAACCACAAAAATAAAAAGACGGAAGACGGAACTAAATCTTGAAAATGTTTCTTTTTCATGTTCATATTTCCTCGGAACCAGCATGGTGATCACAATGTTCATCGTGGCTCCTTTGTCTTCCAAGGACACTTGGATGTCCGCCCAAAGCTGCTGTCCTCACAGAAAACTTTTAACCAGGCGAAGACTGTGGTCAGATGACTCTCGACCATGTTCAGCAAGGCCTTCTCATCAAAATCTCAGCACTCGAATGTAGGCTTTAAACGGTAGCCATTTTTAACTAGGCCAAAACGTACCATCTTAATTAAAAGAGACAAAAACAACGTTACCACAGCATAGTGATTAAACAGTGTTAACCCCACTAATACCCTTATGTGTATGTAATTATCTAGCCTTTGCAACACAAGGAAAGCATTAGTACACGACAATTCAAAAGCAATTTTGTGCTTTAAAATAAACAGCACTCAGCAACATTTATTTAGTTAAACCTGCACATTATTAGTAAATTTATTTATTTATTTATTTTGCGATTTCTAGAGCGCCTGGTGACCCGTAGGCATCCCCGCGCTATTCAACCTATAAAGATCCTGAAGGAGGAGGAGGGAGTGTCTTATTTGGGGAACAGGAGGGTTTTAAGTTTCTTACGGAAGACCATGTAGGAGGGTTCCAGGCGTAGACTGAGAGGGAGTGAGTTCCAAGCTGTGGCGGCTTTGACCGAAAAGCGGCGACCGCCGGTGCGAGCCTTCCTGAATTTGGGCACCGTAGCAAGATGTTCGGCGTCGGAGCGAAGGGGTCTTGAGGCTTTATATGGGGTAACCATATTTTTAAGCGCGGCAGGGCCAGCTCCATTGATGAGCTTGTGGGTGGTACATAGGGCCTTGAACTCTACTCGTTGGCGGACAGGGAGCCAGTGTAGAGTTTTGAGGGCAGGCTTAGCTGACACTCTAGGGGAGAGATTCATAATGAGCCTGGCCGCCGCATTCTGGGTGCGTTGGAGTTTGTCCAGGGTGTACTCCGGGGCCCCCAGATAGATAGCGTTGCTATAATCGAGTCGGGCCAGGACAAGACCCTGAACAAGTAATTTCCTGGATGGGAGGGGAAGAAGGGGCAGGATCTTGCGTACGGACCGCAAGAGACCGAAGCAGGTGCCTGCTGTCTTGGCTGCCTGTGTTTTCATGGTAAGGTCGGGTTCCAACCAAACTCCTAGAGTTTTGATTTCATTTCTAGGAGAGGGGATTTCGCCGAAAGTGTCGGGCCAAGATGTGGGTGGGAAGGTAGTCCATTTATTGCCCAGGAGCATGATCTCGGTCTTAGCGCCGTTCAGCTTCAAGGCCGAGTCACACATCCAGGTATGAATGTCCTGGAGGCAGTGCAGCAAGCTGTCAGGATGGTTATCCAGGTGGGACAGGGAGACGACAAGTTGGGTGTCGTCAGCGTAGTTGATTATTTTTATACCGTAGGGGGCCACTACGTCTTCCAGGGGAGCCATATAGACATTAAACAGGGTGGGGCTGAGCGACGACCCCTGGGGAACTCCGTTCTTCAGTGGAAGAGGATCTGACCGGGAGTTGCCGTCCCACACCTGAAAGGATCGATGGGAATGCAACCCCACGTATAGTTTTCTCTTGTTAATACGTATTGATTAATCAGAACATTTACACAAAACAAATAATTAGTAGTTATAAATTAATAATTTTAATTTCTTTCGACAATAGACAAACCAGAGCTTAAAAAACCCAATAGATTTTCAACAGAAAACTCTGCTCCAGCAATCCCCCCTTTGGTGATATTATCACCAAATAAACAACCCAAAAAAAAAAAATTAGGAAAATTTAATCCCAATTTTTAGGAGAAACTGGAAATGTCTTTTTCTTTTTCACAACACTAGACACCAGACTCCCTTTCATCATCCCTCTTTGTCTCCAAATAAACACTCTCCCTCAATTCTTCTAATTCTATTTCTTGTGGATCTCTTTTCAACCTTTTATTTCTCTTTTCATTATTTCTTTTGATTAATTTCTTTTTCCCTCCCCTGTTTTTACAACACAAACACACCAATCTTAGTATCAATAAAGCAACAATTATACAAGTCAAAGGAAACAATATCTTACCTATAATAGTACTACCTATTTTTGCAATAAAACTCTTAACAGCAACTATTTTATTAGCTATTTTAGTCCAAATACTCTCAGCTTCCAGTGGTACTAATTCTTCATGCAAATCAGTAATATTTTTGATATAGACCTTCAAGTCTTTGCTTTCGTCTGGAATGTAAGTGCAACAATGTTGAACTTTCAACATTCCACAGACCCCACCCTCCTTGGCTAATAGAATATCAAGGGCAAGTCGATTTTGCATAGACATGGCACGTACGGCAATCAATTCCGTATTCAACAAAACAAACCCTCCAGCGGTATTTGTCGATAAGCGATCCACCACTGTTGACAGTTTCCGAATTCCATATGCATTCAAAGAAATTCCCACTGCTGGAATTAAAGCTCCAAAAATGTCACCCACTATTTCTGACCAAGTTTCTCTCTTAAAACGTGTTAGTAAATTAATATGTTCTACATCTTCTATTCTATCTATATGAAAAATCTTTGGAAAGACCATGCCCACATAACACGTGCCATACCAATGGTCAGGCAACTTGTAATAAGCCTTGTTCCCACAAACATAATACACTCCTGGGAAAACTGGATCCTCTCCTCCTCTAAAACCCCATCCTGTTGCAATGAAGTATGTATCATGACACTCACTAGTCCCAACAAAGTATGTATCATATTGGGATTTCCTTCTTGTAATACACAGCTTACCCTTCTGTGGTGCATCTAAAGCTAAAGTTGGACTAGCTCCATTTCTCAATTCTTTTCCTATCTCAATGTCCCAAATTGTCTCACTCACTTTGTATTTCCCTGCCTTTTCATGCATGCTCAATCTCCTTTCCTCCACCATGTTTAGGAAAGCTTTCTCCTCTTCTTTCAGACTGCAAGTTAAATTATTCTTAAAAATGTAATCTAATGTTAATTCTTCTTTTTCAATGAAAATCTCACCAAAAATGTTAGCTTCTTTAGCTGGATTCAGCTTTTCATTCATAGGCAATTGCCCAAAAATACTATCTTTGTTAGACATCTCATAATCTATTTTCCCTAGCAAATAAAAAACACTACTTAACACACTACAAGAAATTCCATACGTAGCTGGTAAATGGTGATAAGTAACACCCTCTGAAACGGATACAGGTAACTGCATACAAACGTAGCAATCCCTCACTTCCATTGTCTTCACATATTCATACAACAACTTCTAAAAAACATTGCTAGAAAAATCATTAATTGACCTATCTTTATGCATGTAAGTATTACTAATTCTAGTTGGAACTACCTTTTGTGAACTTTTCTCTACATTAGTCTCATTCTCAGTATGTGTTTCAAATGTACCTATTGTAACTTTAAATGTAACTAATAAAGCTAAAACACCCCATAGTAGCATCAATAATCCAGTACAGCAACAGCACATTCTACACCATCTTTTCACGAAGGCACATTTACTTTGATTATTCTCTATATTAGCCATTTTTCTACTTTGACCGTGTCTTTTGACTTAGCCTCTACTACTCCACTACTGCTATTCTTTATTTCTGGATCACTTCAGACAACTGAATTTCAGACTTTCTCCTTTTCACTTTTCTCCAAGTGATTTCTTCAGTTCACTCAATTTGGATATTCATCACTTTTCACTTCTTCTTCTTCAGCAACATCAAATTGTATCAGATCATCAACAACATCCTGTGCATCCGACTCTTCTCCAATGTCAGTCAGGATAACTTTTAAGATTCCAACAGATTTTTCCTTTTCCTCAACCACTTTTCTCAAGATCCCCTCCGGATTGTCTCGATTCACTGTTTCTTCTTCTTCTCCTCCTTCAGACAGTGCCACATAAGACCATTCCGGTGATCTGTACTTTTGGTTGGGTCTTCTAATTCTCTTTATCTCCTCGGGTCCTTTTGATTTCTTTTGCTCCTTTCTTTTTACTTCATTTTGACTCGACACCTCATTCACTTGTTCAGCTTTCGATGTATTTGCTCTTATCAGTCTGTATCTCAGCCTCTTTACTCTGTTGTTAGGCCAAAAATCTCCTCTTACAACCTTTTTCGGTCTTGTTTCTGTATTATTTCTTTCTCCAATCCAAGTTCTCTTTCTCAGAACTCGACCTTCTGATTTTTCATTCTCACTTTCATCCGATTCTGTTTCAAATGCCTCTTGTTCTTCAGCAGTTTTCTTTCGCTCCACAGTCTTTTCACCACTGTTTGAGACTTCCCTACTTCTTTCCCTCCTCGAGTCTCCGACACGCAATCTTCTTGCTGTCTACTTGTCCCTTCACCTAGCTTATCAGGAATGTTCCCTACACCTCCTCGGGGGTCTTCCGCAATCTGTCCCTCTCTATCTTCTTCTGACCCTACTTCTTCAGGTATAATCTCAAGTGGTTCTTCAATCTCCTCTTCTGA
This sequence comes from Triturus cristatus, assembly GCF_964204655.1. NCBI lineage: Eukaryota > Metazoa > Chordata > Amphibia > Caudata > Salamandridae > Triturus > Triturus cristatus. The sequence continues at coordinate 1,130,031,068 of NC_140594.1, read as the reverse complement.
TTCAGGAGTAGTCTCTGTGGAACTGCTCTTTTCTCTTCTTTTTCCTCCACTGCTTTTTGGAACTTCAGGCTCTCTTACAGAATCTGATCTCCCTTCTGAGACTCTCAATGGTTCTCTTGAAGTCTTTTCTGCTTCTTTTTCTGAACTTTGATTTTTTCTCACTGGTTCTGGGTCTTCATCATCACTGGAATCTGATTCTTCAAAATACTCCTTGCCAGTCCCATCCTTTGGGTTTGGAACTCTTAGAGTATGACTCGCATGTACCCAGTTTTTCACACCAGCACACTTCACTGCAGTTGTCGTAGTCAAAATAACTTGTCTTGGCCTTCCCCACCTTGGAACCAAGCAATTTCTTCTTCTGTGTACTTTAATCCTCACCCAGTCCCCTGGACTCAGATCATGAGCTTGCTTCTTCTCAAGTGTGGTAGCTTCTTCTCCAACCTGGTGAAACACAGAATGAACTGCGTCAGCCAGGCCTTTACAGTAATCCAAAATCATGTCATCAGTTATTGTCATCAACTTATTGACAGGTACAAATGCATGACGCATTGCACGTCCCATCAAAATCTCGTGCGGACTCAAACCAGTAGTTCTATCTGGAGTAGATCTAATAGTCATTAGCACTAGAGGCAAGACATCAGGCCATTTCATTCCAGTGGCTAAACACATCTTACCAATCCTGTTCTTGATTGTGCCATTTATCTGCTCAACTACACCAGAAGCCTCTGGCCTGTATGCACAATGTAGCTTCTGCTGTATGCCCAATGCTTCACAAATCAAACTCATGAGCTCATTATAGAAGTGTCCACCTCTATCAGACTCAATCGTTACTGGAAACCCGTACCTAGGAATCAACTCTCTTAACAGTAACTTTGCCACTGTTATTCCATCATTTCTCCTAGTTGGATAGGCCTCCACCCATCTTGAGAACAAACAGACTACCACTAGAACATACCTCAGTCTGTTCACTTGGGGCATTTCAATGAAATCTACCTGCATTCTCGTGAAAGGACCACCTTCTCTGCCTATCGTTCCCAGACTCACCACTGTCTTTTTCCCAGTGTTAAATTGCTGGCAAATCAAACATCTCTGACAGATGCTTTCTGCAATTGTCCTGAACTTTGCATTGTACCAAGTCTGTTTAAAAGACCTGATCATCGCATCCCTTCCCAAATGTACCTGGCCATGATACATCCTTGCCATTGTCGACAGCATAGAGTTAGGCATGACTGGTCTGCCATCTCTGTAGACCCAAACATGGTCTGTTTCTCTTGGGGCACAACCTGCCTTGATCCAGTCTTTCTTTTCTTCCTTTCCTGCCTCATCCTGCAACTGTTTCACTTCATCCCACGTCTCTAGGACATTAGTAAACATCACAGAACAAAAAGACATTTCCCCTTCTCGTTCCCTATTAATCGAGTGATTGTTTTTAGCACAATATTGTGCAATGTCGTTGTCAAATCTGTTTCCAACTGTCACAAAATCATCTCCTTGTCCATGAGCAGCACATTTCACAACTGCTAATTCTTTAGGCAGCTGTATCGCCTCAAGCAATTTCCCAATCACTTCAGCATTCTTTACTGGAGTCCCACTCGACGTCAAGAAACCTCTCTGTAGCCAAAGTTGGCCAAAATCATGCACAACTCCAAATCCATACTGACTATCAGTCATCACAGTCACTCTCAGATCTTTCCCAATCTCACAAGCTTTCGTCAATGCCACCAATTCTGCAACTTGTGCAGATTTCACTCCTTTCAATGGTGATGCTTCCATCACTTCTGAAACCTTGCACACTGCATATGCTGCACTCAGCACACCCTCATCATTCCTCAGACATGATCCATCTACAAACAGCACATGATCACTCTCAAGCAAGGGAAGATCCCTTATGTCTGGTCTCGGTTTTGTACAGTAATCCAGCACATCCAAACAATTGTGATCATCTTCTGTCTTCACACCCACATTTTCAATATCCGGCAACAATGTCGCTGGATTCACATTCACACATCTCTCCAGAGTCACATTTGATGCTCCCAGAATGACTTTCTCATATTTAGTCAGCCGACTATGTGACATATACTGGGTTCTGCTTCTTGTCAAAAGAATTGCCACATTATGAGGTACGAATACCCTTACAGGATATCCCATTATGATTCCCTCACTCTGTTCCAGACTTCTGCATGTTGCAGCCACAGATTTCAGACAACCTGGTAAACCCACAGCTACAGGGTCAAGTGTCGATGAGAAGTACGCAATAGGCCTTCTCAGTAATCCATGCTTCTGGATTAACACTGAAAGTGCACATCCATTTCTCTCACTACAGTACAATTCAAACTCTTTCTCATAGTCTGGCATACCCAAAGCAGGGGCTTCACACATTCTGCTCTTCAGCTCCTCAAATGCTGCCATTTGTTCTCCATCTAGTTCCAATGGATCTGTCATCTCACTTTTTGTCAGCTTAATTAGTGGCTTTGCTATCAGGGAGAAAGTAATTATCCACTGACGACAATAACCCACCATTCCCAGGAACATTCTCACTTCCCTCTGGGTCTTTGGGGCTTTCATTTCTCTGATAATTCTGATCCTGTCATCAGTCACTTTTCTTAGACCTTTTTCAATATTGTGTCCAAGATAATGCACCTCTTTCTTGCAAAATTGCAATATAGCTGGAGATACCTTTAACCCTCCATCTGCCAGATGATTCAGTAAAGCTATGGTATCTACTTCACAAGCTTCACGTGTCTTTGATGCCACAAGTAGGTCATCAATATACTGCACTAGTACTGAGTTTTCAGGCATAATCAAGCTCTCCAATGATTTTTTCAATAACTGATTGAATATCGAAGGACTCTCCGTATACCCCTGTGGGATACGACACCATGCTAAAATACGCTGGCCAAACCTAAATGCAAAAATCGGCTGGCTGTCATGATGCAATGGAATTGAAAAAAAAGCATGACACATATCAATCACTGTGTACCACTCAGCATCATGTGGAATCTGATACAAAATCACTGACGGATTTGGCACAATAGGACAACATGCCACCACAATTTGATTAACTTTTCTCAAATCCTGTACAATCCTGAACTTCCCATTAGGTTTCTTTAGCCCCATTATCGGTGAGTTACACGGGCTACTCAATAGTTCTCTCAAAACTCCTTGCTGAATCATTTTCTCTATTATAGGAGTTATTCCTTCAATTATTTCTGGTGTCATTTTGTACTGAGGAATGTTAGGATAAGTAATTCCTTCTTTCACTGCAATTTTCACAGGATCTACATTATTCATCAATCCCACATCCTCTCCAGTAAAATCCCAAACTGTCCTTTTCACTGTGTCTCTCAGCTCTTGAGGCAAATCCTCCGGATCAAACACAGCATATGCACCAATTAACTCACTCTCTCTATTTTCTAGAGTCATTCGGTACAAAACATCCTCATCCGGTGTTTCAAAAGCAATTCCATCCGGTGTACAAAAAATTGTACAGTTCATTTTACAAAGCAGATCCCTGCCTAACAAGTTCACTGGACTAGTGTCACAGACAATAAATCTGTGCATGTCTGAAAATTTCCCTATTTGTACTCTTACTGGTTCAGTAAGACGTGTCTTGATTTGTGTATTGGCTACACCAACTACTTGGATTGCTTCATCCGAGAGAGGAAGATTTCTAATATCTACTGACCTGACAGTTGATCTTGTCGCACCTGTGTCTACTAAAAAAGTAACACCTTCTTCATTTATTTTCCCATCCACAAATGGTCCTGCCTGGTCTATTTCTAGAGTTGCACCAAGTATGCACTCTTCCTCCTCTCTTCGGCACCGTCAATAATCACCTTCAGACTCACTCCCTTCATTCTTTAACAAGTACTGCTGTACCTGGTTAGAACGTCTTGGTTTGTTTACCTGCTCATCATTGTAGAATCCCGAATCCTGATTGTACTTTTGTGACCCTCTATTCTGCGGCAAGGGCGGTTTTGGCTCTTGACTCTGCTGTTTCACAACAGAAGGTTGTTGCTGCTGTCGATTAATCCCTTCGTTCTGCACCTGTTGATTTAAGGTTTTATTCTCATTATTCGCTAATGGTGGATTGGTACATTCAGATCTCCAATGTCCCAGTTGGTCACAGTTATGACACGGGAACTTCTTTTTGGCTTCCTCAAGATTCCCCTTTCCTTTCCCTGCATATCTGGGCCTATTCCCTGGATTATTTCCTGCATTATTCGCCTGTTCCACCAACTGTGCTTCCTGTCTTTCCGCAACTTTCACTTGTGCCCACATTGCTTTCTCTTTCAGCTTTCTCTGTTTTGCTTCAATTTCATCACTGAAGTATTTTGCATGTCTCAAAATCTCATCTATTTTCTTACTCTGCCAGTCCACTGTATGCTCACGAATTCTCTCACTAATCTCAGGTCTCAGGCCATATACAAATCTGTATACAAAATGACTCAAATCCTTGTCACCCAGGTGTTCATCCCCACTGAATTGTTTAAAAGCCAGTATCAGCCTCTCATAAAAAGCATGAACCGATTCTTTTGCTTCCTGGTGTGTTCGATCTATTTTAACCCAGTCTGTCTCTTTTGGAGGTACTTTATTTTTCAGGTATACGATCACCTGCTCATACTTTCTCATTACCTCTGGATCTGGTGCTCCTGTTCTCGGATCTCTTGGATATTCCTCAGTAGGCCAACTTACAACTATTTTACACTCAGCCCACAAGTCTGCTGGAACAATTATATCAAACAGACTATTCAGGTCAATCCACAGCACTTTTGACAATTTCACAAACCTGTCTACCTGCCTATACCACTCGACGGGCTTTTCTCTCAGTCGAGGGAAATCATTCGTAAATGATAGAATATCCTGTCTGGTCCATGGAACATGTACATATCCTCCTCCAGGTATTTCTCTCATAGGATAAGCATCCACTGTTTTCTCTTTTTCTCTCACAGGAAATGCTGAATAAGTCCTATCCCCTGATTCTTCTCTTTTCTTGTACCACCTATCCTTCCACTTCTCAACATCACCCCATTTTCGCAATAAAGCGATCATCTCTTTAATCTGTCCTGTTCTACCAGCACCATTCAGATTTTCAATATCTTTGTCTGTGAAATCCATCCTGTAAGACTTCTGCAAAGCTTTCACTTTATCAATGTCAACTCCGTGCTCATTCGCTATTGCTCTTAATCTGTCATGTGTATTTTTAGCTCTCCAGGTGATATTTTTACACATAAATAACAGTTCACCATCATGATGATTTTTCAGAATTTCCGTTGGAACTGTCCCTGCAACAAGCTCTTCTAATTCTACACGTAACCTAGCCACATCAATTGCCTGTTAATCTTTATCCCTCTTTTGAAGAACTTTCATCCATTCATTCAAATCTTCAGCTGTTATTTCAGTAGATTTTCTCACTGGAACCACTTTCTTCTGCGGTTCTAAAATCGGCATCCCTGAACAACTAGCTTCACTAGCATCCAATCTCGAATTAGACTGTATCTCTAATCCTTCACTACATGTCTCATGTCTGGATTGTCTCAAATCATCATTTTCTGTCCTTTTTCCTGAATCTCCTGAGGGACCAGCCAAACTTGTCAATCTATTCCCAACATATGGAATCACCAAACTATTTTCACCCGTCCTCTGCTTATCAAAAACAGGCATAACCGGACCTATGGTTACAGGCACCGTAACAGCTTCTAGATTCTTTGTCAGCTCTCTAATCTTTTCAGTCAGCTCCGATGTAGTTCTGGCTAATTCTCTCGTATTCTCGTCACCACTTCTATTCTCTCTCTCTTTTTCCCTAGAAGGATTACCACTTCTTAACTCAGGTGTCACATTTTCTGTCTCAATGATACGCAATGTATCTCTTATCGGAGAAACAACTGGTGTGCTCTCTTCTGGTTCTGGTCTATATGGAGGTGGTCTTTTGTAAATCATGTCATTCAAGACTTCATCCTCATACTCATTAACTCCATATCTTCTCACTTCTGCCTCAGGAACCCTTTCTGTACCCTTCTCTTCAACTGTTCTCATAGGGTATAATCCCTCTGTCATACTAGCATCTCGCCATCTCTTCATTCGATCATGATGAGTTTCACGATCATGTCTCCTCCCAAACATGTATCTGTAATTTCCCCCAGACCTCTGCTTTTCTCGCTCATGTACTTCCTCTTCCCATTCCACTAAAGCCTCAAACTGTGTCGGCCTTGGTCTTGGGTCAAGACACAACATTTTTTCCCGCAAATTTTTCAACACGGCCAGATTAAATGAACCATGTTCTGGAAATGCTAGAACACCATCTTCTTTAGTATACCTAACCCAATTCTCCAACCATATACAGGTATGATACCCATATCTCGCAGCCATAAAGGATGCAGGCATTTTCGATGGAGGTAACAATTCACCTTCTCTCGTTTTAACATCTTTATCCTTGTCGAACCAATTTTTAATCTTTCTGAACAAAGATTTTTTCTTTTTCTCTTCTTGGTAATACATTTTAGCTTTTTACCAAACTTTCTAATCCCTTCCGTAATACAACTGAATAGTACGATGTTTTATCCAATAACAGTGCGACTCACACTAACGCACCAATCCTGGAGCGTCTACGTCACAAGAGTATAAGGTGACTCTTTCCAATCCTTGCGCGGCTCACACCAACGCACCAATCTCAGCGCGAGCACTGTTCTGATCTAATATCCAATCAGAGCGCGGTCTGTTTGACGTCAGCAGTCGCTGCAGTCTCTCCTGCTCCTGTCTCCTGTCAGTCGTCTACCCTTCCTTTACAAAACTTCTCAGTAGACTTCGTGTCAGATTCTACAAAATCTATTAGTTACAACATATAAACATCTCCATTGTCTGCTTCGCTAACCAAAGAATAGTAAAGAAAATCTATTTCACAAGAATCCCGTTGACACAGTAGCACATCCCTCTACTCTGCCCTTCTAACATGCATTCATTAACTGTTTCCTCTAGGACTGCTCCAAAGAGTCTTACAATCAACTAAATGTATGAGCATTCACGCACATTCATACAAGAAAATGTAGTACATACACACAGAATCCTGCTTTTCCCGAGAACAGCGAACAATCTGCCCCACTACAGAATTATAACATACGTTAACCAAGCAGTGTTTACCTCTGCCCAGTCTTTCAAACAAGCTCAGAGAATACCTATTACTCCTCCCGCGATAAGCTTTAACGGTAAACCTTACGGATCCCTGGGACTTAAGACCAGAGTTTCACAGATAACCATCGCTACCATACACACTCCTTTTTATACCAGAAATATTTCTAATAGTAACACACAACGATGTCACTAATTCCGAACACAGACAATGTGACGCGCAACTTCAATTGTCACACGTTTTTCCTGCATACGTACAGGACCAACAATCCCGTCTTTCCCGAGAGCAGTATATACTTCCCTCTGCCCTACTACGGAACTGCTACCAGCTCCCAAATTCCAGAAGCACTACATAAAACTCAACATGACGACTTCAACATATAGTATTAGTACATATACCATCATCAATCAATAATCAATAAATCAAAAGCCAATGTACAAGCAATCTAATCAGATCAAGACAATCATCAAAACCATCCTCTGCTACCAGGAAATTGGTGCAGATTGGGGTGTACAAATTCTCCCTACTTCCACGGATAGAGTAAATTCACAGATACACGCACATACACTCATCATACGCTTGGGCCCATTTCACTAACATACACTCAGATTACTCTATCAGCACTGAACCTGTGGAAAGAAAACCTTCTAAACACCCTGCATCTACACTACGGTCGATAAGACCTAATTGACAATGTCTTGAGTCTTGATTTAACCAATAATAATCAACAATAATCAAAATAGAGTACTCAATAATTGACAAGAAATAACCACCAACACAGTATTTCAAATAATGGTAATTTATCTAAAATTAGTTCAAAGAAAATCAATTCAAAAGCAAAATCATTATTCTCATAATTACCTATTCTAGCTAAATGTCATAAACGAGTCCGGACAGGTCTCTCGATAGAAGTCTCTCAAGTCACCGTCCTCACAGCATCGATCCTCACCAACGCAAGTTCGGAAAGAAGTGGCCTCAGAATCCAAAATGTAATGACCACAGACCCTCTCTAGTCTAGTATATTTATAATAAATTTAACAAAAGAAGGCAACATAAAATGTTTTAGATATCCGCTGAACCGCTGAGCAGAGCGAGCAGGAAAGGATGTAGCATCGCTACATTTGGAAAAATCTCCGCTCAGAAAAACCACAAAAATAAAAAGACGGAAGACGGAACTAAATATTGAAAATGTTTCTTTTTCATGTTCATATTTCCTCGGAACCAGCATGGTGATCACAATGTTCATCGTGGCTCCTTTGTCTTCCAAGGACACTTGGATGTCCGCCCAAAGCTGCTGTCCTCACGGAAAACTTTTAACCAGGCGAAGACTGTGGTCAGATGACTCTCGACCATGTTCAGCAAGGCCTTCTCATCAAAATCTCAGCACTCGAATGTAGGCTTTAAACGGTAGCCATTTTTAACTAGGCCAAAACGTACCATCTTAATTAAAAGAGACAAAAACAACGTTACCACAGCGTAGTGATTAAACAGTGTTAACCCCACTAATACCCTTATGTGTATGTAATTATCTAGCCTTTGCAACACAAGGAAAGCATTAGTACACGACAATTCAAAAGCAATTTTGTGCTTTAAAATAAACAGCACTCAGCAACATTTATTTAGTTAAACCTGCACATTATTAGTAAATAACATGAATGCAACCCCACGTATAGTTTTCTCTTGTTAATACGTATTGATTAATCAGAACATTTACACAAAACAAATAATTAGTAGTTATAAATTAATAATTTTAATTTCTTTCGACAATAGACAAACCAGAGCTTAAAAAACCCAATAGATTTTCAACAGAAAACTCTGCTCCAGCACTAGTGCCTCTCTTCAGGCTTTGTCATCCCTTTGCTCAAGTTCACACACCTCTACGTTGGGGCCACTCTCCCTAAACACACATACAGCCTCCCTGTGGGTCATCCTGCAGGTAAGTGCTGTTGTTTGGGCGGACTCAATTGCAGAGTTGTGGTAATACCACCCTTGACCTTTATTCTATTTTGTACCTCGTGACCTGGTGCACCCTGCCTCCTATCTCTCTGAGACATATTTAGACAAGCAGGTTTCAGAGTCAGCACGGTAATGGTAAACCCACATCATCACACAGAAACCCTTAGAAAATTCTTCTTTAATGTAAATAGCCTAGGTCATCTTAGTTAACAAAAAAACTTCTGATGTATCTGGCTAAGAAAGTTCCTGACATAACCTTTTTGCAAGAGACACATCTTTCAGACTCCTAATTAGAGATATTGGAAAGAGACTGTGTGGGTAGGGTCGTCAGTGCTAATTATACTAAACAGGCAGATACCCACTCAGAGTCTCAGATCACAGGGCGCTTCTCCAAGAAATGTGCTACACAAATAAATGATGGACGGAATGCTGAATAAATCATACATTCACCCCCAGTCAAGCGATCTGGGTTATATCCATTATTCTTTTGCTCACCTTGCCACCCCAGTTTAGACCCAGCCATATGCAAATCAGTCTAAACCCTGTGCCTCATGGGAACAGTCCAGACCGAACTGCCAAGCCAGGTCCTCCCTGGACCGGAAACAAGCATCCTGGGACCGGTTTCTGGGTATTACCCTTCATCAGCCAGGCTAGCTTGAATCCAGTGGCACAGTGAGCAAGGGACCCACATCTGGGCATACCCATTCCCCTTAGGGTGAAAAGTGCTACGCAAATGCCACTGGAGTCAAGCTATCCTGGCTGATGAGGGCTGAAAGCCAGAAACCGGTCGAAGGATGCTTGTTTCCAGTCCAGGGAGGACCTGGCCTGGCAGTTCGGACTGGACTGTTCCCATTGGGCGCATGGTCAAGACTGATTTGCATATGGCTGGGTTCAAACTGGAATGACATGGTGAGCCAAAAAACTATGGATTTAGGCCTAGATCTCCGTACTGGGGTGAATGTATGACATTGTTCTGCATTCTGTCCATCAATTGTTCTTTTTGCATCTCCAAGAAATGTGGCATAACCTTTCTTGTTCGCAAAACACTTTCTGTACACAGTGCAGAACACAAGGGTTGATCTGATGAGTTGGTACGTTTTTGCTAAGGTGAAGTCAAAGGACACGGCTGGCTCTAGTGGTGGGATCGGTGCACATGCCTAATGGCGATAGAACCGGTTTATTCTCAACAATCTCTAGGCTCCTCATGCACTTGGAACTTAGAGAAAGATCCCTATGTAGACAGAACAAGACCACATGACCAGAATATAACTACAGACCATGCAGAGGTGTCGGGTATTATGGAGGACAATGGTCTGGCAGATCCTATGCGTCTTACGCACCCATGTGATCAAGAGTCCACCTTATCTCAGCAGTACATGGGACATGCTCGAGGATAGACTATTTTCTTCTGAATTACTCTGCGTTGCCGGAGCTGAGGGACTGCGATGTCAGAGAAGGGGAAAGTTCTGACCATGCCCCGGTGCTACTGGAGCTTGAACGGGGGTCTACAGCACCGGCCACTAAGCGCTGGTGTCTTAATCTGTTGCAGTAAAAAATGCAGCAAGCCATGAAACAATGTGGTGGAACCCTGAGTCAGTCCTTGGATGACAATGAGTAGTCTGTGTCATCCCTACAACTCTTATGAGCAGCCGGTAAGGCTGCGGTGAGGGGTGAGTTAATGAGTGATTCTGCCTTCTGGAAACGTGCAAGTCAGGCACGATGGGAGTTAGAGATTCAGGATTCGACAAGAGAACACAGCACTCAACCATCTCACCAATTACTGAGAGAGGTAGAGCAGGCAGACTTTTATCGCAATGCACAATTCATTACACAAGCGGACTATGCCCTACTGTGCTTAAAATAGAGGCATTACGAGCAGGGGGAAAAAGCTAGAGGATTCCTATCAGCGTAGCGCAGCTTCGCCAGCAAGAAGGTCGACTACCAATACCCTCCATCAGATCTACCATTGTCAGTATCATCACTCACCCAGTGGAAATCACTAATACTTCTGCACAGTTCCTTGAAAGCCTATATAGTGCTGGAGCACAATCTGAGCCCCAGCTAGGATTGTTGGTACTAGAGAACAGGCATCTTACCACCTTATCAGAGGAGTGCATACAACTATTAGAGGGGGGAATAACGGGGGATGAGATATCAAGTGCTATATCTGCTTTGCTCCAACTCAAGGAACCAGGAGATGATGGATTCCTCATGGAATTCAGCAGGATTAATAAGCAGATAGTGGGTTCTCTGTTACATAAGGTTTTTCATGGAGGCTGAAGCTCATGGTGGGTTTCCACCTGAATCTAGCCTTATATTGAACGCAGAGAAAGACCCTGCTCTCTGTGCCTGTCCCAACGCCATCTCTTTAATTAATAGGACGTAAGAATATTGTCCAAGGTATTGGCGGCGTGGCCCAGAAAAGTTACACCGAGCTTAATTTATGTCTCCCAGGTGGGATTTGTGCCTCACCACGCGTACACAGACCACATGCGGACCCCGGTGGATGTCCTGTCGCGAAGGGAAGGCTGCATAGGATGACAAAACCTTGCTTTCCCTAAACGCAGAAAATTGTGTACAATGGAGCTACCTGTTCCGTACAATGGAAAGGGTGGGTATAGGTCCAGGCTTTCTGGCCAAGGTGAAATGGCCGTATTCCACCCCTACCACCTAGATAGATTGCAGAGGGCACATGTCGCCAGACTTTAGTATTCACAGGGGAATGTGACAGGAATGTCCGTTATCACCTCTTCTATTCCTTGTCGCCCTGGAATCGTTGGCTGCAGCAATACATCAAAATGAACATTTTAAGAGCATTGACACCAGAGCGGGTCTGTATACGACTCTCTTGTACGTGCATGACATCCTGTTGATCCAAATGCCTCAGTTCCATCTCTGATATCTACCATCGACTCCTTAGCAGTGTTTTTTGGGGTACCACATAATTTAGGGGAAGTATGAAGCTATGTCGATTGCAGACTGCCCACATCACCACACCTGGAACGACTATGGTTTCACCTGAAAAGTTTTAGGTTGAAGTACCTTGGCATCCTTGTTAACTGGGGTCTAGACAACCTACAACCAGCGGCGGTTTTGTTATGAGGGCGTGGAGGCGTTGCCCCCCGCCCATGGGCCCCATATTAAATGATACATTTATTTATTATCCACAGCAGTGTGTGGCACAACCCGGGTAAACTTTTTGTTTCGTAATGTAGCCATGTGAGAGTGGGCGGAGTTGGACGTGGGTAGGGGGTAGCTTGAATGGTGGTTGAGTAAGTGAGACAACGCTAGGACCCCTTGGGGGGAGCGTGCATGTGGGTTTGGACGGGTGCCTTGCTCTGCCCAGCCTGACATACACACATGAGCCCTTGCCTACCTGCAATGATAGGAGCCCGGGGTGGATAACATCCAGAGCGCTCAAGTCTCCAAAGGAGCGTTGGCAGCCCCTGACCGAGCCAATCTTCACGCTGCTCTCATGCTGTCTATGGTAGAGGATCAGCGCAAGGATTGGCTCAGCAGTTGCGTGGGAGGGGCCAAGTTGGTGAACAGTGAATTTTCATACACGCCTGGTGGCCGTGACTGGACTGGACGGTGAATGGGCCTGCCAATTTTTGTTTTTAAAAGTGTCCTCCTGGTGCCTGAGTCTGTTTAGCCTCGGCCCTGCTTAAACACATTATACCTGCATTGTCACCTCCAACATGCATGAAAGGCCAGGGGTTACAGACAGGGCCGGACTGGTAACCAAAACCGGCCCTGGCAACCTTTGGGGGGTTGTGGGGGTGCAGCCAAGCTGTTTACAATGGCTGGTTTTGGACGATTTTGTTACCAGGACCAATATTGCAGGCCCAAGGTAACAAAAACGCGCCCCCCAGTGGCCCAAAACCGGCCCCCACCCTGGCGACCCACTGGGGAAACGCCCGTTGCCTGCTATGGCCAGTCCGGCCCTGGTTACAGACGGGGTGGTACAGGGGTTCCTAGGCCGTAGATCGCGTTTCCTCAGAGCTGCCATGGCGGTGTCTGGGATTGCTAGAAAATAGAAAAAGCTAAACACTCGTTGAATTTGCTAACGGATTCTTTAGTTTTACAACTGACCCAGATATATGCCGATTATGATCCTGGAAAAACCGGGTACGAACCGTCGGTCGGAGCGTTTTCTCCGTCCGACTCGTACCCGGTTGTAAAACTTTACAAACATGGAAGTACGATTCGCACGGAAACACCATTTCCGTACGAATCGTAAAAAACACCGTCCGACGAAAATATACATACGAATGTGATCCGGGAATGCTCCGACGTGACGTCGGGACGCTTTCAGGCAGCGTTTCACGACCCAGGAAGTACGATTCGAACCGACAGCAGTCCGGACGGCAATATTTTCACGGCACCCAAAAAGTGCCGGAAAAGCGAAGTACGCCGCGAAACGACCAGAATAGGGAGCCCGGTACCCCCCCCCCAGCCCCCGTATGTACGCGCCTAACCACCCCCCAGCCCCCGTGAGTACGCGCCGAACCCCCGTGTATGTACACCCGTGTACGTGTTGAACCCCCGTGTATGTACACCCGTGTACGTGTCACACCCCCGTGTATGTACACCCGTGTACGTGTCGCACCCCCCGTGTCAAACCCCCCGTGTATGTAGCGCTGGGGGTACGCACCGTACATACAGGGGTGGGGGTACGACTCGAACGTACACGGGTGTACATAAACGGGGGGTTCGACACGTACACGGGTGTACATACACGGGGGTGCGACACGTACACGGGTGCACATACACGGGTGGGGTTACGACTCAAACGTACACGGGTGTACATACACGGGGGTTCGACACGTACACGGGTGTACATACACGGGGGGTGCGACACGTACACGGGTGTACATACACGGGTGGGGGTACGACTCAAACGTACACGGGTGTACATACACGGGGGGGTTCATCACGTACATGGGTGTACGTACATACACGGGTGGGGGTCGGCGCGTACTCACGGGGGCTGGGGGGCTGGTTAGGCACGTACATACGGGGGCTGGGGGGGTGGTTAGGCGCGTACATACGGAGGCTGGGGGGGTGGTTAGGCGCGTATGCGGGCACATGTCTCCATGGTTGCAATGGGAGTTCGGTGCGGACGGTGTTTTTTCCATACGATTGTGACATCGGAAGCACGGGATGGATCGTACTTGCGCGGTCGGACTTCACTTTTCACGTTTGTACGGTAAATCGTCCGGGGAAGTGTCTGACACATTTTCCGACCCGAGGACGTATGGGGAATTATTCCCAATGCGACTCGTATGGAGTTTTTCCCATGCGAATCATACTTGGCAGTTTGTACGGCACTTGTACGATTCGTACGGTAAAAAGACTGGATACGAGTCGTACGGGGAAAATTTTTCCAGGATCCTAATCGGCACCAAAGTGTGCAGGCTTCGTTAATAATCACTGAAACCATTTTGCACAATTTTGTCGTGTTCTGCCAGTCGCTAGCAATGCTTGGGGCAACCAAGTGGCAGGCTTCAATGTTCACTGCGCCCTCTCACTGTTTATTAAGTGGAGTCATTTCAACACCTTTCGGGGCATATTATCAAGGGCCATTTCACTGCTTTTTTGTCTTTAAAAGCCAAAAAAGCAGCGAAAATTACATCGTCCTATTAACAAGGCGGCGCTAACATGCATTAGAGCATGTTAGCAGCGGTTTTTCAAACGCCACGCTTTGCATCGCTAATGAGATGCAAAGTAGGAGTTCCTTTCAGGAAACAACAGGAAAATGATCGCTAACCATACATCGACGTATTTACAAGCCATCCCAGAAAAAGCTAAACGATTAAAAACTCTGCGCTAACCGCTGATATCGCCTAATACTAACGTCTGCTAAATTCTCAACTTAGCCATGTACATAATGAGAGGTGGATTGTTTGGTTACATCCACTTCTCCCTATTTACAACATTTTCTTCAGCGCTGTTCTAACATCGCTGGTTTTCATGCGATATTGATGACAAATGCCGTATATCGCCGGATTTCACATCGCCTGATAGCAAATCATTGGAACTACGCCGCTAACATGGCGATGTTATCCGGCGATATACGGCGATAATGTAAAACGCGCTAGACGCGTTTAGCAATATTTATCGCTCGTTGTTGATGATATGCCTCCACATTCTTAGTTGAAGTGGTGTCACAGTCCTGTTCATGCTCTAAAATCACAGGCAGTGACGTCACGTGACCTTTAATCCCATGAACACCTACTATGTTTTTCTTTATTGAAAACTCGAGCCTGCTGTATGAGAAGCACCAGTGGCAGCTAAGAGCATCAAAATCTAAAACTCTACTCGCTTTAAAAGATCAGAAGTGGGATGGATTAATTGAAACAAAAAGGTAGCAAAGCTGGCCTTGAATCTGCAAGCAGCAGTACAGGAGCAACCATGGCCGCCCTTAATTCATAGCTCCCAAGGCCGGTGTCATGAGGCTGGCCTCTGGCCAGTCCTGGTCAGTGAACACACCTACAAAGTGAAAGATGAAACTAGAAGTCCCTGCTTCCCTTCTGTTATTGGTGGAAACAATGGAGTTGTCACAAACATGACAGGGAAGTGGACAGGTCTGCCTTGTGATACTCTTACATTTATTGCAACCGTCTGTGTTGAATTGCATTAGCAGTTCTTTTCCATAAGGCTTGGTTTTCCCAAAGCTCTATCAACAGATCATGTCACTCCAGTGCATTCTGGGAGATGAAGTCCTCGATTTCTTTCAATAGCTGTTGCTCCCAAGTTTTGCATTCAGCCTTTGCTTTATTTGTAAAATAATAAGTGCTCAGAGCACGAATAACAAGGATGCAAAGTCCCGAATCCATCTCAGGCCTCTTTAATTCACTGCCTGACACTCCCAGCCGCGTTATCTCACTCTTGGAGGTGTCTGCTTTCTCCCTTGGTGACGAATTTTCTGTGTTTCTTTTCCTCCGTGTTTTCGTTTTGTTTGTTTTTGTCTCTGTTAACCTCAAGAAATTTCTGATGCGGCAAAATAGGTGCCGGTCCCAAAAAATAACTGCTGGTACCCCCCACCGGCAACCACCGGCTCAAATTAAGCACTGCATTTACCATTTCTTTCATTTTTAACACCATGTACTCTCCCAGCAGGCTATACACCCTCCACTTCCTGCCTGACAGGCCTCCTATGCCTCATGTGTTATTCTTCTAACAAAGCACTGCTCAAAGCGGCAGCTGGTAAAGACATGCCAGTTCATTGATATTTTCAGACATGACATGCAGGATGTTATTGTGAACGCATTTTGAGCCCAGCATGTGTTGGGACAGCACAAGCAGGAGCGAGGCCTTTCCAGTGCTTGTTAGCATATCATATTGTGCAGAGACCCCCTGATCTCTGCACAGCTGCAGTGACTTGGTGAAAATGAAATGCTTTTCTTCAGACTTGAAGCACTGCCTAATGTGTTCAGGACAAAGGTCACGCAACATTTTCTGGCGAAACAATATACCTGTGTGCGGTTTTGAAACTTGAAAAATCCTACCTTTTTTGGTCAGAGAATGTTGTTAAGAATATTATATCTGTTGGTCTGTGCATTAAAAATAGTGGTTGATCTGTGGGCCTTCTGTATACTGAGTTACCTAGAAGGGTAAACCCAAATACCGTCACTGGGACCTGGGTATAGAACAGTACAGACGGAGAAGGGTCCCAGTGTATGAATTACTGTGTTTTAAAGAACCAAGAAAATCATACACAGTTATACACAGAATCGTGGTATTCTTAACGAACAGTGTTATTTAATCACACTGAACAACCTGTATTTCATAACATTTGTTAACACAATAGTCGTTGGCTCAGATCACCAGATTGAACCAAGTAATCATTTTTTTGGGAACAGTTCCTGCGGATACGCAGGAACTGTACAAATGGTAGATTGTCTCTAAGCCCTCTAGGGTGGTAACATTTTATATTTTAGTAGGGAGTTTCTCTCAGCCGGCTTCCGATACAAAGTTGTGTAAAGATGATCATTGTCATGCTTGATTGTGATGTCCAAGAAATCAATTGCATTTGGATTAGAGTTCATGGTGAATTGAATGTCTGTACTTCTCCCATTTAGCCAGGAATGGAAGTTGGCCAAATCCACAGAGTCGCCGGTCCAGACCATCAATATGTCATCTATATAGCGTCTCCAGAGGGACACCTTCGTGATGTAGGGGTTCGTCTTATTAAATACAAACGATCTTTCGAAATGTTACTTCTCATAGCCTATTTCCACATGCGATCTTTATTTATTTAGAGAGCAACTTTAACCATTTCTTTCTGTCAGTCGACTTAGACTTGTGTGATTTATAGCCATGTCACCACATGCTCTCTAGCTTCATTTCGGAGCCTGTTACCTTTCATTTTCCACACGCGGTCCTCATTTATTTAAAGAGCAATTATTTTCTCTGTGTCTGTAGACGAAGTACTTGACTCAATTTACACTGTATCCCCTCTTTAGAGTTATCTGAATAAGGAGCCAATTTGCCCGATGCTGTGAATGCTTCAAATCACTTCTCAGGACCGGCAGATTAATCCTGATTGGACCCTTCCTTCCTTCAATAGTACCAATGGAGTAAGTGGACCGGACAGGCTCCCTTTTTTCATTTATTTTCCCACTGAAGTGTACCATCCACTGTGTTCTGAACCTGCCCATTACTTTTGCAGGTGTTTTGCTCGCTCGCACCGATTTTGTTTTCTCCTCAGGCCCATCGTTTGGGCTACTGATGGTAAATCTTTGGAGCTTAGTTCTTGTTTTTTAACTCACTCCCTTAATGGGAATTTCCATTTGTAAGTTTTCCTTTATAATTTATCTCCAGGTAACTCGCCCCCAGTCTCCCCTCCCCACACTCCTGTCCTGAGGAAGACCCCATCGTAAGGGACATACTTACTCACAACTTTCCATGGGTCGAAACGTCGACATCTGCCACACTAGCCAGTCTGACCAACAGTGATTGATCACTGTGGCTTTATCTATAACTATGGCTATTTGAATATCGGGATGTAATTTGATTTATTTGGCTCTTGTATGAGCTCTTTCCTGAGAAATAACTGAGTTTGTGAATTGTACACTGTTCCACTCACTACCTTATCCTCACTTCATTCACTACACCCTCACCATTCCCTCCTGGGGCACTGCTTTGAATATTGTGTTAACAAATGTTATGAAATACAGGTTGTTCAGTGTGATTAAATAACACTGTTCATTAAGAATACCACGATTCTGTGTATAACTGTGTATGATTTTCTTGGTTCTTTAAAACACAGTAATTCATACACTGGGACCATTCTCCGTATGGACTGTTCTGTATATTGACACATAGCTGAGGGAAGACGTGTGGCTTCCATGACACGTGACACTATCATTGTTGTTACTCATTCATCGTAACAGGTAACTACCATTTGCAAAGCTACTTGTGCTGAGATTTTTTAGGTGTATGTCAGTTGTTGTGGTACATATCTGGATGCTTTTACAGCTAATAGAGAAACCAAAATACTGGTTGGGTGGCCCACTATGGAAGTCACAGAAATATATTTGGCATGTTTCCTTCTAGAGAGCCCTCGTTTTCTTCTTCCCACTTAAATACCTGTCTGACATATTTCAATATGACTGATTGCATCCAGCAGGTGTGGGTGCTTCCTGAAGCCTGCTTAGAGCAGTTTCTTCCAAAGATGATGCCAAATGCAGTGCAAGATACTTGGCAGGCACACACTTTAAAGGGCTGAAGTTGCCACGTTGTATAATTTGCACATTACAGTAACTGTTGAACATATTAATGCAGAAAGATATGATGCAGTTTTTAAAGTGTTTAATATTTCAAGAATATAGCTTCCCACTGCTTTATAAGCCTTGCTTTATCAATAAATTAATTTGCTTTTAAATGCACCGTTTGCAAATCTTTTCTCAATTTTTTTTTAGGAGGACCTACCCTGAACCCACCTTGGACCCCACATTTGTCCATTAAGTTTGCTTGCGTCGCTCGCTTACATAACAGTCATACCCAACTGTTATGCCCCACCACTTCCAAATGCCACCAGCCTCCCCTGCCTACAACCACTAGTAACCTAAACTGCCAATGATTTTCTGTGTTGGCCCCGCCTCTACATATCGTTGTGGGGTAGGATCCAGATAATAAAAATGATGACAGTTCCAAGGTCCAATTATGTCTTTGGCATGATATGCCTCCTTATACCGAAAATCACATTAAGTCATTCATTTGGGCGGACAGAAAACCAAGACTCAAACCAGCCGGACTACAAGCAGACTCAAGAGTGGGACTGCGATTGCCGGATATGTATCGTTGCCATCTTACACACCACCAATTACAACTGGTACACTTTCTAGTGGCTGATACTGAACAACTCCCTTGGGTTTTTATAGAACGAGCCGTAATGAAGGCCCACCACATTTGGTCTTATTGTATGTTAGTGAACCTTGGTGGGCTATTGACTGGCCATCTATGGTGAAAGCAATGTGGCAGGTCTGGAAATATGCACATAGAATATTGGGAAGGATGCTCATCTGCACTGGGATGCATCAATATAGTGGAACTTCAGCAACAAGATTGACCAATAGCGGATTCGGTGGCTGCGGTGGGAGGGTGTATTGAACCAGACAAATGGAGACCCATACAGTGCAGGTGGCTCTCTTAAACGCTTCAAGACACTATGCAAAGATCACAACCTTTCACGCTGCTAATATTGGAATTATCTCCAATTACGAGACTAATTCATCGTGTCCCTCGTTTGGGTCCTGGTCCATGGATCACGTGATCATGTGGCACGATCCCTAACCTATATCAGATTCTCTTCGACCAATACTACTCATTTACCACACACCTAGAAATTAAGTTGTACTGGCAAACAGTGCTAGCCCATCAGTACACTGATGAAGCTAGCTACCTAGATTAAAATGCACATATTTCAAAATACTGCATAATTGGTACTGGTCTCTGTACAAGTTGAGAAAGGCCTGCTACCTATGATCTTTGTTGGCGATGCGCTAACCCAAAGTGTGACAAGATACACATTCATTGGTCCTGTCCTCAGCTGCACACATACTGGAAGACAGTATGGTGCCCGCTACATGATACCAGCCGCTGTCACTTTGTGGAGTCAGTGAAACTGTCTCTCTTGCACGATACGTCTGATATGGATGACACTACCATACATTGGTGTAGATGGATGGTGACAGCTCTTACAGTGGTGAAAATGTGTATCCTTAGGCACTGGAGAACACCTGACACACCAACGCACAAGGATTTGACTGACTAGGTTTTCAGACTAGCCACGTATGAGAGACATCTCTATAGTTTACAGGATCGCCTCCCATTGTTTGAGGACAGTTGGACACCATTCTCGCATCTCACTTAAACATGAGTCATGAATCCTTAAGCATGCCATAAAGCCCTACAGGAACCACAGAAAAGGACATCTATTAGAGGCGCAAAGAAGGAGTAGCCTTAGGAAACTCTGGGCGAAATGTACGACCGCCAGAGTTTGCGAGTTCCTAATTGCGACTTTTTGCTACTTGCAATTAGGATGTGCAAAATGCGATGCACAACAGTGTGTTTGACACTGTTTGCGATTTTCAGTGGGTCGCAAATGGACCAGCATCATCAATATTTATGAGGCAGGTCGCAATTTGCGACTGATTCGGAATCGCTAAAAAAACAAGGATGGTGGCCTCCTAGGGACAGGAGACCACCATGTCTGTGTTTGCTTTTAAATAAATCAATGTTTATTTATGGAGGCCATTTTCCTTAAAGGGAAATGGGAAGCGTTTCAAAAAGAAAAATGAAACGTTTCAGTTTCATTCTTAAAGAGTAGGCAGTGGTCCGTGGGACCAATGCCGGCTCTTAAAAAACTTTGTTGCAACCATTCACAAAGGGGAAGGCTTCACCTGGAGGCTCCTTCCCATTTGCGACTGGCCGCATTTTGGTCTCAAAACATTCATACATCCTCCTGCGAGTCGCTATTAGGAAGGGATGCCCTTAAAATGCTCATTTTTACTGCCGACATGCAAACCCTATTTTGTGAGTCGGTTATATGTGGCCGATTTGCAAAATAGGGTTAGTACATGTCAAAAGGCTATTTAACAGTCACAAGCTGCCTGATTCTACATTTGTGACCACTAAAAACTTTTGTACAAGTGGCCCTGGATGTCCTTATATGGTCAGATTCTAGGGGTGGGCGGAATTTGCGGAATTAACCTTCGCAAATTATCGCGAGAATGTTTAAAATTATCGCAAACAAGCAGAAATATCGCGAAGATGCGGAAGTTTTTTTCCGGCATGTTCGCGAGATTTTCTGCATGGTTGCGGGTCGCCAACTTACCCATGTGGTTGCTTGCGGGCGCGGCCATCTTGTTTTGAGTTGTTCTCGCGGTGCATGATCGCGAGAAGAAAGACGTGATCGCGCGACGCATGACGTCACTGCGAGCGCGAACTGTCGCGAGACAGCGCAAATGGCTAAAAACAATACAACATCTCATGGTGAACGCGACCGGATCAAGAAAACTTGTCGGCGAACGCAGGGATTCAGGTAAGGCGATCGCGCGCGCGCAAGAATGTATCATTTTACAGCGCGAGCAAGAAACAAATTATCGCCAAGCTGCGGAAACCGGAATTTTTCGCGAACGGAACGAAATTTTTGCCCAGGCCTATCAGATTCTGCACCCCATTTTGTGATGGCACTACAAGCAAAAGATATCCAAATACGTAGGATGCTTGATCTGTATTAGTAGAGTTGCCATATACTTGCTGCATAGGTGTATAAGATACAGCATGATAACCTCCACTAGTATTGTTAGAATTGATAGCAGTAAGTGTTCAGAGAGCTAGGGAAATTTGTGTTCATATGTATACTTTTTTACTCATACAAGTTATAGGTTATGATCTGTTTCTGTTCGGATCCTAGAGCTATGATGGCAGACATCTGATATGATGAATGTTGAATGGTTGCATAAAAAACTCTTTATGCACTGTAAATATTTTGTGAAAGCAAATGAAATAAAAAGTAAAAAAAACATGTGTCAGTTCATGTAGCAGCATCATGTTGGCTGCTAGGTTCTCGATTAACCTGTTGCAGTAACTGACGTGTTCCAGAAGGTGTTTGGACCAAATTTTTGAAAAAAAATATTGGGTTACAAAAATATTGTGTCAAGAATATCTGGATGTCAGGAATATCCTCCACTAGAAAATCAAGGGTAAAAATATTGTTTTTAGTTTTCTTTTTAATATTGTTATAAAAAATATATCGCTGTTGAAAATACCGCTTGTTTGTAATAGTGTTTGTAAGTTTCAAATAGTATGTAATTTATTGTAGTGCATTTGATAAAGTATGTTTATTCATTTTTTCATTTGTGTTTTTAGTAAGATTATGTATTAGTTAAGAAATTATTGAAATTTGCATTTTAGGTGTTTTAGTGTACATATTTTAAATAATAGTTTTATACTTTTTTTAGTAGGCGAATATTGGGTTTTAGAGAATAAGGGTGCAGAGATGTTTTAAATGTGTATATTTGAAAGTAATTTTTATGGTAATAATGCATTGATATGCAATTATTATTTTACAATTGTTGCATTTATTTTGTTACATGAATCTTTGTAATACATTTTAATGAAATATTAATTTAAAAATATTTTAATTGAATCAAATGCAAAACCTTTTCTACATAATACATTTTTTTAATTAGTAACATAATTCTACAAATGAAAATATAAAAAACATTATTGAATAAAGGCAAAATATAGAAATTATTTTTATATAAAAGTTTGCAATTATATACATTTTCAGGAAATTTGTTTTTAATAATACAATCATTTGACATTTATTTAGATTATTTAAAAAAAAATTTAAATCCAAAAGTAATATCAAACAAAATATAAATTAATGCAAGTCATTTAGAAAAACATTTAAAAATGTAAATTATTAAATTAATTTACAAATATTAAGAATGTATTTTTCAATAAAGTAAAATAATTTAAATTTTTTTATATAAAAGTTTAAAAGTATAATTTTTCTGAAAAATATTTTTAAATACACATTTGAATTTTTCTTGTTTTAAATGTACCATTTTGTATTACAATTGTATTTTCAAGTATTGTTTTAATTGGTTTGAACAATTCTTTTTGACTTTTAATTTTAGATTATGATTAGGGCTCCCGGTTTTATGGTATTTATTGTTTTAACATTTCCATCTGTATTTATCCATATTTATTCTTTGGTCATTTTTTCTGTATTTATCCATATTTATTTTGTCGCGAGCAAAAAAAGGACGCTGTAGCTAGTATTTATTCACATTTATTTAAAAAGGCGATGCATGCTTGGTTGTTATAGGTTTAGATAGATTTATGCAGATAGGTAACTGCTTTTAACAAAAAGATCATTTTGTTACTTGCTATTAATGAATTGCAAACCTTCTAATATAAGACAGTGAGCTATGGAGGGCCTTGTAAGCCCCGCTGTCTTATGTAACGCATCCTATGCATTGATTTACACACCCTCCTCCCTCCCCCCTCCCTCCCCATTGTGTTTGTCAGTCTGGACTGAGACAGTTTCCCTGGCACACGCAAAGCAGCACCTGAGTACTTCACAGGTCTTTAAAAGACCGTTTACTTGCTCAGGAGGCTTTGTTGTTACTTTCACCCCTTAGAGCCCCTGCATCTTCACTCTGCCGATTTAATTTGATTGCTGGGAGAATTACTCCCCCACCCCAACGAAATTTCATTCTAGTTGCGCCTCTGTTTCAGTGTCACTGAAGATATGTTGGTCTGAGACCCCCATAGAAAAACCGGGGCGAGAGAAGGCGACACTGCAGAATGAAACTGAATTAGAGAAACACTTGTTAACTAACAGAGATCGGTGGAGCACTACATATCGAACATAGGAAGGGGTTCCCTGCCCCTTTCATCCTTTATCTCCTGGGGACATGTAATCAACGGACCGAAAGCGCAACAGGTGCCCCATTTTTAGCACTTCAAGGTAACTCTGTGTGGCCTCCCCTATAAGTTATAGAGGAGGCCACACAGAGTCCATCCCGCCGCACCTCTGCTCCAAGCCAGGATACTTAAACAAAAGGAAACCTAATGACCCCTTAACATTGACCTTTGTATTGGCTCAGCTGAAATCAGATAAGCCTTCTCCCTCGCCTGCGCTCGGGCAGACTAGTCTTCTCCTCGAAGACTACAACAAAGTTAAACATATTTATTGGCATTTTTCCGTTTTTACATATAAATACAGACACAGGAAAAATATTTTTCCGTCTGTATTTATATGTAAAAATCCGTTTAAACGGAAAACCGGGAGCCTTAATTATGATGTTATTGTGTATTTCTTGGTATAAAGTTTAGGAATGGTAGTAAATCATTTTTATAATTATATTAATTATCAATTGTAATTTAAAAAAAAATATTTTTATGTTTAAATATGAACATATAGGTTTGTAGTTTCGGATTGTGTTTTTTAGATTACATTTTATTATATTTTATAGTGATAAAAGTAAGTGCAAGTATGGAGTATTGATTGTGTATATCAAATGTTGAATTTGTATTACCTTTTTAAAAATGCTTTAGATTGAGGTGTATGTAGTACATTTCACCTCTTTAGCGTCTAACATCTTCTTTAAACAGCCTTAGATTGGAGTGCGAATAGTAATTGTAACCTCTTTAGTGTCTAACATCGTTCCCCAATATGGTTACCTTTGAGTAGAAATAGTAAAAGTTACCCCTTTAGTGTCCAACAAATTCCCAAAATTGGTTTTGATTAGAGTGGGAATAGTAAATGTCACTCCTTTAGTGTCCACCACCTTCACCAAATTGGTTGATATTGAAGTGAGAATAGTAAATGACACAGTAAATATATATACACAACGGAGATACTGGTCATCCAATATTCAACCTGTGAATAAATCACTAGTATGGAATAGGGCTTCCTATTTACATTATTCTCCTGTAGGTGAATACTAATACAGCTTTATGTGGGATCAGCTGTGGTGTTGGAATGTGCAAATCATTAGTACCATTCACATCCAACTCTGACTATCGGATTTAATCACAGCAAAGTATGAAGTTAAGTAAATACATTTTGTTTTCATGATATTTTTGTTATTTAAAAAAAGTGAATTATATTTCATTACTATTGTATTTTGGAAATTTTCCACGTTTATATTTTATTGTTTAACAGTTTTTTAACATTTCTTACATTGTTTTATATACGTATTTTGAGCATAATTTTAACATATGTTTTTTTTGGTATATATTAAATAATTGTATTTATTGTATGCTAGCATTTAAGTTATACCTGACAATTTGTGTAACATTTTTAACAACATTTTGACCTGTTTTACATGTTCCGTTTTGAATTATAAAAAACAAATGCTTTTTAGTTTGATTTCCCTTTTTCTCGGGTTTCCTGGGAAGTTTCTTTTTAATACACTTTTTCTGTATTTTTTATGGTCCCTGCATAATTTGGGTTGCGTTGATGAATTTCTATTGGATTCATTTTATTTTTGCATTTTTGTTTAGGCTTTTTTTTGGACAATGGTTTTCCATTTGTGCTGGATTACAATTTTTAACTACGTGGATACAGAGGAAGATCTGCAGCTACATAATAGTAAGTTTTATTCATTTAATTTCTTTAGGGTGGGAAATTGTTTGTGTAAATATTATGTGAATGTCATTTGGAATTGTGTAGTAATTAATTTATGTGATGGATTGAGTTTGTTTTTAGTTTCTTGGCTGGTGACGGTTGCATTTTTTGCATAAATAATCTATATATAATTTTATTATCTCAGTTTTCATTTACATTGGAATTTAATTAAATGTATTGACTGATGTAATAACATATTATATTTATTATTTATAAAAAAACATGATTTGTTATGTTGTGTAGATTTTGTGATAATGTTTTAGGACTTTAGTAGGCTAATGCTTATTTTACAATACAGATTGCTCCATATGTAGTTGTTGGTAGCATTGCTCTTTTTGGACTGCTTCTTTAAATTGGGTTGAGTTCCGCCTAGTGTGTGTTGTGTCAACCTTTCATTGTGTTGTTTGTTTTGGCTTCCTGTGCCAACGTGCTGTAGTAGACATTCCTCCATGGTATTTGGAATTTGGGTTGACGTCTGTGTACGAAGCGATGCAGTCTGCCAACCCAAGTGTCTTTGAAATAAACCACTAGAGGGCTTTGTTTGTCTGCATTTTGTTGGTACAAAGGCCTTTCTATTAGTAAACTGTAGTGGTTGCGACAAGGGCATCATTTGTTTATTTCAAATGTAAATTGGCAGTTTGTAGAATATTCTACATTTAGGGCCTGATTACGAAGTCGGTCTGAAACCAAACCGCTCATTCTTGTTGGATTCAGTTCTGACTGACTCACGGTCGGCGGTTCCTCCCGACCGATTATGATGCTTCTCACTACCATTCGGAAGGAATCCCATTAACTCCTACGGGAGCCTGTGTTCCGACCGACAACACAGGCTCCTATGGGGAAAATGGGTGTCTACGGAAAACCTTGCATCCTGTGGCGGGCACCCCACGGTGCCTGCCACACTGTGCATGGTTTTACAGGGGGGTCCCTTGGGTACCCCCACGACCCCAAACCGGAAGACTCAGGATGAAGGGGGGCCTGCTATGGGCCCCCAAAGTCAGTTTCCAACAGCCTTTTCATGTCGGACAGAGCTAGGGGTCAATTCCGATGTGGGTCTGAAGAGCTCCGAATCGGATTTGGGTTTGCCGAAACCGATCCGGAGCCCTTGTTTCTGACCGACTTGTTCCCAGTTCCATGACCAAGCACGATGCCTGGAAATCGTTAGGGCTGACCGAATCGGTTTTGAAAGGCATGAGGACACGTCGAGCCTTTCCGGAGCCGATTCGTATAGCTCTATGGACTTGGTTTCCGAACGAGCTAGTACGATGAACGATTCAGACAGCCTTTACGATTCGGTTTGCCTGGAACGAAAAGGCTGCCGGAATCGGTCTTTGGAGGTCCATAACAGGCCTCCCTTTTTCTGGGGCCCTCCAAATTGGGCCCATGGGGGTACCCGAGGGACCCCCCTTTCCAGCCATGCACAATGTGGCAGGCACGATGGGGTACCCGCCACAGGGTGCAAGGTTCTCCCCAGCCACCCCTTTCTTCAACGGGAGCCTGTGTTCGCGTTCAGAGCACAGGCTCCCATTGAAGTCAATGTGAGTCCAACTGAATCATATCTGGATGCATACGGATGCATCGTACTCACTGGGTCGGACTCCCCCAATCCGAGTCGTACAGAAAGCATTCCAGACCCGATTCGGTCTGTATGCTTTCCTAACGAGTTTAGAATAGAGCCCCAAGTTGGAAAGGCTGTTGGAATCTGACATCATAATTGGTCGGTCGGAAACACTGTCTATTGAGGTGAATGAATTGACTGACTCGGATTCTCCAAATGCCAGTCAGAACCAATTCTCAGAACCAATTCGGAATGATCGAACTGTTCCTCTTCCGACTGCCAGCATCATAATCGGTCGGTGGGAAATGTTTCCGATCGAGTCGGGAGGATGGATTCCGACACAGTCTAGGAGAATCCGACTGTACGTCAAAGGCTTTACGACCGACATTGTAATCAGGCCCTTAGTGCAGATTGTTGGAGATGTCTCCAAATGCTTTGATTGAGATGATAGTCATAGCCTTACATGGCTGTGTGGGGTACATTTTTAAAATAGTTTAAATCTTGGCTTGTTCAAAGTCTATGATTATTTTTTGGGTGCAGTTCTTTAATTTGTTTTATGTTTATTGTGGTTTTAGAGTTTGTAATAAGTTCTACTTAGTTTATTTGGTAGTAGGGCATATATAAAAGTGATATTTGTATTTTGATTTTCACCATGTATGGTGTATATCTGAGCGAATGGTGTGGGAAATATTTGGAAGGTCCCATCCATCATCCATGTTTGACATTAACTAAGTTTTAGCAAGTTATTTGCTGCAGAGAATAGTAGGGTTAATTTCTCATTATTTAGGTTGTCATGTAAAAGGAAAGGTTCTATATTATGGGTCTGATTACGACATTTGGCGGTGTAGGAGTGGGCAGACTGCCACAGCCATGCTCCTGCTCCACCAAGAGTCACCTCCACCTGCAAGATTACAAGTAATTTTGTAGTCTGGCGGTGCTGTTCAAAGGCTCATTGTGAGCCTGAAACAGCACTTCCGTGTGACCGCCACTAAACATTCCAGCACAGAAAGAAAAGCACCATGTTGTGCATTTCTTCCTGTGCAGGAGCTGGGGGTACAGAAATACATGTTGTGCCCCCTGCAAGCACCCCCATGCACAGGGGCAAGAGGGGGCCTTATAGGGCCCCCTTCTTTCCTGCCTGCCTGCCAGCCTTTTCATGGAGGAAAATCCTCAATGGCAGCGCTGGTGGGGAGGAAAGTCGTAATATGCTTGGCAGTGCCTCAGGGCACTACCAAGCATATTTCCACCACCAGACCGCCTGCAGCAGGGAAATGCCAGTCAGACCACCCAACTCGTAATGGGGAGGTCGGACCACAGGTGCGGCGGTGGCTGGACCACCACCGATGCGCCCCCACGAGTCTGCTGGTCTATGGACCTTGGGGGTAACAACCATCCCCGTTTCCACCGCATTTACCACCTCCCTTCCCACCACAACAGCAATTCTTTACCAATTAGGCTTTTTTAGATCAGGGCCCAGGACGAACGAGGGGCAAACGGAGAGGTACGGCAACTGTCCACTGGCAACCAAATCCAACATTTCCGAACACTCGGAGCAGGAGGGCAATCCTCAGCAAACCCCCAGCTCAACCAACGAATGAATAACCTCGTAGTTAATTTGAGCTCAAGGGTTCTAACCGACAGCAAACTGAGTGTCCTGAATAGAGGTCTGGGATTTGTGCCAACTTATCCAGGTGACCCCTTCACGATGAGATGCGAGCTAGAGAATTTCTTTAGGAAAATCCGACTTCACTTTTTCTTTAAAAATAGAGAGCCAGACGAGAATACCTCTTCCAGCGAAGACAACACCGTCAACACTGGATTGCGACCTAAAAGTAATTTCACTCCCATGGCACACCAGGTTCCTTCCCAGGTGTGCACTTTTGAGAAAGCAGTGACCTTTGACACCAAGGCACTATGTGAGACACGACCTACGAAATTTTGGAATTTTTCCAAGCAAGACAGATTGGCCCTCCAGAATTTGAGTATGGACTCATCCGTAACTATCAAATCAGTGGATAAGGGAGGTGCCATCGTCCTACAGGACACCGTCACCTATCGGACGGAGTGCCTCCGTCAACTTTTGGATATTAAATCCTATCGTATCCTAGAGACGGATCCTACACCGAGGCTCACCCTGGAGATTAAACATCTGGTCGAGGAGGGGGAGGCAGAGGGATGGATTACATCTCAAGAGGCTCAATTCTTGGTGACTAACAATCCAGTGATGCCCTATTTCTACTGCCTCCCCAAGATCCATAAGAACAAACGACCACCCCCAGGACGTCCCATTATCTCCGGGATCGGTTCACTTCTAGAGCCTCTATCCAAGTTTGTGGATGTGTTCTTGCGACCGTTAGTGTCTGAAATGCCCACCTATCTCCGAGACACCTCTGACGTTCTTCGCATTTTGCCAGATATCAAGTTTAACACCGAGACTGATTTTCTGGCGAGTTTTGATGTAGAGTCCCTCTACACATGCATCCCGCAACTAGAAACCCTGGATTCCATAAAAAGACTCTTAGAAGAACGGGAGTTAAACAGCATAACTCCCGTTCATTTTATCATGAAATGTGCGAGGATAGCCATGACGGAGAATTTTTTTCGATTTGAAGACCAAATTTTTTTACAAATCTCTGGTACCTCAATGGGGAGTGTTTTTGCGCCGAGCCTCGCCAACCTCTATGTCCACCTGTTTGAACAACACCACATATTGAATGACAGCAACCCTTTCCGCAAACATTTAATTGTGTGGAAGAGATATATAGATGATATTTTGGTGGTGTGGCGAGGCTCGAGCGAGCAAATTCAGGTTTTCCACCAATGGCTCAACGAGCAAAATGCCTTTTTGAAGTTCACCATTGAATTTGACCAACAGCGTCTTTCTTTTCTTGATATCTCCATCTTTCCTGTTGGAGATTCACTACATTGTGAACTTTTCAAAAAACCGATGTCCAGAAACTCGCTCCTCTCCTTCGAGAGTCATCACCCGAGGGCTCTAAGAGAGAATTTACCTGTGGGACAGTTCCTGCGCATTAGGAGGAACTGTTCTACTAAGGATCTCTTCAACAAACATGCTGGAGAACTTGCACACCAACTCCGGTCACGCCAATATCCCAAACGATTAGTTCGTCAGGCTTGGAAAAGAGCAGCCAATAATAATCGGGACGCACTTTTGGATCAGAGCATCAGGGGGACCTCTAATGATAGGCTCACTTTTGTCACCACCTTCTGTACTCTCTCCAATAGACTACAGAAGATGGTGCGCAAACATTGGCATATCCTCAATGTGGCCGCAGAGAACATTCCACCTCCTCTATTTGCATTCAAAAAGGGCCCGAGTCTACGTAACAGTCTAGTGCACACACGACCCCCGACTAAATCCACAGTTACTGGCAACATTTTGTGGTCATTACCCCCGGTTCGAGGCCATTATCCGTGCGGATCTTGCTCCGTTTGTCCTCCGACGACTAAGACTACATCAGTCGATATAGGGACAAGTCGACCTTGGATAATTAACAGCCACACTAATTGCAACTCTGATTGCGTGATCTATATGATCACGTGCCCTTGTTCTCTTCACTACATAGGGTACACGACATGCAAAATCAAGCTCCGAATTAGTGAGCATAAAAGCACGATTCGTTGCAAGAAACAATCCACTTGCCTCACAGATCACTTTTTGGACAAAAAACATCAAGCTGATGACCTGAGGTGGATCGTGCTTGAACGACCTCTTATTCCTCAACATGTCAGTGACATCTCTAGGTTTTTGTTCACCAAGGAACAAAGGTGGATTTTCAAATTGAAAATGGACACACATGGTCTGAATGATAACATTCCGTGGACCTCCATCTGACCCCACATTGATGGTTTTTTCTGTGTTTCACATCTACGACATGGGTTAGAACTGAATCCACAAGGCATGACATGATTGAGTACCCAGCAGTAGTGATTCCCTTTTGTTTGGCGGCCGTAGATTATTAGGGGTATATATCTGAACTTCAGTGTGGATGCCCTGCCCTGATGGATTCCATTGACATCTCTGCAAGACTCGAAGAATACTGCCAATATGGGTCGATACCCTAGGTTGCAGTATGGTAAACTCCAGTGACACTTCTTTTGTTATAGACACTCTCTATATATAGAAAGAGACCCCCTTGAATCGAATCAGCACCTATGTCACGACCTGCTGGCTAATCATCACTATGTTTACCCTTACATTCTGACCAATGCGGACTCATCTGTTTGAGACCGGTCTCTACTCATAAAGCTGATAGTTGATTGTTGTCGGCTTTGATGGAGCAAGTGATCAAATGAAGATATTAACACCTGGGCCTCCGCTTATTGGCCCCCTTTATGTCTGCTGACCTTCTTTATATCTATGTTTTACATCCATGATATAGATATAGGGCGGCAGCCTTTTTTCATCGTATTTGAGCTTGCTCGAGTGGAATAAATTAAGATGTTTTGTCACTCTATCTCTAATATGGGTATTAGTTGATAGCCAACTGTCATTTCATGTGGCGTAACCTTTTTTCTGATGATGGCCTAGGCTTGGGTAGGACTAGGAATGGCTGCACAACGTGGGCTCATTGTGATTTATATTTATTTTGTTTAGGATTGTTGTGCCATTTGCAGATGTTTTCATGTTTGGTCTCCTGTCGGGTTTGGTGATGACGCAGAGGTGGTCACCAACAGGGCAGATGGTTTAGTTTGCCCGTGGTCTGAAGAGGTATGCAATCAGTTCTTTGAGACAGTGGATTGCATGGGTTTTGTATGTGGCAATGTACTCCGCACCCTTGTAAAGGTATTTTTTATACAAAAAAGAGGAGGATGCGCCTTCGCGAGTGCTCAGTGTCTCACATTTCCACTAGCGCATGCGTGGCTTATTGGACAGTGCCAAGTCAGTAAGAAGGATCTGCCTTCGCATGCGCCGAGGGTTCTACACTTCTACTCTTGTGCATGCGTGGCCAATTGGATTTTAGCCAAGAACCTCATTAGTAATAGCCGTTTTCGTAGTGGTGAGCTGTTAAACAATTCTCCTCAGACATCACATAGGCTGAGGAACATCAGCACAAAATGGCGGCCGCAGTCCGCAACCCACGAAGCTTGAAGTAAAAGTTTAAAATAAGCCAAGTTCCGGTCTGAAAAATGCTCACCGAAGCATCTTGCCATGTCTGCCCATCTTCCCCCGCTTGCCGCAACTCGTCAATGTTCTCAAAGCGGCATCAAAATAGATGCGGTCCGCATCATGCCACGGAGCTTCACTCAGAGACCACCATCCGCCGTTGGTGTCAAGCCACGCCCCCATCATTTACCCTCTATAATCCCCTTAGTCATTTAATCTTACCAAAGTTCTTTGAAAATCAGATCATGCCTGCCTGTGAATTGTCTGCATGAATACTGCTATGGAACTTTAGTTATAGCACTGCCATTCTCCCAGTCTTGTGGATCCTATGCCAGACTTGAATCAATCTTTGGGCCATCCCACAGAAACTCGACCGCCAGAAATGAGACACTGCATTAGCTGATCAACTACCTCGACCACGGCTTTGTCATACCCTAAACCCAATGTTCCACTTCAGTAAAGATGAAGCCAACAGTCCGAGTGATTCAGTCTCTTGTGATCTTTTGTTTGCTCACTCTTGCTTCCTTGTGTAGAAAGAACATCATGCTCTGGTTTTTGCATTCTTTTTTTTTTTTGCTCAGAATCTGTTTATTAAATTTTCAATCAACAAGCACAGTACAACAATGAAGCAGTAAATGGTTGAATATTGGTGCCAGTGCGTGCACAAATGTAAAGCATATAGCTGCGTTACATGAATAGCCGTCGCTCCCCTGGGTGCAGATGCAGCAGGGTAAACGTGTGTCGACCAGGGAAGTCAAGTGTGGGCAGGACTCAACAGGGGAAGGAAACGAAGGGGCACCAGGCAATATGCAAACCAAGGTATGGGAGAGCCCCATGTCAAAACTAGGCCTGGGCTAAATTTCCGTTCCGCTCGTGGAAATTGCGCTAATTTGACATTTTCGCGTTCCGCGGAGAGCGCGAAAATCTCAAAATTTCCGCATTCCGCAGCTTAGCGATAATTTGTTTCTTGCTCGCGCTGTGTAAAATAATACATTCTCGCGCGCGCGCGATCGCCTTACCTGAATCCCCACGTTCGCCGACAAGTTTTCCCGATCCGGTCACGTTCTCCACGAGATGTTGAATTGTTGGTAGCCATTTGCGCTGTCTCGCGACAGTTCGCGCCCGCAGTAATGTCATTGGTTGCGCGATCACGTCTTTCTTCTCGCGATCATGCACCGCGAGAAGAGTGAAAACAAGATGGCCGCGCCCGCGAGCAACCGCATGGGTAAGTTGGCGAGCCGCGACCTCGCAGAAAATACCGCGAACGGGCGGGAAAAAAACTTCTGCATCTTCGCGATATTTCCACGTGTTTGCGGAGATTTTTAACATTTTCGCGATAATTTGCGAAAGTCACTTTCGCAAATTCCGCCCACCCCTAGTCAAAACTGCCCAGGGGCTGTATTACAGATGGTGCCACGGGGACGCAACGGGTGTTTGCGCCCGCTTTGCGCACCCCTGGGGCACTTTGGTATTATAGAAGGGGACGCAGAGGCTTGTGCGTCCCCTTCTATAATACTGATAGTGCTGTCGCAATTAAAGCCCCATCGCTATCAACAGAGGGCGTTCCCTCATTTGCATACGGCCCTGTCCTATGCAAATGAGGGAATTCCTTTGACTTTGCTCCCGCACCATATTACAGGCGCAGGGTCAAAGAAGCCCTCAGGAGGTGCACTGACAGTGTGCCATTTAAAAGGTGGCACACTGTCAGTGCACCCCCTGAGAGCAGCCCTCTGCAGGGGGTAAAGGGGGTCCCATAGTTCCCCCAGGCATCCCCTTGCAGGCAGGTGCAGTCACTGCCTGCACCCGCCTCCAAGGGGAACTCTAAGCCCCTTTGAAAGTGCAGGCTGGTGCCGTCTGCACTGTGAAAACATGGAGCGGCTGCTCCGTGTTTTCACATGAATGTGCTGCCCTGGGGGCAGCGCGAGTTCGCCGCTGCCTTGGGGGCAGCGCATACACTATAATGGGGCGCATTTTCACTGTTTGCGTCCGGCGCACCTTTTAAAAGGTGCGCCGGGCGCAAACAGTGATAATGTGTAATACGGCCCCAGGTTGTCTAAGGAAGATGAAGCTGTTACGGCTAGACAGGAGGTCAGAGCACCAATGTGCCCAGGTAGTAGAGAAAGGAGGGAACCCAGAATCCCAAAAAATCAAGCAATGCACTCAAGCATTGCATTTTTAAAGTGCTTTAATGCCTTATAAGGATAGTATATAAATAAATACAATAATAAAGTGCCACGTTCCAAGCGACACAAGGCATTCATTATGTGTACATGCAAAGGTGCAGGACGTTTGCTCACGGCCTGAAAGTCTGTATCCCCATCCCCCCTTTTCTTTTTTGCGATTTTATGTACAGCAATTAAAGAGCACGTGTAGTCTGATGATCTCCCAAACGAGGGAGACGAAGCGTGTTTCCCAAGCTTGTAAGACTTTTACACTCCTCTCTGTCTGTTTCTTTTCACCTCTTGCGGGTTTCCCATAAAATATTCCCACGTGATTAAAGAACAGGCGAAGGAACAGCATCATTGGTGGAGGCACAGTACGCGGCTGGAGGCTGATGGCGGTGGCGAAAGCGCTGCTGTGCGTGATCAGTGGGGGGAGGGCCCGGATGCTGATAAGGGGCTGGCACTGCGCCAAGATGCATCCGCTGCAAGTCTGAGCTCCGCACTCCGAAAGACGAGGGAATTGGAAAATTTTCTGAAAAGCAGAGAGCTGAGGAGAGAGAGAGGAAGAGAGAGAGAGAGGGAAGGAGAGAGGGAGGGAGGGAGGGAGAGGGGGGGAGAGAGAGAAGGAGGCTGAACAAGTACTGACCATACTCGAGAAAAATAATCATACAATGCCGTGACCACTGAGGAGAGTGAGAGGGGGAGAAGGAGAGGGAGGGAGGGAAGGAGGCTGCACAAGTAGTGGTCACACTCGAGAAAATTACTAATACAATGCTGTGACAGCTGAGGGGAGGGAGAGGGCGAGAGAGGGAGGGAGGGAAGGAGGCTGCACAAGTACTGGCCAAGCTCGAGAACAAGCTGCTGTTACTGTAATTATTGGGACTGTAGACAACAGGAGTGTGTAGAAGAGACATGAAAAGGAGTAGGACCAACGGGGAAAGGATTAATAATGAGCAGCGTTCTGAGGGCCTAATAACTGAATAGTAGCCCTGTAGGGCAGTGAATATTCAGGCACTTGTAAGAGGAGTGGAAAGATGAGCGTATAATTGAGAAGGACAATCACAGTGTGGAAAAAATAAATATGCGGGTCATGATGAAACGGGAGTATTATTTTGTTGAAATCCTAATAAAGGCAGCACATAAACTAGTCTCCAAATCTCGGCGGGACGTTTTAAATTGCCAACTTCTCAACTCTGTCGGCTGCCTGTAGCCAGAAGGTAAAGCCAGTAGGGCTCCCTCCAAAGGTGCCCGTCGCATGCAGCATCGAATTGTTTACGCACAGTCACCCGATGTCCTGCCAAGCATCTGCCTTGATTTAATGCTTTTCTGACTGAATTTAATTTTTCCAAAGATGATTTGTTAATTCAGAGTGAAAGTAAACAGTTCCGACCTTGTTACGTCCATCCGCTCTGGCAACACTGAAACACAGACCGGTAGTAACTCAACCTCTGAGGTGTATAAGACTTTAACCAAAGGGTGTTACATTAACAGTATTGTAAACACCGTCCAAATTACAAAAGCGCTGCCGCTGTACCTCATCATGAAGCCAACATATTGTAAAGCTGCCTCCAGATAACATGAACTCCTGCCAGGCTACTTGAAAGTGCCCCATAGGGGGCGCCCTCCTGCTGCAGGGACTGAGCCGGTGGACCGGAAGCGGCTGCGTCTGCACACTCAGAATGTAGCGCAGACAATGCTGCTTTGCAGAGACGCGTGACTTCATTTCATTTTCAGGCAACTTCTACCCGAAAGTATTGATTATATGGTGAAATAGTGTTAGGACTACCGATACTGATTGACCCTATCGGCCACTGACTGATGACACGTGTGGCATTACATTTGCCTTTCCAAGATGCAGAGGCTAATATTGGAGCTGTAAATAAACACGACAAGGACATGATTTAAAGCCGTCAGCTGAGCGCATTGGGAAAGCCAACCAAGCCGTGCCCGGGAGAAGCCCACAGCCCCGCAGCCCCGCAGAGGCAAGTTTGGACTGACATTGTGTGCTGGGCAAATCACTTCATCTCCTTGTGCGAAAATGAATGTGTCCAATCTGTAACGAAACTGGTGCTCATGTGAAGCGCTCTAATACCTGAGATCTTCGGGTCTAATTTGCGCTGTATAAAACAAAAAAATAAATAATAATAAAATATAGAAGATTAGGGCACCCCAGGCCCCCGCAGGTCTGTGGCAGCTTCAGTAGGTTGTTTGAAATGCAAGGCTGTTACCCTTCTAGGTGAAAGTTCGGAGATTCCTCTGCATAGACTTGATGTCGTCTACTGGGATGGGGTAGGGAAGGACTGGAATAAATACTGCAAATGCGGGAGAATATTTACCTTCACTATGTTTATACGCCCCAACCAGGGGGTATGAAGAGGCCTCCATCTCCGCAGATCCTCAGAAATGGCCTTGAGCAGCGGCATCCTGTTGGCTCAGAGCCAGGTTCGCAGAGAGGGAGTAATGGTGAGACCAAGGTACTGTAGGGCATGTGAGAACTACCGGAAGGGGTTGAGCTCCACCGGTGCCGGAGCTGTGGCAGCGTGGTAGTCAGATTAAGTGTGTGAGATTTCATCATATTTTTACCCAAAACCACTCCAAACGCACATAGGCACAGGACCCTGCGGGGAGAGAAGCCCCCAGCTCTATTAGTGCCAGCAACAGGTCATCAGCAAATAACAGGGTCTTGTGTTGTTGACCCCCAAAGGGAATACCCACTATAAGTCAGTCCTGCTAACGGTCGGATGGCAAGGGGCTCCACCACAAGGGCGAAAAGCAGGACGGACAAGGGTCACCCCTGTCAGATGCCCCTATGGAAGACCCAGGATCGAGGGACCAGTCCATTCACCCAGATGGCAGTCGTAGGGGTGATGGAAGAGGCCATGATTCTGCCGATCATTGTTGTGCTCAGAACAATCTTGTGTAAAACTGCACTTAAGAGGCCCAGCTGACCCGGTCGAACGCCTTCTACATATCGAGGGAGAGAAGGTAGGCTGGGATGTCGTGAGCCCTGACTTTCTCAACCAGGTGTGCAAGGCGCCTAATATTATCTGTTTAATAAAGCTAGCCTGATTGGGATCAATCAGCCCCGGCAGCATGTGTCCCAGACGATTAGCCAGCAACTTGGTATAGAGCTTGGCATCTGTGTTCAATAGGGTGATCGGCTGATAAGAGGCACAGAGGGTGGAGCCCTGCCCCGGTTTGGGAATGAGCTTTATCTTGGCCTCCGACATCATCGGCATAAGGCCTGAAGCATGTGTAAAAGTTGTAGTGGTCAAGCAGGTGTTGTTTTAAGTGGGGGAAGAATAGCTTGTAGAAAGAGACCAGTAGGCCATCCAGTCCCAGATTGTTTCCCACTGGAACCCCTTTTGCGCACAGATTAGCTCGGTCGCTTTGAAAGGGCCCTCTACCTTGGAGTGACCAGGGGGTCCAGAGGAGGCCTAGGACAGTTGCGAAGGTAAGAGTCAATGGCAGCTGGGTCATCGCCTTGATTGGAATAGAGTTTTTGATAGTAGTCCTGAAACGCCTCTTGCTTATCCAGTTCCTGCACGGCCCGAGTGGATTCCGTCACCCGCAACTTTGAGATGTGGGAACAAGCATATTGCACCCACAGTCTATGGCCCAAAAGGGCGCCGATCTTATCGCCCCCTTCATAATTCTTTTGTTTAAGGGCTAAAAGGGATCTCTCCATCTTGTTGACTGGGTGTGCCTTTAGCTTGCCTCATTTGCCACGTGCTGTGGGGTGCTGCTTATACGCTTGCTCGAAAGAGCGGATTTCCACTGTAAGGTTGGCTACAGACAAGTGGGATACCTGCATTCTGGCATATAGATATGGAAGAGATGACACTCCGGAAAGTGGCCTACAAGCCATCTCGGAGCACCGGGGGGAAGTTTCTGGCAGGGCATTGAGCTCAAAATATTCAGCGTTTGCCTCTTTAATCAAGGCAATGTCCACCGGGCCACGCAGGATCTGAGGATGCAGGTGCCAGCGAGCGGGACCTTGCATGAATAACCTTGCACAGGACCCACATGAGCTCAACACGTGCGTTATCCGAAATAGAGATGTCTGAGATATGAGCTGTCTCCAGACCCTGCAGGTGGGAATGTGTAAGGAAAATATAGTCAAGCCACGAGTAAGACAGGTGAACATTGGAATAAAAGGAATAGTCCCTTGCGTCCGGGTGTAGGTAATGCCATGCACCAACCAGGCCTGCATCCTCAAGCTCCCGGTGGAGCTGTCCGGACAAGGCTCCCAGGCCCTGAAAGATTGAGCTGTTCCTGCCCAATTTGGGGTCTCAGACAAGACAGAATTCATTGCCCACTATGAGGTCCCCTCTGGCTGAACCCATCTGGTCCTTGAGAACCCCACACAGGAATGCGTATTGTGCTTGATTTGAGGCATATAAGTTAGGGAGGTTCAAAGCAGCTGGTCCCCATCTCTACCATCAGGGTTAGGAACCATGCTCCTGGATCCGGGGAGGCCTTCCGTAGTCTGGAGTAGAAGACTTTCTTTAGGAGAATAGCCACCCCCACAGTTTTGGAGTCAGCATAAGCCCAGTGTTGGGAAGGGTATCGAAGGTGGCCCATACGATGGCAGTCCTCCCTCAGCAGGTGCGTTTCCTGAAGTAAAATAATATTGGCGTCCTGCTGGGGGAGGTAATGGCATATTTGCTTTCTCTTATTAGTGGAATTGAGGCCCTTTCTTAGGGATAAGAGTTGCATATTGTTTAGGGAGTCCATGGTCGAAAGGAGGTGAGCTGTGCCATTGAAGAGAACGGTATGGCCCCACGGGGTCCGTCCAGGGTACGCCCAAATAACCAGCCCACTCCCAGGTCTCTGAAGGCACGCACCTGGTAGGAGGTGTGAAAGGAGAGCTAAATCAAGGTGAAATAGGTGGGTCAACTGGGCCCAATGGTACAAGCTTCTCCATCAATAGATAGGCAGCAAGGCCTATCCTTCCCTATAGAGCCATCACTCTTGACCGAGCAAAGCCTTGGAAGGGTGGGGGAAGTGGTGACCAGGATTACGATTTACCCACCCAACCCCATGTGTTAAGGCGTAGTAGGATATGACAATGATGTGTACGAGTAGTGTGTCTGACAAGTTAAGAAATGTATACAAATGTCCAGCTCCGAGTCA
Source organism: Triturus cristatus (assembly GCF_964204655.1). Classification (NCBI taxonomy): domain Eukaryota; kingdom Metazoa; phylum Chordata; class Amphibia; order Caudata; family Salamandridae; genus Triturus; species Triturus cristatus. The sequence continues at coordinate 1,129,991,345 of NC_140594.1, read as the reverse complement.
GTGGACCCTGCCTCGGTGGGTGTCCACAAGCGTTCCTGCTCCATGTTTTGAAAATGCAAAATAATGTCTTCTTTGACTGCGTGCAGGGCCTTGGCTTTGGAGAGGCGATCCGGGCCTTGGCCTCGCACTGTCTGCCAGACAGGGTACCAGCCATCAGGCCTTTCAGGAGGGGGGGCTAAGGCTCTCGGCCAGGCAGTTCGGCAGGCAGACCCAAGAGTCATTTGGCCTCCACAGGCGATTGTACAAGTCAATGCTTGCCAATCCATTGAAAAAAGAGACCAAAGAAATGGGCCCATTGATGCTTGAGTCCTAGGTCTTGCAGTTTCTCGGTCACTGCTCTAAAGTCTCGCCTCTTTTTGAGTGCCAGCAGTGAGAAGTCTTGAAATATCTGCACTGTGGAGCCACAGAAGACAATATCAGCTTTCCCCCTCACAGGTCGCCGGACGGACTCTTTCTCCTAAAAGACGTGGACCCTTCTAAGGATGTAGGAGGCGCGTCAAAGCGGCCAGCCGGAGCCTTGACCCGGTGGGCTCTGTTTAAGATGAGGGGCTGTCCCCCCCACCGTGGATGGCCCACAGCAGGTCCCCTGTGAAACACAAGATGTCCTCTCCCTCTGCTCCCCGGGGATCCCCTGAATACTGAGGTTGTTCCGGCGGCAGTGATTCTCAAGGTCCTCTTGCTTGGCCTATAGTTGGATCTGCTGCTCTTCTAGAGTAACCATATGCCACCAAAACAGGTCCTGATCATCTGCTCGCAAGCCCATGGTGCATTCAAGGTAGTCTGCTGGATGTCATTGAAGAACGTTTCCATGTAATCCTGTGTGATGGGGATAGGGGTAGTTGCCACTGGGGACTGTGATGAGGACTCACCTTTGCCTCCCCTATCGGCAGGGGAGGTTTCGGCCCAGATGGAGGCAACCAAAGTGTCTTTGGAGGTCCTGCCTCTGGGTATGGCAAGGGGGAGGGGTGCCACAGTCAATCAAGTCCCCCACACCATGGGTGTGTGGGTTTTCTCTGGCACCCGCAGCCGTGGAGTGGGGCAAGCCCTTCCAAGACCACAGTGGTAGGCCAGGTATGCAAGCTAGAAGGAGAAGGGGGGACCCAAGTAAATGCGGGCTCAGAGGGTAACAAGTCTGCACCCCAGGACACCAGTAGCACACCAGCATAAGAAGCGTTGCCAGGGATTCTCCCGCAACAGGAGCAGGCATTCTTTTCTCAAGGCTACTCTGGGATACACAGACAGTCTGAGGGTCAGGGCTTCCCTAGGCCCTCAAACACAGTCCTCCCTGTGCCAGTCTCAGGGCTGTCACCGCAAGGGCTCGCACACCGGAGTTGGTGGGCTATCCAGTTGTGCCTCCTGCGTATAGGTGTCCACTGCAGCGCCGAAAGGAGGAGGCTGCTCGAGCTCAGGCCACGCTTGCGGTCTATGGTGATAAGGCTCTCCACTAGGCCACTCCCGGACACCAAGAGGAGGACCAACTGGCAGAGGTATCAAAACCGAGCTCTGGACCCCCATTCTCCTCCCAGTCTCCCAACACCATGCACCCTTCAAACTCAGGATGCCCTCCCTGGGATTGCTGTAGTATTTATGTGTTTTCTGGCCCCCCTCAGTGCACCTGAAGTTGGCAAGCAGATCACACCAGACCCAACCGCATGTCCCTGTCACAGCGTCTGGTGAGGTTCCTGGGCTGAATGCATGATAGGCTGTTATTTCTCTGCTTCGCGTCTGCACATTTGCTGTCTTTGTTTAAAAAAAGGCGGGGCACCGTCACCAACCAGGCTGCAGTGAGCAATTATATCCAGTGGAGCCTTCGCGTCTGACAGAGTCTCTGGGGCTAGCACCAACTGGAGCCCATAACCCCCAGTCGCGGACTTCCCAGCGATGCGCATTACCTTGGGCTCAGAGGGGGGGTCCGCCTCATCAGTTCACCCACTCACGTAGACGCTGGGTCCCCCAAGCATACAGCCACTCACCGCAGGGGGGCCGTGTCGTAACGCTGACCGCTAGGTGCTCTCAGAAGTACCTGCGGCCCAAGGAAGGTCAGGCACGGGGCTGCGGATGCTGGTGCTGGCGACAGCCCACACCTCTAGTAGGGCCCCCCGCAGTCATGTTTCAACAAACCTGGCACACAGGTGAGGATTGGGGTCCCAACATAGCAGCTGCTACACGCTGGTTGGCTGCATTGGATCACCGGTGGCACGGCACTCGTAATGCCTATGGCAGCCTGCAGGTTATCAGGTTATCAGGTTCGTGGGTTGCCGGTACCGTCCCTGGTGTCAGTCCACATCACTATTCAGTGGCTCCCACCTCGGCCGCAGATCAGTCAGAGCTGCATCGTAGGCTCCCCAGGTTGCCCACTCAGGGCTCACAGGACCAGCATTTAATCTGAGCCAGTGGTTTCCGGTGCTCAGCACTGGCACTTAATCATCAACACTGCTGCTTTCTCATGAGCAGCAGGTAAGGGCACATTAACTTACAGGGAGATTAAGTGATTTGATCACAGAATTTTGAGCCGACGTCAAGATTCGAACCTGGTTTCCCAGCTCCAAAGTCGCAGCTCTGGCCATTACGCCCCCCCCTGCTTTCATGGTTAGTAGTTGGTTCTGTTTTAGGCGACGCTTACAGGAAAAATGGGCTGGTGCAAGCTGACTCCTGACGAAAGCCCAGCCACTTATTTGTTTTACAAATTAACCACTGCACGGACCCATCTTCAGCCCAATGCGGACTTTCGCCCCAAAATGGCAGCTGTTCCTGGGCTCGCGGGCTTGGGAGTGAGTCAGGCTGTTGCAATGATTTTACGAGACATCCAGTCCTAATGCTCGCTCATCAATGCCGCAGGCAAATTCCCCTCTTGGGGCCGCTCGATAGGCCAAGGATGGGGCATCGTGTCCCGCTGTAAATTGCTGAAGGGGCCACGTGAGCGCGGAGCTTGGATGAACAGCGTCCTACTCAATTTCCAGTCAGGCTACCCCCCCCCCCCCTTGCTACATGCACTGAAATCAATGCGCAGTATTTAATGGCGATCTGTATGTTAAAGAAAGAGGTCACTTCAATGATCCAGCCAAAACAAACAACAATCTTCCATTCACCCTCAGAAAATGCACTTCATGATACTTTTGGAATATAAAACAGTGCAAACAAAATTGTGTGCACATGCCAATCAATGTGTGAACATTTTTAACAAAAAGACACACATATACATATATACATTGAGATATATATATTTATATGTATCTCACCCGGACGAAGGCCTCAGGCCGAAACGCGTAGGTCATTTTTTCGTCTCCATTTGCACCAATTGCACTTTGCATTTCTATATCCATGAAAACAATGGGAAGAAAATAAAAAAATAAAAAGACTTTTACAAGCTACTAACCTGTCGTAAGTTCGCTGCTTCGAGTGCTGCCTTTTTGTGTCCTTCAGTGATGGCGGGGAAACGTGTGTGAAGGTAGACACGGAATATCTTTTTCCTATATATATTTATTTATATTTATATACATATCAAACAAACAATCCTGGTCCCGTTTGCTTGTACAGAACAGGTACGGACTCATAAATTGCTGGTGCCAAAACTTGAGTTTATTTAATCACAAAGTGCTGTACATCATGATGCGTTTCGGCCACTACTGTGACCTTGATCACATATATATTAAAGCTAAAAAAAAAAGGCAAGGAGCACTCACAGGACATTCATGATTTATTCCGAGCACATGCATTTCGGCCTTCTGCCTTCTTCAGTGCTCATTCAAACTTTATTGAGAGTAACACATGTTTAAACTGCTGCAAAGATAATTTAATTGGTGCAACTTTAATAAACTAACAAGCCACAAAGGACTGTCAAAATTCTTGGTAAAATGCCGGTATTTATGGCAGCCATGTTAGCATGTATATTTACTGCTTACACCAGATGGAAAACATTTATTTTTTCCTTCCATTTAAAGTTTTTAAGTCTCTCATAGACAATGCAATATTAAATCTTGCATATGATAAAAAACCGAAATGCTCAGAATGTAGCTTACATGCAGGCAAATCCACACTGTCCTTTGTGAGATAACAGCCATCTTAGCCCCAAACAAAGTGCCTGGTGTCCCTTGCCACTATATATATGACACACAGAATGAGTCGACCAATGGATCCTCATCAGATCATGGAACAAACCTGGTAAGTTTTGGAACAAACCTGGTAAGTAAAGGCAAGTCACAGGTTTATTCAATTTTTTTTACAAAGACTTCCAATGAAGGTCCCATAACTTTGTAAAACAAAGGTGGTACACGCTACACAAGTGGATTGCTCTGTGGTCAGCAGAAAGGAAGAAGATGGTCTTGAACTATAACAACAATGTAAACTTTTTGGACTGAGCAAGCTAATCACCACTTTCTCATCTTGGCAGCTAAGATGTGAAACAGAGGCTCGAAATTTCAGTGCGGACACTTTCTTAAAGCATGCTTAGCATGAGCAACAAAAAAAACATGGCTGCAGCAGTTACAGACAGAAGACAATAACACATCACGGATCACTAAAGGATTCATTTCTATTTCCATATCAGATTCAAAGAATTCCAAGCACAATAATCAGATTTTCAATCCTGTTCTTCACAATCATCTAACATTTTCAGAGGGTAAGATAAAGAGGTACAGTTTCCTCTGATAAGACTGTAAATGAAGGTCAAAGACAATAATGTAAATCAGAACATAGACAACAAAGATGACCAGCCTAATTTCAAGAATCTTCATTCCCCAAGATCCATCTGTACAATTCAGCCAAGACCAAAAACTCCTCTTTTCAAAACCCATCAAATCACCCACAGCATGGGATTTGGCGGCCAAAACAAAACCAGGAGGAATCTAATTTCATAAGATCACAGTTCTTTGAGATTCCACTTAATCAGAGATCAACTGAAGACCAAATCCATTTGCGTTCCCTGCCTCCTTCAAGGCGTGGGCCAGTTGGGATTTGTACGTTATCTGTTCCAATCCATAATGAAATGAGCCATCTCAGAGACTTGCGTCGCCTTTTATGAGAGGACAGAGTGTGTCTTGCGGCTGGTAGAACATAAGCGGTAACAAGATCCAGGCCAGTCTTTTGGTAACCAGGCCTAGGCCAGGTTACTACACACAACAATTGCCCCTCACTGATCACCGGTGCAGCTACAGGTATAGAGTACCCCTGGTAGGAGTTCGAAGACTTAGCTGTAATTTCAGCACCAGGGCGAGCAGGGTGGTAAAAATCACAAGCAATTGTCCAATTGGAATGTGGAATAGAGCACTCCCGAAGTATACAGTGTAGCTGATTTTGATCGTGATTCAACTGAGTGGTTGGTGCAGGGTTGGTAACCCTTCTGAACTCAAGGGTATGTATTGATTGGCGAAGCGGTATTTCCCTTGGGAGTAACGTCCCCAACCTTGCATTCGTGAGAGGATTTCAATAAAGTTCTTCACAATGTTATTCAATATGTTTTTTTTTCCGTTTATAACCAATTGCCCCAGAATTCTCTTCATAAACAATTGGTAATGTACAAACATGCATCGTTAACCGAAACTCACACATAAGTACATACAATCTAACAACCGGTATCACAGACAGGTCTTCTGTTCCCGCATTTTCTGTTCCCGCATTTATCTACGAAATGTTTGACATGCTGACAATAATTTACAGAGTTTAGATATTTTTCTGTTACCCTTGTACTTTCAGAAAAAGTCCCCTGAAGAAGGGCAATGCCCGAAATGCATTGGGCTCACATCGATACTATGACATCAATAGTACGAAATTAATTCAAAACAATGGAAACATTGAATATGAGATTATCATTGTTGAAAATTACCAAATAAAGAAAAAACATATTGAATAACATTGTGAAGAACTTTATTGAAATCCTCTCACGAGTGCAAGGTTGGGGACATTACTCCCAAGGGAAATACCGCTTCGCCAATGGTAAAAATCACACTCATTATGGTCTGTAAAAGAGCCTGCCTTTTCTGTTTTCCCAGCCCAATCCATAAGCAGCGCACGCAAGATGAACAGCAATGGTTGATATTTGATGATGAGGAAAACACAAGCATCTACTATTAAAGGGAATTCTGACCATGGCAATGTCACATCCAGAAGAATAGCATTCACACATGCATCAGTCGGTAGGTGGCCACAAATTCTGCACGAAGAGAAATATGGGTCCGATAGGACTGCTTCAGGAAATGCAGAAAAGTATTTTCACAATAGAGTGAGTCCTGGTTTTAGAAGTGCCAGCAGGCTTACCCCTGTTGATACCTTCATGTCTGCCGCCTTGCTCTTCCAAGCAAAGTCCCATGGTAAGCCGACTAGCACGGCTTTCGGTGAGCCATCCAGATCCATTGAGGGTTCAGGAAGCTAGGAAGGTTCCCATCAGCGAGATCACAGGCCATAGTCCTGCGCAGGAGGAGGGGCTGTATCACAATGGGGTCTGTGTAGCAGAGCAGCACTATCTGGAGCACTTCTAGGTGTTGGAGCAGAGGCACAGCCATCTCCTTGTGTGAGAGCAGTCTATGCGGCAGGAGTCTGTGTGGCAGGTGCAGAATCCTGTGACTGACCGGAACAGGTGTAGAGGTAACTTGGTCAATAGGTCGATGCAAGGATCCAAGCTGGTGGTCCACAGCACTTTACAGTGGTGTTCCTGGCAAGCAGGATCTTTTAGGGACCTCCCCAATGGGTTTGAATTGCTGATTTCTGCTCTTGAATCTTCAATTGCACCCAGTATCCAGGCTACCGGTCATAACAGACTCCAGCTGGGCATGTCAGCATGGCATCTTGAATCTTGAAGTTGTTCAGACAGCGAATCAGTTGTTAGCAATACTGCAGAGTCACATCACCATTCAGGTAAAAACAAAGTAAAGCTGGAAACATCAGAAAGATGGATGGAAGTATCGTTGGGTGTCCCGTTATAATTTCATAGGGTCTCCGTTTCATCTTTTGATTGGGAGTGGCTCGAATTTACAGAAGTGCCTAAGGGAGGATGTCAGGCCCCATAAGCCCTGTTTCACTACTTGGCTATCTTGTTTTATACAGTCCCATTAAACCTTTCTACTCTCTGTGAAGACTCTGGATGGTATGTACATTGAAAGCTTGGTTTGTGTCCTAAATCCTTACATAGTTCTTGAACCACAGTCGACACAACGTGAGTACCCTTGTCACTCTCTATCCAAATAGGAATTTCAAACTTATGGGTAAAATCTCTGATCAGTTTCTTGGCTTACAGGGGTTACATCAGCTCAAGAACATGGGTAGTCTTCATCCAGAAAACATGCATACTAGAGCAAGACAAAAGAACAACATTGCGGAGTTTGAATACAATCAATGTGGATGTGGACAAAGGGTCTCGATGGAGATGGGTGGGGAGAGGGGGTATTTTTGAGACCGTTTCTTAGGTTGTAGACTTGGCAAGTGGCACAGGAATTACAACACTGCTTGTTGGGCAATAGAAGGTAAGAATGGAACAAACCGGGGGGTACTTGTGTCATGAATCATGCTGTCTCTGAAAACGTGGGCAACACTATGGTGCAATCAGGCAAAGTTCAGGCATACCAATCTCCCTAGTTCATCTCTGCACACTCCATCATGTCCCTTCATAGTCCTATGTTAACCAAACACTCTTCTTTATCAAGGGCACAGTCTTGTAATTCAGCAAGATCCTTTATGGTGGGCACAAGGGCTCAACAGTAGGTGATAGAAACAAGGAGACCACAAAACTAGGAGACAAAGCAGCTCTTTTGGCGAGCTGATCAGCAATGTATTCCATCTCGATAGCTCATCTTGTGCAGACTGATGAGCCGCACATTTAGCAATAGCAATTTTAGATGGCGTTGAAGGAGAACCAAGCAAACCTGCACGTAGGAGCAATTTTTGACAGAGACTCCAGCAGAGGCGAGGACCCCCCCTGCACCCAGAAATGTCCAAAGTTGTGGGTGACCCCGAAGGCATATTTGACAGTTATTCTGGACTCCATTATATTTAGGATCTATCAATTGATTATTAAGGTTATTTGAACGATCAATATTAAGGTTTCCTTCATCAAACAATCCTGTTTATCCTTATGTGTAGTGCACGTAACCACGACTCTAATGTACCCATACATGCCACTTCCATACTGGTGGGACTTTCTCTAGTTTTGATTCATTGGGCCCCAATTTCTCACTGTTCTCTTATTCACAACTAGGTATGCGGGTGTCTGCCAGCCTTCTGCCGCAGCTCCTCCCGCGGAGGAGGTGGACAGAAGGATAGGAACAGCAGCACTGGCTCTAACAGCTCTACACATCAGTTCTCATGGAGGGATGTAGGAGAGTTCTGTCCCATCTGTACACTGGCTTTCCATGCTTTTAAAGACCCTAAATCACAGAATTTTGGGTCTCCCTGGGGTTTGGAGCTGCTAGATTAATGCGCCTCTTTCATTCATTCATGCATCCATCCACTTGGGTCTGTGCTAATGGTTCCAGGCACTCATCGCTCTCCCCCTCTTTGTGATATTCTAGAGCAGAGGTCTTCAAACCTTTTGATGCCGAGACCCCCCTGTCAAAATGTTTTAGGCGTTAGGACCCTCCTCCTGACAAATGTCTAGAACTTGGTACTCCTCAACATTGACAACTATCGACAACCATAAACGCCCCCAATTCCCACAGCAAATCATTTTTACAGTGGGGAAATATTATTAAACAGTGTTTATCAAATGAAAGATCAGTGAGCGTGGGGGCGTGGTCAAAGGTGTGGCTAAAAACAAAAGGCCTCATTTATGAGGAATTGGCCTTGGGCAGCGCCACAAGTCTTCTTGCTGCGCTGCCGTATGCCAATGTGGAAGGGCATCTTATTTATGAAATATGGTGCATTCCTGTCCTTTCCCACTGCGTTGGCGCACAAATTGCTGCCTAGTGCCAATGCAGGCAGAATTATTTTTGTGCAGGAAGGTGCCCAGAGAGGGTTTTTCCACTTTCTAGGTGAGCTGCAGAATGCAGCACACATGGAAAGAGGGGAAAATACGAGGAGACATCAAAACATTTCTCCTCATTACCCCTGCTGTTGGGAAGTGTAAGGTTTTGGCGCTGCCCCAGGTTTACATGGTTTGGTAAATCTGGGGCAGTGTCAAAATCCATGGGTGTTGCGTGGGAACACCCACCGCAATGCCCATGGAACTCCTACTTGACAGACTGAGGCAAGGCAGCGACTTGCGCGCCGCTGTCTTACTCCATATGTATGAGGGCACTCATAGCCATGCAAGGTGACTTTGCGTCGCCTCATAGATACGATTGCGACAATTGTGCTGCTGGAGCTTAAAAGAAAATGATGCTCTTGTGGCACATTTGCATTTCATTCAGGCAAGCAGGCACCCTGGCACTAAGGATTGTTTCAGGCCCAGCCCAGCCTTTCACAGCACAGGAGACAATTAACTTCAGCTGCAGCATTTTAACCACCCTGTCTTGGTTTTCAAAAGGAAGAGTACATGTTTTAAATTTCAGGCAGAAGTGAGGCCTGGAAATGCGCGACCCCCTTCACAGGACTCCATGGCCCCCCGGGGGTCGCGCCCCACAGATTGAAGACCTCTGTTCTAGAGGTTCCTGATTATACACACACTTCTAACTCTTAAACTCCCATGATTTCCCCCTTATCTACACAGACTGGCTTACCCATTGTCACCTGGCCAGATTACAATTTAGATTTCAGTACAAATCTCTATACAGTCCATAAACACAATCAACATCACGTGACCTAAATATCGAAGTGTGCTAGTATTGTCTGATGTGGTCAGTGAGTTAAGGGCCGGCCGTCCTCCACCCAACGTCTCCCCAGACAATCTCCTCCTTCTTGCCCTAGTTGTCCCTGGGGTTGTCTGCTCAAGCTTTGCTCCAGGCACTTCCTTCGTGGTGGTTGGTGACATTCAAAAATGGTTGGGTGATATGAACATACATTAGAAATAAACGTTAAATAAAATAACAATAAGTTTCACTTACCCAGTCCTACAGCACATCCTCGATCTTCTCCGGTCCCTGGCACCAGACTCTTCCGAATGTGAGGTCCAACAGCAAACTACCTTATCCAACCCAGACACTGCTCTCATGCTGTTAAGCAGCATGAGTGAAGCGTCTGGATTCGCTGGAGCAGACTCCCTCAGCACTCCGAAAGGCACTGGAGGTCTGTGCCTGCTCTCAAACCCAGCTGTCCTTGGTGAGATTTGAATTGCGCATGTCGGGCTGGCCGTAGTAAGATACCAGGCCAAACATGCCTGCACACTTAAAACTGAAGTGGCCACTCTTCATTGATGCCAATCAGCAGCAATGGTGCACTGGCACTGCCCTCGCACTCCATTCAGCAGAGAGTAAAACAATAAAATGATAATAAAATCATGTATTACCATTTTATTTTTCACTCTTTCTGCAGCAGTGCATGTGTGTGGGGGGGTGACTCTCCTATGGAGGAACCGCGGCTGCACTGTCCGCCACGTACGCACCACATTGCGCGCAAGCCAATTGAAGACTGAAAGGGTTGATTAACAAAAGAAAAATGAATTCTCTTTGATTCAGTGAATGACAGATTCGGTTGACCTTGGCTCTCTGAGCAGACCATACTGGAGCAAACTCTGTAAGCAAAGTAAAGGCACAAATTTATAGACCTCAGTATACAGACTTCTAGTGAACTGCGAAATAAAGCAAATACATCATTGATTAGGTCTGAGATCATGACAAAGGACAAAATTGACCTTCAGTTGTAACAAGAATGAAACCTTTTTGCCTGAGCAAGATGAATAACCCCTTCTCATCTTGGGAGTCACAGTGCTAAAGAGAGGCTCAAACACGACAGGCGGGCACTTGCTTTAGGCGAGGCTACCATGAGCAAGAACAGAGGGTTGCGGCAGACGCACTTACACTATCGCTAGTGGAATAACTCACATTTTACAATTGTGACACAATCATAATCATTTAGAAGCCCCTCCCACACTTCTAAATGCTTCTTGGACACCTCCACATTGCTGGATTTTGTGGTGGGGCTTGAAGAACAATGCCCATTTTCATTGCCATTTACCTGCAGGAGGCCATTCCAAGTGGCCCTACTTCAGATGCAAAGTTCAGGTGACCCATTAATCGCTGTAATTTACCTAACTCACATGTGTCCCTCCCTTTTAGTAGGGTTTGTGAAATTTATGTTATTTGCTTTTGGGTTATTATGTGAAATTTTGGCAAAATTGTGGGAAATTTTATGCAAGTACGCCAAAGGTAAGTCTACCATGAAGTTCTGTATTTTAGCATGCGATGCGTCATTGCATCAATTTTTAATGCAGGGACACATTTTGCACTAAAAAAAGTGCAAACATTTGCACGTGTTCCTTTATTCCAGTGCATTTGCGGTAAACTTTAAACGCGAAAGGCACATTCACGGTACATTTTTAACGTAATTATGCAACGTGGAGTAATGGCTTAATTTTTGGAAATTAACTCCAATTGGGTGATATTTTTATAGATGACGTTGTTGACAATGATTTTCTGCTGCCACGCTTTCTCATCAAAAAACCACTCCTTTTTTTGAGTTTTTTTCTATAGCACGAACTAGACTCGAGACATCGGGTATCAGAGCGCTTTACATAAGCACCAGTTTGGTTACATATGGACACATTCATTTTCTGTTAAGCACGGGGGGCCAGATTCACAGAACTAACTTAAGACAAAATCCTAAACTTGCTACTTTTGTTATTCACAGAAGGCATTTAGTAGTAGTATAGTTAGGATTTTGCCTTAAGTCTGTCTTAAGTCTGTCGTAAGTTTGTCTTAAGTTTGTCTTAAGTCTGTCTTAAGTTTGTCTTAAGTCTGTCTTAAGTCTGTCCTAAGTCTGTCTTTAGTCTGTCTTAAGTCTGTCTTAAGTCTGTCTTAAGTCTGTTCTACTACTTTTGGTATTCACAGAAGGTATTTAGTAGTAGTAAAGTTAGGATTTGTCTTAAGTTTGACTTAAGACAGACTTAAGACAGACTTAAGACAGTCTTAAGACAGTCTTAAGACAAACTTAAGACAGACTTAGAACAGACTTAAGACAGACTTAAGACAAACTTAAGACAGACTTAAGACAAAATCCTAACTTTACTACTACTAAATGCCTTCAGTGAATACCAAAAGTAGTAAGTTTAGGATTTTGTCTTAAGTTAGTTCTGTGAATCGGGCCTGGGGATATTAAGTGATTTGCCCAGAATCACAGGATGTTGAGCGTCGTTGCCGAGACTTGAACACGGTTCCCCAGCTTTGAGGTCGACCGCTCTAGCCATAAGCCTAAAGCAGTCCAAACCATTTGGTCCATACCATTTGTGTTGCAGCCATTTCCAGAACCTGTCATTGTGTGCTTTTCATCATAACTGTCTTTACACTACGGTTACTACCCCTGAGGAGGAGTTGAGGGACAGTCATGCATAAAAAATGCATTACTTATTGTCTGATATTACTTAAATCTACATTTTGGAAGCTTCATTTTATCCTAAAACTATTTGCACACGTTGTAGCAGTCTATCATATAATGTGTGTAAATCAATTATTAAAATAATGGCTTGCACATTCACAGTGCTTTCTGTCACAGGCTGGACCTCATAGCACTAAAAATACACAAGTCACTATTCTCCACTGTACAAATCAAGATTTAATTCTGTGTCTCTCTGGTTTCACACAGACCTCTGCAGTGCATTAATTAAAAGAGGTTTCATAAAGTACTATATAGTGCATTTCCCACTGAGTAACAACTTTTTAAATGTATTTTTCATTTAAGTTACCCATTATTTTATATTTAGCTACCTTATGGCGAAAGACCTAAAAGCGAACAAAATATTTTGGGGCTGATTTATGATAGGCTTGCACCGCCGGATCGCCTAATTTTTTGAAGCTTCGGCACCACAAGCGTCTCAATCATATCTATGAGGCAAGATAAAGTCACCCTGCGTGGCTTTGCGTGGCCTCATAGATATGTGGTAAGACAAAGCAGCGCAAGTCGCTGCGTCGCCGTGTCGCCTTACTCTATGTCAATGAGGCGTTTCATGGGCATTGCGGTGGGTGTTCCCACGCAACACCCATGGATTTTGGCGCTGCCTCAGATTTGGAAAACCAGGTAAACCTGAAGCAGCGCCAGAAGCGTATCCCTCCGCACAGCAGGCGTAGCAAGGAGAAATGTTTACATTTCTCCTTGTTTTTTCCTCTGTCGAAGTGTGCTGCATTCTGAATGAGGAAACTGCCTCTCAGGGTTGTTTTTGTGCAGGAAGGTGGCTATCCTGCACAAAAACAATCCTGCCTATGTTGGTGCTAGGCAGCAATTTGTACACCAACGCAGAGGAAGATGACAGGAATGCACCATATTTCATAGATAAGGTGCATTCCTGCCTTTTCACATTGGCGTAGGGCAGCGCATCAAGAAGACTTGCAGCGCTGCCCTACGCGAATGCCTCATAAATGAGGCACGTTGTTTTTAGCCACACCTTTGACCACGCCCCCATGCTCACTGACCTTTGGTTTGATAAATATTGTTTTATTTATTTCCCCATTGTAAAAATTATGTTCTGTGGGAATTGTGGGCATTTATGGTTGTCGATAGTTGCAGCGGCGGCCGGCTCAGGTAAGCGCGATGAGGCAGGGCAGGGGCAGGGCGGGGTGGGGGGGAAGTCGACAGATCACGGAATAGGTATAATTAAGTAAATAATACCTATTCCGTCTTCCATCGGCTTCCCCCGCCGCGCCCTGCGCTACCTCTCTTACCTGAGACGGCCACGGTTGGCAATGTTGAGGAGGACCAAGGGGCTAATTATGATGGCGGAAGGACCACCACCGCAGGGCCGGCGGTGGTGACCGCCAGCCCTGCAGTGGCGGTCCTTCCGCCATTGAACGGATATTTCCCACCGCCAGTTTAGGATGGCGGTGGGAACAGGAAAGCGTCTGCAGCAGACGCAAAGACCGTCTGCCACCAGCAATCATCCTGATTGCCTGGCGGACAGTCCAGGGAGCCCAAAATGGTGGGGGTGCCTAGCAGGCACCGTCCACCATATTAGGATGCCAGCATTAACCGGCCTTTCCATGGCGGCGATGCCGCCATGGAAAGGCATACAGTGTTTTTCCACGGGGCCCGTTGCGGGCCCCCTGGGATGCACTTGGGATGTACATATGGTACCTCCCTACATTGCCATGCCCAAGGTGGCAGGCGGTGCGCGGTGCCTGCCACGTTGTGCATCACAATGCAAAACATGGTATTTTAACATTGCGCATGGTGCTGCAACCAGCAGCACCGTCCGCAATGTTAACCTACGAGGATGCGCCCACCAGTGTGGCGGGCGCATCCTAATACGGCGGGCTGGACTGGGCACCTATGGCGGACGGTCCCAGCTCCGCAGGATTACCGCCCGCCTTCCTAATAGGCTCACAAGTTCTAGAAATTTTTGTCAGGAAGAGGTCCTTCTGCCTAAAAATGTTTTATAGGGGGGTCTCGGCATCAAAAAGTTTGAAGACTTCTGCTCTAAGCGCAAGTCTTGACGGTTCGACCTCCAACACTCTGGAAGTCTGAGCCTCAGAAGGTATTGGGCAATTCCGAGAACTCGGCACTCGCAGCAGCACCGGAAGTTCAAGAAGCAGCGGCAAGTACTTACTACACTCTTTGGGTAGTTGGGTCATCTGAGACCTGGAGAACTGGCCTGTCCCTGTGCTATTAAAGATATGTTCACATGAGCTCCTTTCCTAGCTTCCTCTCTTATCTGCACAATGTTCCACTTTTCCTCTCTCACCCCTGCTCGTCTTCCTGTTTCTTGACCTTTCTCCTACTTTTGTTTTGCGTCTCTCCTGTCCTACCTTTTGCATTCGTGCCACACCGTACTTCAGGCCCCATTTCTCCTTCACCTCTCTCGCCTACTTCAGTCTCCCTTCTCCATCCAATTCTAATATCCCCACCCTTTTGTCTCTCTCCTCCTCACCTTCCATTTATTCCCGCTTCTCTCAATCCCTCCCTAGCATTCTCTCCATCTCTTTCCGCTTCCATCTTCCTCCTTGCCTCCCCTCATCTTTTCTTTAATTCTTTCAACGTTTTGGTTCTTTTTTCCCAGC
This sequence comes from Triturus cristatus, assembly GCF_964204655.1. Classification (NCBI taxonomy): domain Eukaryota; kingdom Metazoa; phylum Chordata; class Amphibia; order Caudata; family Salamandridae; genus Triturus; species Triturus cristatus. The sequence goes on along the minus strand of NC_140594.1, from coordinate 1,129,976,280 downwards.
CTCCCTTCTTGTTCTCTTTTCTCTCCTCTCTCCTCTGTTGTCTCTCATCAGTCGCACACTTTTTCCTAATCTCTCACTCTTCTCTCTCTCTCTCTCTCTCTCTCTCTCCCTCCCTCTCTCTCTCGCTCTCTCTGTTTCTCTCTCCTTTTCTGTTCTTTCTCTCCTCACATGCTACAGCCCTCACTGTGTCTCTTTTGCTGTCTCCTTTAATTGTAGTTTCTAAAATGTGAGATGAGGGTGCAGCGGGAAAGCATGGTTAACTTCCCCCTTCGATGCGGGTTGCCTGGAAACCACATCTCTCAGTTTCAAAAAAGTTTTATGGAAGCAAAGAAAGGCGGAGTATTTAAGTCACACAGTGCCTTTATCCCTTCATCAGTGCGAACTAGAGAACCACCCGGGGGCAGAGGGCGATTCGAGGGCACGGAGAGATTCATGGAACAAACTCTTTGATGTGGTGCAGAAGAAAGTGTAGAGACAGGAAACTTGTTGTTGGCACTATCCAAATAGAGCCAAGGGTATCGAGTGAGTCTCACATTGAGTGGCATCGGACCAAGAACCACAAACACAACGGATTTTGCATCCACCAATGAAAGAAACGGAAGAAAGGGACGCATGCTCCAACTGCAGGGCTGAAGGACCCAAAAAAGCATGTTTGGGTTACATCTTACCTCAGAAACGATACACCCCAGATGAGGAACAGAAGACCCACAGGCAGTGCACATTGAGCAAACCATCGAAGCCCCGTGCCAGAATGTGTGCACCGCTTTGTGTACGAGAACAATGACTTTTCAGCACTTTTGCACAATATGTTCAAAAGAATGTTCAACCACAATGTTCACGAAATATTCATATATTTCAATTCTTCGCATCAATCAATTCCAAAAATCAAAATTAAATATGCAAAATCAATATTGTAATTATAAGAACATTCAGTGGATCATAATCAATGCTTGTAGCTTTATCTGTGAGATCCACGTCTTGTCGCTGCCCTGTGCATTTGGGGATCCACGGTGCCTTCTTCAGGGGTCACTGCATTTAGCAAAATGAAATATTTAGAAGATTCTTCCAATAGTACTTCGACTTAAACATAATCCAAGCGCACCAAAGTAGAACACAACTCCCAGTGCCACCATTGAAATCACTACATTGAACTGCATTTGTGACTTCCTCCGAGCGGTCATGTATACACAGTCGCAGCTGGCATGACTCATGGGTGGGGGGGGCGGGTGGTTGCACGGGGAGGGGGGTCACGTGGGGGGCAGCTTTTAATTTGATAATTTATAAACAATTTAACTTTCCTTCCCACCAGCCAGGTCCACCATAGTCTCTGCTCCTCTACTGCTCTCCTGCCTCTGGCAGGAACAGGAAGCAGGCAGCCAGGCTCCCAGTCCCACCCCCCAAGCCAATCACAAAGCTGCAAGCAGCGCTGTGATTGGTCGGGACCCACTCAGCCAGGGGCTACAGGCCTGGCATTGTTCTCCATGTAGGCTGCAGTGCAGCCTGCATGGAGAAGGGCAGAGTGCGCATGACTGGGTTGGGCGGCCCCAGAGGCCCTAGGTGCCTGCTGCCAGCAGAGGTCAAAGAAGAGTTATGCCCATGACGCTGCACAGGTTTCTTTTAAACAACTTATTGGGGTTGCAAATGCAAAGCTCGTCCTTATTAAAATCAGAAGTCGGAATAGCTATCCTTCTGAGACCCATGGAAACTGTCCTGAATCGCAGAAAAGCAAGATGTTGCTTCCCAGAGAAAAATAGTTAGAGGAGGGAACTAGAGTAACTGTTATATACAATACGGTAGTAGAGGTGGACGAGCCAACAAATTAACAGGGAGAGCCGAGCCAAGGGTCTGTCTTGGCTCTAAGAGCCCATCTTGGCTGTAAGAGCCCAGGCACGAGCTGAGACGTGCGAACTTGTAACATGGAAATTGTGCAACAAATACAATACAAAAATATGATGAAGGCACTTCAAAATTCAAAACACATATTTCTTTAACAAGAGTTTCACCTTAGTGCATCAAATGATATCACTTCATTGAGAGGCGTTTATTAAAAGTGATAGTTTTTAAACATGAACTTAGAAACATCCATGCCCTTGCCCCTCAGCCTGATGACAATACCATTAGTGAACTAAGAAGCAAGTCAGATGTCATGTGCACCTTATTTTACACATAGTAATATTAAAGTTCATTAAGTCAAACACAAGTGAGATTTTTGTACAGGACACATCCTCATATATTTCAAGGTTCTCTTATGTACAAGATGAAAAAATAGAAGGCACTCTAAAATAAAAAAAATTGCTAAGATAACACAAGTTGGTCAGGCAGCTAAGCTGGGATTGATTCCAGGTTTTCTGGTTTCACAGTGTGTAATTCAGCAACGATATTGGAATCCCTTTCTCGCTCCTGTTTGACATCAAACTTTAATGCTTTTTCTTTCATTCTTGGTGCATGAGGTTAAGGCGTGGGAAGCAGGCAGAAGCCGCTTGAAAGCTCAAATCATTTTGTACTTGAGCCCTGGAGCTCAACACCGGGCATCTCACTCGAGCCTTCAGTTGTTCACCCACCTCTATACGTTATTTTGGGTATTCTGTGCCTAAAATAAGATGAGATGCTGCTGCCGGTGTGATACCTTTTTGTATGTGGGGATTATCTCAGCTTGAACTGCTGCTGACAATCTTGTACCTATAGGAGGGGAATCTACCCTGCTGCCAAATGAAGCACATTATGTGCGTGTTTACACACAGGATTGGACAGCTTCAGATGTTGTCTATGTGTGGGAAGCTTGCGTCGTTTCTGGCCAGATCAGTATGTGTTCAGTGGATGTTTGGGAAGCGAGTGCTCCTGCCTGGTGCTGTACCTGCTTTGAGTGTGGAAATCTTGCTATGCATGTGAGTCAAACTTGCACTCATACACCTCAGTGCTGCTCCTTAGACTTGTAGCAAATCTGAAAATGCTGCCTATTTGTTGCATCTAATGGAGGCGTTAAATGGAGCTGACCATTGCCAAGTTTTTCAATGTTACTAATATTAACTATTTTTATAGTAGTCCTACATTTATGTTGTTTGAACTGCTGCTTTGCTTTATGAATGGGACCGATTTGCTCATTGCAAGAGGGCGCTTATGTACAATGTGAAAATATCCGTAGTCCTACACTTATTTCTATGCCACGTTTGAGAGTTGAAAAGTTGGCCTTCACGCACGAGTTGCACTCATGATCAAGGGAACTGCTATTTCTGAAATGCATTGGGTGTGCTGCCAATGCACTAAAAAACTTAGGGCCCGATTCACAGAACTAACTTAAGACAAAATCCTAAACTTACTACCATTTTGGTATTCACAGAAGGCACTTACTCATTTTGGTATTCACAGAAGGCACTTACTCATTTCGGTATTCACAGAAGTTAGGAGTCCTAACTTTAGGACTCCTAAATGCCTTCTGTGAATACCGAAAGCATTAAACTTAGGATTTTTCTCAGTTTAGGAGTAGTAAAGTTAGGACTCCTAACTTTAGGACTCCTAAATGCCTTCTGTGAATACTGAAAGTCTTAAAATTAGGATTTTTCTCAGTTCAGTAGCAGTAAAGGTAGGAGTCCTAACTTTAGGACTCCTAAACTGAGAAAAATCCTAATTTTAAGACTTTCGGTATTCACAGAAGGCATTTAGGAGTCCTAAAGTTAGGACTCCTAACTTCTGTGAATACCGAAGTGAGTAAGTGTCTTCTGTGAATACCAAAATGAGTAAGTGCCTTCTGTGAATACGAAAATGTTAGTAAGTTTAGGATTTTGTCTCAAGTTAGTTCTGTGAATCGGGCCCTAGATTTTTCAATCCTGGAGTGGTTGTGTTATTCTGTGAACAAACAGAGTTTGGTGACTGGAAATGACGTGCCCCACACCTGTTCATGTGCTGCAGATCGGAGCATATAAATTCTCCCTACTTCCACGGACAGGGTAATTCCACAGTCATACGCACATACACTCATCATACGATAGGGCCCATCACACTAACATTCATTCTATTACTCTATCCACACTGAATATACGAGAGAACTCCTAAATCAATCTGCATCTAAACTGAGGTCAATGTATCCTAATTGATTTGTCTCGAGTCATGATTTAAACAATAAGAGCACATTTGAGATCTCAATAAATTGACAAAGAAATAACCACCCGACTCTGTGATTCAAACAAAAGGTTATTTTATCTAAATTAGTTCAAATGAAAGTCAATCAATAGCAAAATCATTATTCTCATAGTTACCTATTCTAGCTATATGTCGTATTTAGGTCAGGACAGGTCTCTCAGTAAAGTCTCCCGAGTCGCCGTCCTCTCAATCAGCGTCGATCCTCTCGAGCATAGGTTCGGGAAGAAGTGGCCTTAGACCCTCTCTAGTCTAACAATATTTATAGCAAAACTTGCACATTAAAAGTTACAAACAGGCTCTAAACGTCCGTTGAGCAGAGCGAGCAGGAAAGGATGTTGACTCGCAACATTTAGAAAAAACCTCTGCTCTCAAATATCTCAAAAATAAAAACACGGAAGAAGGAAGCACAAACTAAAATCTGCAACATCCATGAATGCTCTTCCCCGGACTCATAGTGAAGCCACCGCAAGTTTATCAAATGTTCATTGTGGCTCTTATTCTCTCCCAAGGATAACTGGCGTCGAGCCCGGAGCTGCAGTCCACACGGAAACTTTTAATACAGACAGAGGCCGAGGTCAGGTTTTCAACCATATTCAGCGAGGCCTCTCTTCGTATTTCATTTACTCAAATGCAGGCTGTAAATATCGGCCATCTTTCAGTAGGCCAAAATGGACCATCTTAATTAAAAGAAACACAAAACAACGTTACTACATCGTATTGATTATACAGTGTTAATTCCCATTAAAACCCTTATGTGTATGTATTTATCTAGCCATCTGCGACATAAAGAAGCTTGAAAGCGTATTATTTAAAAGCGCAAACACATAACAAATAGCACTTTAGCCACACATATTTAATTAATTTGCTCACCAACTTAGTTCACTTATTAATTAAGCCATGCAATTGCAATCCTGCGTGTAATTCTTTCATTAGTAAGGTTGATTAGTCAGAAACTCGACATAATTAATATCTAGTAATTAATTATTAGTAATTTTAATTATGACATATAAAAATATAAGCTGATGTTCCGGTTTAAACAGAAAACCCTGCTCCAGCAATCCCCCCTTTGGTGATATATTATCACCACAAAAAAACCAACCCAAAAAAAAAAATTTTGTTCTCATTTCTTAGGAGAAATTCAAATGTCTTTTTGTGTAACATTACACACCAGTCTCTCTTTCATCATCTCGTTTCGATTCTAGGTACACACTCTTCCTAAATTCTTCTAATTCTATTTCTTGTGGGTCTCTCTTTGACCTCTTTTGTCTCTTTTCAGTATTTTCTTTTATTATTTTCTTTTTCCCTCTCCTGTTTTTACAACATAAACACCCTAATCTAAGTATCAATAAAGCAACAATCACACATGTCAATGGAAACAATATCTTACCAATTATGGTACTACCTATCTTAGCAATAAAGTTCTTAACAGCAATCATCTTATTAGCCATTTTAGTCCAGATACTTTCAGCTTCCAGTGGTACTAATTCTTCATGCAAATCAGTAATATTTTTGATATAGATCTTCAGATCTCTGCTTTCGTCCGGAATATAAGTGCAACAATATTGAACTTTCAGCATTCCACAGACTCCACCCTCTTTCACCAATAGAATATCAAGGGCAAGTCGATTTTGCATAGACATGGCGCGTAAGGCAACCGTCTCTGTATTCACTGACAGAAACCCTCCAGCGGTGCTTGTCGATAAGCGATCCACCACTGTTGACAGCCTCCGAATTCCATATGCGTTTAATGAAATTCCCACTGCTGGAATCAAAGCTCCAAAAATATCTCCTACAATTTCTGACCAAGTTTCTCTCTTAAAGCGTGTTAGTAAATTAATTTGTTCTACATCTTCTATCTTATCTATATGAAAAATCTTTGGAAAGACCAGGCCAACATAACATGTGCCATACCAATGGTCAGGCAACCTGTAATAAGCCTTATTCCCACAAATATAATACACTCCCGGGAAAACTGGATCTTCTCCACCTTTAAATCCCCATCCCGTTGCAATAAAGTATGTATCATGGCACTCACTAGTCCCAACAAAATAACTATCATATTGGGATTTCCTTCTGGTAATGCATAGTTTACCCTTCTGTGGTGCATCTAAAGCCAAAGTTGGACTGGCCCCATTCTTCAACTCCTTTCCCATCTCAATGTCCCATATTGTCTCACTCATTTTATATCCTCCTGCCTTTTCATACATGCTCACTCTTCTTTTCTCCACCATGTCTAGGAAAGCCTTTTCTTCTTCCTTCAAACTGCAAGTTAAATTGTTTTTAAAAATGTAATCTAATGTTAATTCTTCTGTTTCAATAAAAATCTCACCAAAAAAGTTAGCTTCTTTTTTTTTTTTTTTTTATTTATTTATTAATGTTCCACAGAGATCCACAATAGAAAAGCAATACAACTGAATTTATACAAAAAAAACAGAGAAAGAAAGAAAGAAAAAAGGATTTTTAGTCAGATAAATGATCAATAAGCGGTTGCCAAATAACAATACCAAATTTCTTTTTGCGTGGTTTTTTGAGCCTATACATACTGATTTCTAAATTATACAAGTTAAATAATTTGGCCCGCCAATGATCAAAACTCGGAGCATCAGGTTGTAGCCAAGCAGTTGCAATAGATAATCTGGTTACAGCAGCAACAATAAACAAAAAGTATCGAAAATTAAATAAGCTTTGTCCCTCAGATAGCTCTCCTCCAATCCCTAATAAAATCCAGCTTGAAAAAACAGACACTGGTTTACCTAAAATTTGAGACAGAAAACCTTCAATTTGATTAAACCAGTGACGTAAAGAGGGACAGGAGTAAAAAATATGTAAAATATCGGCATTAGCCAATTTACATCGGAAACAGACTGCTGAGTTAGGAAATTGGGAGGAATTGCCCCATTTCCCGATAACCGCAGGAGTGCGATACAAATTAAACAGGGTTTTAAAGTGCTGAGCTTTTAATGAGGCAGAGTACAGAGTCCTGTGGGCAATAATAATCGAGTCCTCAACGTTGATGAGAGGAGATGCCAACCATGTTCTCCACTTCAAATTAATTTTCTCCAGGTCATCTACTCTCGAGTCTAATAGTATCTGATAAATAGAGCCGATTCGTAACTGAGAATTTATAGCATCAATAATACGAATAGAGACTAATTGAGAAGTATGTTTGTGAAGGAAATCCCGGATCTGAAGAAATTTGAAAAATTGATTGTTGGCTAAATCAAATTTCTTTCTAAATTCATCAAAGGAAAGACAAGAACCCCTTGCAGAAACGAAAGCCCCTAGCCGTGAAATCCCCTTAGAATACCATTGTCGACCAACTGAATCATAAAAAATAGAGGGAAGAAGATGTGGAGCAATTAGGGGGGTATAGATAGTATATTTGGGGATGTGAAACATTTTTTTAAGAGTTTTCCAAACAGAAAAGGCAGAGGAAAGTATCTTAAAACGAGTGCGCTTATAGTAGCTGCCATCAATTTCGATTTGTAAACAATTTTTGGCATAGCTACCGAGTGCCATTTGATAGATTGAAGGTGCTTCTGCCAAATTATTAACCTCTTCCCCCGTAAGCAAGATGCGCATCTTTAAGAGTAAACAAGAAATTTGATATAATGCAAAATCGGGGATTCTCCATCCCCCGCGATCAAATGGTAGTGTCATCCAGCGTGAAGCTCTCCGAATTCTCCCCGGGGCCCAGATGTATCTTTCACAAAGGGATTGCAATTGTTGGATCTGATGCTTGGAAACCAATAAAGGTACGGCGCGAAAAAAATAAAGTACTCTTGGAAGAATAACCATCTTTAAAAGATTAGATCTACCTACAAGCGTAAGATGTATGCTCTGCCAGGATTCCAGCGTGGATTTGGTTTTGTCTAGAATATCGTTCCAATTAGCAGAAACCAAATCGTCCAAATTGGATCTAATCTTAATTCCAAGATACACCACTTCTTCAACTACCCTGGAATCGGAGATCGAGGGTAAATTCAGAGAAAGACATTGAGTCTTGGTAGAATTTAACTTGTAACCAGAATATCTACCAAAAACAACCGCAAGATGTTCAATGACTGGAAGAGCAACTTCTAAATTAGAAGTGATAACCGTAATATCGTCTGCATAGGCAAGGACAATATATGGGAGATTCTGGGTTACAAATGGGGGGATTTGGGCATTCAACTCAAGCATTTTCACAAAGGGGTTAATGTAGAAGGCAAATAAGAGAGGAGAGCAGGGACATCCCTGCCGGGTCCCCCTGCAGATTTTAACCACCTCGGATTTAATTCCCATTGTACAGATCCTTGCCGTAGGGGCTCGGTAAAATATCTGAAGAGCACGAAGAAAATCGACGCCAAATCCCATGCGCTTCATTATTTCCCAGAGGAACAGCCATGCGACCCTGTCGAAGGCCTTCTCGGCGTCGAGCAGAGCGAGGCCCAGAGGTCTGGATTCGACCTGCGCGACGTCGAGGAGAGCAACAACCCGGGCGACATGGTCGACTGTACCTCGGCCCGGGACAAACCCATGCTGTAAAGGTGAAACCAATTCCGGGATAAGCGGTGCCATTCGATTAGCGAGAAGTTTTGCGTACAGTTTCCCGTCACAATTGATCAAAGAGATCGGACGGTAAGACCCTGGTTGATCCGTAGGCTTCCCTTTTTTATGAAAAATGACGATATGTGCTTCATCCCAAGAATGGGGGGGAGATCCCTGCCTGGCCGCCTCAAAAGCACATAGCATATCTTTCCGAACTTCAGAAAAAAATACCTTATAAACCTCCATCGGGAGAGAATCTGGCCCAGCAGCCTTGCCTGAGGGCATCTTGAATAATGCTAATTCTATTTCTTCACATGTTACCGGACTTTCCAATCTTTCGGCATCGGCTGGATCCACTTGTTCCCAATTCAATGCCGGAAGCCCGAGATCGGCTGGAAGATCTACAATATTCGGTTGGGCGTATAAGTCGGAGTAAAAATGATGGAAAGCCTTCACAATAGACTGTGGTTCATGAACTAATAGACCCTGAGCATTGTAGATAGAATTAATCATTGAAGCTTGTTTTTTTGCTCGAATTCTTTGAGCCAAAAATCTCCCAGAGGATTCACCAAATTCGTAGAGTTGCCTCCTGTAAAGATGGTGTTTGAGTGCGATCTCCTGTGCCCAGACGAGGTTAATATTAGCTTTACACTGAGCAAGTTTATCCAGACTTGTTTTAGGATCAGCTGCTTCCCGTAGCTGAATAGCTAAATCCAATTCAGCGTTTTTCAGAAGAGTAAAAAGTTCTAGCATTTTTTGTTTACAAGATTTTTGAGCAAACAGACCGAAGCTAAGAACCTCGCCTCTGAAACAAGCCTTAAAGGCGTCCCATATCCCCGCAGGGGAAGCAGACCCACGATTACATAGAAAAAAGTCCTGAATCCATTTCTTCATATGTGCCAAGAATAAGGGGTCATATAATAGTTTCCTATCAAAAGAGAAGGTCTTGATACCTTTTGACATGGGAATGTTAGATAAAGATATGATTACTGGGGCATGATCAGATAAAAGTCTCGGAAAGATTTGGATTTGAGTACTAGGGGCCCAAGCAGCTGGTATAAAAAATAATCGAATCGGAACAATTTATTGTGCGGAGGGGAAAAAAAAGTGTACCCAGGTTCCTGTGGACAAATCGTGCTCCAGGCATCTACCAACCCGTGGTCCAGAACCAAATTCCTAAGAGCTTGAAAAACTTTAGGTTTGCGACCTTTATATGAGCAGGAAGGGTAAGTCCAATTACTGGAAAGATTAATGTTCAGATCCCCACAAAGAATTAAAGGTGAAGGCCATAGAGCTAGTTCCCCGTTTAAAAAATTAAAGATACTTGGTTCGTCCAAATTGGGGCCATATATAGTACATAACGTAAAGCTAGTCCCCCCAACTGAACATTCGAAAATAGCCCAGCGACCTAGGATATCCACCGAAGAGCGACCTAGAGGGACTAAAGAGGGTCGAGCTAAAATAGCGACGCCACATTTTATATCGGATTGTTTAGATGTGGCAAGTATAGAATATCCTAAGTCAGTTAACTTCTGCCTATGAGTCCAAGAAATGTGGGTCTCCTGCAAGCAAATAATATCAGGAAGAGTAACTTTCAGTTCTGCTTGGATCTTTTTCCGTTTATCAAAATTGTTGAGGCCACAAACGTTATATGTACCTATTCTGATCCCCTTATCAGCCATAAACCAGCATATTCTAAATAACCAGTGCGGATAAACCTACAGAATAAAACATAAAATATACAATACGAAAAAAACAACATCAAAAAATCAGTGATCTGTGGAACAAGGTGTTTTATGATTTTAAATGTGCCCCTCCCAACCCCCAACCCCCACCCACCACCCACTGAGCCCACCCTACTTGAAGGCATTAGGACCAAGGTCCTGGTGATGGAGAGTGGGAGACGCTCCCTATGGCGCTCCCCCAACCATTCAGAAAAGAGAAAAACCGGGCAAGTAACCATTTAGACTAAACCCAAATTAGGAACCAGACTTGAGTGAATGTAGATACTCCTTAGCTAAAATTTCAGAAAAAAAAAACTTGCTCTCGCCTTGAAAAACTATTTTCAGTTTTGCGGGATTGAGCAGAAATGCTTGACACCCTTTAGCCAAAAAGGGGGGAATCAGCTGGCGGAGCTGCCACCTCCGCACAACAGTCTCGTGACAGAAATCAGGTGTAACAAAAAAATTAACGCCTTTGGCTGCTCTCTTCTGGTTGGGTCTAGCTAAATTATATACGTCTTCACGAGCAAGAAAATTGTTGATAAAGATCAAAATTGCACGGGGGTGTACAGTTGCAGATCCGGAACGAGGAACTTGAGGTTTATTATAAAAAGGAAAGCGGTGGGCTCTTTGGATCTCGATGTCCCAATTCCATTTAGATAGTTCAGGAAAAGCTTCCGCAAAAAGCTGAATGATAAATTGTCTCGTATCACCCCCTTCTGCGCCCTCCGGGATACCCAAGACCCTTAGATTGTTGCGTCTCATGCGATTTTCCAACTCGGAGAGCTTCCAGGTAGCGTCTTCTTTTTGAGCCTTTAGCTCATTGACCAACCCCTTCTGTATTACAGCTTCATCTTCCAACATAGAGATACGGGTTTCAGTTTCCCCTACTCTTATACCAATTTCTGCACACGATTTGTTGACCCGTCTGATAGCATTCTGCAGTTTACGGCATGCCCCCTGCATTCTGGCATTTTCAAGTCTCGCTTCAGCCCTATGTGACAACATCGTATCATAGATAGTCTCTAAGGTAATAGATTTCTTAGGGACTGAAGGATCGAGAGAGGGTAGGGTTGCGTCTATAATACCCGATAATTGGTCCTTACCAGCTGCCAGCGGGTAAGGATGCGTGGTTGAAAATGAATAGTCCCAGACCAAATTCTCCCCTGAACAAGAGGGGTCTTTGGAAGATACGGATTTTGTAGAAAACTCTTGACTATTTGAAGGTTTGCGTTTGCGAATTGTACCATCAGGTGGAACCGAGTTCATATAGCCCCCCAGAAGACAGTTGTCCACCTCACCCTGGCTAGTGGAGCCAGCCTCATATTCAGCCCAATCTCCATTGATAATATCTTCATCCTCATCCTCATCGTCATCGCCATCGTCCGAGGTGGAAGCGTCTGACAGTGAAAAGAAATTGTCCAGAGGTTCTATTTCATGGTTAGGCACAGATTCATGATTGGGCTCAATTCTCTCTCTGTTGTTAATCGTCGATCCTTCCCCGCATCCCCTGCCCCCTGAAAGAGCATCCACCACTGAGACGGTAGCCTTACTTGGAGAGACTTCCTGAGGTGAAAATGAAGGGACTCCAGATCCCATAATGCATCCTGGCGAGATGTCTAAAGCCTGGAAAGGGTCCGTTGAAACTACCAACGGTCTTAAGTCTTTAGCTGGAAGAACTCCCTCGTTTTTTTGACCGGAAGAGTGGCTCGCTTCAAGCACTGACAAAGAGGGGGGAACCGCTATCTCAGCTGAAAATCCAGAGTTCGTGGTTTTCGTTTTACAAGAATTTTGCTCCGTATTTCTCAGAGTTCGTTTCAAGAACAGGGGAGCAGTGTTTTTACCAAGGTTAGAAACAGCAGCAGAGGGAACCTTACCAGCAGTTGTCTTCGCCATCTCTGAAGGAGCTTCTTGCGGAGATTTATGAGTCTTCGGGGCCCCTCCTGGATTGCCGGCAGTATCGTTGCTTCCTCCGGGCTGAATTTTACCAGATTTAACAGTCTTTGCAGGGCCCTTGGCGGCCGGTTTAGGCGGCATCTTCCCACCACCTGCCTGCGTAATGGTGACGGCGGACGAGAAAGGAAAAGCAGGAGAGCGCCCGATCCAGGACCGAAGCACTCCGGCGGCTCCGGAGCGCCAATGTAGTCTACGTGTCGATGACAGAAGGGAAGCAACCGTAAGCAAGATCATAGCTTTCCCTGTCAGTTTTGATGGTTTGGCTCAGGGTCGAGCATATCAGTATAACCACATAACAGGTTCCAAAATCTTCACCATAGCAATTTCAGGGGGGGGGAGCGCCAACAGCCGGGAGCGTTTAACCCAGCTCACTCGGCCGAAGCATCGGCCGCCATCTTGCCTCACCATAGCAATTTCAGGGGGGGGGAGCGCCAACAGCCGGGAGCGTTTAACCCTTCTCTCTTAAAGCGTGTTAGTAAATTAATTTGTTCTACATCTTCTATCTTATCTATATGAAAAATCTTTGGAAAGACCAGGCCAACATAACATGTGCCATACCAATGGTCAGGCAACCTGTAATAAGCCTTATTCCCACAAATATAATACACTCCCGGGAAAACTGGATCTTCTCCACCTTTAAATCCCCATCCCGTTGCAATAAAGTATGTATCATGGCACTCACTAGTCCCAACAAAATAACTATCATATTGGGATTTCCTTCTGGTAATGCATAGTTTACCCTTCTGTGGTGCATCTAAAGCCAAAGTTGGACTGGCCCCATTCTTCAACTCCTTTCCCATCTCAATGTCCCATATTGTCTCACTCATTTTATATCCTCCTGCCTTTTCATACATGCTCACTCTTCTTTTCTCCACCATGTCTAGGAAAGCCTTTTCTTCTTCCTTCAAACTGCAAGTTAAATTGTTTTTAAAAATGTAATCTAATGTTAATTCTTCTGTTTCAATAAAAATCTCACCAAAAAAGTTAGCTTCTTTTGCAGGATTTGGTTTTTTATTCATAGGCAATTGCCCAAAAATATTATCTTTATTAGTCATCTCATAATCTATTTTCCCTAACAGATAGAAACTACTACTCAACACACTACATGAAATCCCATACGTAGCTGGAAGATGATGATAAGTAACTCCCTCTGAAACAGATGCAGGCAATTGCATACAGACGTAGCAATCCCTTACTTCCATTGTCTTTACGTATTCGTACAACAACTTTGAAAAAACATTGCTAGAAAAATCATTAATTGATCTATCTTTATGTATGTATATGTTACTAATTCTAGTTGGCACTACTTTCTGTGAACTCTTCCCTATGTTAGTCATATTCTCAGTATATATTCCAAAAGTGTCTATTGTAACTCTAAAAGTAACTAATAAAGCAAGTACACTCCATAGCAGCATTAATAATCCTGTACAGCAGCAGCACATTCTACACCATCTCTTCAAGAAGGTACATCTACTTTGATTATTTTCTGTGTTAGCCATCTTATTACTTTGGCAGTGTCTTTTGACTTAGCCTCTACTACTCCACTACTGAATCTCTAGAACACTAGATTATTTCAATCTGTTAATTTTAAAACTCTTCTTCCTCTCTTTTCTCCAAGTGACTCCTTTAGTTCACTCAATTTGGATTTTCATCACTTTTTACTTCTTCTTCAGCAACATCAAATTGTATCAGATCTTCAATATCCTGAGCATCTGACTCTTCTCCAATGTCAGTCAAGATAACTTTCAGGATTCCAACAGTTTTCTCCTCCTCAACCACTTCCCTTAACCCCTTCGACGCTCATGACGGAACGGTTCCGTCATGAGCGTCGGTTGAGCTGTGCTCATGACGGAACCGTTCCGTCATGACCACGCCCGCGCAAGCAGCAGTCAGCACCGCGGGGGAATCAGCCCCGCATGGAAGGGGTTAAGGCCCCCTCTGGATTTCCTTGACTTTCTGCCTCTTCTTCTTCAGACAGTGCCACGTACGTCCATTCCGGTGACCTATACTTCTGGTTGGGCTTTCTGATTCTCTTGATCACCTCTGGTTCTTTTGATTCCTTTTGTTTTTCACCCTTTGCTTGATTCTGACTCGACACCTCGTTCACCTGTTCAGCTTTCGATGAATTCGCTCGTGTCAGTCGGTACCTCAGCCTCTTTATCTTGTTAGGCCAAAGATCTCCTTTTACACTCCTTTTCGGTCTCACTTCTTTATTATTTCTTTCTCCGATCCAAGTTCTCTTTCTCAGAACTCGACCCTCTGATTTCCCATTCTCACTCTCATCTGAGTCTGTCTCATTTGCCTCTTGTTCATCAACAATTTTCTTTTGCTCCACAGTCTTCCTTTCCACCGTTTGAGATTTCCCTACCACTGTCCCTCCTCGGGTCTCCGACACGCTATCTTCCTGCTGTCTACTTGTCCCTTCACCTAGCTTATCAGGAATGTTCCCTACACCTCCTCGGGGGTCTTCCGCAATCTGTCCCTCTCTATCTTCTTCTGACCCTACTTCTCCAGAAGTAATCTCAGGTGGATCCTCAATCTCTTCATCTGATTCAGGTGTAGTCTCTGTAGAATTGCTCTTTTCTTTCCTTTTTCCCCCTTTATTTTCTCCACTGCTTGTTGGAACTTCGGGCACTCTTACAGAATCCGAACTCTCCTCTGAGGCTCTCAATGTTTCTCTTGAAGCCTCTCTCGGTAAGAAAAAAGAATCACCTGACTCTCTTTCCAACTCTCTTTCCCCCCTTTCAGGATTCTTTTTTCTTCGCACTGTTTCGGCGTCTGCATCATCACTGGAATCTGATTCTTCAAAATACTCCTTCCCAGTCCCATCCTTTGGATTTGGAACTCTCAGAGTATGACTTGCATGAACCCAGTTCTTCACACCAGCACACTTTACAACAGTTGTCGTAGTCAGAATTACTTGTCTTGGCCTTCCCCACCTTGGAACCAAGCAATTCCTTCTTCTGTGCACTTTTATCCTCACCCAGTCCCCTGGACTCAGATCATGGGCTTGCTTCTTTTCAAGTGTGGTGGCGTCTCCTCCAACCTGGTGAAACACAGAATGAACTGCGTCAGCCAGGCCTTTACAGTAATCCAAAATCATGTCATCAGTTATTGTCATCAATTTGTTGACAGGCACGAATGCATGTCTCATTGCTCGTCCCATCAATATTTCATGTGGACTCAACCCTGTAGTTCTATCTGGAGTAGACCTAACAGTCATTAGCACTAGAGGCAAGAAATCAGGCCATTTCATTCCAGTGGCTAAACACATATTACCAATCCTATTTTTGATTGTGCCATTCATCTGTTCAACAACGCCAGAAGCCTCTGGCCTGTATGCACAATGTAGCTTCTGCTGTATGCTCAATGCTTCACAAATTAAACCCATGAGCTCATTGTAGAAGTGTCCCCCTCTGTCTGACTCAATTGTCACTGGGAACCCGTACCTAGGAATCAACTCTCTTAACAGTAACTTTGCCACTGTTATTCCATCATTTCTCCTAGTCGGATAGGCTTCCACCCACCTTGAGAACAAATAGACTACCACTAGAACATACCTCAATCTATTGACCTGTGGCATTTCAATGAAATCTATTTGCATTCTGGTAAAAGGACCTCCTTCTCTGCCTATTGTTCCTAGGCTCACCACTGTCTTCTTTCCAGTATTGAACTGCTGACAAATCAAACATCTCTGACAGATGCTATCTGCAATCAGCCTGAACTTTGCATTGTACCAGGTTTGTTTAAAGGACCTAATCATAGCGTCCCTCCCCAGGTGTCCCTGGCCATGATACATTCTTGCCATTGTTGATAACATGGAATTTGGCATAACTGGTCTTTCATCTCTATAGATCCAAACATGATCTTTCTCTCTTGGAGCACAACCTGCCTTGATCCAATCCCTCATTTCCTCATCTCCTGCTTCATCCTGCAACTGCTTCACCTCATCCCATGTTTCCAGGACATTAGTAAACATTACAGAACAAAAAGACATTTCCCTTTCTCTTCCCCTGTTAATCAAATGATTGTTCTTTGCACAATACTGTGCTATGTCATTTGCAAAGCGATTACCAAGAGTAACAAAATCATCTCCTTGTCCATGAGCAGCACATTTTACAACTGCTAGTTCTTTAGGCAGCTGTATCGCCTCAAGCAACTTCCCAATCACTTCAGCATTCTTTATAGGAGTTCCACTCGACGTCAAGAAACCTCTCTGTAGCCAAAGTTGGCCAAAATCATGAACCACTCCAAATCCGTACTGACTATCAGTCATCACAGTCACTCTCAAATTCTTCCCAATCTTGCAAGCTTTCGTCAATGCCACCAATTCAGCTACTTGAGCAGATCTAACTCCTTTCAAAGACGAAGCTTCCATAACCTCTGAAACCTTGCACACCGCATATGCTGCACTCAGCACACCTTCCTCTGTTCTCAAACATGATCCATCCACAAACAGCACGTGATCACTCTCAGTCAGTGGCAGATCTCTTATGTCTGGTCTCGGTTTTGTGCAGTAATCAAGCACATCCAAGCAATCATGATCAACATCATCTCTCACACTCACATTTTCAGCATCTGGCAAGAGTGTTGCTGGATTCACATTCACACATCTCTCAAGAGTCACATTTGATGCTCCCAGAATGATTTTCTCATATTTAGTCAGCCGACTATGTGACATATATTGAGTCCTGCTTCTTGTCAAAAGAATTGCCACATCATGAGGTACGAACACCCTTACAGGATATCCCATTATTATACCCTCACTCTGTTCTAAGCTTCTGCATGTAGCAGCTACTGCTTTCAGGCAACCTGGCAAACTCACAGCTACTGGGTCAAGTGTTGATGAGAAGTACGCAATTGGCCTTCTCAGTCGTCCATGTTTCTGGATTAACACTGAAAGTGCACATCCATTTCTCTCACTACAGTACAATTCAAACTCCTTCTCATAGTCTGGCATCCCCAAAGCAGGAGCTTCACACAATCTGCTCTTCAATTCCTCAAATGCTGCCATTTGTTCTGCATTTAGTTCCAATGGGTCTTTCACCTCACTCTTGGTCAATTTAATCAGTGGCTTTGCTATCAGGGAGAAATTACTTATCCACTGACGACAATAACCCACCATTCCCAGAAACATTCTCACTTCTCTCTGGGTCATTGGGGCTCTCATTCCTCTGATAATTTTGATCCTGTCATTGGTCACTTTTCTCAGACCTTTTTCAATATTGTGTCCAAGATAATGTACTTCTTTCTTGCAAAACTGCAATTTGGCTGGAGATACCTTTAACCCTCCATCTGCCAGATGATTCAGTAAAGCTATGGTATCTACTTCACAAGCTTCACGTGTCTTCGATGCCACAAGTAGGTCATCGATATACTGTACTAGTACTGAACTTTCAGGCATGATCAAACTTTCCAAAGACTTCTTTAACAACTGATTGAATATTGATGGACTCTCTGTATACCCCTGTGGGATACGGCACCATGCCAAAATACGCTGTCCAAACCGAAATGCAAAAATTGGCTGGCTGTCATGATGCAATGGAATTGAAAAGAAAGCATGACACAAATCAATTACCGTGTACCATTCAGCATCATGAGGAATCTGATACAAAATCACTGACGGATTTGGCACAATGGGACAGCATGATACCACAATTTTGTTAATCTTTCTCAAATCTTGTACAATCCTGAACTTCCCATTAGGTTTCTTCAGCCCCATTATCGGTGAATTACATGGGCTACTCAGTAACTCTCTCAAAACACCCTGTTGAATCATCTTGTCAATTATAGGGGTTATTCCCTCAATTATCTCTGGTGTCAATCTGTACTGTGGGATATTAGGATAAGTGATTCCCTCTTTCACTGTAATCTTTACTGGATCTACATTATTCATCAATCCCACATCTTCTCCAGTAAAATCCCAAACTGCCGCTTTTACTGTATTTCTCAACTCCTGAGGCAAGTCATCTGGATTAAATACAGCATATGTTCCAACAATCTCACTCTCTCTATTATCTAGAGTCATCCTGTATAAGACATCCTCATCTGGTGTCTCAAAGGCTATTCCATCCGGAGTACAAAAAATTGTGCAATTCATTTTACACAATAAGTCCCTACCTAACAAGTTCACTGGACTAGTGTCACAGACCACAAACCTGTGCATATCTGAAAATTTCCCTATTCTTACCCTTACTGGTTCGGTAAGACAAGTCTTAATCTGTGTATTAGCTACACCAACCACTTGGATTGCTTCGTCCGAGAGAGGAAGATTTCTTATATCTGCTGACCTGACAGTTGATCTCGTCGCTCCTGTGTCTACCAAAAAAGTAACACTTTTCCCATCTACGAATGGTCCTGCCTGGTCTATTTCTAGAGTTGCTCCAAGTATGCACTCTTCCTCCTCTCTTCGGCACCGTCAGTAGTCCCCTTCAGACTCACTCCCTTCGTTCTTTAACCAGTACTGTTGTACCGGGTTTGAACGTCTCGGTTTGTTTACCTGCTCATCATCGTAGAATCCTGAGTCCTGGTTATATTTCTGGGACGCTCTATTCTGCGGCAAGGGCGGTTTTGGCTCCTGATTCTGCTGTCTGACAACCTTCTACTGTTGCTGCTGATGATTACACCCCTCGTTCTGCACCTGTTGATTCAATGATTTATTACCATTACTCACTAATGGTGGATTTGTACACTCGGATCTCCAATGCCCCAATTGTCCACAGTTGTGACATGGGAACTTCTTTTTGGCCTCTTCTAAATTCCCCTTTCCTTTTCCCGTACCATATCTGGGCCTATTTCCTGGATTATTTGCTTGTTCAACCAGCTGTGCTTCTTGTCTTTCTGCAACCTTCACCTGTGCCCACATTGCTTTCTCTTTCAGCTTTCTTTGTTTTGCCTCAATTTCATCACTAAAGTACTTCGCATGTCTCAAGATTTCATCAATCTTTTTACTCTGCCAATCAACTGTGTGCTCTCGAATCCTTTCACTGATTTCAGGTCTCAAGCCATATACAAATCTGTATACAAAATGACTCAAATCCTTATCACCCAGGTGTTCATCTCCACTGAACTGTTTAAAAGCCAGTATCAGCCTTTCATAAAAAGCATGAACTGATTCTTTTGCTTCCTGATGTGTTCGATCTATCTTAACCCAGTCTGTCTCTTTAGGGGGTACCTTATTCTTAAGGAACACAATAACCTGCTCGTACTTCTTCATTACCTCCGGGTCTGGAGCTCCTGTTTTCTGATCTCTCGGGTATTCCTTAGCAGGCCAATCTACAACTATTTTACACTCTGCCCACAAGTCTGCTGGAACAATTATATCAAACAGACTATTCAGGTCAATCCACAGCACTTTTGACAATTTCACAAACCTATCTACCTGCCTATACCACTCGACGGGCTTTTCTCTCAGTCGAGGGAAATCATTCGTAAATGACAAAATATCCTGTCTAGTCCATGGGACATGTACATATCCTCCTCCAGGAATCTCTCTCATAGGATAAGCATCCACTGTTTTTTCTTTTTCTCTCATAGGAAATGCTGAATAAGTCCTGTCCACTGAATCTTCCCTTTTCTTGTACCACCTATCCTTCCACTTTTCCACATCACCCCATTTTCGCAATAAGGAAATCATTTCCTTAATCTGCCCTGTTCTGCCAACATCATTTAGATTCTCAATGTCCTTATCAGAAAAATCCACCCTGTAAGGCTTCTGCAAAGCTTTCACCTTATCCATATCAACTCCCATTTCACTCGCTATTCCTTTCAACCTGCCATGTGTATTCTTGGCCCTCCATGTAATACTCTTGCACATGAATAATAACTCTCCATCATGATGATTTTTTAACATCTCTGTAGGAATTGTTCCTGCTATTAGTTCCTCCAGTTCTATGCGCAACCTGGCTACATCAACTGCCTGTAAATCTTTATCCTTCTTTTGAAGAACCTTCAACCAATCATTCAAATCCTCAGCCGTTATTTCTGTAGATCTTTTCACTGTACTCACTTGTTCTGCCATCCTTTGTGGTTCTAAAATTGATCCTCCTAAACAACCAGTATTCAATCCTGAATTAGGCTGTACATCTAACCCTCCACCACATGTGTCATGTCTCAACTGTCTCAAATGATTTTCTTCCATCCTCATTCCTGACTCTCCCGAAGAACCAACCAAACCATTTCCTACATAGGAAACCGTCAAACCATTTTCACCCATTCTTTGCTTATCAAAAATAGGCATAACCGGACCTATGGTTACAGGCACTGTAACTGCTTCTAAATTCTTGGTTAATTCTCTAATTTTCTCAGTCAATTCAGATGTAGTTCTGGCTAATTCTCTTGTTTTTTCATCTCCGTTTGCACTCTCTCTCTCTCGCTCTCTCTCTCTCTCCCTTTCCACAAAAGAGCTACCGCTTTTCCGATCAGGTGTCGCAATTTCTGTTTTAATGATACGCAAAGTATCTCTTATGGGAGTAACAACTGGTGTTCTCACTTCTGGTTCTGGTCTATATGGAGGCGGTCTTTTGTAAATCATGTCATCCAAGACTTCATCCTCATAATCATTAGCCCCATACCTCCTCAATTCTGCATCAGGTACCTTTACCGTACCTTTTCTCCCTTCTGCTTCCTCAACAGTTCTCATAGGATATAGTCCCTCTGACATACTAGCATCTCGCCATCTCCTCATTCGATCATGATGAGTTTCACGATCATATTTCCTCCCAAAAATATTCCTATAATTACCTCCACTCCTCTGCTTTTCTCGCTCATGCACCTCATCTTCCCATTCCACCAATGCCTCGAACTGTGTCGGCCTTGGTCTAGGCTCTAGACACATCATCTTTTCCCATAAATTTCTCAACACGGCCAGATTAAATGAACCATGTTCCGGGAACGCTAAAACACCATCTTCTTTAGTGTACTTAGCCCAATTGTCTAACCAAATACAGGTATGATACCCATATTTCGCAACCATGAAGGATGCAGGGGTTCTTGTCGGAGGTAGCAATTCGCCTTCTCTAGTTATTATGTCCTTATCCTTGTCGAACCACTTTTTAATTTTACCGAACAAGGATTTCTTCTTCTTTTCCTCCGTTTGGTAATACATTTTCAGGTTTACCACAACCCTCTAGTCCTTTCCGCAACTGTACGATCTTTTGTCTAATGACAGCGCGACTCACACTAACGCACCAATCCTGGAGCGTCTACGTCACCCTGTACTCCTTCCAATCCCTGCGCGGCTCACACCAACGCACCAATCACAGCGCGAGCACTGTTCTAATCCACTGTCCAATCACAGCGCGGTCTTTCTGACGTCAGTAGTCGCTGCAGTCGCTTCTACTCTGTCTCCTGTCACTCGTCTACCCCTCCTTTACAAAGCCTTCTTGGTAGACTCTGTTTCAGATTCTACAAAATCTATTAGTTACAACATATAAACATCTCCATTGTCTGCTCCGCTAACCACAGAATAGTAAAGAAAGGTCTTTTTCACAAGAATCCCGCTTCTCTCTAGAACAGCGCTTACCTCTGCTCCACCACGAAATTATTACTCTCGCTGACACAGTAGCACATCCCTCTACTCTGCCCTTCTAACATGCATCCAATAACTGTTTCCTCTAGGAATGCTCCAAAGAGTCTCACAATTAACTAAATGCTCATACATTCACGCACTTTCACACTAGAAAATGTAGCACATCCACACAGAATCCTGCCTTTCCCGAGAACAGCGAACAGTCTGTCCCACTACAGAATTATAACACACATTAACCAAGCAGCGTTTACCTCTGCCTAGTCCTTCAAACAAGCTCAGAGCATACCTATTACTTCTCCAGCGATAAGCTTTAACGGCGAACCTTACGGATCCCTGGGACTTAAGACCAGAGTTTCACAGATAACCTTTGCTACCATACACGCTCCTCTTATACTGGAAATATGTCTCTAGTAGTAACACACGGCGATGTCACTGATTCCGAACCCAGACAATGCGACGCGCAACTTCAATTGTCACACGCTTTTCCCTGCATACGTACAGGGCCAACAATCCCGTCTTTCCCGAGAGCAGCACTCACTTCCCTCTGCCCTACTACGGAACCGTCACCAGCTCCCCACGTTCCAGAAGCCGTACACACTACATAAAACTTAATACAACGACTTCAACATATAATGTTAGTACATGTATCAACATCAATCAATAAATCAATAAATCCAAAAGCCTATGTACAAGCAATCTATCAGATCAAGACAATAATCAAAACCATCATACTGCTACCAGGAAACTGCTGCAGATCGGAGCATATAAATTCTCCCTACTTCCATGGACAGAGTAATTCCACAGTCATACGCACATACACTCATCATACGCTAGGGCCCATCACACTAACATTCATTCTATTACTCTATCCACACTGAATATACGAGAGAACTCCTAAATCAATCTGCATCCAAACTGAGGTCAATGTATCCTAATTGATTTGTCTCGAGTCATGATTTAAACAATAAGAACACATTTGAGATCTCAATAAATTGACAAAAAAATAACCACCCGACTCTGTGATTCAAACAAAAGGTTATTTTATCTAAATTAGTTCAAATGAAAGTCAATCAATAGCAAAATCATTATTCTCATAGTTACCTATTCTAGCTATATGTCGTATTTAGGTCAGGACAGGTCTCTCAGTAAAGTCTCCCGAGTCGCCGTCCTCTCAATCAGCGTCGATCCTCTCGAGCATAGGTTCGGGAAGAAGTGGCCTTAGACCCTCTCTAGTCTAACAATATTTATAGCAAAACTTACACATTAAAAGTTACAAACAAGCTCTAAACGTCCGTTGAGCAGAGCGAGCAGGAAAGGATGATGACTTGCAACATTTAGAAAAAACCTCCGCTCTCAAATATCTAAAAAATAAAAACACGGAAGAAGGAAGCACAAACTAAAATCTGCAACATCCATGAATACTCTTCCCCGGAATCATAGTGAAGCCACCGCAAGTTTATCAAATGTTCATTGTGGCTCTTATTCTCTCCCAAGGATATCTGGCGTCGAGCCCGGAGCTGCTGTCCACACGGAAACTTTTAATACAGACAGAGGCCGAGGTCAGGTTTTCAACCATATTCAGCGAGGCCTCTCTTCGTATTTCATTTACTCAAATGCAGGCTGTAAATATCGGCCATCTTTCAGTAGGCCAAAATGGATCATCTTAATTAAAAGAAACACAAAACAACGTTACTACATCGTATTGATTATACAGTGTTAATTCCCATTAAAACCCTTATGTGTATGTATTTACCTAGCCATCTGCGACATAAAAAAGCATTAAAGCGTATTATTTCAAAGCGCAAACACATAACAAATAGCACTTTAGCCACACATATTTAATTAATTTGCTCACCAACTTAGTTCACTTATTAATTAAGCCATGCAATTGCAATCCTGCGTGTAATTCTTTGATTAGTAAGGTTGATTAGTCAGAAACTCGACATAATTAGTATCTAGTAATTAATTATTAGTAATTTTAATTATGACATTTAAAAATATAAGCTGATGTTCGGGTTTAAACAGAAAACCCTGCTCCAGCACATGCACTGCAAACACTTGTTCCATGTCTTTGAAGGAAGCTTGCACTGACTGGACCTGGAGTACAACATTTGGTCCATGTATTTGAAGGACGCTTGCACTTACTGACACTGCAGTAACACACTTGTTCCATGTCTCTGAAGCTAGCCTGGACTGGCATTGCAGTAACACACTTGTTCCATGTCTTTGAATGACACTTACACTTACTGGCACTGCAGTAACACACTTGTTTCATGTCTTTGAATGACGCTAGCACTGGCCCTGCAGTACCACACTTGTTCCATGTCTTTAAATTAAGCTTGCACTGGCCCTGCAGTACCACATTTGTTCCATGTCTTTAAATTAAGCTTGCACTGGCCCAGCAGTACCACATTTGTTCCATGTCTTTAAATTAAGCTTCCACTGGCCCTGCAGTACCACAATTGTTCCATGTCTTTAAATTAGGCTTGCACTGGCCCTGCAGTACCACATTTGTTCCATGTCCTTAAATTAAGCTTGCACTGGCCCTGCAGTATCACATTTGTTCCATGTCTTTAAATTAAGCTTGCACTGGCCCTGCAGTACCACATTTGTTCCATGTCTTTAAATTAAGCTTGCACTGGCACTGCAGTACCACATTTGTTCCATGTCTTTGAATGACGCTTGCACTGGCCCTGCAGTACCACACTTGTTCCATGTCTTTGAAGGAAGCTTGCACTGACTGGCCCTGCAGCACCACAACTTGTTCCATGACTTTGAATGACGCTTGCACTGGCCCTGCAGTACCACACTTGGTCCATGTCTTTGAATGACGCTTGCACTGGCCCTGCAGTACCATACTTGTTCCATGTCTTTGAATGACGCTAGCACTGGCCCTGCAGTACCACACTTGTTCCATGTCCTTAAATTAAGCTTGCACTGGCCCTGCAGTATCACATTTGTTCCATGTCTTTAAATTAAGCTTGCACTGGCCCTGCAGTACCACATTTGTTCCATGTCTTTAAATTAAGCTTGCACTGGCCCTGCAGTACCACATTTGTTCCATGTCTTTGAAGGAAGCTTACACTGACTGGCCCTGCAGTACCACATTTGTTCCATGTCTTTGAAGGAAGCTTGCACTGACTGGCCCTGAAGCACCACAACTTGTTCCATGACTTTGAATGACGCTTGCATATGCCCATATATTCAACAGGGCACTATTTGGTTATTCCAGGTCACCGTGCACTTGCGATTACAAAGAGGAAAGCAGACCGACATCACTCCATCAACACAGGCAGATTGCAGCATTCACATAGCTGACACATTTACAAAACACCACATACATTGCCACTGGACATTTAGATTCCACCATTTGCTACATTCCAGGCGAACAAAGGTCTCTGCAACACGAACCAGTATCTAGGCAACTATTGTTGTTCTGCTCTGCAACTTTATTGAGACCTTAGTCTGTAACACAAACATTCCGCGTACAGCGTCAGCCAGCACAATCATACCACTCGGTTGGACTCTGTTTACATTTATATATTTTCTTTAACGGTTGAGTGTCAGAACAACTTATTTTAATTTTTGTAGAGTCTGACAGTTTGGACCAATAGCACGCTGAATGCACACAGCGCGTGTTAGCTCGAATACCGTTTCTTATCAAATGGATTGTATTGGATGTTTTGTTCATTGAGAGATGTCAACTATTATTCTCAAACTGAGGTGTTTAAATGTACATTCATGATACTAATGACAAACTTGAAAATGTTGCAACATGTTTGATTCAACATGTCCGACTCATTGTGCACGCAAGTCCTATTTCTATGACACTTGCCCTTCTTATGGTTTGCACATTGGCTGTTACATTCACGTGATCAAGCTTCTTCGGAGGTGAAACGCGTTGTGAATAAACAGAGATATCTCTCATTGTGCACAAAGTTCCTCGTTTCCTGAGAGCGTGTTTATCGTCGTATACTAGTTAGATATATATATATGCATGCGATACAACTCCCAGCACTTCCTCTCGGCGAACTGACAGAAACAGACCACCAGGACAAATCGAATGGCAATATTCTTTTATTCTTCACTCCTCATCTCCATGACACGTTTCGGGCATCAAGTGCCCTTGATCACATAAGGAGACTGCAGTGCGCCATGTTTTTTTATATGCTTTGTGAATGCAACACCCATGTGATAGTAAACAGTGAAGAAGCACTTTTGTTCGTGTGTAGGCTGATTCAAAATGCATAGGCTAATGTTAACATAGTTTCCCTTGTTTTGCAACACAATTTTGATCACATATATTGGAATATTAAAATATACATGTAAACTCGCATTTATAATGGTGTGTGTTCAAATAAATATATTGAAAAATATATCAATTATTTTAAACTGAATAAATATGTATAAATAATTAAAATATACACATTATCACACATCAATAAATATAAATATAAATAGCGAAAAAATTGGCAAATTCTTTCAACAAGAAAAACATATGACTGCATAAATGCATTTTATCCTTCCAGGTCTGATTGTTTACTATCAGCAATATTACTTTGTATTCTTTTTTACGCGATGTTTAAGTCATGTTAGTATCCGCCTAAATGCTTCTATTACCAAAATCATATGACCTGAATATGTATACATTTCATTTCAATGCACATGCTCTTTTGTGAGCAATTTTTTGTAGAAAAGTACCTCATAAGTATCTGTGCAAAAATTGTGTATTATTTATATACTAAAGTGCCTAGTGCATACTATTTTAATAAATAAATACCCCAAAAGATAAAAAATATAGTGATTTTATCCTATAAAAAATAATTTAAAGGGTGTTTAAAAAGGGGAGAAGCATTTTGTAAATATTTATATATTTGTGTATATATATATATATATATATATGAAATTGAACCTTGTTGTGGAACGTGAAAACGAAAAGGGCAGTAGTGCACCACCGGAGATCTCTCCGGTATGGTCTCCTTGCAACCTTGAAAGTAGGTATGCTACGGAGCAGCAGTGGACGAAAATGGACTTTGTTTCTTGTTTAATTTCAACCAACTTCGGCATCACCCACTGAAGGGTTTTATCACAGCACCACACATCCCAGCATGCAATAGCAATCCACTGAAGGATGGCCACTGGGGGGCCAAAAACTATAAAATGGAAAGGAACTAAATGGTGGTAACTGATTGATGCCAAGGCTATTCCTTTGATAAAAGTCTAGGACGACTGAAACGCGTCAGGACTGCCTACAAAATGAAATAAAATGCGTTTACCTTCACTGCACGGAGTGCAGCTCATTTCTTTCCGTGTAGGAGAGAGTTGTGGAGAATATTATGGGGGCGTGGTGCAGCCTCGAGGATCGCACCGCCAGCAAGAGCGCCGTTTTACTGCCTGAAATTGAACCTTGTTGTGGAACGTGAAAACGAAAAGGGCAGTAGTGCACCACCGGAGATCTCTCCGGTATGGTCTCCTTGCAACCTTGAAAGTAGGTATGCTACGGAGCAGCAGTGGACGAAAATGGACTTTGTATCTTGTTTAATTTCAACCAACTTCGGCATCACCCACTGAAGGGTTTTATCACAGCACCACACATCCCAGCATGCAATAGCAATCCACTGAAGGATGGCCACTGGGGGGCCAAAAACTATAAAATGGAAAGGAACTAAATGGTGGTAACTGATTGATGCCAAGGCTATTCCTTTGATAAAAGTCGAGGACGACTGAAACGCGTCAGGACTGCCTACAAAATGAAATAAAATGCGTTTACCTTCACTGCACGGAGTGCAGCTCATTTCTTTCCGTGTAGGAGAGAGTTGTGGAGAATATTATGGGGGCGTGGTTCAGCCTCGAGGATCGCACCGCCAGCAAGAGCGCTGTTTTACTGCCTGAAATTGAACCTTGTTGTGGAACGTGAAAACGAAAAGGGCAGTAGTGCACCACCGGAGATCTCTCCGGTATGGTCTCCTTGCAACCTTGAAAGTAGGTATGCTACGGAGCAGCAGTGGACGAAAATGGACTTTGTTTCTTGTTTAATTTCAACCAACTTCGGCATCACCCACTGAAGGGTTTTATCACAGCACCACACATCCCAGCATGCAATAGCAATCCACTGAAGGATGGCCACTGGGGGGCCAAAAACTATAAAATGGAAAGGAACTAAATGGTGGTAACTGATTGATGCCAAGGCTATTCCTTTGATAAAAGTCGAGGACGACTGAAACGCGTCAGGACTGCCTACAATATGAAATAAAATGCGTTTACCTTCACTGCACGGAGTGCGGCTCATTTCTTTCCGTGTAGGAGAGATTTGTGGAGAATATTATGGGGGCGTGGTTCAGCCTCGAGGATCGCACCGCCAGCAAGAGCGCCGTTTTACTGCCTGAAATTGAACCTTGTTGTGGAACGTGAAAACGAAAAGGGCAGTAGTGCACCACAGGAGATCTCTCCGGTATGGTCTCCCTGCAACCTTGAAAGTAGGTATGCTACGGAGCAGCAGTGGACGAAAATGGACTTTGTTTCTTGTTTAATTTCAACCAACTTCAGCCTCACCCACTGAAGGGTTTTATCACTGCACCACACATCCCAGCATGCAATAGCAATCCACTGAAGGATGGCCACTGGGGGGCCAAAAACTATAAAATGGAAAGGAACTAAATGGTGGTAACTGATTGATGCCAAGGCTATTCCTTTGATAAAAGTCGAGGATGACTGAAACGCGTCAGGACTGCCTACAAAATGAAATAAAATGCGTTTACCTTCACTGCACGGAGTGCGGCTCATTTCTTTCCGTGTAGGAGAGAGTTGTGGAGAATATTATGGGGGCGTGGTTCAGCCTCGAGGATCGCACCGCCAGCAAGAGCGCCGTTTTACTGCCTGAAATTGAACCTTGTTGTGGAACGTGAAAACGAAAAGGGCAGTAGTGCACCACCGGAGATCTCTCCGGTATGGTCTCCTTGCAACCTTGAAAGTAGGTATGCTACGGAGCAGCAGTGGACGAAAATGGACTTTGTTTCTTGTTTAATTTCCACCAACTTCGGCATCACCCACTGAAGGGTTTTATCACAGCACCACACATCCCAGCATGCAATAGCAATCCACTGAAGGATGGCCACTGGGGGGCCAAAAACTATAAAATGGAAAGGAACTAAATGGTGGTAACTGATTGATGCCAAGGCTATTCCTTTGATAAAAGTCGAGGACGACTGAAACGCGTCAGGACTGCCTACAAAATGAAATAAAATGCGTTTACCTTCACTGCACGGAGTGCGGCTCATTTCTTTCCGTGTAGGAGAGAGTTGTGGAGAATATTATGGGGGCGTGGTTCAGCCTCGAGGATCGCACCGCCAGCAAGAGCGCCGTTTTACTGCCTGAAATTGAACCTTGTTGTGGAACGTGAAAACAAAAAGGGCAGTAGTGCACCACCGGAGATCTCTCCGGTATGGTCTCCTTGCAACCTTGAAAGTAGGTATGCTACGGAGCAGCAGTGGACGAAAATGGACTTTGTTTCTTGTTTAATTTCAACCAACTTCGGTATCACCCACTGAAGGGTTTTATCACAGCACCACACATCCCAGCATGCAATAGCAATCCACTGAAGGATGGCCACTGGGGGGCCAAAAACTATAAAATGGAAAGGAACTAAATGGTGGTAACTGATTGATGCCAAGGCTATTCCTTTGATAAAAGTCGAGGACGACTGAAACGCGTCAGGACTGCCTACATAATGAAATAAAATGCGTTTACCTTCACTGCACGGAGTGCGGCTCATTTCTTTCCGTGTAGGAGAGAGTTGTGGAGAATATATATATATATATATATATATATACATATATATGAAGCAGGAAACCCTGTGTCCAGCATGCAACACAGGAAGAAAACTCCCACTCTCAAAGATCGTTGGCATGAAAAGTTTATTCAAAATGCTGATGCGTTTCAACCTGAATGGTTCCCTTTAAAAACAATGTCATCATAGACATAAAAAAACAAACTTTTAGACACATCGAACACATCGCTTGTCACACAAATTTGAAAGTACAGCATAGCGTATTTCGGGTAAGGCAATTCATTTGTGGAAAAATAAATATATGCACAGCAATATAAGATAACCTGTAGCAGGAGTGAAACTGTGTGAGACAACGCAACCGGTGTCAAGCAGTCAAGTACAGATTCCTTTAGGGGACGGGGCCGTGTGCATTTTCCCAATGGCATAGTTAGTCCTTAATCACATGGTACCAAGAACCAAAATATAGAAAAAAGCCCTGCACCACCAAAAGTATACAACAACTTCTCACACATACACATGCCGAGTGGCTTGATGTTTAAACTAAAGTGCACCAGGTCAAATGGCTATGTCAAAGACTGCAGAATACCTGTTAACACAGAGTTAACAATTATCTATTGATTCATACTCCCTCAATAAGTGATGCACATCTGTTTAAAAAAAACACATAAGAGCTGATTTCAAACTCATGTACATAAATTGACAAGTGGCAGAAAATAGCGAGCATTACATAAAGCATGATTGAAATACATGTATATCTGAAAATACATCACTCAATACTTTAACAACCTGTGTCGTAACCGTGCAAAACCCTGAAGGGACGAATAATAAATCAAAAAGAAAACACATATGAACAATCCACATGGAGTGGTGTTAAGTCCAGAATCTGGAAATTGAAGGCTGGAATAATCAGAGATGAGTTTCATATTACATTTGTCTATCGCACAGACTGAAAGCAGAAAATAACACTATTTAATATCCATGATAAAGCAGAAATTCATCCTATGTGGACATGGAGTTCGTCGTCTTTATTGAGCCCCTCTGGGTGTCTACTGTTGAGTCTGATAAAAATATTCGGACTCCATCTTCCTCAAAATGCGCTCCCTGTCAGATTCTTTTGATTTTGCCAGGACCCTGTCAATACCAAAAAAGGAAATCTTTTCAGTATCATTGGTATGGACCTGGGATAGATAGATAGATAGATAGATAGATAGATAGATAGAAAGATAGATAGATAGATAGATAGATAGATAGATAGATAGATAGATAGATAGATAGATAGATAGATAGATAGATAGATAGATAGATAGATAGATAGATAGATAGATAGATAGATAGATAGATAGATAGATAGATAGATAGATAGATAGACAGACAGATAGAAAGATAGACAGACAGACAGACAGACAGACAGACAGACAGACAGACAGACAGACAGACAGACAGACAGACAGACAGACAGATAGATAGATAGATAGATAGATAGATAGATAGATAGATAGATAGATAGATAGATAGATAGATATGTAGTTCAGATATATAAATATATTCTTGCCTATATGCAGGGCTGATCTTTGGCGTGGGGGAGCTGGGCCTACGCCTATAGTTCCAACATTCAAAGTGGAGTCTGGTGCTCTCTGCGTTTAGGTCATGCAACAGTCTCCCTCCATCCTACATCCAGCTATTCAAGTAAGACTTTTGTTCATTATGTCTTACTACAGGCATCAGGCACGATTTTATTAAGCCCCTTCCCCACCCCCTAAGCCCCGCTAGGCTCACTCTCTCCCCCTAGCAATATCTTGACCTAGGTGCAGTAGGGCTCACCTGTAGGTGACTGAGGTAAGATGGGGGAGTAGTAGAGATGTTTGTGTTCAAAGTCCAGTCATTGGTCTGGTGCCTTGGATTGACTGGTGACTACAAAGGGGGCCCCCATTGCCTCATTTTACTCAGCAGCAGCATCGGGGGGGCACTCTCTGTGAAAAGGTGGGCAATGTCAATGTGTACTTATCTTGATATAGTTCTAGTCGATATTCTGGATTTAATATTTATGTAGGTCGATACAGAAAACTTGATATGTTCATACACACTCTGTGCTGCTGGCTGCTGCTTCCCTCATGTCCAGCCTAGCTAGTCTGGTGCCTATTTTCTGTAGACAGCTCTTTCCAGATGTTTGTGCTTCTATATGCTGTATATTGGAGGAAATCTCTTCCTGAAGTCAGTGTTGGGTTGTTCGCTTTTGTATCTGTCCATGGCTGCCAGCACCCATGGAGTAGGCGTGGGCGAAATTGCAACTGCACTCATTTTTAAAAGAAATATTTACTGGTTTCATGAATTGCAAAAATTTGCAAAATAAAAATATATAAATAAAAAAGAGGGGCTACTCAGCGTTCTTCGTGAAAGAATAAAAACCTGCTCCCTGGCATGATGGACGGTGACTTCACCTGGCAGTAGTCCACCATCTGCCCACTTCTGCCACTCACCTAGTCCCCTGCGGTCATCACTCCGGGCCTGGGTTTTAGGGGGGCCAGGCCCCTCTAAGCCGCAGACCTGCCGTTAATTAAATAACTGACATTGAAAGAGGTCCCTTTTGGGCCCTGAATTCATTACCTTAATGCAGAGGTCTTCAAACTTTTTTAGGGCCAGCCCCCCCTGGCAATATTTTCTAGGAGGCGCTCTCCCCATCACTAAAATTTCTGTAAGTTGGGATTTAGCATCTTTGACAACCTGTTTATCCCAAGGTGTCAGCTGACAACTAATTTTCACAACAGCAAAACATTAGCAGGGTTTTGTAAAGTTAAGATTTGTGCGTTGTAAATCTGGCCCACAACCACTGAACTCATTCAACACCCTTTGATGGGAAACTTTCTTTTGGGGAAAACCACCACAAGGTCAGTGCATGGACCCCCACCTTTCAGGACCACATATATTATCATGCAGCCTGATCTAGCGAACAAGCAGATTGATGGCAGACCTGGCAACCACATTATTCTTGGGGCAGGGTCTTTGCTCTGAAAATACATCTCAATCAATTGAAATTCTCACTGCCATATATGTTTATTTTTTTATTATCATGCGAAAGCAATATAGACACCATGGGCCCTGGTGAGGGCAACGAAAATGGCCTCCTTGACAAGAGCTGGGTATAGGAATACACTGCAAGAATCAGGGTTTAATGGGCTGAAACTATATTAATGCTGTGCAGGAGGCTCCTTGACAGCACTATCACAAATGAACAGGAATGGGTGCAATACTGTAACAAATGGCCTGAAAATGCCGTATTATGGAAAATACTATGGCAAATGTTCAAATGTAAATTTGCCCCAAGCTCTAAAAATGCCTGCATCACAGCAGATTTGCAGACGCTAAACTGCTGTTCGCTAAAATTCCAGGACTCACAGAGAAAAGACTCTCAACTGAGACCACTGCACAACAAAGTGCAAGGCCGCTACGTCATCAGCATTTGCACGGCGCAGTTATGCCCTGTGTAAGACCTCAAAGCGCTCTATTTTTTTTCCCCAGTTTGTTTTTATTTAATGGTTCCTTTTTGTCTGGCTATCAGGGTGTTCCTCCGCCTTTTAGAAAGATTCTCAGCACAGAAAGCATCACCCGGACCTTGAGGAGGTCAACAGAAGTGACTCCAGAATTGTACCTTTTGGTGCGACCCAGAATTAGTAGAACTGGAGTGACTCCGTGGCTGCAATCTGAACGGTAGCGCGTGGTACAGTTTCTGGATATTGCATTCCGAGTCACTAATATTCCTTTCCCTTCTAGTGGTGTTTAAACCCACTCAAGTTTTGTGAACCTTCCCTGTTTCAAGTACGTGTACAGTTAATGGAACTGTTGCACGCCCTGCGTGTGTGTGTATTTATGTGTGAAAGAATATCGGCTTGTCTGATAGTGTGAACACCTGTTGAGTGATAATGTTTGTACAAGTGCTGTGCTGTGAGGCAAAACTCAATTTATGTTTGGCAGTGGTAAAAAACAGAAGTATTGCGAAGATGGTGGAATAAGGAAATTATACTGCAGGAAAATGTTTATGCTTGACCTACCAGTAGTTTCAAATGTCTAGACAGCTGTGCAATGAACCGATGTAAAAGGCGGCAGCTAAGACGCCAAAAGGCACAGCAAGATAAGCTAAGGCCGGGGAAGAAGCGTATGTTTTTTATGTTTCATTTTGTATGAAAGTGAAATTCGCTGCCATTTCCTGCCTTTGTGCTGCTGTGTCTCGGATTAAAGAAATGTCTAAGTTGATGTCTCCACATAGTTATTATTTGCTCTGACTGCTGCCTCCAATCAGAGAGTCCTGTTTGCGATGGCCATGATTCTCAAAAATAAACAGCAGTAAACGTGCTTCACACGTCGGAATGAATGAGGTGAAGGGGAATTCTTTCTGTGAAGCTCGCGCCCCCCCTGAGGTGTTTCCACGCCCCCCCCTGGGGGGCGTGCCCCACAGTTTGAAGACCTCTGCCTTAATGTACCAGGCAAAAACACTGATCGATTTCTAAACAATGTGCAAACTATTAATATAGTCATGTATTCTGTGTCAGCGATGTAGTTTCCTTTATGTTATATTCTAATGTATAGTATTGGCAGCATCCACTAATATACAGAGAGCTCCCTGGAACATGGTCGAGCCCACCCTCACTTTTAGGGGTCAGGATGAACCCGATGATGATGCATGCCGCTACTAGAATGGGTGAGGGTTACTTATAAAAAAGATTTTCTTTTCTTTTTTCCTCTTGCTATTGAGGTGGTGTATAGGCATGACACGTACCAATAACCCTTCGTTAATTTTTCTCTTAAGCCGAGGGATACTTTTATGTTTATTAATATAGTATTGGTAGCAGCCAGCTCCTGAGGTCAGCGTTCCAGAACGGTGGGGAGATGAGATGAGCGAGAGCTGGGAGAAGGAACTGGTGCTGCTGAGAGGTCTTATAAACCTTCACAAACTGTTCCTCTCTAGTGTAGTCCTTAACCCTTTCGGTGCTCATGAGGGAACCATTCCGTCATGTGCACAGGTGCACTAAATCCCTCTGCTGCAAACAGCAGAGGGATTTCCTTTTTTTGGGTGAGGCCTCGGGAGGTGGGGAAGAGGTTCCCCAACCTCCCGAGGCCTGTTTCTTATTTTCAATGTAATGACGATGGCGCACATGGCGTGCTGTTGTCATTACATTGAAAACAAAACCGAAACTTAGTTTCAGTTTCATTGTTTTGGTGCATGTGGGGCTATCTCAGCCCCCGAGCACCGAAGCACTTGGGAGAGGTATCGTTGGAAAGGGGAGAATCTCCCCTTTCCAATGGTACCCTTGCCTTTTTTTATTTTACATAGTTTTATATAGCGCGAACTTGACCCAAATCGGGTATCAGAGCACTTTACAAAGCACCAGTTGCGTTACATGAGAACACATTAATTTTTGTTTTTTTGTTAGGCACGGGGAGATTAAGTGATTTGCCCAGAATCACAGGATGTTCAGCGTCATTGCGAGACTCGAACCCGGTTCCCCAGATTCGAGGTCGACCGCCCTAGCCGATAGGCCATCTCCTCTCCCCTCTGCGCCGTGGATCCCTGCTTGGGGGTCAGCCCAAGAGGGCCCCGGGGTCGGGCAGACAGCACCCTAGACACCAGGGATTCTTTTTTTATAAGCTAGGGGTGGGGGCCGCCCAGAATGGGCATGCCAGTGCCCTAACCCTACCCCCAAAGATGGCAAAATACTTTTTGTCCCCCCAGGAGGCAGAGGAGGGCAATAGCCCAGAAAGTCCACTATGCGCCAGGGATTTTTTTTACATACGTTAGAGTGGGGCCTGCCCAGAATGGGGATCCCAATGCCCTCACCCCAAAAAAATGCTAGTCTTTCTGCCCCTCTGGGAGGCAGATGGGGAAATAGCCCCTTATCTGCCCCCCGAGGAGGCAGAAAGTCCATTAGGCACCAGGGATTTTCTTTCTTTTAATGTTCGGGGTGGGGGCTGCCCAGAATGGGCATGCCAATGCCCCCACCCAACCAAAAAATGCCACAGCCTTTCTGCCCCCCCAAGAGGCAGATGGTGGCAGTAGCCCCTGATCAGCCCCCCTCCCGGGTGGGGGACATAAAGCCCATTAGGCACCAGGGATTTTTTTTTATACGTAGGGGTGGGGCTGCCCAGAATGGGCATGACACTGCCCCACCCCAAAAAAATTGCCACAGTCTTTCTTCCCACCCCCTGGGAGGCAAATAGGGGCAATAGCCTCATATGTGCCCCCTAGGTGGGCAGAAAGCCCACTAGGCACCAGGGATTTATTTGTTTCAAAATTCAGGGGTAGGGGCTGCCCAAATGGGTATTCCAATGCCCCCACCCCTCAAAAAGATACCACAGTCTTTCAGCCCCCCCAGGTTGCAGACGGGGGCAGTAGCCCCTGATGTGCCCCCCTGGGGGGGCAGAAAGCCTACTAGGTGCCAGCGATTATGCTGGCATTTTTATAGGTAGGGGTTGGGGCTGCCCAGAATGGGCATCCCATATCCCCCCCAAACAATTGCCACAGTCTTTCTGTCCCCCTTGGGGGCAAATTGGGGCAATAGCCCCTGATTCTCTCCTCCCCAGGGCAGCAGAAAGCTCACTAGGTGCTGACTTTTTTTCAGAATGTGCCTATTTGTGGATTTTGGGTCTAAGCGCAGCCGGCACCCAAGGAAACCTTGCAAACCTATACATTTTTTAAAACTAGACACCCAGGGGAATCCAGGATGTGGTGACTTGTGTGGCTCTCACTAGTTTCTGTTACCCAGAATCCCTTGCAAACCTCAAACTTTGTAAAAAAAAACACATTTTCCCACATTTCTGTGATGGAAAGTTCTGAAATCTGCGTGGGTCCACAAACTTCCACCCACCCCGCATTAGACAAAGTCTCTCGATAAAAATGGTACCTCACTTGTGTTGGTGGGTCAAGTACCCATGACAGGCAAGAGCCCAAAACATATTGTGTAGACATCAAAATTACCTCTCACACATCGACCGGGGTTTGCAGGAGCGGGCACCTGGGTTTTTGACCCTGGGATCAGCAACCATCTAAGGAAACCTACCAAACCCACATATTTCTGAAAACTAGGCAACCTGGGAAGTCCAGTGAGGTATGGCTTGTGTGGATCCCCCAACGTTTCCCTCCCTAGAATCCCCTGCAAACCTCAATTTTAGCTGAAAAAATCACATTTTCCTCTCTTTTCTGTGTGGGAAAGTTGTAGGATCACCGAGCTGACACAAATTTCCTACCACCTAGCGTTCCCTCAGGTCTTCCAATAAAAATGGTACCTCAGTTGTGTGGGTAGGCATAGTGACTGCAACAGGAAATGGCACAAATCTTACTGTGGAGACTTCAAGATTCCCTTATCATAAACCTACCTGGTTTAGCGGGGGGCACCTGCTTTTTTGGCCCGGGGCTCACGCCCATCTAGGGAAACCTACCAAACCCACACATTTCTAAAAACTAGACACCTAAAATTATATCCCTCACTTGTGTGGCTGTCCAATGCAGAGCAGTACAAAAGGGGGTGGTGATGGACGGAGCATCAGAACCAATCAAACACTCACACCCAGTCAACAGATCAGGGTTTGATCCATCACCGTTCTTTAGCCCACTCTGCCACCCCAGTTCAGACATGGCCATATGCAAATCAGTCTGACCCTGTGCCTCATGGGAACAGTCCAGCCCGAACTGCCAAGCCATGCCTTCCCTGGACCGGAAACAAGCTTCCTAAGACCGGTTTCTGGCATTTCAGCCGTCTTCAGCCAGGCTTGCTTGAATCCAGTGGCAAAGTGAGCAAGGGACTCACGTCTGAGCATACCCTGCCAACTTATGGCGAACAAAGCAGTACAAAAGGGGGTGGTGATGGACGGAGCATCAGAACCAATCAAACACTCACACCCAGTCAACAGATCTGGGTTTGATCCATCACCGTTTGGCTTGTGTGGATCCCCCAACGTTTCCCTCCCTAGAATCCCCTGTAAACCTCAATTTTAGCTGAAAAAATCAAATTTTCCTCACTTTTCTGTGTGGGAAAGTTGTAGGATCACCGAGCTGACACAAATTTCCTACCACCTAGCGTTCCCTCAGGTCTTCCAATAAAAATGGTACCTCAGTTGTGTGGGTAGGCATAGTGACTGCAACAGGAAATGGCACAAATCTTACTGTGGAGACTTCAAGATTCCCTTATCATAAACCTACCTGGTTTAGCGGGGGGCACCTGCTTTTTTGGCCCGGGGCTCACGCCCATCTAGGGAAACCTACCAAACCCACACATTTCTAAAAACTAGACACCTAAAATTATATCCCTCACTTGTGTGGCTGTCCAATGCAGAATCAGCTTAAAACGTATTTCTTTTTAAATGTAGCGCTTAGAATTCACGGTACTATACCCTAAATCTATATTTTTTGGGCTCATCACAGGCCATTGGCCCACCCACACAAGTGAGGATGTTGAGCGTCCTTGCCGAGACTCAAAGCTCGAGATTGCCTGCTCTAGCCATTAGGCCACATACTCTCCTTTCTTGAATGGTAGGTGTTGTTTGATCAATTGTCATGGAGAACCTTAGGCTCTATTCGAGATACTAAACCGATAGTTCAGTACTATCTGCTGATATCTAAATCGAATGTTTGTTAGGCCAAGCTCCAGCCTTAATGCGCTACTCACAGAACCTCTCAGTAAGCCAAGCCATTTTTTCCAAATATTTATTTCTTTTGGATTTGTTTTATGCTTTGTTCAGGGAAGATTTCATATCCCTACAAAAATAAATGATATACTTTGACATTATTAGACTCACTGTGAACGTCAATAGTCCTGTGACCTAGTGCTGAGTCGATCATCTTGAATGTCCCGGCTACTACTTTCACTCTCTGTGCTTGTTGATCGATGTGTGACTTAAAGTTTAAATTGTACTTAACAACCAGGCCTAAATTTCCATACTCAGACTAATTTTCTAATTGTTCACCCATTAGCCACCGATGCAATTTAGATTTCCGATAAAATAATTATTTTGTTTATGAGACATTAATAATTAAATCATTCCTTTCACAATATTCTGAAAAAGCATATGTCTGTATGGGCCAACTGGGGCGAGGTACAGTAGGATTGGGTCATAAGCATAAAAAATTGACAAGATGGTTCAATCCCTACCCCAATTTGAAGCGAATGAGCGGATCTGTCTTAATGCTTCAGGGGCATCTACAATATATCTAAAGAGGAGAGGTGCTAACATACAACCTTATTTGAGCCTGTTGGGTATGAGGATTTAACGAGTCAGAGAGCCATTATTTCCAACTACCACTTGCTTCTAGGCACCCTCATGTAATTGCATTATTCGTTTCAGTAAGACTGGTGAGATGTTCCGGTTTAGCATTTTTTCCTATAAATGTTCATGATTTATGGTGTGAAATCCATGGATAAATCAGCGTCATTGCATAAAAAGGTGCCTTCTCTTAACAGTAAATTCCTCAGCAATCAATTTTAATGCAAAACACCTTTCCACTGCTGAGTAGCTTTTCCTGAAACCCAGTTGGGTTGTAGGTGAAATCGCTTCATTTCTAACGAATTTCTCTTGGGATTGCAGCAGCTGCTTTGCTCATATTTTGCTGGGCATATACAACAGTGTCATCATGC
Organism: Triturus cristatus; assembly: GCF_964204655.1. Classification (NCBI taxonomy): domain Eukaryota; kingdom Metazoa; phylum Chordata; class Amphibia; order Caudata; family Salamandridae; genus Triturus; species Triturus cristatus. The sequence continues at coordinate 1,129,937,001 of NC_140594.1, read as the reverse complement.
CATAATTTATTGCTGATGTCCATAAACCTTCTTAATATATAGGGACCCTTATGCTGTCCTTCCAAGACTCTGAGATTTTGTGACCCTTGATCATGGATACAAAGACTGGAAAGATCAAAAGCCCATTCGTATGGAGCTGACCTTAATATGCGTGCACACAATGCATCTGGGCCTTTGGCGGGTGGTTTTCTTATGCTTTTGATACTTAGCTGAACCTCTTTTGCAGATGGTGTTAGATCCTCCAGATCAGGTTGATTAATAAGGCTCTCTCATTTTCGTGTAGACAGCAATGGGATCTGGCTGTTATTACCCTTATTTTTAACTCCATAGAGCACAGTCACGTAGTTACACCGCTCCTACTCTGCACCTTGAGGGGCTTCCATTTTCTTCCATCCCCCCAGTATCTTAATTACAATATCTCAGAGCAGTCAGATTTTTAAGTCTGAGAACTGCTATTGCTTCAGCCCGTATTTTCTCTTTTTCTATCCACGAAAACAATCTAAGAATTTACCTGTACTCCTTTCTGTCTTGTTTAATTAGATGTGCTGTAATTTTTGGCTTACTTTTGAAAGCCTCCATTATATTCCTGTTCAACTGCACTCTTGCTTTTTCTTTTTGTGACCACTTTCTACTCTTTGGTCGGTCTCCTTCCTTATTCGATGCAGAGGCAATTTGTCTAATAGTGCATAGCAATTTATAGCTTTATTCGAGATAAAAACTCATAAAAGCATAAGACATACATTACATAAGACATACATTATATATCTCTTATAAAAATAGTGCATAGCAATTTTCCATATTCCTCCAGAAGAAGTTTTCGATAAATCTCCTCATAGGAATTCAGAAGGTCTCCTATTATTTCAGCTTTTTCCCTTTTCACTGCTGAAGACCATACGATTATCCGGTTATGATTGCATTGTATTTGATTGCTGTTATACCACTTTTCCCTCAATTGTAAAGTATCGAATAAAGTTAGATGCATTTACTTTTGGTCCCTTCAAAGTGAGTTTCCGATCTCCATGTCACGTATGAAAGAAACATATTTAGTGGAAATTACAGCATAATCTACAAGTCAAATTGTGTTTCTCGGGTTGATCACCCTTGATCCTTCCATTTAATATTCTGAGATTTAATGTATCGACCACATTATTCAATCTTTTCCCTTTGTGGTCTCTCAGAGATTCCGTTAAGATCTTCCCTAGATTGGACAGACACCTCTCTTTTTCTTTTTGAAACTTGTGCAAGGGCAGAAAACTCAGCACTTTTGCATTAAAATCTCCCAACAGTAAGATGGGGACAATGTATAACACCCCTATTTTCTATGTTAGGCATACTAGAGCTTTTAGTTGTTTCTCTTGGTGCTTTTTTGGGGGGAAGTTTACATTCACTATTATCAAATCTATCCTACTACTTGTTTTACTCTGACCTCTAAGGCTCTGTGCCCTCGATAATAAAGTCTGTGAATTCTCACATACTTCTTGTGCTCCATAAGGTTTTTTCACAGCTTCTAAGAGCATTCGCCCACCCCATGGTCTGCCATACTTGCACTTTACTACCTTCCCAGTGTAGGCAAGGTAATCTTTCATCAGGACCTCTTCTGCCTCCCAAGTTTCTTGCTGTGCCATAAAAGTGATGTCTTCCTGTGTTAGTAGCAATTTTAAGGATTTCCATTTTCTCCTCAGACCCGCTCTATATCAGGAAATAATTTTCAGAAGAGTGTCGATTCGATTGATAGCTTTATTCGGCAGTATCATCAGGACCTCCATGATAAGGGCTTTTGGAACTGATGGTCCGAATTTATTGGTGAAGCTACCATGTTCCAGCCATGGAAGTTAATTGAGGCATGCTTGACTATTACTTGTGTCCCTGTAGACAGAGTAGTATTCAAGTTAGCTGTGCTACCTAGTCGTTGTCCATGAGAACACCTCCCGCCTTGAGTATTCACCCATTTTCCATCCGTTACCGATGGGCCTCCTTGTCATTTGTGTTGATTCTTTTCATATGCATAGTATCCGGTTCGTCTTAGTTTGCCTGCTGAGGTGAGTATCTCATTGGCAACAGCTCTTGGGTAAACATAATCTAAGGCATATGGCCAAGATGTGGCCTGCTCACGCTCTTGTGGGAGGTAGACCAATTTCACATTTTTTAAGGATTTTTTTTTATCGTCTTGGGAATGAGCAAAAGATTTTCACTATTTTCTACCTATTTCAATTTGGGTCATGGCCACAGTTTGCAAACTTGTCCACTATTTGAAGGGCCGATTTTCATGGAAGATAACAAACTAAGGGTATTCTGCCCACTGGCCTTTCCGCAGATTCTGACACCATAGACGTGGGTGCCTATAATAAGAGCATATAATATGAACTTTACTTGTGAGTTCAGTAAAACCCATCTTCCGTTTCTAGATATTTTGATTTCACCATTAAATGGGGTTCTAACAACTGAACTATACAAAAAACCCATGGCAAGGAACTCTTTGTTGCTATATGACAGCTATCATCCTCAAGCCTTAAGGGACAACTTACCTTTTGGCCAGTTTTTACGGGTGAAAAGGAATTGTTCATCCATAGAGAAATATCATGAACATGCGCATAATCTGTCAAAACAACTGCAAGCTAGACAGTATCCCAAAAAGTTGATAAAAAGATCGTTCAAGAGGGCTCTCAATAACAACCAAGAAGCCCTATTGGAACCCAAAATGATCAAAGAAGACCAGAACAGACTAACTTGCGTCCACACTTTTTGCAAATTTTCAAATCAGATTAAGAACACCATCTTATCTCACTGGAGAATTTTGACCATTGGAGAGGAGAGCTTACCACGCCCCTTGTTTGCTTTTAAACAAAGCACTAATTTGAGGGATCGTTTGGTCCACACTCGTCCCCGTGCCAAAAGTAAGGACATACAGAACACTCTCTGGGGGCTTCCCACAGTACAGGGACACTTTCCTTGTGGGTCGTGTGCAGCCTGTTCGCATACAACCATCACTACTGAAATTGACATTGGCACATCCAGACCTTGGTCCCTGAAGGGCCACACTAATTGCAACAGCAATAATCTGATATACATCATCACATGCCCCTGTTCATTACGTTATGTAGGGATGACCACAAGGAAGGTCAAGGTCTGTATCCTAGAGCATAAGAGCACCATACGATGTGGTAAAGCATCAACAAAACTGACCCACCACTTCATGACTATGCAACACAGTCCTAACGATCTGAAGTGGACAGTGTTAGAAAAACCTTTCATTCCACCACACCGCACTGACATCTCTGCTTTTTTGTTCAGAAGGGAACAATGGTGGGTGCATAAGCTTCATACAGATGTCCTTGGGATGAATGACGACATTCCTTGCTTATTGATATAAACTTAACTATGTACCTTGTCAGCCTGGACCTCTGACTATGTGTATGATGTACTGGACTGTATTACATACCTGGCTCTTTGAGTATCTGCCTTTTACAATTTCTCCAACAACACTTGTCGAATGTTCAATGATATGTTTGGAGGCTGGTCTATCAATGGATCTCTCCACTAGGACACTAGTCTGTAGATGGAGGGGTCCTTCTATATTTTGCCCGTGAGCATATATAGATATATTTTTTCGTTTTATATCGAGCCTGTCTGCATGTAGGTTGAGTTGTCAGTCTCTCACCTGTGCCATCTAGGGCTGAGTACGTCTAAGTATTGTTTTGAGTTTCAATGGGTGGTACTTTTCCCCTCCATTGCCTAGGCATTTTTGGGCTCCATGTGGTAACAGATACCGTTGCTTGACACATGTGGGTTATTACAGTTTGACAACAATTACGATGCCATTGCTGGCGCTGTGAATGTAGCGATCAGTGCGCTACTCTTTTCGATCTTTCACAGCCCTCATCCTCGTTTGGTCAGTATCCCCCACTACACATGCGCGTTGCAGTGGCCGATTCATTTTTCACATACGCGCATGTTCCAGGAACACCATCTCTGTTCCGCGCATGGTCTGACTGGTCATATACGTTTTCGCGCGTTCTCACGTCATTCGCGAAAGAGATTGGCCACTTCAGTCACGAGGGCTCCTTTTTAATCATAAGCACTTCCTGGTCTTGTCACCTCCGGCTTCAGGCTCACTGAAGCACCGGTGTACCGACGGACAGGTAGGCTTGTTTGTAGTCCTGTATTTGGGTTCTCGGACTGCACTCTGATGCTATCACCAACTGGTTGGTCCTACTTTGCAATGAACCTCGTTTGTTTCTTTTTATGTATCTGTACACACTGTGTGTTCAGTTGCTGTTTTGTGCCTGCACTCCCTTTATATATATATATTATTTCAAGAGCGCATGGCCATATGTTTGGTTCGTTGTGGTCTCCCATCATCATGGCTGATATGAGTGGTAATTCTGACACTTTGACCTGGACATGTTATGGTTGCACCCACTGTGTAGTCTTTAGAGGCTTCCTGCTTCATTGGAGGTTCTCTTTTCCAGTTCTGTCTTCTAATTTTGATTGCCTGATATTTTTTCGGGAGGTTCTCCTGAGGGGTTACAATTCACTGAAACTTACTTGCCCCCCATGATTGAAACTATCCCTACTAATTCATTGATCACCTCCTCCCTTGTAGAGCCGTGCTCCTTTCCTGAGCGGTTGCCAGGTAGAGGTGTGGTGACTTACCCAGTATTCACGGGTAAGTTGATCTCCACTCTTTTCGTTCTCATCTTTGAGAATATTGGTTTGATATGACACCTATTTTTGACACTATGTTTTTGGTTTTCTAGGTATTTCGCATTGACTGTGAACGTATTTAAAGAAAGTTGTGCCTCCGTGTGGCAGTATGGCTGAAACATGTTGACAAGTTATTTCACTACCACGGTCTTCAATATATCCGGTTGACTGTTGGTTTGCTATCCTTTTAACGCTAGCCAAGCACGTATTACGAATAAAGTTATATCCCATGCTCTTGAGCTAGTTTTAACCTTTACTTGCACTCACCACCATATTTTCTTTGCGCTGCGCTCTCACTCACTTTATTAGCTCTTCATTTGTGGATTTAGTATATCCTGATATCTTATCAAACAAAACATCCCTGAGCTCCTTCCTCACAGTGAGGAAGTTGTAGCCCCCAGAGGAACTAGGTATTTCCTCTGGGATGGAGAATCCCATATGATGAAGCATGTCACCTTTGGTGAGTGAGGGATTTCATCCTACTAAGGGATATGCCCATTTAATTTTGCAGGTGTCGTTTCATTCTTAAAAATATCTATCTTCAAAAAAATATTTTGATAGGTTGTTGTTATAGTGGCTCACACTTTTCAGACACAACACAGACCCCAGGGTTTCACACTGTTCTTAATGCCTATAATAAGCCCTGCTCGTAATTTGTCTGGTTAATCGAAGATATATCAGTTACTGGAGTAGGCTTTTTTGGCAAGGGTATAGTCAACCATGCTTCTGATGCCATGCATGGAAAATGTGTTTTCATTATTTGTACGCTGACGCTTTTTATTGCGGCTGAAATAAGTGGATGCTCAACTTGCGTAAGTCCTGACTCCAAATTCTGTGGTGTTGCGTCTAGTAGAAGGTTACTCGTTGTAGACTTATCCCTGTTTGTGCTACTATTTCTTTTAGCACTGTCTCTACGGGAGGGAAGTTGCAGCAGTGGGATCCAATGAATTTGTTATTCCTTTAGGGTCTGCTTCCTGGTTCACAAGACCAGGAGTGGGTGCAGCTCAGCATAACCTACAAGTGAAGGATCAAACTTCACTGCCCTTCTGTCTTTCCGCATCATTTTTCTTTTTTATTTGAGACAAGTCTTTTTTGTTTTATATTTTAAAAAATTGGAAACACTTCCTTTGCTACCTCCGGCTGGGATGTATGGTGTGTTCCATCTTCTGGCTTCCCCCTTTGCTAGCTGCTGAGGGGGGGTTCTTCATTGCTAATCCCATCTTCAATTTCACTGTTTTCAATGGCCCTTTCTCCTGTTCCACAGCTTGCATTCAGTGATCCTCTGTGGGGAACACCACCTGTGAAGTCATTCATATTTTTTGGATGTCCGAATACCCCTCACATCCCTAGTTGACCTGTCAGTGCAGGGATCCATGTTGTCCCACCATGTCCCTTTGAGTGTCCTCCATGCATACATCGACATTGGATAGATTGATGCTTTTCCCATTGGCTGCATTTAAAAAAAATGGAAATCTGTGGGCATTGGATTCCAGCCTCTATTAAACCCAGTAGAGGTCCAAACTCCACCCACCTTCTTCTGCAGCTATGTTATGTTATGTTACGTTATTGATACTTACATAGCGCACAAATACCACTGGTCTCTTGGGTGTTGGGAGGAGGGTGAGGGACTTTCGGATTGGTTCCACCAATACTGAGCTACAGTACATGTTAGGGTCTTCATAGTCCGAGACGTTGACCCAGCGGCTTCCAGTGAGGGTGACTTCATGTAGCGGCTGCAGGCGGGAGTGCGGCATGGGCCCCATGAATCTCCCTTCTGCACCACTGGGACAGCAGATAGCTCCCCCTCAGTACTGACTGTGTGCTGTGCCTTATATCTCCCCTCTCAGCCCGTCCCCTGGCCCTGACTCACAGCCCTCCCCTGTAGCCCATTGGTCAAGCCAGGTGGTAAGTGGCAGCGATAAAGGAGACATTTTCCGCAACCCTTCAACTAGGCTTGGATGGTGAACTATGCTCCATTTACGGAGTCTGTGGAGTTTTCCGCGGAGGACACGGACTTCTGAAAAACTCACAAAGCGAAGTTTTTGCCTCACTCGCCAATGTTAGGTTGGCGAGTGTGAGCGAGGAGAATCCTACTCCTGGCGAGATTTCTCAACGCGGGGGATAAGATTTCTCAACACAGGAGCGGTCGCAGATGGTTGCGACCACTCGCGTTGAGAAACCTTCAGTTCGCCTGCAGAAAGGTGCCGCTCGAGTAGAAAATCTACCCGAGCGGCAGAATAGAAGCAGCGCCCTCTTGCGCTGCGCATGGTGCCATTTGCACCCGGCGCTGAAAATCAATACAAATAGCGTGATGAAATGCACTCCACCACTTGCGGAATTCTGCCTAGCGCAGTGGAGTTTTTTAGTCACTTCGCGGAGTTCCTCATAGCGGAACTCTGTGAACTCCTCCCAGGCCTACCTTCAGAGTCACGAGATTGCTAATGAAACAAAACTTGGAAGATTATACATTTTAATATGACAATTTAACCTTGATACTTCTCAGTTACTTGTACATATGTGATTCATACGAGTGTACATGAGTTTAGTGAGCACCTGGGTATAAAGCGACAGAGCCCTGTGGCTGATCCCCAAGGGTAAGAGAGGGCACTGGGCTGTGGAGGATATCAGGGGGCGAGGGCCGCAGCAGAAGGGTCTGCGCAGGTGGGTCACGGAACGCGAGCCGGAGGGCCATGCATGAAGAGCATCGCACTCTTTGACTTGTACAGTGCTCTTTGAGTGTGGCAAGGCAGGTACTCTAAAATTATAACAAATTAAACCAGTAATATTGCCAGTTCACCACATAAACGGAATCGTCCCTTAGAGTGTAATAATAATTATTTTTATTATTGCCCAACTCACCACTACTCATTTTACCAACCTGAGAAGAATGAACGGCAAGCACAGCCCTGCTGTGGCTCACAGCTATAACGTGGATTTCACTGAGCTACCTCCCTGGCTATTGGTTACACGCTCATTGATTGTCTTCAGGTGTGTCACCAAAGCTCTAATCCCCTCACGGAGGATACAATTATGAATGAATGAATGAATGAATACCCACTTATAAAGCGCATGGCTACCCTAGGGCATCCCAGCGCTGTTAAAGACCGAGGACACTGTCAGGCATTAGAGGATGTTCTTAAACAGGAATGTCTTCAGTTGCTTCCTAAAGGCAGTATGATTTGGTTCATGCCTGATGTTGTCAGGGAGTTTATTCCATTCTTTAGCTGCTAGGACCGAAAGTCGACGACCACCCATGCGGGCCAGTCTGACCTTTGACACAACCAGCAGGTTGCGTTGGTTAGATCTAAGGGATCTGACCGAATGATAGCGCCGAAAGAGAGGATCCAAAATGGATGGGCCAAGGTTGTGAATAGACTTATGTGCCAAACACATAGTCTTAAACACAATCCTTTCATGGACTGGAAGCCAATGTAGCAGTCTGATTGAGGGTTTAGCTGATGAACGTTTAGGGATTTTCATGAGTAGGCGAGCTGCACAATTCTGTACAGCTTGCAAAGTTTTTATTGTAGTAGCAGGGGCCCCCAGATAGATAGCATTCGCATAGTCCAGTCGCGAGAGGACCAGCGACTGTACTAATATGCGTCTGGCTTCAAAAGGGAGCAGGTCTAGGATTTTTTTAAGAACTCTCATGAGCCCATAGCAAGTCGAGGCTACTTTATTAGCCTGATGCTGGAAATTCAGGGCAGAGTCCAGCCAGACCCCTAGACTTTTTATTTTGGTCTTGGGCTTCGGAGGGGATCCAAGACACTGCGGCCACCAAGGGTCCAAGTTGATTGGGGCTTTGTAGCCCAGCAGCATGATGTCTGTCTTGGCTCCATTCAGCTTCAAACAAGACGAGGTCATCCAGTCAAGTACATTAGAGAGACAAGGGGTAAGATTGTTAATCCCCTGATGTGAGATATCATCTCTCACCAGGGAAACAACCAGCTGCGTGTCATCGGCGTAGGTGACCAGCTGAATTCCCCAAGGAAGCACCACCTCAGCCAAAGGTCTCATATAGATGTTAAACAGGGTAGGGCTGAGGGATGAACCCTGGGGAACGCCGTGACTCAGTTGCAGCTGGCTTGATGCCGCCTCATCCTCAAAGACGGAAAAGTATCTATCTGATAGAAAGGATTGAAGCCATTTAAGAGCCAAACCAGAAATCCCTGCCAGACGAAGCCTATGCAGCAGAAGAGAGTGGTTTACAGTATCAAAGGCTGCGCTGAGGTCCAATAGGACCACCGCAGCGCAGCCTCCCGCATCTACAATAGTCCTGGTCGCCTCCACTACCGCCACCAGAGCAGTTTCTGTTCCTTGCTTCGCTCTGAATCCAGTCTGGGATGAATGTAATGCATCAGAGGCCTCAGCAAATGAGGAAAGAACCTGGTTAACGTGTTTTTCGGCTAATTTACCAAGGCTCGGGAGAAGCGAGATAGGTCTATAATTCGCCAGATCTTCAGGGTCTAAATTAGGTTTTTTCAAAAGGGCACGAACCTTTGCCTTCTTCCAATTGGGGGGCACAACTCCTGAAGCTAAAGAGGCATTGATGACCTGCATTATCACCGGGCATACTGTTTCAGAGACCTGTTTGAGAACCGTTGGGGGGGCAACGTCCTGTGGAGAGCCCGATTTGAGGTGGTTAAGGAGCCTTTCTACCTTGGCCAAATCAAGCAGCGGAAAGATCTGGAGAGCTCCAGCTGAATTAGTGGTAGCCACAGCCGGCGTTTCAGGGCTATGTGAAGTTGTTGCAAAACTCGAGTAGATATTGGAGACTTTAGATGCAAAAAAAGCGGCTAGATCCTCACAGTGTTTTTGGGGATCCAAGGCAGAATTAGTAGGTCTCTGAGTAGTCACCAGAGATTGGAAGATTTTAAAAATCTCTCTAGGAGCATTAGCTGCTTCTGAGATTTTACCCTGATAGTATGCTGCTTGAGTAGATTTTAATAAGTTTTTATAGGATCTAAGAGAGGCTTTGTATTGGGTTTTCAAATCTGGTGCAAAATCCTTTCTCCACTTCCTTTCCGCACGTTTACACACCCGCTTAAGTTCCTTGAGTTTATCGGAGTACCAAGGTTGTTTGTTTTGGCCTTTCCGATGATGTATCTCTTTCTTAGGGAGAGTGGTGTCAAGGGTGGAATTGAGCCAGTTGTCAAAGGCTTCATTCGCAACCACTGGATCCTTGTGCGGAGAAGGCGGACAGCTCTTCAGTGCAGTCTCCCACTCCTCAACTGGGAGTCTTCGATTACTTCGATATACTAGTAGGTTAACACTTTTCCCTAAAAAACACTACCCCTTACTGTAAACCATTCATCCAATACCTCTTGAACTTTCCTTTGCCCTGACCTCTTTCGATGTAGTGATATTCACAGTAGTGGCACTTTAGATGTAGTGGCAGATCAAGGTACTACATTCTCAGATTTTGGGCTGCCCCATCCTTCAGACTCCACCTCCTTTTTTCTCAAATCTGGTTCTCCTTCAATTAATGTAACACGCTTTTCCTCCATCACTTTAATAATGTTCTATTTAATGTGGTTATAATTAGACTAAACAAGCACATGTCTTATGAACTTTGAATCCACTGTGGGCGGCGAACAGCTCACGTTCTGCTGAGCTGTGCTGCCTCCTGCCGGCTTGCACACCATGTCCTCTCTCGTGGCTGATGGAAAACCCACGCGGCCCTGCCCTGCATCTTCCCCGCTTGTTGGAGTCCCATGTTTTTGGATGTCTCCTTCATTTGGCCCAGAGATTTAATGTACTTTAAATTCTTGTTCAACTTTGAGAAATCTGCAAGTAGTGTTTTATAAAGTTTTTAGAACCATTGCTTGCACACCCGCAACTCTCCCTTGCACAATCACAACTCACCCTTGCACACCCAAAACTCTCCCTTGCACAATCACAACTCACCCTTGCACACCCAACACCCTCCCTTGCACAATCACAACTCACCCTTGCACACCCGAAACCCTCCCTTGCACAATCACAACTCACCCTTGCACACCCAAAACTCTCCCTTGCACAATCACAACTCACCCTTGCACACCCAAAACTCTCCCTTGCACAATCACAACTCACCCTTGCACACCCAAAACTCTCCCTTGCACAATCACAACTCACCCTTGCACACCCAAAACTCTCCCTTGCACAATCACAACTCACCCTTGCACACCCGAAACTCTCCCTTGCCACGTTCTGCCAGTTGAGTCTCCACCCCATTCCTGGCATTTGGAGGAACTAACGTAGTTTGTCATAGTAACTAGGAACCAGTGCTTAATTTGTAAAACAATAAGTGCCAGGGCCCTCGTCAGGAGGCTACCTCTGCTCACACCACCAATTGCCTCTTTTAGCACTGCCAAATACAGTAACACCACAGCTCCTAACCATCACACTCTTACAAGTATGACAATTCAGACTATTCCAGGCCCCCAAAGCTATAAGAATAACTTTGGCAACATGTATTATTCATTTTAATATATATCGACTTAATAAACAACTGTTGTTGTGCTCGTCTCTAAATTAGACAAACAGTGCCAGCATATGGCAGACTGTCATAAGTGCCAGTGTTGACAATTAAGTGAGGTGCCGAGTACCAGACACCACCGGCTCAAATTTAGCGACCCTAGAAAACCTTTGCCCAATATATAGCCACCTTTGTTGCGAGATTTTTCTGCCTTTCTAACAATCATTTCCGCTACCAAAATAGCATTCACAAATATATGTAGTGTAATCAGGTGCGTTCTTTTGGCCATTTGTGGTGACACCCTGAGGCAGCTGCCAGCGGTAGCCATAATGTAGCGTAGAGCCACACCCAATCCCAGACCCGCCCTGGCACCTACATGCTCAGTTTTCTCCTCAGTTCCTACCCTCTGCTCACAAGGACCAGATGTCTGGCACTTACTCCTGACGGAAGGGTCGTCACAGATCTTTCTAGAGACGCCCTCACCCAGGGATAAATAGGAGTTTCTGGACTCTGATGGCCTGTACTAGCTGCTGCTTTTGAGCTTGCCAGTGTGGAAGACCCTGGGCAGCTGGAGAAGTCTAGAGATGTGGGCACAGCTCATAGAAGCCCCAAGAGTATTCAACAAGATCCAGGGGAATGCTGCCAGCAGACGGTTGACCTTTGTTCCAGCCACATCAAAAATGAGCCACCCAGTCCAGGGTGAGCCTGTTGTGCCTGTGGACCTGCACACCATTTCTGTAGTGTCAGACTGAACTATCCTCCCCAATTCTATAATCAAAAGGGGTATCCTTGAGAGAGGAGCCACTGACCCTGACCTGCAAGTTCCCCCAGATCGCGATAATTTTAACCGTAGCCCATGAGATAGGCCTATCTTATATGATTCTGGATTGTTAATGGAGGGGAGAAGGTAAGGACTCCTGCAAAGTTAATAAACCAGTGACTTGCACAGAGTTTCAGTGAGAAAACCTGGCCTTAATTCTTACAGGTAGCGCATTAAGCAGCAAGGGTCCGATTCACAGAACTAACTTAAGACAAAATCCTAAACTTACTACCATTTTGGTATTCACAGAAGGCACTTACTCATTTTGGTATTCACAGAAGGCATTTACTCATTTCGGTATTCACAGAAGTTAGGAGTCCTAACTTTAGGACTCCTAAATGCCTTCTGTGAATACCAAAAGTCTTAAAATTAGGATTTTTCTTAATTTAGTAGTAGTAAAGTTAGGACTCCTAACTTTAGGACTCCTAAATGCCTTCTGTGAATACCAAAAGCCTTAAAATTAGAATTTTTCTCAGTTTAGTAGTAATATTGTTAGGAGTCCTAACTTTAGGACTCCTAAACTGAGAAAAATCCTAATTTTAAGACTTTCGGTATTCACAGAAGGCATTTAGGAGTCCTAAAGTTAGGACTCCTAACTTCTGTGAATACCGAAGTGAGTAAGTGTCTTCTGTGAATACCAAAATGAGTAAGTGCCTTCTGTGAATACCAAAATGGTAGTAAGTTTAGGATTTTGTCGTCAGCTAGTTCTGTGAATCGGGCTCCAAGTTCTTCCAAGGAGTAATATGTGTTAAGTATCAAGAGACATGAACTTTGAAGAAAAATGGCCGCAAGAGTAAAGAGGGTTTAGAAGTCAAAGTTACCCCAAGTGGTTTACCAACTGCAGAAGCCACTCTAGCCCTTCTGTTATCAGCAAACAGCTACAACTTGAGTAAACTGGATGAAATTCAACAGACCTGCTCAGAGTGGGTTTCTCCTAGATCACAGCTCTTAACTTGTGGGCCCAGGGCCCTTATTCAGGGGGTCCTTGGACTCGTATGACCATTAACCATTAGTTTTGGTCAATAAACATAAGTATTTTGACCTAACTAATTCTATAACTGTATAAAGGTGGTTTCTCTTACGAGGACAATAGTTTCATCAATAACTATTTCTCGAAGCCTACTCTATTGCCTCCAAATGTATTTGATATATGTACTAATAAAATTAATAAATTTGTAATAAAAAAAAAATCAAAAGCATTTAAAAAATGCTTTTAGTTGATTGTGATTACTAATTCAGAGCATGGTCGTATTCAAATCACACCTACCTGAATTAGCAATCCGCTTCGTACTGAAGTCACTTTTGAATTGACATAATCTTCTGGACAGTCATACACATCTGCACACGTAGAGAGCCAGAGTTCTAACCGCTCAGTGATCCATGCCTGTTTGCAGAGGTGGGCTGGCCAAAAGGTCACCGTGCTCGCCAATCCACTGCTTTACCTGGGCAGGCACTTGAGGACTCCAATCAATCAATCAATCAATCAATCAATCAGGATTTATAAAGCGTGGCTAATCACCCAATAGGGTATCCAGGTGCTTACAGGCCCCTAAGGCTTATTAGAACAGCCAGGTCATGACGGCATTCGTAAGCACCTGCGCTTCTTGTATTGAAAATGAGGTGTGCCTGCACTTTCAGCAGAACTAAAATACTTCCTTAGTCCCACCTACCTGTAGGCATCATATACTCTAGAATAATAGTCACTTGGGGGCATATCAGCAACACCCGGCGATAATTATCGCTCAGCGCTCTTAGCGTGAGATAATTATCGCCGGGTATCGTGGATTTTTATCGCTGAGATAGCGTGCTGTTAGCAACGCTTATCTCCTCAGCGACAAAAATCCTCACGCTAACTGCCTAACGTGAGAATATTGCTGGAAACCCAGTGATAATCTCACGCAATGTGGCGTTAGCTTGATGATGGGGGCTCACAAACTTTTTTTTATAACAAACTTTATTGATGACTGTAGCAAATTTGAAATGTATCAGTCAGTCAACAGTGACAGTCTTTTACTTTTATATGAATAACATTACAGATATGACTTATAGTGGCAATGGGCGGCATTTCGTAAACGATGAAATCGAAGACAATGATCTCCAATGGCGTCGTTAACATCAAAGTAAGTGATCTGACAATATAAATCGACAGGCTTGTTCAACATGTAAATACAGCCATTTACTAACACTATGATTAATACACCTGCACACAAATTAATATTTTTACCACACAGGTGAGTATATTGAATAATAAATATATGGAGCACTAAATTACACTGATCCACGGTGAAGCGCGGGCCGGCTACAGGGACACAGTTACACCCACTGAACAAAGTATTTTAAATCCTGGCTGCGTGTATTCAAGTCAAAGAAGCGCTGCTCTGCCAAAGCGATGCGTCAATTCCGAGATGCGGCGAGGCTGCGGTGCGAGGTTCTGTTGCATCATCATCAGGGATCCTGTTGATAGGCCTTGCAATGCGAAGTGCGGCATCAGAGACGTGATGTGCAGCTGGCAAAGTGTCCGTTCCGAGGAGCTGTGAGGCTGCGACGTGAAGTCTAACATCATCGTCGAGGCTTCTGTTGATACGAGATGCGGAGACGTGGGCTGTGGATGCGCCGTGCCGTCGGGTGATGCATCAGTTCAGACAACTGCGTTGGGCAATGCAGGTCTTTGAGATGGGTCCAATCCACCTAGCTCCTGTGATGCATTGGTTCTACTGGGGAATGGGCTGCTCAGCCAAGGAAATACATTGGTTCTGCCCAGGGAAGCGTCGCTCAGCAGAAAAGATGCATTGGTTATACTGCCAAGCCCCTTGGGCCCACTTCCAATGGTTCATGACTTGGTGGCACCACTTGGCAGGGTAGGCTCACAGATGGGAACGTCCAGGTGCAGGTGCATGGTTGTTGGAAGCTTGTTATGTCCCTGAGACTTCATATCAGGAGGCCAGCAAACTAGCCCTTGTAGTCACGCAGGGTTCTGGGTTAAAGAGATGCAGGTCCAGTCCTTCTCCCCCAGGCAAGAGGGTAGCAGGTCAGCAGTTCCTTCAGACCAGAAGTCTAGCAGGGTGGCAGTCCTTCAGCAGCACAGCAGTCCTTCTTCCTGGCAGAGTATCCACAGGTCGAGAAGTGTACTGAAGTAGTGGTGTCCGAGGTCAGTCGTTTATACCCTGGTGCCCTGATGCTGGAAGGAGGGAGAAGCTTCTAGACAGTTGCTATGGAATGCAAGGAATTCCCTGCCTCCCCTGCCCTTACTCCAAGCTGGTTGGAATGAAAATACAGGGTAGTTAGGCTCTTTGTGTGTGGACAGGACACAGACTATTCAGATGTAAGTGAGGCTGTGTCCAGCTCCTTCCTTCCATCCTACCTAGGATGGCCCATCAAGTGACACCTAAGCTTCCATTGTGTGTGCTGTCTAGGAGAAATACACAAAGCCCAACTGCCAACTACACCCAGTTGTGATGACAGACAGGCTGCAGGCACCAAATGAATAAGGCAAGAAAACGCCAACTTTCTCAAAGTGGCATTTTCAGAATTGCAATTTAAAATTCGATTTCACCAGAAGTTAGGATTTTACATTGTGATTCCAGAGACACCAAACATGAAGGAGTTATCTCTTCGAATCTGGAAATGACACTTATAAAATGTAACAAGGCAACTCCAAAGTTATCCTATATGGGAGATAGACCTTGAGGTAGTGAAAAATGAATTTAAGAGTTTTTCGCTACCAGGACATGTGAAACGTAAAGGTACATGCCCTACCTTTTAAATACATTGACCCTGCCCTCTGGGCTGCCTGGGTCCTACCCTAGGGGTGTCCTATATATATCAAAACCAAGGAAGGTTTGGGCCAGGCAAAAGGTTTATTTTGGCAGGTCGAAATGGTAGTTTAAACTGCATACACAGGGTCTGCAATGGCCTGAGACATGTTTAAAGGGCTACTTAAGTGGGTGGCAAAGTCAGTGCTGCAGGCCCACCACTAGTAGCATTTAATTTACAGGCCCTGGGCACATGTAGTGCGCTTTACTAGGGACTGATAAGCACATTAAAGATGCCAATTGTGAATAAGCCAATATTGCCATGTTTAGAGGAGAGAGCACAAGCACGTTAGCACTTGTTAGCAGTGGTAAAGTGTGCAGAGTCCTAATACCAGCAAAAACGAGGTCAGAAAAAGTGGAGGAGGAAGGCAAAAAGTTGGGAAAAAAACCACCCTATGGCTGACTGGTGTAACATGTATTTTTTTGTGTATTAATTTTAAGATACAGTTCGTGGAAATACTTTGGGGTTCCCTGGCTTCCATTAGATTGGGTCCATAAAAGTCAAAGGTTTACGAACTACTCTCTAGATGGTGCACCAAACTTTCCAAAACGTAGGTAGTTCAGAACTGCCCGTAATAGTTGAGTTTGTTCTTTTAATCTTCATTATTCCTAGACCTAGTATTCTTTATCGCCATCTTTATATATGTGGGGTGAGTTTGGAAGGATTATGGTGAGAAAGAAGGGAAAGGTAGAATAAAACACACCTGCTAATTGGATGGCACCATTTTTATATTTTTTTAGAAATCCTTATAGAAATTGCCTGAAAAGGAGATATAAATATTCCGGATCACTGACATAATATTGATTACAACAATATGGTGACACATAAATATTGTGTCAAAAATATAGATTACAAATAATAACGTTCCCTATACTTATAAAGGTAAGTACAAAAATATAAAAAAATATATATTGTTTCACACTAATATTGTTAAAAAACATACAAAAGTATTGCTTCTTAATATATATATGTAGTAAATAAGTCCAAATCCAAAGTTAGAAGTAGGATCTTTACTGGCATCAATCTTCATGTCAACCTCCAGCATTACACTATTACTGGTTCAAGTTAGAACATTGAATTACCATAGCTCCATTGCATCATGACTTGAACATTCAGTTCTAACATCATCACATATCTCCCCCCTATAGACACTTAAACAATGCAATCTACAAATAAACATACATATTTTCCTTTACTAACATTTGAAATACTATAACAAAACTATCTTCATAAGATTTCATAAATGGAATACTTTACATAAATCCCCTTCATAACATTTCATAAATGGGATACTTTACATAAATCCCCCCATTCCATAAATGGATACTTTACATAAACTATCTTCATAAGATTTCATAAATGGAATACTTTACATAAATCCCCTTCATAACATTTCATAAATGGGATACTTTACATAAATTCCCCCATTCCATAAATGGATACTTTACATAAATCCCCTTCATAACATTTCATAAATGGGATACTTTACATAAATCCCCCACACTCCTTTTCTTTCCATCCTCAAGAAGAGCCACAGAACCTTCCACCGATATTATTTTACATGGTTGAGAAAATTTGCTTTCACCTTTCTTTATAAATCCAAACTTCCTTACCACCACCCAGTCACCCTTGTTAAAGACCAATTCCTTAACTGCCTTCCTTTGATCATACTCCATTTTATTTCGCTTTTGACTTTCTTGCACCCTTAACCTCATTCCTTCTCTATCAATCCAAACCTGTTTTTTATCTTGCAACCACATTGGGGACTCTTTCGTTCCAGGCTCCCTTCCCCTTAATGCGACAAAAGGAGAAACTCCTGTCACTGTGTGAGGAGTAATCCTATGACCCCACATCATTCTCCGCAACTCATCTTTCCAGGACAATCCATTTGCCAACGAAAGTTGAATATTCTCCATAATCATGCGATTTACTCTCTCCACCAACCCATTTGCCTGAGGATGGAACAAAGCAACCTTTTCATGACAGACTCCTACATTTCTCAAATAGTTCTCCATTTCCGCTGAAACCAACTGAACACCATTGTCAGTCAGAAGCGTCTTAGGCACCCCTTCTTCAAAAAAAACTTCCTTCAAAAATATTATCACATTCCTTGAAGTCACATCAGTCATAGATTTACACGTGAACCATTTACTATGGTAATCTACCAACACCACCAAGTATCGGTTATTACCACCCAATTTATCAACCGGGCCTAAAATATCTAACCCTACTTTTTCCCATGGTTTCATTGGATGCTCCATGCACTTCAAAGGAGGATTCCTAGTAATCTTCATCTTGTCACTATTACTGCACACATAGCATTCTTTCACCAAGCTTTCCACATCCTTGTCCATTCCTGGCCACCAAAACGACTCTCTCAATCTCCACTTGGTTAAACTCCTTCCAAGATGTCCCTCATGTACAATTTTTAGTATCTTAAGTCTCAACACATTTGGCGGAATAATCCTGCTTCTACGCAAAATCCTATCACGTTGCAGACTCAATTCATCTTTGACTTGTAAATATTGTTTGTACTTATGCAACACATCAGACTCACCCCAGCAATTCATGATGACTTCTCTCAATCCTTTATATTCCTCATCTTTTTCCACCGCTTCCTTCCATTCATCTCGGCTTATGGCAAATTCACCATCAACCTCTACAACCAATTCCTCCACATCTACAATACCAGAATCCCCTTCCACTGGCATCCTGGACAGACAATCAGCCAACACATTCCTGTTTCCCCGCACATACTCTACAATAAAATTGTAATCCAATACTGATGTCAACCACCTAGAGATTCGGGGAGTCACACTACCATCTAAAACCCGACCACCCTTGAATAAGTGGACTAAAGGTTTGTGGTCTGTCTTAAGTACAAAAGGTATACCCCACAGATAATACCTATAATGCTATAGCCCAACAACAGGCAAGCGCTTCTTTCTCAATTGTCGAATAACTCCTCTCCGCACCTTGCAATCTCCTGGAAGCAAAACCTATAATCTTCTCTTCCCCATCAGACACCTGTAACAATACAGCTCCAATCCCCACATTACTCGCATCACTAACCAAAATAGTTATTTTTTTATAATCAAAATGCCCCAACGCTGGTGCACCTGCGAGATAAGACTTCAAATTTCCAAATGCTCTTTCACAATCCAAGTTCCAATCAAAAACAACTTCTTTTTTCAACAAGAGTCTCATAGGTTCCACTATCTCACTAAAATTGGGAACAAACTTTGAGCAATATTCTGCCAATCCCAGAAAAGATTTCAACTGCTCTTTATTGATTGGAGAAGGTGCATCTTTAACTGCTTTCACAATACTATTTTTAGATTTTATACCTTCCGCCGATATCTGATGCCCCAGATAATTAACCATTCCCAATCTGACTTGACACTTCTCTTTCTTTATCGTCAATCCACACTTCTCAACCCTACATAAAACCTCCTCCATAATCTCATCATGCTCTTTGTGTGACCTGCCCACTATCAAGATATCGTCCTGGAAACACATCACTCTCTCCAAACCCTTCAATATGTTCTGCATCACTCTCTGGAAAACTGCAGAAGCCGATGCCAAACCGAATGGCATCCTCCGATAACGAAACGCCCCTAGTGGTGTGACAAATGAGGTCAGATGTCGTGAATCTGGATGTAAATTTACCTGATGGTACGCCGATGACATATCCAGAACACTGAAAACACAACCCCCACCCATCATACTTAACATTTCTCCAATATTGGGCAAAGGTTGCCTGTCTACCCATATGTTTTTGTTTAAGTCTCGTAAGTCAATGCACAAACGAATATTATTTCCCTCCTTAGGGGCTACGACAATCGGAGATAACCACTCTGATGACTCAATCGGTTCAATAATCTTGGCTTGCAATAATTTTTCCAATTCTTTTTGCAAGGCTTCCTTTATCATATAAGGTACAGACCTTACTTTATGTACCACGGGTTTTGCATTATTTTTTAAAACAATCTTGTGTGTGAAACCCTTCAACATACCAAGATTTTCAGCAAACACTTTGGAGTACTTATTCATTATTTTTTCACCCCAATCATCTTTTGCATTTCCATTATGAGACTCATCCCCAACATTGTTTTCCACTGTCATTACCGGTTCTGGCGCATTAGGATTTTAAATTATGCCCAAATCTTTCTGGTGTCTCCACCCAAGCAAATTAGATCCCTCTTCCGTGATATAGACCCTTCCATACACTCCTCTCTTTTCAAAAATAATGCTTGTCCACTGCATTCCCAAAATGTTGATTTTAGAACCCCCGTATCCTACTGCCTTCACATCAGGGGTTATAAGTTCACACATTTCTCCACCTAAGTTCCCTACAAAAGCATCTTTTGAAATAAGAGTGAATAAACTCCCTGAGTCCACCAATAATTTCACAACACCATTCCCCACGGCAATTTCACAATGTGGTTTTTCCAGTTTCTCTGTACTTTCCATTTTTAAGTTCATCGGATTTTTACTGACTTTCGAAACCACATCTACTTTATCTATCTCACCTGTCTCAATCAATTGGCAATCTCCTAGTTCAATTCCATCAACAGTTAAAAATATCTCTCCACAATTTTCCTCTTTGTTTTCTATTTCTTTCACACTTGTTGCCGGAACACTCCCTTTAGACCTACATGCCTTTGCTAAATGACCCCGTTTTCCACAAGACCTGCACGTAGCATTCCTAGCTCCGCATGCAAAGCTTGAATTTATATGCCCAGGACATCCACACCTGTAGCAGATTACTGGCCTTCTCTCTACCGGTCTCATCGGTACATTTCCATACCCCTTATATATTGTTTTCTTAACCTCTTTTTTCATATCTTTTACTTCAGCTGCTATTTCTTTTCCCATCACTGTTGACGGACTCTCTGAAACTTTTTTTTCTCTATCTATCTCCTTAATCCAATGGTCTGTATCTTCCATGCTTCTAGCAATTTGGATAGCCTCTTCCAAAGTAGGATTCTTTGATAGTAATTTTTGTTTAACCCTCTTATTATTCGTGCATCTGACTATTTGATCTCTAATTAACGAATCACACAATGTTTGGAACTCACACGTGACAGCCAATCCTCGAAGAGCTGCTACATAAGACACTACGCCCTCATCAGATTTTTGTCCTCTGGAAAAAAACGTATGTCTTTCAAACACAACATTAATTTTTGGCGTGAAGTGTTTTTCCAGCATCTGTAATGACATTTCATAAATGTTTACTGGCTGCCCATCCCCCATCCCCAAGGAAATTTCTGGCAAATCATCATAAATCCGCCTCCCTTCTACGCCTAAATGATGCAATAATATGGCTTGCCTCCTGACAGGCCCGTACTTATCTCCACCAATGGCTAATAAATAAGTAAAAAATATATTTTTCCATCTTTTCTATGGGATAATGGGTTCACCAGGCACAGGCAAAAATTTTGGTGGAGCTGACATAGAATCGTCAGACATTTTCCAAATTTGAACAGAAACAAAATATAACTAAAACAATTGGCTGAAATAATTAACTAAAACAATTAATTAAAACAATTAATTAAAATAATTAACTAAAACAACCAACCATGATAGTCACTGTATCCACTCCAACCTGAATTTCTGTCCAACTGTTTTCACCTTTCTTGGATAGCCTTCCTCTAGTTTCCTTTCCTCTTTGCACCTTGCACGCAAGTCCTTTTTCAGTTTCTCTACTATTCTGGCTCTTCTCGTTAGTCCTTCTGCTGTTTCCACGAACCTACGTGGCTCTTCACGTTAGTCCTTTTGTTGTTTCCACGAACCTTTCTGTTTCCACTGAGTTCTCCCCAAATTTCACCGATCCTTCACCACGTCCAAAGATAAGGTAAGGTCACGTTGAACTTATTCAATTTTTTAACGCGCGCGCCGTTACCATGCGCTGTGTTTACTTCAATCGACAATATTGTGGCAAACACGCGCACCGTTACCACACGCTGTGTTTACTTCCGAACACGGCTTGACTCGCGCTACTCCGTAACTCCTCGCCGTGTTTACTTTTAAATACGGCCTGAATCGCACTGCTCCGCAACTTCCCCGCACCTTCTTGTCTCAGACTTGAAGCATATTCAAAAGTACATACGCGTGTAATCACGAAGCACCAAACTTGCTCCCAAAACTATATGCGGACAAGACAGCACGATCAACCGCCACATGAAATACTAGCTTCTCTATATCTATCCAGCAACTGTTCAAATCGAGATACACATCTTTTCAGTGACAGTGAATTTAGTCATCAATCGCCATATTGTGTTCATGCACGAACAGGACAGCTTAAAATCTTGCATTAACGTTAGTTTACCTCTTTCTTCTTCAATGTCAACAGCTTTACACAAAAATCGTTTCAATAGCACTGATTCTCAAATCAGTGTCGTTCCAGGGATGAAGGTTGCTTACTTGTTCCCTGCACAAGATCGCTCGTCGCCAATATGTAGTAAATAAGTCCAAATCCAAAGTTAGAAGTAGGATCTTTACTGGCATCAATCTTCATGTCAACCTCCAGCATTACACTATTACTGGTTCAAGTTAGAACATTGAATTACCATAGCTCCATTGCATCATGACTTGAACATTCTGTTCTAACATCATCACAATATCTAATATATATGTACATAGTTTAAAAAAGTAAATCTTTAAATATTTTCATATATAACATAATACAATGTAAATGAAATACATTTAAGTAACCTGTAATACTATATATATATTTATATATACCTATATAAACATACACACATAAATATATGCATATATATATAATATAACTCTATTATTAAAAAAATATATTTGACTTTATATTACATTTTTGGTGTTTATTTAATACTATAAAAGCCATTCATATATACATAAAACAATTTACAATAAAATGAAAAATATTAAATGAATTACCAAATTAAATAGATATGATTTTTTAAAAATAAACTTATTAAAAACATATATGAAAAATATACATTTATATAAAAATATTATAAAATTAAAGAAATACCAATCTCACATATATTTAAACAATATTTTTTTAAAAGTATTAAAGTCTGTGAATAATAGATACACTATTCCTATTACAGTGTGTGTAACAGTAGGGAAAGCGTTGGACTCTAGAGGAGTAACATTTACTATTCCCACTCCAGTCTTTGCAACAGTAGGGGAAACGTTGGACCCCAGAGGGATAAACTTTACTATCTCCACTCAAGTCCTTGCAACAGTTGGGAAATTATTGGACTTGAGAGAAGTAAAATTTACTATTCCCACTCCAGTTTGTGCAACAATAGGGAATGGGTTGGCTCCGGAGGAGTACAATTTATTATTCCCACTCCAGTCTGTGCCACAGTAGGGAAAGTGCTAGACTTTGTAGTGGTCAAATTAACTATTCCCACTCCAGTCTGTGCAACAGAAGCAAAAGTGTTGGACTACGAAGGGATAACATTTGCCATTCCCACTCGTATCTGTGCAACAGTAGGGAAATCGCTTGACTTCGGAGAGGTAAAATTTACTATTCCCACTCTAGTGTATACAACAGTAGGGAAAGCGTTGGACTTCGGAGAGGTAACATTTACTATTCCCACTCCAGTCTGTGCAACAGTAGTGAAAGTAAATCACTTCAAACACATAACATTTATGAAAAATAACCCTATTAATTTATAAAAAATATTAAACTCCTAATATGAACTTTATTAATTAAGCAATATATATATATATATACACATTCAAAGGTTAAAATAATAAACAATTAACATGATTAGTGAACTAATACATAATTTTCTATTTTTTTTCCATTTATTTAATACCTAATTAAATTACCACACTATACCCCACAAACCTACCAGCACACACAAAAATAAATAAATGTAACACAACTAACATCATTAATAATCAATTAAATATGAATCAATAATTTAATAATTCATTAAATAATGAATTAATAATTAACTCTTTACCCTAGACCCCTAAAAACCCATCAGTCTGCACCTGCTGTATATAGCTTAACATATATAATTATTATACAATTTACATAATTAATGATCAACTAAATAATACATTGCTAAATCATTGTAAAAATAATGATTATCTAATCATCTGTCTACCCTATACCCCTACAAACCTAACAGCCCACACCTAATATATAACGTAAAAAATATAATTATTGCGCAATTAACATATTTATTGATCAAGTAAATCATTAATAATACACTGTTAATTAATTGTTCATTAATTATTGCTAAATTAACTTTCCACCTTATACCTCTACAAACACAGCAGCCGGCAACTAATATTACAACTAACCTAACTTAAAAAATATAATTATCACACAATTTACGTATTTATTACTCAATTTAATAATGAATAATACATTCATAATTATTTATTTATTAATTTCAATCAATTAGCTCCCACCCTTCAACCCTACAAACCTAGCAACCTGCTACAATATAAATTACTATTAGCAATTACATTAAAAACGTATAAATTACTTACAATCACAAACTATATTTCAAAATATTATTAATAATTATACAAACATTAATAACATAACAATTAATTTATGAACTAACAAACATCTTTTGTACAACTATATTATTGAAAATGATATTAACACCAATGATGTTATTGTAAACGATATTACTTACCTGAAATATCAATATTCTTAACAATGATATTTCTGCATTGCAATATGTTTGTATCACAATATTTTTTTCCCGATATTTCTGCAACTCTATATTTATAATCAAATATTTTGTTAAAATACTTATCTCACATCCAAAAAAGGTTCCTGGAGTTTTCTGCTGCCCAAGGCTGACTATTCCACGAAATCTCCGTGCATCTTAAAATGATGTTCTACACCAGGCCCTCTCCACACAGACGTCAGACGGTGCAGAGGTAAATGCATGCCCTAGCCTGTTTATGGCTGATAGGCGCATATCCATTCCCTTATGTCCGACTCTTGGGTATGGTCCACATAGATTTTAAACAGAGTGAAACTGGGACAAACAATAGGCCCGGGCACCAAAATAAAAGTGGCCCCAGTTAGCGAACCAGATAGCTGAAAAAGGGGCTTTTATTTGCAAATCAGGCCGGATTTGAACTTGTAAAGGCACACTACATAAGTATTTTGAAAGGTGTGGAAGCTTGCATGCATTTGTGTTTGCTGCAGGTAATGCTTGTGGTAATATCAGGAAAATCAATAGTAAAAACCAGCCCACCTTGCCATAAAACAGGCCCACAAACTGCTAAAAAAGAAAATTGGCCCACACATTGTTCTGTGAGACCATCTCATTGGGGACTGGTTGATTTCCCTATAGGCCAGTCCGACCTGATTTCTAATACACAGCTAACAGTATTTTAGGTCATACATCATTGCTATCAGTTTCAATTGTATTTACACTTGACTTTTCTGACAGAAAATGTAAACTATAATACAAAATGTTTAGTAGTGCGAGAAAAGTGACAAAGGGGCACGTTTACAAAGGTGAACCCAAGGCAAAGTAGGTTTAGGGGAGAAAAGAAGTCCTCTGAGGAGATGGGACACAGTGTGAGAAAATGAAATGAACTAAAGAGATGCAAAGGTGCTACAAGATATGCCTTTTTAGGTCTTGCCTACCAGACAGCCAAGCTGTCTGTTTCCGGAAAGACCTATTGTCAGCTTACTTTGGGCTTAGATCCCGCCTACTGCTTATCATAGGTTGGTTTTACCATCACTCATTTGCTTGCTTTTTATTTGTTGCCTTGTGTGGGATTTTCTTCAGCTTCTTATTTTTGTCCCTCCACTGGAAGATGGCCTTATTATTTCTTCAGTCCTTCCACTGCTTAATTTTCTGCTTAATTGTCAAGCCCTATTTTTACTTTTCTTTCTAAGTACTCTATGAAAGTGCACATGTTTTCCAGCTCTCTCCCTCATGTATTTCTTTCCCCCCCTTCGTCACTTCCTGTGTTGCCCTCTCTCTCCAGTGTGCTTGTTCCCCATCTGTGATGCGCTGGCCCAAGTGTCCCTCACCCCCACGCGTTGCTTTCTCGCCTGTGTGTTTTTCCACCAGAGCTCCATGTTGTTTTCTCTCTGGCGTTTGTTCTTCTCTTTCCCAACACATACACACTACTCTTTCCCATGTTGGGTCGCTTTCCCTCACCTGCACCCTCTGCGTCGCTTATGAAAAGGTCCCTCCTCGTCCTCTGTGCCTCTTCCCTGTGTAGCTTCCCCACCCCGTCACCCACTTTAACTCACTTTTGCGTGACCTTGTTTTTTATAAATTTACCAATTGATCTGGAATCGGTAAATTAAAAGAAAAAAAAAACACATGCATCATTTTGTAGCTATGCACATGTGTGCTGTGCAGTCCTACAAAATGACATACCATTCGCGTCACAGGCTTTTCTTTTCTTGTTTGTCCATGATGCACAGCATCGGGGATGCTGTATAACAAGGCCAACAACCATTGACAAAGCCAATAAATCCCAAAGGTGAGACCGATTGGCTTTGCCAATGCTTCTTGCTGCTAATTTTGTTTCTATTCATCCTTTCCTTCTTTAGAAACTTTACGTGATGTAGACGCATGTACACCTTTCAAGTGTCTGTTCTTTATAGTTTGTTTCCGCTTGCAGTTTGTTTCTTACTGAATCAGTTACATTTTTCTAGGAAAGGGACAATTCGTCTGACATTTTCTTCTGTGTCCTGGTCCAGGAGGAGAATCTGTCCGAGTTTGGTTCAGTCCTGACTTTCCAGGGAGGTGCCATATTGTCTTTTGCAGATGTGATGGTAACTTTTGAAAAGAAACAGGAAGTGGGTTAGGGAAATATATGTGACATGCACGGCCATGTGCCATGAAGACTGGTCCTTTTTGAAATACAGTAGTGTTCTTGATGAGAAGGTTGGCTGGTGCAAAGAGTATAAAGGCTGATGATAAATGCAGCAAGCAAACCTCAAAATCTACTAAGAAATCAGCATTCTGCTAAACCCCAAAACTGACCTCTGATCTTGCTGCAGGAGCACAGATGGAGACCCAGCCCCTGCAACCCTCTTCGTTGAGACCAGTTGCAGTCAACTCAAAGCACCTTTTAGCTAGAAGAGCACATGAAATGAAATGAAAATGAAATGAAATGAAAATGAAATGAAATAAAGTATTTATAAAGCGCACGGATACTCACAAGGAGTGTCCCGGCGCTAATCTAAAAAAAACTGAAGCCTAAACGAGTGTCCCTCCCCACATCCAGGAGTTATTGTTGGAACAGCCACATTTTAAGCTGTTTCCTAAAAGGCAGCAGGTCCTGATCCAGTCTAAGATGTAGGGGTAGTTCATCAGAAAAACAATAGAGAGAGTGAGGGTAATGAGGATCCCGAACCCCCGGTCTGGATATGAGTATATAACAAAGGAGGGAGAAAGATTCAGTCGAAAGAGATTCAATCGAAAAGAAGGGGGAGAGATAGAGAAAGGAATAATTCAGAGCAAAAGAATTTCCTATTTGGAAAAAGACCCATCACTCACCAACCTGGTTGGTGACATGCTTCACCATCTGGGTCCCACCCTGACCGCCGAATGCCGTCAGGGTGTGCTTCAACGCCTGGAATTCCAGCGGAGCGAGTTTTCGTGTATATGGGTGAGTGAAAACGTGAGTGAGGAAAAATAAAAGTGATATTTAAAAGTGTCAGCGGTGATCTTCCTAATAATTTAATATGAAGTCACTTGGCACAATTAAAAACTGTGAATAGATATCGTAACTGGTATTAATGGCCAGTGATATCAGTGTTGGTATGTGTGCGTGGTCAACATGTTTCAACCTTTCTAGCAATTCTTAGGTTTTCGTCAGGACCAGGAATTTATTTGAGGAACGGGGGGTTTTGCACTCGCTAAGGTGCACCCACACCCTGAACCTCTGTGTACTCCACCTTTATTAGAGAGTAGTTTGTTGTGCCTTCAAGCCGTTTTTGAAGGATGATTCGGATCTGTAAAAGTAAAATCCGAAAAAGAGAAACTTTCTATTGGACTTATTCCTATTAACTCTCCATGCTCACTTATTATGGTATGCAATATGAAATGTGAGTCGTTGCATGCAATCTATTGCAGATTATTGAGGGTATTTATTGCATGCCTCAATCCATGTATAGGGCATGCATTGTAGATCTGGCGAAAAAAATAATCATTATTAATATTCTCGCGTCACGTGCATTAATTGGGCCTGTCTACTGGCAATACAAGAAAGGCATACGTGATGATTCACACTGCTATCAAACATTTCTAGTGCAGTGCGCGTATATTGGTAGAAGTACAGACAGAGACAAACAGACAAATAAGGAGAGCTCAAGGACTCACGCTAAAAAGGCTAAATATAAAGCCTCATGGTTCCCGTGGGGAGTGTGGGCTCTGAACCATTGCTGTGATAGAGAAGGAAAAGAGATTTTCAGCATGATTTGTCTTACCTTGATCTCGTAAGGCCCTTCTATATTTGGGATAAGGATACACTTACGTTCTCTCACCGGTATGCCCGTTTACACACCTACTTCGGGGTCCCACAGTTACCGAATGCTGGAGCTGTGGCTGTCACGGTCGGTATTTAAGAGAAAATGCTTCCGCCCTTGTGACTGGGGGTGTGGTTTCATTGGGTCATGGGGATCAAGGTAAAATTTAGTATTTCGTGAGGGTGAGTTCTGCAATAAAGAGGTGTTTTTGCAGATATTTTAGCTGAGTCATAGGGCTCAGCATAAAATTCAGTTTTTCGTGTAAATAATAAGGGTTCTGCAGTAAAGAGGTATATTGCAGAGAAATAAGTAACATTGGATTCTGATTGAAACCTTGGTGTGTGTTATAACAATGAACTGAGAAGAAGAGATAACAGGGATCAGATTCATCCACTGAGTACCGAATTCCATGGTATATTGTCGTTCAGCCCTGTTATGTGGGTTGACAGACGGTACACCCATCGTTGTTCCTTTTCAAAGAGTGTATTCTGACTTTCAACAGATGCAATAACAGTCCAAGTCATGTCATTCGAAGTGTGGTTATTGCTGATAAAATGTTCAGTCAATTTAGTAGTCGCTTTCTTGCATCGGATAGTGCTACGATGCTCTGTTATGCGTTGTTTAACTTTACGAGTGGTCATACCTACATAACGCAGATTACAGGGGCATGTTATGAGGTAGACTACATTGCAACTGTTACAATTGGTATGCTTTCTTTGTGTCCAGATCTTATTGTTTTCCAGTGTCAGTGTTTTGGTGTGTGTAGTGAGGTGACATACTGAGCAGTTCCCACAGGGATAGTGACCTGTAACTTTGGGTAGTCCCCAAACACTCAGGACTGTGGCTGCATCAACTGCAGTGATTTTCTTCGGTCAAGTGTTAACCAGTGAGTCCTTTAGACTTCTTGCTCGTTTGTGTGAGAATAAAGGCTTCTCCCATTGCAGATTGCCAGTGTTTAGGATTGACCATTTTTTTCTGATGGTGTTCGGCACCTGATTTGACATAGTGTTATAGGTTGTCACACAGGTGAGGGGTGGTTTCTGTATTGGTCTACTGGTTTCTTCTAACAGGGCATCTCGGGGTTGGTTTCTCGCCCGTTTTTGGCCCTTGTCCAAAATACGCTGAGGGTAGCCTCTTTCTGAGAGCTTTCTGGAGAGAAAAGAGGCCTGTGTTTTGTAGTCTGTCAATTTACTACAGTTCCTTCTTAATCGAAGGAACTGGCCATAGGGTAGATTTTCTTTCAGTGCTCTCGGGTGAAAACTATCATATTGTAGTAAATTGTTTTTGGATGTTGGCTTGGTATAAGTTTTTGTTTCAAGTTTGTTATTTTCATTGCGGATTTCCACATCTAAAAATATCATAGTGGTTTTATCACTGCTGTGTGTGAATTTTAGATGGGGGTCACAGGTGTTGAGCCAAATGATGAAATCTTGCAATGTTGTCATTGGGCCTTGCCAGATTGCCAGTACATCATCTATATACCTTCGCCAGAGTTTGAGGTACTTGGAGAAGGGTCTGTTAGTCCCGAGAATAAATTGTTCCTCAAAATCAAAAACATAGAGGCCCGCTACACTAGGGGCAAAAATGCTCCCCATAGATGTGCCTCCTATTTGAAGGTAAAGTTGACCTTCAAATTCAAAATAATTCCTCATTAGGGCAAGTTCTGCGCATTTGAGGACAAAATCTCTTGGGACATTATGGTCCCAAACGGCGTTATCCAGGGCTTTTTCTAAGACTGCCAATGTAGCCTCTTGAGGGATATTAGTATAGAGGCTTTCTATGTCGAAACTGACAAGGATGGTTTCTTCATTGGTCTCGATGTCTTTTAATACATTGAGGACATATTTGGTGTCTCTCAGATATGTGGATGTCTTCTGTATCATGGGTTTGAAGAAGAAGTCACTATATTCAGAGAGGGGTTGGAGGACAGAGCCTATCCCTGATACGATGGGTCTGCCTGGTGGGGGAGATTTATTTTTGTGCATCTTAGGAAGTAAATAAAAGTAAGGTATTTTACCCTCGTTACTGGTTAGGAAATTCGCCTCCTGTTTGCAAATATCCCCTCTTTCCTCAGCGCTGTTGACAAGATAGGAGATTTCTTGTTTCAGTGCAACAGTCGGGTCCGAGGTGAGGGGTTTGTAATTGCTACGATCTTCGAGGAGTCTCCTACACTCAGTCTGATAGGATGTTTTGTCCAGTATGACTATCCCACCTCCTTTATCAGCAGGTTTTATGACGATGGTGTCGTCATTACGTAGCGCTATTAGGGATTCCTGTTCAGCTTTAGTCATATTCATAAAAGGTTTTTTCGGGGAAAGTTTCTCTATGTCATTGTAGACCGCCTGTTCGAAAGTTAGAACCTCAGGAGGAGTAGTATGGGGAGGTGGAATGAAAGTAGATTTCCCTCTAAAACCAGTCACATTAGAATTGGTACTGGTGGACGCTGCGTCACCCTCTTCCTTTTCAAAAAAGGCTTTTAATCTCAATTTTGTAAAGAAACCTGCTAATTCTGCATGCAACTTGAATCTATCAAGGTTAGGGGTCGGTACAAACCCTAATCCTCTGTTTAGAAAATTTTGTTCAGACTCAGTCAGGTTTCTAGAGGACAGGTTAGTTACTAACACTTGCTTGTTCCTGGGCCCTGCTCCCTCGTTTTGCTCCTGGTATTGTTGCCTACACTGTCGTCGTCCTCCCAGTGTACCTGTGTGTTCCCTCTCCGGTAGTTCATTCCACAGACGAGCAGCAAGTACCTGAAAAGACCTCCCTCCTAAACATGACATGCAACTTACAGAACCTCCCTAAATGACAGTGCAACATGACAGATTTGCATTTTGCATAATTATGTGAAAGGAAATTACACAAATGTTGTACAACTCGAATTCTTCATAATGTGGTGAAATAAACTGCTAGTCTGGTTAGAGAGGTCTATTGGCCTCATTGCGAGTTTGGCGATCCTCAGGCAGTGCCACCACCGTGCCGTCCGCTGGAGGACTGTCAAAGCAGTGGTGTGCCCGTCTGCCAGATTACGATTGTAATCCATGCCAGGCAGGTGGAGCTGCAGCGGTCTCCCGGTGGTGGTCTGTTAGGCTCATAGGAGAACCTAACATGTAGACCGCTGCCGTGAGAGTGCCGACTGAGCATTCCTGCATGGCGTAGCATGGAACAATTGTGCATGCCACTCCATGCAGAAAAGGCGGTGCAATTCCAGCATGTGCCCCCCATCCCGCATGCACCCCCATGCCCAGAGGCAGCAAGGTGCTCTAAGAGGGCCCCCTTAGTTGGGTCCTACCACCCTTTTTATGGCTGGCTTACCACCATGACAAGGGAGGTGGAAAGGCAACTCGGAATATGGTCAGTAGTGTTACTGGGGCACCACCAGCATATTCCTGCCTATGACCGCTGTGCAACTGCCACAGGATCCTGGATCCCCGGCGGTCCGACCACCACAGTCATAATACTGCAGGCCGGGCCGCAGTGCGGTGGTGGTCAGACCGCCACCATGAGTACACCAGTGCTATGAACCGAAGTACTCTTAATAAGGCTCTAAGTAAGGATATCTCTCCTGTGTTTAACATATTCCTGTGTTTTAGAATCACATTCTATGATCTACTGCCCCATCTGCCAAACTCGAAACAGGCCCTAAGCTAGTAGACTCATCTTGGTAAATGGGACCAGCCTGAATAAAGTAAACGAAAACTAGTCCAGATGATCGGTGACCTCAACTGAAGCACTGTTAGGCGCCAAGAAAAAGAGAACATGCATTAGGAGCAAAAAAGACAAAGTGATATGCTAGACTCTGGCGTATTGCTTCATCTTTGGAAAGAAAACATTTTTTATATGTGAATTAAATCAAATATTTGATAATTTGTGTATTATTTGATGCATATGTTTTCTGTCTTTTGTGCATTGTTTTGAGGTTCAAATTGTAGAAATTGCTTAGGGGGTCCTTGCTTTCAGTAGGAGGCAAAGTCCAAACGTTAAGATTCACTGCCCTAAACAATGGCCAACTGGTCTTTTAATCTTGTCTGGTGAAATTACTATGAGAAAATAATGCATTACTTTCTGTTCACTCTGCAAATATAGTCATTATTAATTTGCTATTTTCATGGGTTTCCATCAAATATAAAAATAGGATTTCTATTTTATCTTTATACATGCACAAGTTCTAGTTTTGATCAAAGGCATGGATGCATTATTCATAGTTAACCTGTTCGGCCTCAGCACCCTGCACTGCAAACAACTAGGTTCTGCATCAATTGTTAAACCGAACGGAGCATAACATTAATTCAGTGCCTGGCCAGTGGTGCCTGTGCGAAGCAGACAGCGATGAATGCATCTCAGATCTATACTGATGAAGGCGGTGGCAAAGATTGTGGAGAGTCCTATGCACACCTCTTTATTTTTATGCAGCAAAGTAGGTGCGCACAGGCACCCATGTTGTGAGTTCCGGATAGACGCAGAGGGCCCAATTAGGATGTCGGGTGGGCCGCCACCGACAGGCTGTTGGTGGCAGTCCACCGGACAGATAGGATAGCGGTCCGACCACCGCATTATGATGCGGTCGGTCGTAGCGCAGTGGTCTGAGGGACTGACCGACACCTCCGTCAGGCTCATAGAGCCCGTCGGGGCTTGGTCCTACCGTAATCCCTAAAATGGGAGCGGTGCCTGTGGAGGCACCGCTGTAGGGATTACGATGTCCCTTTCCCTCTGCCTTTACATAGAGGTCAGACCGCATGGAAAGTCAGATAGAAAAGGGCTTAGGGGGCCCCTAGTAGGTCTCCTGTGGGACCAGGGGGGCACATATGGTGCACCCAAACATCCAAGCACCTGTGCATGAATGTTTACAAAATGCCATTTTCCATTGCGGCTTGTGATGTGGTCCTTTTCCAGGCCACAGCACAAGCCGCAATGGGAAAAGGCATTTTTCCGACTGCCTACATGGCGGTCGCATTCTAATTAGGTGGGTGGAACTAGCGACTACGTGTCGGGCAGTTCCATTTCCGCAGCGTCTGACTGCCATCACAATCAGGCCCAAAGAACGTTTTAAAAATTGGCCGAAATAGTGCACTTTAAGGAAAATATTTCAGACATATTTTGTTCAAATGCTACAGGCTTTATAGCCGGTTTTAGGACGGCTGACATAAAGAAAACAATTACTCCAAGGGCTGCCACAGTGCCCAGGAGCATTAATCTGATGCAATAGTAAACAAGCATTTACAATGCAATGGTCTCGGCAATATTATAGGTAGAGCTATTGGTATTGCTCATTATTTTTTTATCATTTTTGTATCCCTAAATAAATGGCATTGTCATTTCTATTGGCATTAGCTTTTTTTTTGCATATGTGATACCTATTGCATTAGCAGAGAGAGAGTGAGGTAGTGAGATAGAGAGAGAGAGTGAGGTATTGAAATAATGAGTGAGGTAGATAGAGAGTGAGGTAGTGAGATAGAGAGAGTGAGGTAGTGAAAGAGTGAGGTAGTGAGGGAGAGGGATGTTGTGTCGACTGAGAACACGTTCCACGGCCTTGTCCCCTCGCTAAAGCGCTGTGAAGACCTATCACACAAGCACTAGGACCCGATAACAGCAGGTTAAAGGCCACCAGCGGCGCATCCTCCTGGGATGGACTATCTAGCTGGACCTCACCCTAGTGACGCCGGGAAGGACCGCGCAGCCAAGCAGCCAACCAGCATGAGGACTCAGCAGCAGACACGTGCTGGGAGAACCCGGCTGGGAGCCGCAGCACGGACAACCCAGCGCACACTGACACGGGTTAGGGCAGGACAGCGCCACCACCCAACACCATGACAGTGTCCCTCTCATCCCTCCCAATCCTCCCGCCCACGCAAACACGGATCAAGAATAGAAACCGTCACACAGAGAATCTGTGCTAGAAAGAGTCACAGCTGCAGAATACAACCTGCACAAAGCGCCAAGAAGCCCAATAACTGGCGAACGCCGTGCTATACAAATATACCCGATAAGATATTAAGACT
This sequence comes from Triturus cristatus, assembly GCF_964204655.1. Lineage (NCBI taxonomy): Eukaryota > Metazoa > Chordata > Amphibia > Caudata > Salamandridae > Triturus > Triturus cristatus. Next base: position 1,129,902,736 of record NC_140594.1, on the reverse strand, counting down.
CCGGAAGCGTTTGTATTTACCCTCGGTCATCGATACGCCGTGGGGTGAAGTTGAGCGCCGTGAGGCAGGGCCGGGCCACAGACACAGGGATGTTACGAGAGGCACACCCCTCAGGGAGCCGCCGAGCTCCACGCCCCAAAACTGGAGTAATTAGTATTTGGCTTTTGAGCGAGGCAGCCGTCCGAGTCAGGTTATCAGAGGCTGTGCTGGACGGGTGGGCGGCCCTGGGCCGAGGATAAAGAGGCTTCCGGACAGGCCGGCTCACTTGCCACCCCGCAGCAGGGGGTGCTTTCACTGCCTCTCCACGGTGCTGCCTTGTACCTCTACACGCAGCGGCGACAACCAGACAAAGGGGACAGACAACATTTCACAAATCCACACAGGAGCGGAGAGAATAATGACCTGGGCAGGGTCTGGTCTCACAGCCCACCCTGGAGCCAGAAACAGAAGGCTGAGCAGAGACCTCAACCCCCAAGACCACCAACCCGCCGCTGGCGCACAGAGCCGGTTTCCAGTCTTTCCCTCGCTTACTAGCAGGTTCAGAATCAGCATCCAGCCCAGAATTATTTGCTGAAGTCACCCCTAAGCTCTTCTGCTCACTCCATCCGGTGAAGCCTGCCCCGGCAGCGCCGCCACCAGCACAACAACACGGCGCCGGACGGATGGATCCTCACGGCCAGACTATAGCCAAAAAATGGCGGATGGAAGCTTCGAAACTTTTTCGGATTCGGGGGCGTGTTCCTGCTGTTCTAAAAGAGCGTGGCTAAAAAGTGGAAAGAACAGCAAGGAACACGCCCCCGAATCTGAAAAAGACGGAGCCTATTTGGAGGGACGGCTCTCTCCTCCAATGGCTGGCCTCCGTTTAGGAAGCCAGCCAATGGAGGAGAGGCAAAAAGAGAGGCGGGCTAAGGAGCCACTCTCAGAAACATTAAATCTCCGACTTCCGGTTCTGCCTTCGGCAGACCGGACAGTCCTCGACCTAAAAAACACACGTGTGTCCATCATAGAAGTGTGGGGTGGGCAGACCCAGGGAAGACACAACAGGAACAGTGCAGATAGGTCTGGCTTTGTACAGTGCATGCAGAGTCACATGACAGCCATGCATTGATATTTATAGATCACCCATGCATACACAGAGAAACACACCCACAGGCACACAGACTAGCAGATTAACAAACGCCAACACGAGCAGATATTGATGCATGTAAACTAAAATACAGGCTCTTTGCACACACACCACCAGACACCCATGTACGCAGTCCTACAGCAACCCACCGGACATACAGTCACCCATGCACACACGGAGAAACACACCCACAGACATTGTGTCACACAGACTAGCAGATTTACAGACACCAACACAAACAGATCTCCATGCATACACACTAAAATACAGGATCACACAATGATGCACTGCATTTGATTGCTAGAGAGCTCCTGTCTGCACTGTTGGGGTCCTGATGTGTAAGTTCTCGCTGTTGTCCGGATGTCCATCACCTTCTTTGAAGAAGGATGTGATGGCGATGCTGCTGTGGTGCTACCAGAGCATGCAGTGAGTATTCACCATTTCCTCTTGGCAGTGAACCAGCTTTAAGGCCCTGATGAAGGCCTCGATTGCGTGGAAGTCCACTGCCAGAACATGGAGTCCAGAGGCGTAGACTCAGCTCCCAGAAGCCTTCTCTACTCCTCACCAAAGATGGCAGGCGGCTCCCTCAATGCACGACAGGTGCAAGTGGAGGTAAGCTGAGTGGTGGTTCCACCTGGTACGCACACCCTCTCACTGCACCAATGCTAATTGTTCTGTCCTTTGTTGACCCTGCTCTTAGTGGCAGAAAACCATCATCTATATGACCTCAATGCTAACAGGATCGAGAAGTGCTCAAGCACTGCCCAGCGAGGTCCATGCGCCTCTTGACTCGCTTACCATTGTCCTTGTGATTGTAATTGGGATTTCTAGAGCGCATTATCACCTCCAGGTCGGTTCCTTACGAAGATTTGCAGGCAGAAAATCCTTGTGATTCAGACTTTGGTGGCCATCCTAGAGCGACAAGCTGAGCCCCTTTATCGAAGAGTCGCTGTTTGAAGCCACGAGTCCTGAAATTTGTCCACTTAAAGGGATCAGTGTCACCTAACCCTCCACTGGGAGACAGACCTATCCTCCTGGACCCTGTTACACCACCTTTCTGACCTCATCACTGCATTGCATTTATTACCTTTTTATTGTTTACTATGATGTTTGTGCTTTTAACTTTTTTTCTTTTAGTTTTTACTTATATATTTTTACATACTGACATTTTATAAAAAAAAAGCTTTGTGACTTTGCAGAAGCCCACAGCACTCTCCATGCTTCACATCTCTGGTGCAGCTGGGATGGTTGTGTTGTCCTGATTCACCTTCTCTGTGCTAGGCTGTGACTGCCCTCATGTTTATCCAGACAGTCCAGGGGGCATGAGAGGTCATGTTTCCATGAGGATGAGGGGGACATCAGCATCCCCCACCTTCGATAGTGTTTGATTCTCCAGCGAACATAAGAATCAGGGATAAGCCTGACTCTGTTGTAGGATGTGGCTGTTCTCTGGTCTCTGTGATTCAACCAGTCTGACTACTTACAAATCCAAGCATGTCTGGGGCACTTGCAGGGTCTGGTACCTTTGTGGGTGTTCCTGTTTCAGCTGTTTCAACATGCTTTGTAAACCCACAGACCCAACTTCGGGTTGATGTTAGTCTTGTGACATCACTTCTGGGGTTTTCAAGCAATGACGTCACTGCTGTGTGTCAGACACTTGCCGCCTCTTCAGAGTTCTGCTCATTGAGGAAATGGCGAGAGGGTGCACACTGCTCCAGGGCCACAGAGGCGTTGGAGAAGCAGTGTTTCTTCCTGATGTGGAGGTGAGGATGAAGATGTTTGTGTAAAGGGAAGGAGGGGAGATCTTACAGGAAGCAAACTGGGATTTGTTGGTAAGGCTGCTGTGGGTCGGCTGACCCACTGGTGCATCTACTCTATCCTACATGCAATTTGAATAGTTACAAAAAGCTTATAATATTTAGGGCCTAATTACGATGTCGGGCGGACGGCCACTGACAGGCCATCGTTGGTGGTCTGCCCGACTGTCAGCCATTTGGTATGACCACCGGATTATGATGCAGGCGGTCAGACGCTTGTGGGACAGGGGACAGACCGCTGCCTCCGACAGGATCTATTGATCCTAACGGGACATCACTCAGAATCGCAATCCCTAATGACGGTGGTGCCGAGGCATGCACCTCCATCGGGAATACGATGTCCCTTCTGACAGTCTTATCATGGCGGTCGGACCGCCATGAAAAGGCTGTAAGAAATTTACTTTAGGGTTCCCAAACAGGGTCCCTGTCCCTCGTGGGCCACTGGAAAGTGGCCCTGGTGCCACATAGTGCCCCCACATACACCCATTTACTGTGTGCCATGCACCACATGGTGCATGGCACACAATGCATGGCACACAATGCATGGATGTGCACAGAGTGTGCTTTTACACTGCGGCTTGTGCTGCAACCCTTTTCCAGGGCCACAGCACAAGCAGCCATTTTAAAGAGCACTTTTCAGACCACCAGCTTGGCGGTTGCATCATAATTTGGTAGTCGGAACCCCCCTTGCTTGTCGGTCGGTCTCCTGACAGACTTGATAGTGGGGGGCCGTCCAACCGCTATCGTGGGTGCTAGTAAGAAGCACAGCTCCCGCTTTTGTTACAGGGGGCACTACTGCAAAGCTGGCCCCCACTGACAAAGCCGCCCTCATGGCCACAAAACTGGCCCCATCCCTCCTGCCCACCGGGGAAATGCCTGGTGCCAGCTACAGCCAGTCCGGCCCTGCACACAAAGTATGGATGCCAGCTGTCATAGACCCTCCCAAAGACATTGCCAGGATTGCGTTCAGAAGGTCAACACACAGCACAGTGGTTCAGGATACCAACCACTGGAACATGTTGGTGCACAACTCATACTCAGGGGTGGGGGGATCTTGCGGAACCCAATAAGTGGTTCAAGGAGTTTTCCAGAACTGAGAAGGGTCATAAAGAGAAGAAGAACCCAGTCATTTGTAGGGTCCGAGCACAGAATTGTTCCTCGGGCTCCACTGATCTGGACAAGGTTTGCAGGTCACCAAAGCCAACCTCAGATGTCACCATGGACCAAATCCTACATCCAGTGGTCTGGCCTACACAGCAGAGTTAGCAGTGTTCGCTCCTGGTAGCCATGGTAACGAGTTTCAGACTATTGAGTCTTCCTCCTCACAAGATACCCGTGGTCCAGCTTGTGAGGAAGTTGATAGGAACATAAAGACACTCTCAAAAGGTTTGTCACTAGTGATGTGGGAAATTTGCATAATTCGCTTCAGCATAATTGTGCAAAATTTCTGAAAAATTAAGTAAAATTACATGTTATTACTATCAAACATTTGGTGTTGTATTTTAGAGCAAAATGTGTTCTCACACCCACTTGGTATACAAGGATGTGTTTTGTGCTTAATAAAAAGTGCTATGCCCCCCCATCACGTGCAAAGGTACTTCACGATCTGTTGTGTGCATGCTCCCATGTGCTCACACCAAACCTTTATCTTAAATGTTTACCGTGAATGGCATGCAATTATGCAGCGTGTTTTTATAGTGTTCCTTTTAGACATTCACTTAACAAAAGTAGTTAATATGACCAAAATGACACTAGGAACACACATTTCACCTGGGCCTATTGTTGCCCATTTCCTTGTAAAAAATGTCAGCTGCTTCTTCTGTGCTGCCTCTGTTGTCTGTCTGGGAGATTCATGATTCAGCCACTTGCAGCGATCATGACCCCCAAGGGCTGAATCTAGTTGCATCTCAGAAGACTGTTAGCAAAAATATTGTCTGACAGAAATATTGTGTCCGAAATAATGTTTATGAAAATATCTCCCAATGGCTGTAGATTTTCCATCATTAACTTCAATGGGGCAGTTTTTCTTGTTAGTGACTTGCATAGAACATTCTGGTCTACACCAGTGAGGCCTGCCCATAGTATGGTTACATGTGGATCCCCTATGTCCCAGCTGGTTCCTTGGCTTTGCCTCCATCCCAACGCCTGACGGGTCCTCTGGTCCTGGCTCTACATTCAGCTGTTCAACTCTGGTCCCTGCTGCACATCTGGATTCAGTCTCTCTTGGCAAGCTTCAGTAGGTTTAGTGAAGTTTGGTATTCTTCCAAAAGTTTGTATGGCAGATGTTGACTTGACATACTGCTGCGCCGGTGTATGATGCTCCAACTCCTGTGAAGCTTGCTTAGGTCTGCAATCTGTTGGGCTTTTTTGAAGTGGACCCTCAAAGGCCCCTTTGATTTTCCCATGAGGTCCATCTCCTCTCCTGGTGGACACATGACATCTAAAAGAACTTGTAGGTGTCCATGCAGGAGTTTATACTGAGAGCAAAGAATCTTCCAAGTCTACTAGAATGGTGACGTATTGTGGATAAGGCTGAATTTGAGAACCCGTTCCTAACAAAGAAGGAATTTTTAAACGTAATCATCTCAGTGGGGGAGGACATTCTCAAAAAGACAGACAGAACTCACCAACGACTACGTTTTATGCACTCCATCTGTCCAAGTGCTATAACATGTATTTGTAAAGCATATATTAACTCACGTTTGGGTCTCTTGGCGCTGAAATAGCAAATATTTACTGTTGCCATCTCAATGGTAGGCATTTTATCAACCTTGGAAGTATGAGAGGGCCCAACAGGGTTTGAATCTGTGACCTTGAGATCAAACACAGATTCCTCAAGTGGATGCATTTGTCCTCAGAGCCACCAACCAGGCCATTGTAGTGGGTCTCTGTAACCACAGACCAACAAAAGCTTCTCCAAGTGGCTCCAATTTGTGCCAAAGACAAAATCCTGAGGTTGAATATTGCTTTGTATTTTCCACACTATGTCCACAATTATTGTACAACTACATAAGTAGCACTAGACACCAAACATTGGAAAGTTAGGGCTTGCAATATTTCTTTCACCAGCAAAGTTTTGTCAACTTCCTGATTTTTATCTTTTGAAAAGTCTCCAGGTTTAACTCCACTTTCTTCTGTGTAGAGTTTTTTTTCTGCGCTGCAGATTACTTTTCACTAGATAGTGAGATCGTTTTCTCACTAATCAAATGAATCCAATCTGGAAAATGTAATCAGAATACGTCACTGAAAGTTCACCTCTTGCATGTGCTGTGACAAAGTATGCAGTGTTGGTCTTTGGTATGTTACCTTTTACAGAGCTTTTGTAAGCACAATGTCAATATACATGAAAATACGTCTGTCTCTGAAAAGTATATATTATGCAGGAAGATTTTTGTGTGTGAAATTAGGCTATATGCCACATAAATTGATGGGAAAGTAATGATTCTCAGGTGCCAATGACCAGGTGAACAAACACTGGCAAAGTTAAAAAGTCTGGTTGATGTGTTAGCACATGGAAACGAAGTATTAGCACATTAGGGCAATACAGGTGTAAGAATGAAAGCCATTCTATACCGAGGGCTTCCGTGCCTTCGGTTTACCTTTCTATGTGGCATAAAGGCTAGCTATGAAGGAAGCCTTCTATCGTTTCTATGTTATAGAAATAAACAAAGGACCACAATGAAGGGGGCATGCCACCTGAGTTTCATTTAATTGCATTCCTTCTCAATATTATAGTTTATATTTGAAAGGAAGATCGGTTGGCCCAGCAGCCTTCATCAATAAAGTCTCCCAGAGCTGGTAGGAAGGAGGAACCAGCCGGATCCCTGATCCAACAGCTATTATTTAGCTGAACCAGGGATCCGTTTGGCCCTAGTGAAGAAGGATGAATTGGTCCCAGTGTAATTTGCCAACACCAGCACACATAGTGCCAATATCGGCAATAGTCCTCAGTTATCATGCAGCAAAATACATAAATAAACCACACAACACCTTGTTAGTGGAGAAAATTGCTGCAGGTTTATTTGCATAACAAATATGCCAACAAGGTGGGTTATCTTACGGGCAACAATTCAGCAGCACCCACATGTTGTGTGCTCAAAGCAGCAGCGTGCCAGCCGTGAGCAGGCTTTTTTATTTTCTCTTCCAGTTTGGGCCCAAAACAAAGGACAGAATTAAAGATCCTTCAGCCCTCCATTTGTTCGAGTAGAATCCTGGCTGGGAGCTATCTGCAGCCTAACACTTATATGCCAATGCTATGAGGAAAAAAAGGCACACAGTTTGCTACCACTTCATAAGTACTTAGGAGAAACGTAAGTACTTAAAAGATTGGGAGGCTGGTTTTTGACTTTGTGTAACCCTCATATGTAAGAGATATGCATGCACTGTAAGAATGTCAGCTATCTCTGTATGTATGAGTATCTACGTCAATAATAATTTAAATAGAACTTGCTCAATTTTTGAAAATACTTTTATAGAGCTACTCATCCCACAGTAGGGTGTCAGAGCACTTTACATCACACGCACACATTATACATTGACAAAAAATCATACAACTATGTAGTGTAAATCAAAGGAGAGGATGTTACATAAGGTGAAAGGAGTTTCAAGATGTAGAAGTCACACCATCTTTATTGTTAGGGATTACATGCAAAGACTGTATGGCTGGGAGAGAACACAAAATTAGGATTTAAAATGCAGTGATTGATGTTGGCTTTTATTACTACCCAGAAAATCCCTTTCCAGCAGCCTTTTTTTTAACAGATTGAGAAACATCAATAAGGTTTTTAACCCATGTCTTGCAGTTTGCATGCAGGTTCATATATCACTGTACTATATTAAAAGGGTTGCAATTTGTGAACTGCAAGTAACAAAAGGATCTCTGTGTCAAAGGCAGTGACCCTCTTACATATTTACATAACATAAAAATCCATCACCTGTGTGTTACATGGTGTGCTTTGCAGGAGACACATTAACCCTCTATGCAACTTTATGAGTCAGAACTCTCACTGAACAAAACACTGATCTCTCCAGCAAGTGCTTTAGCCACCAGAGTTATCTCATCATTATTATTCTTCCCTGAGACTTACTGGGCACACATAGCTCTCTGCACAGGTGCTTTAACCCCATAAGGTATTTTAAAATGCAGCCTTTGCAACCAATTAAGTGAGAACAGATTTAATATCACATTTCTCCTTAGTGCAATTTTATTTGTGACTGAGTTTTATAAAAATGAATGTATAAGTTGACTGTCAGAGTATGCTTTTCATGACTCCGCCCCTTGTGACTCCACCCCTTTTCATTGCACACCTTAACCCCCAATTTATGGGTTCCCAGAGAAAAGTGTTTTAAATTCCAACTCTGATGTCTCCCTTGCCATCCTCTTCAAGAAAAAAGCCCACCCCAACAGCACTTTTGAGAAGCCACCGGGAGCAAAGGGTGGGGTGGAGAATGAGGACTAAGACACAGAGGAAAGAGAGAGGGTCAGGAGGAGGAACAAGAGGGGCTGACAGGCAGGAGAAAAGTTCAGCAGGATACTCAGGAAAGAAGGAGGCGCAGAGGTTAGGAGGTTCAGGGGATGGAATCGCTGAGCAGTACACAGAGCACAGAAGGACAGAGATATGAGGGAAGTGTGGGCTCGAGGAACACGACACACAGGAACAAAGGAGTGGATTAGGAAGCAAGCAGGAGCAGACACAAGAGAAAAGTGGACGGGTTGTAACAAGTTCTGAGGTTGCCAGAGAAACGACTGTAGCTGTAAAATAGTCCCTCATAGACTTTAATACAAGCACTTCATTGGAAGTGGAAACAATCATCCTAACAGCCAATAGAATTAGGTGAGAGAGCAGTGAACCTCTGGGCTGAGCCAAGAAGTGATTGACAATATCTCAAGCCAATGGTTGAAGTGCATGGTTAAAAAATCCAGTGGCTGAAAGGGGTTATAGCCATAGCCCAGTAAAATCAACAAAGCACGTTGGGGCGGCCGTTCCTTCTCCCATACTGCTGCGAGACTTTGGAACTCCCTCCCCTTAGCCCTCAGAGAAAATAATAACCGGCTGGCTTTTAGGAAAGCTTTGAAAACCCACCTGTTTGCAAAAACGTGCTAGTCTCACCCTGCGGCCCGCCACAGTGATCAATTAAAGCGCTGCGAGGCCTCCGGGTAGTCTATGCGCTATATAAATATCATTTTTTCATTTCATTTCATTTCAGTATGAGTTCATTTATGTTTCTCCATCCAATATTGAGCAATGGGGTTGTGTATACAGACACATACAATATCACACCACACTGCTATTTGCTATACCATACGATATTCTGTCACACAATGTTCTTGGGCTTTGGATAATGGTATGTATTCTCTTTTGCTTGGGTACCTTTCTTTCTTTCTCTTCCCATTCTTTTTCTTCATTTACTCTTTATTATTTATTTTCTTTGTCTCAGAGTCTTAACACATGCTTGTTCCTATGGCATTGCTCCTTAATATACAATTGCGGCATATTACTATGTACAATTGATATGACAAGCGGCAGAATTGATGGTCATAGATATGTAACAGATTCCACATCAATTGTGTCAGTTGTTTTTGCCATGATGAGCTAATCTCCTTCAAAGGACAGCACCACTGTTGATGATATGTTTCTTATGACTTCTAGGCACTGACTGCAGTTTGTCCTACGCTGATTTTCTAAAACTGAATAAAAAAATTATTTCAGATCATCCTGAAGGAGGAGACAAATTACAGGGATGCTTCAAGTGGCAAACTCACTTAAAAACTTGTCAATCTCATCTAAGGTCTAATCTTTTCAAGGACGCCGGTGAAATGAGCGTGTTCAATAGAGCCCCGCCATCATACAATGACTTCAATCTTAAAATGATAGCACACCGCTGGGCTTCCATAACTGATACCTTTGAATCCTCTGAAGGCTTTGTGGTTGTGTGTTGAATTCCAATGAAATCCAGGAGAGAATTTGATAGTAAAATTATTTAATTGGGAGATATGGGAATCAGAAGCTCATTGGTCAGAAGCTACAGGTCCAGTGACAAGAAACAGAATCCCTAACATCAGAACCATCTAGAATAACAGAGAATTCCCAAAAACATTTAAAGGAACAGACAACACTAAAATGAAAGATTATGCAGAGAATATAACCCATCCTCTCCCTTAACAATTAAACATAGTCCTTCATTCTGCTGGGAGGCTTGATCTTCCGACGGTCAGTTTTTATTCTTGAAGAAATGGAGTCAGGTTCCTTAGAAAGGTTGGATTTACAAATAGAAGGAACAGGAAGAAAGCGACATTTAGCAACACCTCTAACATTCCAAATTCTCCTATACTGTGTCATAACAGTATTGAAATGTATTTTAATAACTTTAATAGGAGGTCCGAACTTGGCAGACCCTTTAATATTGAATCCTGGTTTCCTTACTTTGACCCAATCACCAATCACAAATGAAGGTATTTTTACATTCATCTTTGTATCATAAGATTCCTTCATTCTTTCCTGTTTTTGTTGAACTTTGAACTTTACTTCCTCAAAATCATCACAAACAAATTCTTTTGACATTTTGTTTTTTATCCACCAAGGACACAGCTTAGAAACTGGCTCTCTACCTCTAAACAAACGGAAGGGACTCAAATTAGTTGTAGTATGTGGAGTTATGCGGTACGCCCACAATGTTTCCCTCAGAACACTTTTCCATTCTCTACCTGAATTCTTAGCCATTTCAACACCATCTTTAAGCACTCGGTTGAACCTCTCAACCTGACCATTACCCTGAGGTTCATAGAGGGCTGTAGTATTATGCTTAATGTTTTGCAATGCTAAAAAAACTCTGCATCTCATGAGATTTGAGTTGTACACCATTGTCGGTTACAAGAACTTCTGGTACATCTTCCCTAGAAAAAATCTCTCTAAAAAAATCAATGATGGTTGGAGTGGTAGCATGATGAACAAATTTAACCTCTGGCCACTTTGAATGATAATCAACGATTACCAAAGCAAAGTGGGAGTCTTGATGCAGAGAATTGAATGGCCCAGATATGTCAAACGCAATCTTCTGCCACGGAGAATCTGGCCATGGCACTGGTTTAAGGGGAGCAGGAAAAGTTCTCAGCATTTTATCACTATTGACACGTTGGAAACATTATCTTACAGTTCTATCCACAGTTTTGTCCAAACCTGGCCACCAAAAGCTAGATCTTATCAACCTCTTCATGGACGACATCCCAGGATGGCCCTCATGTGCAAGTTTAAGGATAACATCTCACATTGACTTGGGAGGAACACATTTAACGTTTTTGAAAATTAGATAATTCTCTACCGTAAGTTCAGAAGAAACTTGCACAAATGACAGAAGTTCAGGAGGGACACTTCCACTATTAGGCCATCCTGTAGGAATGAAACTCTTAAGAAGGTTCCAAGTTTTGTCAGAATACACTTTGATTCCACAGACTTTCTGAAATAGCAGAAAATTCTTGTGAAACAAAATCAGAAATGGTGGCAATCATCTTAAAATCATTAGAATCTTTTTCCTCACTCATTTGAGAGCTAGGAAGTCGAGAAAGACAATCTGCCGTAGCATTATGCCTCCCAGGAACATATTCTACAGAAAAATTATACTCCTGTAACCTGGACATAAGTCTACTAATCCTTGCAGTGGCATTCCACCCACCACCAGGAGATAAGATAGACTCAAGTGGTTTGTGATCAGTCCTGAGTATAAACCTGTTACCCCAGATGAAATTCCGAAAGTGCTCAATTCCCCACACACATCCTAATAACTCTTTCTCAATTACAGAATATCTCCTTTCTGTTTTGTTAAGAGTGCAAGAGGCAAACGCTACACACCACTCATCCTTGGCACTTTTTTGTGAAAGAACTCCTCCCAACCCATACATGCTGGCATCCACTGTGACAATACAAGTCTTATTTATACAAAATGGTTTTAAGGTCGGAGCCTCAACAATTTCATTTTTGATCAATTGAAAAGCTTTCTCCTGTCTAGATGTCCAACAAAATTCCACACCCTGCCTAGTAGTAAGCTCTCTCAAAGGCTCCATTTTGGTAGCAAAGTCTTTTATAAATTTGCTGTAGTATTCACAGAGTCCTGCAAAGGATTAAAGTTTATCTTTGTTATCAGGGGCCGGTGCCTTTACAATTGCTTCCACCAACGATTTTTTGGGAATTACTCCATTACCAGTTAGAGTATGTCCCAAATACTCCACACTCTCACGAAACATTTGACATTTCTCTTGTTTTAAAGTTAACCCATTCTGCTCTAAGCATTTACAAACTTCCTTTATGTGCTTGAGAGTTAGGGGAGAACACAAGAATATCATCCTGAAAGCACCTCACAAAACTTTCCACATCTTCAAAAATATGGTACATAGCTCTCTGCAAAACAGATGCCGCAGAGGCCAAACCAAATGGCATTCTTTTATATTGAAATAACCCTTGGGGTGTTAGAAAAGCGGTACAACTCTTTGAATCTTCAGTGAGAACAATCTGATGATAAGCTGACCGCAAATCAAATGAGGAAAATATCTTAGCCCCCTCAAGCATGGAAACTACCTCGTTAATATAGGGTAAAGGGTGGCAGTCCACTATTAGGTTCGCATTTAGCACTCTCAAATCTACACAGGACCTCAAACTTTTATCTGATTTTCTGTCAAGAACAATGGGAGAAACCCATTCAGAGGATTCCACTTCCTCTATTATATCATCATCAATGAGCCCTTGCAAAAGCTTTTTAGATCTTCTCTCACACATATTGGTACAGTCCTAAGTTTTTGTTTAACTGGAGAGTCTCCTTCTTTAACTCTCATCTTGTGTGAGAATTTGTTGAGTTTCCCTAATTTATCAGAGAATACTCTAGGAAAAAGACTAATAATGGTGTAAATTTCCTTTCTAAAATCTACACTTTCACTCACTTGAGACACTAACAGAACAGGATCACGAATTCTGGTATTGAGCATAATGCCAAGAGACCATTGATCCCTCCAGCCTAACACGTTCACCCCTTTCACGGCAACATCCATTTTAATAAAAAGCCGTGCGTCCTTTGAATTCAATTACCGCTTCAACAAAACCATCCATATCAATAACAGATCCATCAAAAGCTCTAGCAACAATATCCGATTTTTTAAGATAGTCAAATGAAAACTTTCCTTTAAAACGATCTAAAAACATTTCTCTGGTGACAATGGTCCAAGGGGAACCAGAGTCCGCCATAAGCTCCAATTCCACATCCTGCACATGCACTACACATTTTGGAGGCCTCAGGTCATTTGCATCTGTATCTACATTTCCATCTCCTATGGATAACAACATTCCCCCAACATGCCCTTCATTATTATTTTCACTAGTTTCTATATTGACACTGGAGACTTTACCTTTAACAATACCATTCTCATGGCTTCTAGAATCCCTATAGACCGAAGCAAAATGTCCACGTCTTCCACACTTCTTGCATTCCCTGTTAAGGGCAGGACATTTGGGAAAGGAGGCACCATGATTTGGGTTTCCACATCTAAAACAACGAAAAGCACTTTCAGGTCTTCTGACAAACGTCTGACCAAATTGGCTCTTCTGATAAGATTCAACACTATCACGTGTCGATGTAGTACCTGAGCTAACGCGTTGTGGATCTGTTTTTATTGCACAAACTTCCTCACTCGTTCCTTTATCATCTTTATGCAAACATTTAATCCATTTATCGGATTGTTCTAGGGCCTTAGAGGTTTTAATGACTTCATTTAAATCAGGATCTCCCATAACCCATAAATGCTCTTGTTTTTTTTGCTTTTGATATGTACGATGATTTGATCGCGGATCATCTCATCGGTCATGGGACCAAAATTACAATGTACAGATAATCCACGTAACCCCGTGGGAAAATCATCAAAAGTTTCATTTTCTTGTTGTGCCCTAGTATAAAATTTATACCTGTTTAACGCAATGCTAAAAGTAGGCTTAAATCTGACTTCTATTCTATGTAAAGCCTCCTCAAAAACATTTCTGTCTCCGCCCCCATTAATTTCTGGAAGAGTCCTATATACAAGCTGCCCTTCTGATCCCAAATAATGTAAAAATATGTTTTTTTTCTCTCAGCAGAGAGTCTGTCACCATCTATAGATTTGAGGTAAGTAAGAAATTCCTCCTTCCACCTGGACCAAGGGATAGGAGGGTCCCCTTTCACTTGAAGGAATTTTGCGGAAGGGTCAAACTGCATTTTAGTATAAGGAAATAAAAATAAAGAAAGAAGAAAAAAAAAATAAAGTGAGTGAAATAACGTTAATTAATTCAGAGAGATAAAATAGAACAACTTATTCAGTGTGCACATCACTGTGTGCAAATTGTTAAACAAGGTGTGAACATTAATATGCAGATGAGTAAAAATGACTGTGATGAATTAGGTAGTTGGAGTATATCATGTCCAAATGTCACAAAGGGCGAATTTGATGTGCTGGATAGTCAATAATTGTTTCTTAAAGGATGTAAATGAATAAAATAAATACCGCCGTTGGCTTTCAAGCAGAAGGATTAGTCTGTTCCGAAAAAAGTGATCCTCCTTCGTGTCCGCGTTTCGTTCAGCGTGACGTTGCTAGGAAACCAATTTCCAAAATGGCCTCCGTACGCAACGTGACTTTGCATGGTGCGTTGGAAGAACACGTAATGACGAATGCGGTCAAGGAGAAGAGCGGAGACGAATCCCAAGGAACACAGGCATCGGCTCCGGAATCGGATCCAAGGGACACGAGACAGAATCCTTCAAGAAATCGAAGAAACACAACTCTAACGGTCATCAAGGTAAATCCGTTTGAGTAACTTTGCTGTATCTAGACGAACCGAGTAAAAATCCAGACTTCGACGTGTCGCCAGGGTGATAGTAGTGAAGAAATTAAAAAAAAAATCCAAGTTGAAGAGGCAAATATGAATTAATAATAAAAATCGCCAGTCAAAAACAATGAAGCAAGTTCAGGTATCCTTCCAGAAGTAAAAAAAAAAATCTCCATCAACTCGTCGCCAAAAATAATGTTGAATTCCAATGAAATCCAGGAGAGTATTTTATAGGAAAATCATTTAATTGGGAGATATGGGAATCAAAAGCTCATAGGTCAGAAGCTACAGGTCCAGTGACAAGAAACAGAATCCCTAACATCAGAACCATCTAGAATTACAGAGAATTCCCAAAAACATTTAAAGGAACAGACAACACTAAAATGAAAGATTATGCAGAGAATATAACACTTTGTCAACAGAAAGAATTGATAAGCCTCCTGATATTTTTGTTGAATCTCAAAGATTGATCTGGGGGCATCGGGTGATATAGACAATTTGCCCAATTTTTGTATGGATCGAATATGTTGATGTCCCTCTCGGCTAATACAAAAGTTCGGAAATTTGATGGTGAATAAAATAAAATGGAAAAAGTTAAATCCATTTCAATGTCCTGTAGAAATGAAATGAAATGTTGCATAAATGTCCAAAGCCATTTTTTAGCCGTTGTCAAGAAGTTTCGAAGTAGAGCGAAGATAGATCAAGAAAGGTTCTTTTTTGTAAACATCACAAATATGCGCAAGCCCTTTGCAACTGATGGAGAATCATTGGTGCTCAGCAGGTTTGCACTATGCTTCATGTCAGCCTCTTCTCTTGTCCTCCATCCCACTCCACTCCCATTAACAGTTTTCCTCCAACAGGTCCCCTTCCCTAGGCTGTAAGAGAAGAAAGCGGAAAGAGCATCAGGGTGTCCCCTGTCAGCATCATCTTCAGCTCGATTGGTGATATTCAGTTGGGCTGGAATGTGGAGCTGAACGGAGGGGTGTTATTGTAGACTCACGCTTGTGCAACAATAAATGCATTGTTGATTCACATGGTACCGCCATCTTTTCACTGGCGCTGACTTGAACCCACCGTAAAGATGGAAAGAGGGCAACTTCTTTCCAGACTGCATTTACACCTGGACACTTCAGAGACATTGCAGATTCCATTTCAGGATAACATTATGACACCTTTCTAAAGGTAGTATGTTGTTGGACAAGAGGTATGGGATATTATGAACTGTTGTGTGGTGGGTGAGAAGCTCACACGGTGAGGAGAAGTGCGGTCACTGGGTATGCTGCCTGCGGGTCACCGGTGGAGTAGTGTACACCACGCTGAGCTGGTGAGGGCCGTATGGCCCGTGGAAAGCAACCACTGTGCCAGACACGACAGGAAAGTTCTACGAGGTCACACTCATGTCATTTGAATGAGTGCAGGCAAGCACCTGGTTGCCATGAGCACGGTCAGCAGGCGTAGGCGGGAGGTGTAACTAGGTTAAGGTGCGATGAGTTGCAAAAGTGTGGACCACAAACAATGAAGGTGGAGGTGTGTAGCTGGATTCAGGGGAGCATGGATAAGTGATGCTTCACTTCACATTTGATGGGTGGTTCAGGAAATTACCTGCATTGAGATGTCTGTCAATGGTACTCATGGACATGCTGAGACTTTTCTGGCTTGGTGGTGGAGGAAAGAATGACTTCATGGCGGCTAAATGAAAGAAGGAGACCCTCAAGGAAAGCGTAAGCAGACTAATGGAGAGAAGGCGTGATGGTGATGTTCACCAGGGTTGACATCACAATTCCACAGACACGGCCACTTCTGCACAGGAACTATGCCAGTGTGAGGAGGAGCTTAAAGTCTTCTGGGCACCAGTTTAACATAGGAAGTAAAAAGAGATGTTATAATTAGTGAGTGCACCTAGAATGTTTTTTGAGGTCGTCAAACAAAAACGTGCTCTTATTTTAGCTCTTTGTGTCAGCTAGTAGCTTTTAAAACCCAAATATTTTAAAATAATATAGAGGAGCTAACACTGCCATGGAGGCATTTCAGGGCCATCTTTAGCTCTGGTGGCACCTTGTCAAAAATCTTTTTTGGCGCCCCCTCATGACCCCCTCGTCAGATTCCCTCACTACAACCCTCCAACAGTGTCATTCATCTCTCCATAGCCCCTCTCTCACATACATTTCAAGTGTTTTATGCAGTGCTTAATTTGAGCCGATGGTTTCTGGTGCTCTGCACCAGCACTTAATTGTCAACACCAGTACTTATGACAGTCTGCACCATGGTGGCATTGACTGTCTAATTTAGAGATGAGCACACCAACAGATGTTTATTAATTGAAGATACTTTAAAAATTACTATTACCAGGGCTCAAACTATTCTTTTACCCTTGAGGGCCTGGAATAGTCTGAACAGTAACGCTTAGGAGGGTGCTGGTTAATAGCTGCTTTGGTACTGTCAAGGACAGCGATGTCCAGAGAAATGTGCGGTGCAAGCTCAAGTGGCCTCTTGGTGCTTAGGGCTTCATTTTTACAAATTAAGCAGTGGTTTTATGACACTATTCATACCAGTATAGGGTGTCAGAGCACTTTGTTCATTACACACACATTATATTGAAGAATTGAATCATACAAGTATATGGGTCATACTATAGTAAATATCACATATGACAATGAGGACTACAGGGTGTAGGAATCACATGTCATCCATACTGGCAGGCTGCATATTTTATGAGTGCTGGGTCTGGAGAAGCACAAACTCTGGATTTAAAACTTACCAAGGTGGTTGGGATTGGCTTTAAATAAGAACGTATATCTGCCTAAATGAATTTGTTTTAGCAATATTAGGATACTGAAAGACTGGGGCAAAATATTACTTTCTAACCTAGACCATGCAGTTTGTATGCAGCTCTTTGATGACAGTTCATAGGTCACTGTCATGTATAAGGATTGTACCTTATAAACTGCAACTAACAAAAGGATCTTTGTAACAAACTCTGTAACCCACTGAGCTATCTACAAAATAATCATCTCTGTGATCTGCATGGTACACATTCTTTGCAGCGGGCAGATTAACCTTCTGTGCTACTTTATGATGAGTCAGAGCTACTACTAGACAAAACTCCTCACTCCCCAGCAGGAAGTTTAATCACCAGAGTTATCTTGACATTTTTATTGATGCCTGAAAACCTTCCGCCCTAGAAGGTGCTCTGCAGCGGGTGCTTTTAAACCGATACGTTATTTCGAAACACAGCGCTCCTGTGGTCAGCCTGACCAGGTGCAGATGCACAGTTTGCACCGCCCCAGAACCGGCTTGAAGCAGTGGATAAAGTTATTTGATTCTTATCTAATTACCACCGGAGATGACCAATTTACACCATTTTTGGAAAATATTTTCTGCCTTGCATTTGGTTGTGGAATCAGAAAATTATGTGAAAGTGTACTTGAAATACAGGCTAGGAGAAGGTTTAGGTCAGAGAATAAAAGAGCTCCTATTTTGCACGACTGCAAGGAAGACACAGGGGAGAAACTGAACTAGGTAGAGTGGTGCACAATATGTCTAACACTTGTGAAGCAGGATGTTTGCACAATTCTTTAATCAGGCACCAGTTGCTCTGTTGCATCAATAAGTCATCTTTAAATGAGAAGGTGTAAGGCTGTACCCCTGGCTTTAAAGGAGCAACAGGTATCACACAACCTTTACAAGACGGTGAGGCTTGTGTCAAGTAAATCAAAGTAAGTGCTGAGCATTGAGTAGTTGTATTGAAGCAAAGGTTTAGAACAGATGACAGTGTTTTTTAGGTATGTGATGGTTGTGGAGGGAAGAGGAAAGAGAAAGAAGGTGATAATGAAATGCTACTGGTGTGATGGTCACGTGGCAACATCACCCTCACATCACCCTTCTCAAGGCACCTCTATTCCATTCAAAGTTTATCGGTACCCAGGCTTGAGGTCCATGACATCTCTTTTATAAATTGACTCCATATCATAGCACAAACCACCGAGATCTATCTGCTTTGCAAAGGATACCTTAAGTCTTCACCAAAGTTGGGTCTCTGCAGCCTCCCCAGCTATTCATGTATAGGTTATCTATAGGTAAACCCACTTGGATTTGAATTGAACTCGGTAACGAGTACCTTTGATATCCTCCTCAAGCCGCCTTCCAACAGTTGAAGTAGAAAGGGACATTGATGATTTCTTATATATTAGTTTTCTCCAGTTATTTATGGAGCTCTATTTAGTCAAAGCATCCATCAGATTCTGGCCTGGCTGCAGGTGCAACCTTTGCCTTATACACTTCAATATCCAAAGAATGGGTTACACCATGGGAAAGGTGCAGGAGTCTCTCCCAGGGAAAGCCTACTCAATGTCTTCTATCCATTTGATTCTGACTTCAAGAAAGATGCCCAACGTATCACAAGATGCGGTGTGTTCCGACCTGCATCCATTAATCATAATAAGGGTTTGAAGTCATGATTTATTCCAAAAAGCATCAGGCTGCTCTTTGGAACACTAATCTTCAAATCAATGCTTGCGCAGCAGGGCTCGCCCCCCAGGAACTTGGCCATTCAATGTTCTGTCCTTGTCATAGGAAATGCATCATCTTCAAAGGGAAGTCGCGAGATAGGTTTGACATCCAGCTAGGGGAGGCAGCATTAAATAGTTTAAGTCCAGCTAGGGTCGGTAGCATTGAAGAGCTTTGGTGCAGCTGGGGGTAATAGCATTAAAGAGCTTTGGCCCAGCATCTAACATATTGTAATATCAACTAAATGGCACTTGGGCTTGGGTGCATCTCTGTCTCACCTCCTTCAGATATGTGCATGTCCTTGGTGGTCTCAAAACATCTGCTGCGTCCTCATAGAAGACCAACGAACATAACTACAACCACATTCACTCTACACATATCAAACTTGCACACATCATCCAACTTATTGGGGACTCAGACTTGGTTTGAGAGGACTGGTAGACTCATTCACAGGGGTACAAATAATAAGGTATGTGTCCTTCTTCTGTACCACCACCATCACTCAGTCTACTCATACCCTGTTGAGAGGGCATTACCCACCCATCACTAGTGTTGGGGACACATGTAGGTAGGCAAAGATTTGTTGTATGACAAAGGCGCATAAAAACACAGATCACCATCAGACAACTCAAAGAGTTTCCACTCCACTGAGGAGAACCTGAGTCCAGGCCAGAAAAAGTAAACTCGGGTAGGATGGCACAGCTTGTATTGGCATGCAGTGGCATTTATTCTTACAGCTGCCACGTCCCAAACACCCTGCAATTTAGACATCCCAAAATTTACCTCAATGGGAACCCACACAAATCAATGAAACAGAGATGGTGTAAAATCCCAATTTCATGAGGCAATGTGTCCCCGAAGTAAGGCACCTTCCAACACTATTGGAAATATAGTCAATTAACTGAAATACCTCACTCAATAACTGAGGTCTAGATCAGCAGAATAATTTATGACAAAATTCAAAAAGGTGGTACAGAATTTCAGCCATGAAGGCTTCCAGCAAAATAGATCATTACAGAAAAGTGTGATTCAAAAATATTCCAAGTCTCCATGGTCAGCCAAATCAGGAGAGAAACTGACAGTGATCCTAGGAGCACAGGAAGGTTTTCCAGAAAGTTCTAGCTCATTGCCAAAATCAAGGGTTTTTATACCTTATTTTTGCATATGAAATTAGCTAATCTGCAGATGCATCATGGTATGAGCCAATGATTCATTTCATCAGCAAATCAGAACACAGTTTTAAGTGTCATATTGCCTTAACACCTAAGCGCTATCCCACAACATGAATATTGGTTCTGTCCACTCTATGCTAATGCCATCCTGAGATGGCGGAACAAAGTGAACAACAGCAAGCTATTATGAATGAACAGAGTACAGTGAGATAGCGGAAGGACCTTGAAATGTTGTAACATTTTTGTGAATGGGCCGGGGAAAGTTAATTGACAACAGCATGAACAATGACTATGGAAATAAACAGACATGAGTTTGCTTGAACGTGTGCTGCTGAAATAAGTGATGTGCAAGGAAAGAGAAGGGGAGACATCCATTTTGAAAAAGATCACTGCTAGGCCTAAATTGAGTCCTAGTTAACTAGAGTCATGAAAATACACTCCCACATATCATAAGAATCAATTTTTGGCCTGGTGGGTGAGCTAGATATTGTTAGGGATAGCGATGCCCCTCGGCTGGCGTCCGGACGGGTGCCTGCTTTGATGTTCGCAGACGACACCTTACTGTTGTCTCGAACTTCTACAGGCATCCAGAGGGTACTGGACGGTTTTGTATCATTCTGCGCCTCGCGGGGACTTGAGATCAACCTAGAAAAGACGAAGTTCATGATCTTCGGTCCCCCGAAACGCACCCGCCGCAGCCCAGTTTTAAATGGTACCCCACTTGAAAGGGTTAGAACTTTTGTATATCTGGGTGTTACCCTGACTGAAGATTTCGGCTGGGGTACCCAGGTGACCAAATCTGCCCTGAGGCTTACACAGATAGTGGGAGGTATTAGTAAGTTTCAGAGGAAAACTCAATTTAAGCCAGTCTCCCCAGCCATTGAAATTTATGGTGCCCAAGCTAGACCTGCCGCAATGTATGGCGCAGAATTTTGGGGCCATACGTGTATATTGAGCCTCTCTAAGGTTGAGCACACATTTATCAGGAACTTGTTAGGGCTCCCCCAGAGCACTCCGCTTATACCTCTGAGATTAGACCTAGGTCTAGAGCCTATCTCTGAACTCCTAGCGACTCGACCCCTTTTGTATTGGAGAAGGCTGTGGACAGTACCTGAACTTGGTGCCTATAGAGCTGAGTTCTCTGCAATTTGGGATCAGCTGAAGAGCAGAAACATACACTGGCTATCCCCTATCAAAGCTGTTGTACATCAAATAGGCTTGCCTCAATTATGGGAGACCCCAGAGGAAAGTTGCCCAGCGGTGCAGAGAACTGAGCTGATGGCCCTACTTAGACAACACAGTTTAAGTTTGCTGCACCGCTCGTCAGTAATGGGTAGGTTGACCATAGAATTTCTGCAAATAAAATTTGTGCCCAGGAGAGAGGAATTCTTAGATCTGATTCAACCCCCCATGGCAAAAAAGTTATATACACAATTAAGGCATGGTTGCCCCCCGATTGGGGCATTGATTTGCAAATGGGCTGGACAAAGAGAGGGAATCTGCCCAGTTTGCAATGAAAGTAAAGAAGATATGATCCACGTTTTTTTCTTCTGCCCTGCTTATAGTGTAATACGTAGATCCTGGTTGGCACCATTGTGTAGAAATCTGGGCCTAAAACAATGTGCCCAACCCTGTAGGATTTTAAGATATGACACCTCACCCCCCATTGTATTTTCTGTCTCTCGTTTTTTATATGGCATGTGGCGGAGGAGGTCTGCCGTGATTAATTGTTCTTAATATTGATGAACTGAATTGTTCTCATGTCTTCCTTGATAACTTCTTGTTTAATAACTTCTTAACCTAGGTGCTTAAATATTTATGTATTTTATCTTGTATGTATATATTTTACCTGTGCTGTTATGGTCTCCGACCGAAATAAAGTTACCAAGAGAGAATTTTAAAAGCAATAATTTTAAATCAAGGTGTACATATGCAATCAAGTGTAAAACAACATTTTGCACATTATTAATGATGCAGAACAAAAAACATAAATACACAAACATTTTAACCAATATTCCTTTTGAAAGGTCCAGGTGGCTGTGCAGAGAGACGTATTCAATCAGGAAATTTTAGTCTATATAACTAAAGGCAGAAAATTCTCAATAACTATAATTTCAGTCGGTCTGCACAAGAAAACATAATATGGGGTGGTACTGGTCACGTGCAAAAAGACTCCATTCTTTACCCTCCACAGATTGGAATGTATGTCAGCCTTCCAAGTACTGCAGACATTTGGATCCGCTTTTCCCACCACCGGGTGTAGTGTCTTGTGATCATGTGCATGGGGACCCATGTGGTCCTCGGTGGACTCCTTACAATGTTACGTAATCAGTTGGGGTGTGTCTGGGGGTGCTCAATAAAGTTTATGGCACAATGCGCTCAGTTAACAGTTGCATTCCAAAGAATAAAGAAGTGTGTTTCAGAGCTCCATGTGTGGTGTGGTCATTTGTGGTCCTGGGGAGGATGCTACAACTAGTGACGAGCAGGAGGAATGTGCCCCGAAGGAACAATATTGCTCTCCCTGAGGGTTTGCCTTGGTCCAGAAAACTGCTTGTGCATGCCAAGTGCAACCCACGAAGCAATCTATGGTTGACATATGTGCAGTCAAAGCGCTGCTCTAGCTTTTACAAGGCTCTCAAAGAAGGTGAAGGCCCTACAGAGGAAGCCTACTGGTAAGGCCAAAAGAGGAGATACGGTGTCACAGTGTAGCAACGAGCCGTCAGTCATACCAAGCAGAAACGCTAAAGTCAACAGCAACCTGATGCAAGAAAGCACTAAGGACAGAGGCGACTAGGCGCAAAGAAACAAAAAGTCTACTCACCCATGAAATCAGACAAAGTGCCTTGCTACCTCAAGATATGGCGAGGCGACTCAAGCGCATGCACATGGGTTGTGCTTACAACACCGTTGGTCCCTGCAGCAATGACCAAAGAGGCCATGGGAGGCATTCAGCACTACTAAAAAGGTCTTTAACATTCTTAAGTTCTCCAATGGCTGCAATTAAAGACCTGGAGTATGGTGTTGCTGCACTCTTAAAGCCTCCGCCACCATTCGATACCGCCAAAAAGCAGAATATTGGTGCCTGATGAACTGCACAGATCGAACACTTTGACGACTTCATAGATGCTTTAGAAGAAGCAGTTGACAAAAAGATCATCAAACACTTAAAGAACTTGGCAGGTGATGGAGTGAAAGAAGTGATGAAGAAAATACAGCAAGCTGAGAAGTATCTTACCATCAAATCAAAGAAGCGTTAGAAGCAAAGTTCAATCCCATGCAGAAAGTCAACCGCGAAAGTTACATTTTCGACCAGGCAAGACAGCAACCTGGTGAAATGATGGATGAATTTCTCAAAAGACTTGATGTCCTCATCAAGCATTGCAAGTTCAATGAATTAAATGATGAAGGGACATACCTCTCCATTGATGGTTGCCTCTCTGATTCATTCAGAACACGCATGCTGAGAGAGACACTCAATCTAGAAAAGATATTCATGGCTGCGAGAGCTGAGGAACATGCTTGCTGAGAAGCCCATAACAAATCATCCTTGATCATGATAGGTAAGCAGAAACACAAAGCAGAGGCATATAAGATGATGTCTCAGAAGAAAAAGAAATTGTGTTTCTGATGTGGATTCTTGTTTCCACTTGATGGCAAATGTCCAGCCATTGCACAGATTTGCAAAGGCTGGGGGAAGGAAAACCATTTCATAATGGTCTGAAAAACGGAAGAGTAACTAGATGCGTCACGCCGAGAGGAGAAAATAGATGCCAGAAAGTTTCAGAAGCACTCTAGCCACACCCACAAGGTCAAACAGCAGAATCAATTGAGACAAGTAGAGACTGCGCAAATCCATCTTCCAAAGGATCTTCAGCATCAGTATCGAGCATCAACAACGAAGATGGATGTGCTATGGCGATGTTGACCCCCGAACGATGAGCACATGTTGGTTTGGATGCTTGCAAGGAAGAACCAAGGTCCAACTTATTTAGGCGTTGCCCCAAGATCATGCTCAAGGTGAATGGCTGCCCTACAACATTTATCATAGCCAGTGGTGTCTCAATCAACATCATGCTGGCAGAAGAGTACAATGAACTGTCTCCAGTACCACACCTAACGCCATCAAAAACCAAGGGGTGCACATGGGCTGCTTCCATGTCATTGAAAAGTCAAAGGACATTTGTAGCGACCATGACGCATAAGAAAACAACAGTGCAAGTGCCAATTCATGTTCTACTCAGTTTCAGCACAGCTGTTGACATGGAACTGATATCCATCAATTAAAATTCTAATGCACACTCTGAAATAGTGGGTCAATGTATGTCTTTGTTTTATGAACTATGGAAACTCAGGAAAATGAAGGTGCAACTTAACATTAATGAGGAAGTTTGTCCTGTTGCTCAGCAACATCGTTGGATTACTTTTCACTTACAGGAGGCCGTAGAGAAAAAACTAGAGACACTGTTAAAGCATGAAATCATTGAACGCACTACTGGTCCGACACCATGGGTTTCACCCTTCAGGGTGGTGCCCAAGAAGGACAGTAGGGATGTTGTGCGCATTTGTGTTGATATGCTACAGGCCAATAACGCAATTGAGAGAGAAAGACAACCAGGTCCACACATAGCAGATATGATTGCACAGCAAAGTCTTCTCCTGTCTTGATTTGAACAAAGGCTATCATCAACTCGAGCTGGAAGAGAACTGTAGGTATATTACTATATTTTCAACTCATTTTGCTTTGTTCAGATATAAAAGACTCAGCTTTGGTGTGTCGTTGGCTGCAGAAACCTTTCAGGATGTAATTTGCTTGGTAATTCAACCTGTCACATATGCTTTTAACTACAATAATGATATATTGGTGTTTGGGGCCACCCAAAAGGAACCTGACAAAGCTCTAACGCAAATATACTGTTTGCTCACTTATACAGGTCTAACTTTAAATGCCGAGAAGTGTGTGTTTCACAAAACCAATCCCAAGCTCTTTGGACATATCTTCTCTGAAGGGGGAAGGACGCTGTCCCCTAAAAGGTACAATCATTCTCATCTACTTGTCCCCCGCAAGATGTAACCATGCTCCAATCTTTCTTAGGCATGGCCAGCTATTTCTACAGATACATTCATTACTTTGCCAGAGTGAGTGCCCAATTGAGAGAGCTGAAAAAGGAAAATGTTCCATTCTAGGGGTCCTCTGAGTCCGATCGAAATCTCAAGAAAACCAAACATGCAATTGAGAATGTAACTGAAATGGCTTATTTTTATCTGAAGTTACATACTGAAATCATTGTTGATGCAAGCATTTTGGGTTTGGGTGCGATCCTTCCTCAACATAATGGACACCCAAGTGCACAGAGACACACCCCGGCCTGCGCCAGTAGAAGTTTATCCCAGACCGAACGTGCCAATTCTCAGCCCGTAAAAGAGAGCCTGGCTGTAGTGTGAGCTTATGAACATTTTCATGTGTTTCTGTATGGAAAGCATTTCACCCTTGTCACTGACCACCAGGTGTTGCTCACTATTTTTGGAAATCCGAAAGCAAAGATGCCCCCTCGGATCGAGAGGTGGGGGTTGCGCTTGCAAGAGCATGATTACAGTATTTTGCATAAGCCGGGGAAGGATCAAAACCCTACCGATTAGTTTTCACGAGTGCAGCTATAGCATCACAGTGCAACGTCTGAAGTGGGTGAGTACATCAATTTCATAGTAAAGTCAAGCACCCCTGCAGATCTATCCATTGAGCAGATCATTGCTGCTACCAACACAGATGGAGGCATGCTCACACTCAAGGAGATCACTGCAACGCAATCATGGAGAAAACATACTCGACCTCTCACAGATGACGCTGAATATCAAAAATTCAAAAATGCCCAGGAATAACTTTATGTGCCTCAAGAAGGTGTTGTACTGTGAGGTTTAAGAATTGTCATACCAGAGAGCTTGAGACACCAAGTCATTGAACTGGCTCACGGAGGACATCACGGCATTGTAGCCACCAAAAGAGCCCTCAGTGACCAAGTGTGGTTTCCTCACCGTGATGAATGAGTTGAGAAGGAACTGAAGGCATGCCAACTGTGTAGTTCATGGTAATTATTGATGAATATTCTAGTTTTCCCTTAATGGGAGATCTGTCATCGACCACCCATAACAAAGTCATTGAAAGGCTGGATAATATTTTCGCAGTTTGGGGGTGTTCCTTCCATTCTTAAATCTGACAATGGCCCACCCTTCAATAGCAAAAATTTACAGACTTTCTTAGCCGTTTGACTGTCAACCATCAGAAAAGCACACCTCTCTGTCTGTATGCAAATGGCGTGATTGAACGATTTAAGGACACCCTGAAAAAAGTGGTTCAGTGCGCTGCGCTGAAGGAAACAGTCTTTTAAAACAGCCTTATGTCCAGCCCCTTTGTGCATACTGATCAACTACCCATTTAACAACAGGTGAAATCCCTTCCACCGTGCTGTATGGGAGAGCGATTGGGGCAAAGTTACCTCAATGAACCACAAGTCGAGTGATGGACACTGATGAAGTTCGCGCCTCGGATACGGTTCACAAAAGCAAGATGAAAACATATGAGGATAAATGCCGATGCACTTCTGACAGGGTTTTGGAGAACTGAGACTGAGTCCTAGTCAAATAGAAGCGAAAGACTGATGCTCCATTGAGAGTCGTGGCAAGTAAAGGACACATGGTGACCACCCAATGTCTCGGAGAGTCCACTACTGAGAATTATCGCATTTCAAGCATCTGCCTTGATGGTCATCAGTTCTAATTCCCACGAACGAGACAAGTCCATCTCCGTGCCCTACTCAAGCATCTGAGTCCACAGCTGCTGTGCCAGATGCCACCGCAACTCCCTCACCTCTTATGACTCGATCTGGAAGGGTGGTGCGAACACCTCGACAACTCATTGAGTAACTCTACTGTAAATATGTTTTTGGACTTATCCTTTAACAAGGGGGGGAGATGTAGTGTCTTGTGATCATGTGGGGATCTGTGCAGTCCTCAACACACTCCTTACCATGTTACAGTAAATGTAAGAAGAAAATAAATTAAAATGTGTTCTACTGCAGCTCCAATGACCCCTGACTGACAATTAAAGAAAACAAGGTAAAAAAGACCATTTAAAAAAAAAAGAAAAAGAATACAGACGATTTCATGTAAAGTTCTACTTAAGCATAATTTCCAGACCTTTGCAGAATGTTAAAACGTGAACAGATGGCTGGTATTTTTCTCTGAAAAGGTGGTAACCCTAGAGAAAACACCCACATCCTCAGCGCTACTGAGCCGAATGAACCTGAAGAAGACCATATGGCTTGAGCGCATGAATAATGTTTTACATCTCAGCTAGCAGCCAATAGGAGCACATTATTAACCCCTCGCCTCAGTTCCCCTCACGCCCCCTCTAAGGCATGCGCCAGGCACGCACCCTTTCCACAGATCCGTCTTCTAACTGTAATGGAGCTGAAATAATGAACCACGCTTCCCTCCTACCTACACCGAGGAGTTTAGCAGAGACGCGTTAATTACAGTATTTATTTCGCTGTGATGGAGTCAGCAAACAACACTTCCCTATAGCTTCTCTTCAACTTTCTTTGCATTATGTTTAGCTTAAAACACAGTTTTAAAGCACCGAGGAACCCCGACAGGGTAGCTGTTCGCACTATATAAGCTCCATAACAGAACATAACATAACATAACACACCATAACACAACATAACATAACAATGAGTGCCCGTGTCCAAAGCTGTGCTCAGAAGCCCGCAGTTGGGGCTAGTGCATTTTAGCACATCGAATACCAAGACTGAGTACTCTTCAGTCCACCTCAAGCCTCTTTAGTCCACTACCAGACACCCCCATCCCCTCTTTCTCACTCTTTCAGGTTCCTCCTTTCTCCCTTTGTGACGGTTTCTTATCTTTCTCTTCCTTCTTCGTTCCCTTTTATTTATTTTTCCCTCTCTTGCTCTCTGGAATTGTCTTATCAGGGAAAATAAGGGCCGGTCCCCAAAAATTCATGACGTGGTCCCCACCGGCAACCGCCGGCTCAAATTAAGCACTGCTGGGACAGGCTAAAAAGTTGTGGGGAGTGTTTCTGGAAGTATAGTCTGGTCCAATACTTCCTTCAGCAAAAAGGCACTGTCTGCTGCCATGTTTAAGTGAGCAAGCCCTGTAACTGTGCTGTTCCTCAAACTTCCACATTGTGTATCATTTTAAAATAACACTTACATTAAAATGTAAATATTCATTTTTTATAAGACTTTTTTTTATATCCATTGTTTACCTGGTGGCCAGTCACAAATGCCCCTCTTAAAGGACAGTCTATGTTTTTGATTGACTTGTGTTGGATTTTTGCCATAGAGAGGGCAGCACAAAACATTATATGCGCTCAGTGCAAAATTAGGCTTGGAATATGGCTATTTGTAGAGATTCTTGTAAGCAGATGTTTCTTGAGAGCAGTCTTGAAGGAGGTGAGCAGAGCGATTGAGTTAATTTCAGAAGGAGGTGAGTTGGTGTGGAGGGTTGCCAGTAAATAGAGGCACCAAAATCTGAAAAAATAAATTAAGACTTGTTAAGTGTTGTTATGAGTTTGGATGTATCCTATCAGGATTGAAGGTAGGTCATTCAGGGTAGGATCCTTGATGGATTACAATTTCAGATCAATGACTTGTATAGAGTGCTCCGTACTTGGATGACAGCCAGCCTAGTATTATGATGACATGCTGTTCAGTCACATATTCATATATCTAATGTGGTATAGTGCTTTTTTAGGTATAGTGCAGTATAACTGGTACCAACCAATGTACTAAACAACAGAGGCTAAAGGTGGCTTTAATGGGTGCTTCAAACGCTGTGGCTTTCCCAGGCTTCTGGGCACCACCAGCACCACAACCCACCCAGCTGTCCAGATGAAGCTGTAAATTCTCATTCTCAAGCATCTGCTGAGGAGCAGTCTTTTTGTAAAATTAAAGCTGGTGCCACAGAAGGCACATACAGCAAGCAACAACTTGTAGGTGCGGGATGGGGTAAGCAACAACACATGATAAAGCAATAAGGACAAGCAGCGACAGGGCAAGCAACAGTACAGGGGAGATTGGGGGGTACAGGGCAAGCAACAACGTGGAAGAGGGTTGGTGCAAGCAAAAGAAAATGCATCTCCAACAGCATGAGCAGTGGAAGGACACTGGACAACCAAACAGTACTTGAGCCATGCTCCTGGGGAGGGACACACACACAAAGAGGTAGTGAAGCCTGCATGCAGTGACCAAAGAGGAGGAAGGAAATGAGAGTGACACCTAAGGCAACCAATG
Organism: Triturus cristatus; assembly: GCF_964204655.1. Lineage (NCBI taxonomy): Eukaryota > Metazoa > Chordata > Amphibia > Caudata > Salamandridae > Triturus > Triturus cristatus. Next base: position 1,129,872,970 of record NC_140594.1, on the reverse strand, counting down.
TTAAGTAATGGATGGGCTCTAATCAAGCTTGCAGGTGACAGTCTCAGATGAGACTTAAACAAAATGGCCTAGTCTCCAGCAGCAAACTCAGCCTGGCAAGCCGTGAGAACATTTGTGGGCCTTTCTGACCGTGAAATAACCTGAACATTCCTATGAATTGGGATTCATTGATATGCATTCACCCATACCTAACTCTATGTAGAAAGCTTTCATAATGCCTTCAGAAAATGAATGTATATTTGACGTGATAATTGTCATCTGTAAGCCTGCAAACACCATAAACATCATATATTGCTGCAATTGGGTTTTATGTCTAAATATTCACTAGAGAACCATTGTGCTTCCAAAATATTGTGGCCAAAAAACTGAGGACCAAAACATCGAGAAAGCAATTATACGTAAGTGAGTACAGATTTAATATGCGTAACTCTACAGCTGGCAAATTTGAAGAAATAAAAAGTGCTAAGGTACATATATGTGGAGTAAAGTAAAGAAAACCTATTGTTGCCTATATATACTTGCCATCTTGATATTATTGGTCTCTGTATTTAGGCCACAATATTTTGGTAGCACAATATTCTGGAGTTGAGATGAAGGTTGAATACCTGTATTTGGTGAGCAGATGTTGTCGTTAGAGAAATACTCTAATTGGAGACAGTCTGATGTATATGGACTGATATTTTCAGCTGCACACACAACTTTTTCTCAGTACTAAATATAATCAATAGCCACAGTTTTGTGTGGGCTTGAGTAATAACCACCGTGTATTAGATGCCACCCACTACCTCTATAACTGGTTGCTAATTTGCCTATTTGTTCAAGACAATTGTGCACATTTTATACATTAGCCATGTAATTATATCTCTTTAGCTGTTAGTTCCACCCATCTTGGAAGAAGCTGATGTTTATGAGAATCCGCATAAACAAGAGACAATTATAGTATTTAATATTTGAAATAATCCCATTCATTGAAGCCATCTCTCTCAATCTACCTATCCCTTTGTATTCATTTTTTTATTTGTTCTGCTCCATCAGTTCCACTTTATTAGAACAACTGTTCTTTCTTGGGTTGTGTCTTTATTAAATAGCAGTAAAACACTTAAAAAGAAAAAGTTATTTAGGTTGGTATTCTATAACAATAACTATTTTACATAGAGCATCATACGACACTTATTGCGTTGTAAAGAATAGCGTTGTAAAGAATAGCTTTGTGAAGGATAGCGCTGTAAATGATGGCGTTGTAAAGTATAGTATTGTAGCGTTTACGTACTGGGCCCAAAGTTGTTCTAGTAAATTAACTCTAGCTCAAATTTATTCCTTTACCTCTGATTACCCACTATACTCAATTGGTCCTCCGATGGATCTGGGATTGTACTGAAAGGGACTGGATATTCGCAGGATAAGCAATTTATCAAATGAGGATCAGAAATATGATAATTGCTATATTCATAGACTGTTCCGTATCTCTGAGAAAAACAACCAAAGAGATTTTAACCAAAGTTGATTTACCCACTAGGAATCAGAATTAGCAGGGTTTAGTTCAGATTTAAATTTTAGTATAACATTCATGGATAAAGGACATTAAGTGAGACAGCATTCAATCCTAAATTTAAATTAGTAACAGTGTTAATAAAGCGATGTCTAACTTCATGAGATCCAAAAAGTACAAGAATTTATCTTTCTCAGTTGAGGGAGTTTTGGGCATCTATAGCACGTGGAGCAATAAGAAAAATTAGTTGAGGTTCATACAATCCCCTAGGGAAGTTCAAAAGGTTCCAAGTGACCAGTTCCAGTTCTTTAAAGACAGCAATCTGTCTCAGTCCGTAGTGGTAACACCAAAGTTGCAGCAATATTGAAGTGAACCCTTCAGCCAATAGCAAATCGCAGTATATCGTCACAGTTCACGTTAATCCTTAGATGTCCAAGTCGTCGGTCTCACCGCTGTAAAGCTGATACCACATGCTCTCTCCACATTTCCGAGATCTGATCAATAATCCTCCAATAATTTCCGGAATAACACACCTTGACATCATCAGGAATGTCAGACCACCCTGTCCTATTGGTGAACTTCAATAGGGTGAAAATTATGTAGTAGATAAAAATCACACAATCCGGAATAATCGAAACGTTCAAGTTACGTAGTTCCTTAAATCATTATAATTTGTCATACGAACAATTAGATATTCAGAAAGTATGTGAAAATATGCGTTGTCATTTCAGTATTCCATTCCCAAACATCTGTTCTTGCAGGTATCTTTTTTGTTGCAGATACAGTCAGCAGTACTGTATTGTGTCAAAGGAAACAATTGAGAGCTAATACACAAGTGGCAACGTCTCTAAAAGTTGCCATAGACTTCAGACTGTTGAGTTCATTAATTTACGTTTTAGAGAAAAGCAAGATTTGAGGCCTCCATGAAATACAGCTCCTCTGCGATGAATTATGCCAAAATATGAATCTCACATTGAATAGTATTTAATATTAATTTCACAACTGTATGTTAATATATTTGAATCAAATCAGAAAGATTTCATGTAAGTATAGGGTACTCGTAAAATTGTTAAGTTGTCACCGTTACACATATATATGAAAGGTACACATAAATCATCTTTGTGTATAAGTTAATTAAAACACACAATCTTAAAGGCATCATTTGAGGGAAAGTTCACATCTAACTCATTTAACAATTACTATTCTTTTGTCATTTTCAGTTTACATGTTACAACTAGAAATAATTAATCACTTCCAACACAGGAGATGTTAACTGTGCATGTAGAAATATTTGTTATTCTTAATACACATCTGGGTCATTAAAGGTGTTAATACTGCACATCTATTTAAAAAACAGAAAAATATGATATAGGCTCACTCTAGCATTCTGCATGCTTCGACGATGCGGTATCTAAATCAGAGTTTCATTTATCATTTTTCAGAAACATGAAGCTTATCGCATGTTTGTCATCATTTATATAAAGTATGGTCACAATCATTTTCTGTTTCACTTTGTTACAAGTTTGTTAAGTAAAAATCTCTGCTCTATCAATAATATTGTAAAGACTAGCTTTATGAAGAATAGAGTTGTGAAGAATAGCGTTGTAAAGAACAGCATTCTAAAGAATAGTGCTGTAAAGTTTAGCATTATAAAAAAAAAGCATTGTAAAGTATAGCACTGTAAAGAATAGCATTGTAAAGAATAGAGTTGTAAAGAATAGCGTTGTAGAGAATAGCGTTGTAAAGAATAGCATTGTAGAGAATAGGAGGTATTATTAACCAATGTTATGGTACTAAATTTTAGGAAAAAAGGCTGAGTTGACCTTGGATTTGAGCTTGTAACATGTATGACACTCACCCAAAGCAGCAGCTAGAGCCTAACCTGTTGAGCCATCCTTGTCATTCTGGATGAGGAATGGCATGTAACATGCCCCCCAAGATAGATGTTTTCCATGGAGTATGTGATACAAGTGTCAATCAGTTCACCTCACCTCCTGGGATTAGTGGCATTCCCTGCTCAGGATACTAATTGCATTCTTCCCCTCATGGCTAAAGTGACATACGATTTCTCAGGAGAACGGTGACATTCCATGCTCCTCAAATAGACATTCCATATCCATTTAGACTTGCTGTTCATGATTCCACAGGAAAAGAGACAATTTCTGCCCAAGGGGAGAAGTAAAATTCCATGTCCAATGATATTGACCACACAACACCACCCTCACCCTGCAAGGCAGAAGGAACATGCCATTCCCCAGGGTATAACTGGCATTCAATTCCCCCAGAAGGGAAATACTATTTGTTGCCCTTCAATGGACAGATGGCATTCCATGCCCTCCTCTGGGGATAAGTGACATTCCATTCCTCTCGGATAGATGTGGCATTCCATTACTCCCAGAGAAGAAGTGACATTCCATACACGCTGTGAGACAGTAACATTCTGTGCCCCTTGTTTACCATATATAAGAAGTGACATTCCAACCATTGTCCTAACTTCCTGACCCAATCAGAACAAGCCATGCCCTTTTAGGGAAGGTGCGACATTCCATGATCTCTAGTATTGAAATGACATCCCATATCCACCTGTTCCATTCTGCCCCAGGGTACAAGTGACATGCAGAGTCACTCAGAGAGGAAATTACATTTTGTGAAGGTCAAAAGTTACATTCCTTTACTGGAGGTAATGTGATTACAGGTTTCCCTGGGAAGCAGTAATCCCCCCTTTCCAGAGGAAAAGATACATTTAATTGACCACTGGTGCTGAATCAGACGGCCAACTCATTCCAGTACTGGATCCCATGTTATTGCAGCAGTGCGGCTGGGAAGCAAAGGGATTCCATGTCATTCTAAAGTAAGTTTCTCCTATCGTCATTCCAGTATATCGGTGGCATTCCATCTTCTGTGGTGTACTGCTCAAATAGCATTGCACTTCAATGAAACAATGCTTTACTTTGGGAGCTAATTATCACTTTTTATACAATTTCATCTGTCTTTTCTGCGGGATGCAGTGGTACTGGCAAGAGCTCAATTGAAAACAGCATCAAGCATCTTGACAAACTAGGCAGGAATTGTTGGCGACTGCTTGGAAGGGGCTGAATTTGTTATGATTTGTTTTCTTGCTTGTCTTCAGTAGTTGGATCGTGTGGAAGTAACTTTTAAAGATAAAGTTACAATACACATGAGTAAATCTGCATATGTAAATTTACTCTTACACTTTGTAGTAAAGTTACTAATTTTGGTCATAAAACATCTATGAGTGTAAATTTGCTACAAAGTGTGGACTTACAAGTGTCTGTCCCCTGAAACAGGGGGTTGAGACAACTTATTTACTGTAAAGCTAAAAGGTACTCCAAAAAGTAGGAAATGTCCTCCAGCTCGGATTTGGAGTACGTCCAGCATGACACATGGACAACCACTGTTATAAACTTGCACTAAAATAAAATAAGAGGTAGGGTCTTAAAATAACCCCCCATTGGAAATAGTTGTAAAACACATTCATTTAATTTGACTTTGAAAAGATACATATACATCTAATTTAATGTTAAAAATGATATACAAATACACAATAAATATTATTATATGACAACATTTTAATACGCTTTTTAATGTAAAATTGAATGCAATTTTTTTAAAATAATGACAATTTCTATTACATAATAGGTCAAGATAAATGTTTTACTTAAGGAGGGATTTCTTTTAAATAAATCTTTTTAAAATTATTTTAATTTGATTCAATATAGGTACATTAATTAAATATTTATTTCAAAATTAAGTTATTAGTGTAAAGTTACTACTAATAACTTTCAAACATGTGCAAAGTTCTCCACCAACATAGCAGAGATCTCCCTTTGGTAACATAAGGTAAAAATATTAAAATTGTAAACATATTATCATCTTGAATATTAATGTTAAATACATTTATGTTTTTATTTTAAATGTAGAATAAAATAAAAGCTACAGCATGATTCAATTCATTTTGAAAAAAATATTTATATATAATTAATTTAAATAAATTAAATAGCATTAAAATGATTGTTTTTAAAGATTTATTAAAAAACTTCCACCTAAAGTAAAATGTTTAGATTCACTTATCACATATTCAAAATTACAAAACGTTATGCACAGAATTAATATAACATCAATGATTTATTAAAAAAATAAAGTTACATGTACAGGTAAATTAATAAAAGGTCATTAAAATATTATTATTATTATTATTATTATTAATTATTTGTATGTATATTAAAAAACTTCAAAATTAATTACAATTTTTTACTATTGTTTCCTATGGAGTTCTATCAAGTCCCTGTCTCCATTATTTTCCATGGGAGGGTGCTGCAGTGTCAGTGGTTGGACAAGTGTGTACGAAGGTAGGTTGCTAAAGGAAACACAAAGAGCACTCTTATATATGCTCCTTTCAAGCCAGTTACTCCCATTTCTATTACACTTAGCCCTCTTATTTTGATAACATTGCAACAATTCCAAGTGTAAAGGAGCTAATGAGATCAGGGGCCATATTACATAAAGTATAAAGTGCGCCGGGGGCGTAACAGGCGTTTGCGCCCGCTTTGCGCACCCCCGGGGCACTTTGGTATTACAGAAGAGGCCGCAGACACTGCGACCCCCTCTGTATTCCCAATAGTGATGGCGCCACATAGAGTGCCTGCACTATTTTCAAGGGGGCGTTGCATGGGGGCGTGCCCCATGCAAATATGGGAATTCCTTTGCCTCTGTGCCCACGCCGTATTACTGACGCGGGCGCAGAGGCAGAGTAGCCCTCAGAAGTCACACTGACAGTGCATCATTCATAAGGTGGCGCACTGTCAGTGCACCTACATCATATTACGACCCTAGATCGGAGCCAGAAAAGTCCATATTTAAATAATTTCAAACATTTACTACACATTGTAATACAATGCCAGGTAACTCACTTGATGCTGAACTTACTTCAAATATGTCCTCCCCTTACCTTACCAGAGAGCCACACATGCACATAAATCAGTGTTGGTAAATATCAATGAGCTGTGCTGAGGTTAAAGCCCCATTATGTACTGCCTCAATCAACTAAAGCCCCACTGTGTAGTGCCTTGATCAACTAAAGCCCCACTGTGTAGTGCCTTGATCAACTAAAGCCCCACTGTGTAGTGCCTTGATCAACTAAAGCACCACTGTCTAGTGCCTTGATCAACTAAAGCACCACTGTCTTGTGCCTTGATCAACTAAAGCACCACTGTCTAGTGCCTTGATCAACTAAAGCACCACTGTCTTGTGCCTCGATCAACTAAAGGTCCACTGTGTAGTGGCTCAATTGATTAAAGCACCACTTTGAGGCATCTCCATTGTTTAAAGCACCCCTGTGTAGCACCTCAATTGATTAAAGCACCACTGTGTAGCGGCTCGATTGATTAAAGCACCACTGTGCTGCAGCTTGATCGATTAAAAAAATGTCAGTGTAGCACTCATTCAATTAAAGCACCAATATGTAGTGGCTCAATCAGTTAAAACACCACTGTGTACCGGTGTGGTTGATTAAATCACAATTGTGTAGCACATTGATTGATTAAAGCACTACTGTGCAGCACCTCAATTGATTAAAGCACCACTGTGTAGCGTCTCGATTGATTAAAGCACAATTGTGTTGCGCTTTGATTGACTAAAGCACCACTGTGTAGCGGCGCAATCAGCTAAAGCACCACCGTCTTGTGCTTCAATCAACTAAAGGTCCACTGTGTAGTACCTCAATTGATTAAAGCACCACTGTGTAGCGGCTCGATTGATTAAAGTACAATTGTGTAGCGCCTTGATTGACTAAAGCACCACTTGTGAAGCGCCTTGGTTGACTAAAGAACCACTGAGAAGCGTCTCAATTCATTAAAGCACCACACTTAAGTGTCTTGATTGATTAAAACACCACTGTATAGTGGCAATATTGATTAAAGCACCATGGTGTAGTGTCTAGAAAGCACCAAGATATCCCTCTCTTGTTAGTATTATGCCATAAGAGTCAGCGTCAGGGACAAAAATAACTTTAAACCTTGAAGATGTACCTTTTATGCCTCAGCGCGTATTAAACAAGACAGGTAGCAGTTTGATTCAGCTGGAAAGAGAGCGCCTTATTTTCACACATGATAGTATTGCTGAAGTGAGGGCAGAGACCACTGAGCCCTTTAATACTCCACCATTATGGATGAGCATCACCAACCCCACACTACAAATAGCCCCCTGGTTGAGGGGCCAATCAATCAGCTGCTGTTGACTGCTACAACCAACCAACTTTCTCCAAGTCCCTGCTGACCCCTTTCACAAACCCCTTCCTAGCCATAGAACCGGAAGCAGTAGAGGAGGCGTCTAATACCACATCCTGCCCACCTCATGTGTCCTGGGGTGCACGCAACAATCGAAACTGAGCAGATACAGTATGGCTAATAACTACAGTTCCTTCCCTATGTCATCATTGTTCTGTGAACATGAAGTACACGGTGTTAGATAACCCATTCCCAGGTGAAAATTATGACTCAAATATTAAAATCAGGGCAATCTCTGAGATTAGAAACTCGATCATGGAGCAACTCACTCTTGGAAGAGTGGAGGATTCCAAGCCGTATGACTCAAGAGAGTTTAACCCTTACGCTTGCGCAAGAAGAAGATCGTAAAGCCACTGCCTGAGAGATCCCTTGGTAGATCTTTCCATTCCGTCTCAGTGGGTGGGGTCCGTCCGGTGGGGGGCCCAATGCGCCCAGCAGACTGACATTTTCTTGCATATAAAAATCAGCCCTCTGTAATGGATGTGCTCGGCTCAGACCAAAAAGACCATGTAGGGGTCAAATTGCGCACAAAAAACATTTCAGAGAAACTGGCGGTGGGTGGATTGCAAACACACTCCTTTTAATCCCGGCAGCTGCTCTACTTTTATCTTCTGTGAATTGTCCCCAAGAATCCACCCTATTTACGACTTAAATGATTCCACCCAGGAAGCACTCACAGATGGAGGTCTTTCTTTCGATTCAAGGAACCTGGGTGGACTCTGATCGTACAGGCTCTCTTATTATTGAAGATGGCTGATGTTCTAGAGAGCTGGGCTACAGACGCTACTAACATCCCAGGTCACGTGGGAGTCCATTCCAAATCCATCAACATGTTAAGAAGTGGAGAGCGTCTGGCTGGCTGTCAATATTTATTTCAAATTGTTGCCACTCATCCATCAAACAGCGTAAGTCGGATTCCCTTCAGCAGTTGCGCTCTTAGTTAAAGAGGGATCCATCCATCACCCCAATGCCTTTAATTGATATTTGCATAAATCCAGGACATCGTTTTAAATCCCAACATGTGAAAGATCTTAAAGTGAGCCTCAAAGTTCTTACAACAAACTTTCATATTTTAAAAGTGTAAATTATTAATAATTTAACCTTTTTGAATTTGGAGCACACATGGTACCATATGCAAAATTATTTCTGAAACGTCCCTTTTGGCAATGTTCCACAACATTGTATGGCTCTGAAAGGAGTGGATATAGTGAATTTTGTGAACAGTTTAGGCTTGAGGGCCTTAAATGGGAGGTTTTTAGATATCCCCATTAGTCCCACTCATGAAGTACCTTCTACAAAGGAACTATGGCCTACACCAGTTTTCTCCAAAGTCTATCTTGGAGGGCTGGATCCATGCCAGATTTTTAAACTAACTACATTTATCTAAATGGGAATATGCTAAAAATGTAGCATGGATCCCGCCCTTTAGGACCGACTTTGGAGAAGTCTGGGCTATATTTTTGCGTCAATAGATATGTTTTTATCCATCCAAGGTTTTGTTTCTTGCACAGGACGGAGAAAGATCACTACCTGCAGATTTCCCAATTTCCCATCTTGAGTAGGAAAAGGCCCCCAAACGTCCACATAGGCTCACCGTCAGGCCTTCAGCAGCAAAAGCTTGTCAAATTGTCATTGAACCTGTGCACACAGAGTACATTGCTTGAAGGCTTTTAAGGAAATCTGGCTGTTTAGCTTTTGAAAAAAGTGTCTTTATTTAGGAGCAATCACTGGCAAGATGGTCTGCTGACCCTTTCAGACCACCATCACTGTGATTGTGACCACTCAGAGTGAGTCACACGTAGAGACCTATCTCATGAATATTAATTAGGAGGGTCAGATTGTGACGGGAGGTGTGGGGCGACAGCTGCAGCGTCTGTGGAGATTGAATGATGGGCCCTTTGGCGGGCTGTTCTACTTATGTTTTTTTTTTTATTCTGACGGATGGACATGTTGGGACGATTACGGGGGGCCACTGAACCGATGCCATTATTAGATGCTGTTGATGATCTGTGGGCCAGAGGTGTCATGATGTATCTTATCGACGGTTTCTTATTGATACAGCCAATGTCTTTGTATTGTTTTATTTTTGCAAAATTATATAAAGCATTAAAAAAAAAATTTACGAGGGTCAGATTGCAACCCACCCAACTCTTTGTTTTACAAACTACCCTATTCATACATAGGGTGGTTCCCAAAAATTAGTTTTTCGTCACAAAACATCATCGCAAATTGCAACCTCTTTTCGCCATCAGGAAGTTAGTACATCTGGCAATCAATATATGTAGAGCAAAAGCATATATAAGAAGGTTTGGAAATGTATTAATACAATAAACTTCCGACAAAGTCTGGCTGCAGGTGTACAGTATGTCATCAGACTGGAGGGTTGTGTTGCCTCTCTTAGTGTTGACTCAACTGTAGGCAAAGTTCGTAAACCTACTGAAGATATTCTGAATGTTTATCAGCTAATGACCCTAGGAAAAAGAAATAGCAGAGTAAAGAACTCCAGAAGAGATTCTATAGAGCACATGCCCTAGAAGGCATTCCTCCTACCCTGCGAAAACAAGATTTGGAGTTTCGGAGCTCTTGATTTTCCAACTTTTAAAGTGTTGCCTACAGCACACATGCGCAGTCAGCGAAAGCTATTGTTAGGAAAAAAAATCTTGAAAGGAGCTTAGAGCCTGCCCATTACTTACCTTTACTTACCATTGGTTGTATTCCACGTTCTCGTTTTCTTGCATCTTATTGGACAGCGCTTGCTTCTCACCTCCGATTTACTCTCCAGGCTCCGTGTGTGTCCATGCCCTGGAGCTTCGCTCATGAACTACTTTCTGTCTGTGCCCCTGGAGGCACAGAAAGGAAGCCTTTTATTTTGAACTGTAGCAGTCCGTCAGAGTGCATCGTTTTGCAGGCTGTCTACCTGTCCCTCCCAACCTGGCTGCGTTTGTTGTCGCTTGCTCCATTCCCCTCACTACCTCCCTCCTGTTGCAGCGTGATCCCTCTCACTTCCTGTTGCTGTCCACAGATCCCCCCCCTCCCTGACCCTCCTGACTGAATTGGTTTAAAGCCTACCCAATCAAAGCTTTTGGCATCTAAAGCCAGAGCAAAACATAAGCAGTGTGTTTTTTATGTTGAACTTTAGCACTCCATCAGAGTGCATTGTTTTCCAGGCTGTCTCTATTGCCCGCATTTGTTGTTGCCTGCTCTGTTCCCCTCACTGTGAGGGTTCCTACCATTGACAACATGAAATAGTTTGATGTTTCTGCTCTTTTTCATCTCTGCCCTTCTATGTACAGACTCATTTACTTTTTGCTGCCATGATAGGTCATTGATTTGTTCTAAATTACAGAAGTTTGCGATTAACCAGTCTCTTCCGAGAGAGAGAGCTGTATTCATACATGAACACATGAATACAGGCTAAGCTTGGAGGCAACAAGACACTCTGACCCTAAGAGATACACCAAACAAAGTCTAAAACAGGGGTGTGTATCGGCGACTCTACTCTTGAACAATGGCGTCTCCTCCGCAATGGCGGAGGAGCGTTGCCCCACTGACCGGCTCAGAGCCAGAAAATGTGACACACGCCAGAATGCAGGAAGAAATGGCCGAAGTATGAATGCCGAGAGTAACATCAACTTCAAAAGCCTTAAAGAAGAAACGCAAGCAACAGTAGCATCGAAGTTTTGACAAACGATCATCTTAGAAATATCTTGAAACACGAAAACAGCAGAGATAATACCACCAAAATTAGGAATAAGCCTAAAGCTTCCATGACCGAAGAATCTAAAATGGCAACAGCGTCCTACAAAATGAAAACACACCAGCTCTGAGGAAGACCTTCTTTGTAGTATTTAGGTCCAAATACGAAGGTCGAAACGCGTCGGCACATTTTTCACTCAATCCCCACACTGCACAAGGCCAAGAATACTGCTTGAACTAAAAGAAAAAGAAAATGTTAAAAAATTGATTGGGTGAACCAACTAATAGTGGTTAAATCACCACTAAGACACCTTAAAGCACTCTCTGACCTTTATTTCACCCTTATGGACCATATATATATATATATATACAGTATCGAGGATAAGTAGGCAACATCCCGTTACAGTAGCAGTATGTAGTAGGACTTGTTGATTTTTTCAGATAACTTGTCTAAGTGAAAAAGTTTTTTGATTTATGCACTGTATATAATCTTTGCACTCTGTTTTGTGTTGCTATATCAATATGTAAAAGGATATAAATATAAATATGTACTGTATTTGATATATGTATATCGAAAAAGATGAGAACAAACTTAAATAATTGAACTAATCATTGAGTAAAAACCATATTTAAATGGATGTTTGGAGTATATATTGATTATTTAGAAAGAAGAATAATTGATGATTAGCCTGTTGACCAACGTATTAAAATGAGTGTAAGGAAATTAGTTCATTAGTGGAACTGTCCAGTAGGAAAAAGTTTCTCCCTTCTGTTGAAAAGAACGTTGATAATCCATGGTCCTAGAGGTACTCTATTATGCTCAATAAAACAATGTTCTTGCATGGTTATATTTTGCAGTTGCCGGCTCTTAGCCTGTGGTGTTGGGCGGGGCTTAGGCATTAGAGGGGGAGGAAGAGTGCTTTCCACTCCCTAAGTGCTCATGTGTGTTTGGCCGGTCATCTCAGGCTGACCAAAGAACACATGCGTACTTAGGTTTTCTCCAGCCCAGCTGCATTGAGCAACTGGGCTGGAGAAACCCACAGACTCCCTGCTCTGAGTAGGGCGACCTTCCTGCCGCTCCAGACCAATGGACAAGGAGTCTGTCACAGGGGCTGCTGGGACCCATGAAGAAGAGGAGAGGCGGCACGATGAGACGCGACACTGGAGGTGGCCAGCGGCAAAAGGTACGTTTTAAAATAATTTCAAATATTGTATTCCCCCCATGAGACGCCGCCTGAGCGAAACCCCACCCGCCTCACCACCCTTTGTATATGGCGGCCGCCGCTGCTCATGAACCTCTAGATGGCAGACCTGAGTGAAGAACTGATTAATCGTCTCTCCCCTCCCACATCACTTAGATGGTTCAAGGATCCCAACACTGCAGTACTCAGACAACACTGTTTTAACCTCTTGAGTGCCCATGACGAGATGGTCTCGTCATGGGCCGCGGTTGCGCTGTGCCCATGACGAGACTATCTCGTCATGAACCCCGCCCGCTAATGAAAGGGCCGGCACAGGGCGGGGAAAGGGCGGGGCACTCAAGGGGTTACTTGACAAAACCAGTGTTGGACTTTAGCGCTAACTAACAAGACTTAATGTATAATGCTGTGTTATTAATCTATCCATAAACATGGACGAGGACTCTGGTCAAAAATTGAAAAGAAAGGAAGCTTGTTCCTGGTTTCTGTTTTATCACTTACCTTGGACTCCTCATGAGAACTGACCTTTATATTGGGGAGCACCTTTTTAAATGTTTACAACTAATGGAATTGGAATTGTATTACTATAGCAGTTATTACCCCTGATGTGAAAGCACTTCTTGGTGATAACACATAACTCTGGAACCCAATACAGATTAGTGGTGGATTTGTATAGGGAAATACGTGTTAATTCGAGCAGTGGGCATGAAAGTCTGTTAGTTGGATTGGAAAGGATAATGGAGGGATAGAATGGGGAAGAGTCTAGAAAGTGTTATTTGGGAGACCATAGTAGTTAGATGAGGTTGGAGATAAGTAAAAGGAGAGATGTTGGAGGGATGAGACTCTAGAAGGGGTTAGGAAACTCAGAGTAGTAAAATGAGGTTTGGGATGCATGCGTGTTGAATTTAGAAAGGGTTGTTTGCAAGATCATAGTAGTAAAATAAGGTTTCGAGTGAGGCAAGGAGCAATAGATGGGGGAGAGTCTAGAAAGGTTTATTTTGGAGATCATAGTAGCAAAATGAGGTTTTGGGATGAGTCTGAGAGTGGAGGTAGATGATATCTTGAGAGAGGTATAGGGTGAGACAGTAGCACGTTGGAGACCTACTATTCAAAGACCTACTTTGTGTATGGTTTCACTTCATCAACTGAACCCAGAGAATAACTCTTGTGGCCCCTTTTTAGCTTGTAAAATTCTCTAAGCAAAGATACGTCGACAGAATCACTTTAGGTATATAACTGTGTTGAATTCCGTGATTCTTAGGAATACAGGGATACCCCGTCATTGGAATAGTTCACTGCTTTCTAACTGCTTACAATATGTTGTGTTGCTAGTGTGCATGATGGACAAAGTTCTGCATTGTGGATCCCTCCCCTTTGCGAACGGGTTACCACAAGTTTGAAACTGGTGGAAAAGTATTACTGTTTTGTGACCGGAATTTGGTTCCAGAATGTTAATATGTACCATTCTGATTCGAGGCCATGGTTTCTGGTGCTCATCACCGGCATTTAATCATCAACACCAGCGCTTTTCATGAGCACCTGTTATGGACATTTATGGTTGGCATGGAGAGATTAAATGATTATTGATATTGATTGTGAGGTGATTATTTGGATGTTGAGCCGATGCAGAGACTTGAACCTGGTTCTTAGCTCTGTAGTCGGCAGCTCTGGCTATTAGGCCACATTCTCCCCTCACTTTCATAGTTAGTAGTTGGCTCTGTTTTAGGGGGTGCTAACAGGAGAAATTGGCTAGTGCAAGCTAGTGGCGTAGAGTGTTGATATGGCTGGAACCAACAGTAAAGTCCTATAAAACATATATAAGAGAGGTTTTTAAGCTGTGCCCATCCTGAAGTGATGTATTTCAAGGTGTTCTCAAATGCGATCAAAAAGGAAAACAAGGCACTGTGAAATTGTTTGATTGCCTAGCATCACACAATCTGGTCAAGCAGGGAAGCTGGGATTAGTATCTCTATCTCACTCCAATTTTGCATCCATAGTTCATGCTTTGTCTTTAGTTCTTTGAGGAGTTGCATCAGCACACGGTGTTAAATAAACAAAGATAGTACATGTTAAACCAAGTTAAACAAAATAAATCTTTCTTGAAAATAGTGAGTGAGCTAAGTGGGTGCGTGGCAAAAACATATTGAGGCTAGGCTCGTTTTTGGCTCGAGGATCTAGAGCTGAGCCAGGCGTCTGGCTCGAGCCTACATCGAGCTGTCAGCGGCTCCCCCACAACTATATCATTTTCTGTACAGATGGGGTTAATTCCACTCTGGATACCAGTTTTGGAATGGTGTGCTTACACCACTTTAGATTCTTTACCATTCTATGGATCTTTGAGAAAAAAGCCTGCAAAAGATTATCCAGACTACAATGTTTTCTGCAAGATTTTTTTTATATTCCACTCATGTTTATCCCACAGCCTCTGCTATTGCCAGTCCATCTCAGTTCTGGCAAACAAATGCCCTGGAGACCCCTTCTGAACTTCATTAGACAGGCTGCAGCGGGCAGGCAGACAATCAACAAATGTTCTCGCACAGACTGCTGGACAGCTTAGCGGATGCGCGTGCGCTGTGCATGCAGCCGCGCTCCTCTAGGGAGCGGGGCGGCTTCACGCTTCTTCCGCCAGCACACCTGGCCTCCCTGCTGACTGCAGAGTGGCAAATCATTTCCAGTCCTACATATGTTTGAAGTGCTGCCTTCCTGGAGGGAAGGCCACAAATTCATCAAGAATTAAACAACAACCTGTTTTCACTCTGCCACTGGCTCGGCTGTTTTTATAATGATTTCAGGGAGCGGGTAGGGGTGGAGTATTTGGTGTCTCTAGTGTGTTCAGGGTAGTACATGTAAGTGGCAAAGTAATCTACTGTTGGAAATAACAGAAATCTATTCCATAAAGCTGCAAATAAGGGGTGATGGGGGTCTGAAAGACATGGAGTCATGTGAGTAGGACAAGAGCCTATTCATTGGGTGCTGGGCAGAGTCGTGACAAGGAGCGGTGTCGAGAACATGTGGATAGGGCAGAGTCGAGGAAAGTTGGTTATGGTTTACAAGTGTATATGAGTCAGTTTTAAAACTAAACCATATGCCAGAAGTTACAATCAATGCAAACTACTTTAGTCAGACTTGCTCATTCACAAGTGGTGCCACTGTGTGTGTGTTACACCGGATCAGCTCTCTTCACACGGGCACCTAATGTGAGCACCAATATCACATGTTGGCTGGGAAACCCCATCAATGATTGGGCTTCCATATCCTGTTTGGAGATTCTGCATAGTAGAGGTCCATCATGGGTTTTGAAACCTCATCAGGACATTGGCTATTAGTTCAAAAGCTTCTGTGTTTTAGGGTAGGGGAGGGAGGGTAGAAGCGCTAATTAGGCAAGGCTCTAAACAAAGCCCTATCACTTTCCACTCTGTAAATAATCTTTAGACGTTACCAGGTCTGCTCTAGTGCCTTATGAACCAGTGGTAAAAAGATTTAACATGCAAAACGTTCATTGGAATTCTTGCAAAATGCACTCAACGTTTTGTCATTCTAAAGTTTCTAAAATGGGTTTACTGGTTAGTAAAACCCTCTTAACATTTAGGCCCTGATTACGATGTCGGTCGGAAAGGCTCAGAACGGCATTTGGATTTTCCTAAGCCATGTCTATGTTTCCGACTGACTTGGAAATATTTCTGACAGACCGATTACTTTGGAAATGTAACCGTTCAGTCATTCCGAATCAGTTCCATCCGGCATTCAGAGATTTAGAAGCCGAATTGTACAGCTCTATGGACCGCGTTTCAGACCGACGTATTACAATGTCGGATTTGGACATCCTTTCCGACTTGGACCGTCCTACATGAAGAGGCTGTCGGAAACTGACCTAGGGGGCCCCTAGCTTGCCCCCATTCATCCTGAGGCTCAGAACGGCATTTGGATTTTCCTAAGCCATGTCTATGTTTCCGACTGACTTGGAAACATTTCTGACAGACCGATTACTTTGGAAAGGTAACCGTTCAGTCATTCCGAATCAGTTCCATCCGGCATTCAGAGATTTCGAAGCCGAATTGTACAGCTCTATGGACCGCGTTTCAGACCGATGTATTACAATGTCGGATTCGGACAGCCTTTTCAACTTGGACCATCCTACACGAAAAGGCTGTCGGAAATTGACCTAGGGGGCCTCTAGCTTGCCCCCATTCATCCTGAGGCCTCCGGTTGTAGGACCCCTTTGTAGAACCATGCACAATGGGACAGGCACCATGGGGGGCCAGCCACAGGGTGCAAGGTTTTCAGCAATCACCCCTTTTCTCAATGGGAGCCTGTGTTGTCGGTTGGAACACAGGCTCCCCTTGAAATCAATGGAAGACTTTACGAACGGTGTTCGGAAGCATCATAGTCGGTCGGCCGGGCCCTTCGATCGCGAGTCAGTCAGAATACAAGGAGTTGGGAGGTTACATTTCTGACCGACATTGTAATCAGGCCCTAAGTGTCAAAAACATTTATATGCATTGTGTATACCATTCCAACATAGACACCTATATGATACTTGGAACCAGAGTATGAGAAAGAAAAAACCCATTCAAATTATAGTTTAACTTCAATTTTGTGGAATGACATGCAGCGTGCATTGCGAATCACACATAATTTGTGTTTTCATTTTACCTATGCTGATTCACTGATTTTCATTAGCCAAAGGCTTGGTTTCAGTAGTAAATGTCTTGTAGGAACCTTGAAAAGGGTGTATGCCACAGCATCATGCCCTGCATGAGCAATGTTCACCGCATGACTGTAGAATCTCTATGAACAATACTTTGAGCTGGTATCTATTTTACCTTTTGTGGCTGAGGAAACACCTCACATATGATTTTCTCAAAATCAACCACCCACACGTAATACATTTAAAACTCATAGTTCTCATGAAAATTCTGTGAGTTGCTCATAAAAAAAGCAATTTCACCCACCTTGAAATTTCAGGCGTGTTATAGAGGAAATTAGCAGTGCAACATGGAGCATGTGTTTTGGACTGACTACTTAGACGTGTTGCTGAAGGGGGAAGAAGAAAAGTCACCACTGCGTAAAGATGTTTACAGAAAAAATACTGTCCTTCTGAATCATATATCCTATTCTGTAAGATACCCAGAAGACAATCATGTCCTTCTGAATTCTATATCCTAGTCTGTAAGATACCCAGAAGACAGTCCTGTCCTTCTGAATTCTATATCCTAATCTGTAAAATAACTAGAAGACAGTCCTGCCCTTCTGAATTTTAAATTATATATCCCAGCCTGTAAGATACCTAGAAAACAATCCTCTCCTTCTGAATTCTATATCCTAGCCTGTAAGATACCTAGAAGACAATCATGTCATTCTGAATTCTATATCCTAGCCTGTAAGATACCTAGAAGACAATCCTGTCCTTCTGAATTCTATATCCTAGTCTGTAAAATACCTAGAAGACAATCCAGTCTTTCTGAATTCTATATCCTAGTCTGTAAGATACCCAGAAGACAGTCCTGTCCTTCTGAATTCTATATCATAATCTGTAAAATAACTAGAAGACAGACCTGCCCTTCTGAATTTTAAATTATATATCCCAGCCTGTAAGATACCTAGAAAACAATCCTCTCCTTCTGAATTCTATATCCTAGCCTGTAAGATACCTAGAAGACAATCATGTCATTCTGAATTCTATATCCTAGTCTGTAAGATACCTAGAAGACAATCCCGTCCTTCTGAATTCTATATCCTAGTCTGTAAAATACCCAGAAGACAGGGACCATCATAGGTCAAACAGCTCTCTGCTAATTGTATGGTACATGGGCACAAAAAAATAGTTTAATCGAACAAAATAACAGTCTCTTGTAAGGTTTTCACTTCAAAATAATTAGTAATATTAAGTAGCCTTAAACCATCTTTATCAATGCTCGTTTGTATTTTCGTTAAACTGGTTCTGCCATGTTTTGACCTGTTGAAAGAAATTTGCAATTTGTCAATTATTTTTCAAATATTTCTCCTCATATTTTAAGGTAGATATACAAACACATACAAAATGTATGTAAATCCATAGTTTTAGTTTACTAATATTTATCCAAGCTTTATCATTTTAATTGTTCCATAATTGTTATAAAAAAAGCAACTTCTTCAATACCCTCTCTATAGTAATCAGCACCAATTCTGGGGCATATTTTGTAATCTTAGCCCACAAATATTATGCCTTCTCTTTGCCATCCCAAATCTCTCCCTGCTGAAATTGCTTCTTAAACAATTATCTGATAGTTCTGAATCTCAACACTTATCAGCCTTTTCTCTGTAACCAGATGAATAACCAACCCCTATAGCAAAATTAGAGGAGTGTTTCAAAGCAACATGGAATTCAGGATTTAAATATCTAAATCTAAGTGAACAGGTTGCTTTAAGTCAGAGAGCTCATGAAATCTGCCAGATCAAAGACATAACCGGGTTGGTGTTTCCTTGGTACAGACAAGCTTATCAGACGTTTTTGTGAGGATCGGAGCAAGAATTTGATGTGGACCCCATTGGAATCCCTATAGCCTCATTCTTTTTTGAAAGGTGCAATAAGCAGATATTCATAATATTAAAATAAAATCCAAAGAAAGAGAGATCATGCGATTTGTTGTCCTCTAGTAGCATGGCCAGGTAAGTTGCCTCATTATTATTTAGGAAGGTGGCAAATTTACTTTTCCTTTCATTTACAACCTGTAAATACATTTTGCTGCAGGAAAGCAGGGCCATGGAAAGCATGAGGACTGTGGCATAATGTCCCCAATTCCCCCAATCTAGTTACGGCCATCAATGGGTCCAGTGGTTAGGGGTTCTCCTACTCAGTATCTTAAATATTAAGGTCCATGTGCCAGTTGGCCAGCCTTTCAGCTGCCTAATAAAAGCCATGAGATGCTATATTGCAGGAAATCCAAGGCAGGCTTTATTTAAATACAACCACCGACACAGACAGGTCTGTTCTCCAGCGTTTCCAAGATCAGAATGCTTGACATAACGATGAGCTCATGAAATTCTCATTCTATCACTAAGACAACTAAAAGTTCTATGCTATAGCATGCAAGTAAATTACAACACAGCCCCTTTACAAAATAAGGAAACTTATAGGACAGCAGAGGAAATAATAAACAAAACAACAATGAGAGAATGCATCATAACTGGGATCTATGTATACAAATAAGAACATAGGATAAACTAAAAAGCACATAGGGGCAGATTTATGAGCCCCTTGCGCCACTTTTGCGTCACTTTTAACATGGGAAAAGTGATGCAAAAGTGGCGCAAGGGGCTCATAAATCTGCCTCATAGTTTTAATACAAAACATAATCTTTGAACTTCACTGGTACATGTCTGAGTCTAGTTGATCTATCATAATTTCCATCTCTATCCACAGAAACACAACTGCGTGCATTGGCTGTATGAAAATCTGTATCGACAAATTTAACCAACCTTGACATACTCCAAGTGCAACCATTATCCAAAGTTACAACACTCTTTTTAATTGCTGTGATGATAAAAGGGCCAAGAAGATTAGACAACCCTTTATGACCATACTTGGTTTTCTTTACCCAAACACGATCACCAAGATTCCACTTCCTCTCCTTCACTGACATTTTGTCATCATAACGCAACTTATACCTCCGCTGATACTCAGCAAGCCCACTCTTTTTCACATCTTCACTCACAGCATTGCCTTTCCACTCAGGAAGCCACACTGGATTTAATTTTGAAACCGCTAACCTCCCCCTCAAGGCTTCAAAAGGTAATTTTTGGGAAATGGCATTGGGAACTGTACGGTGTGCCCACCAAGTTTCTCTTAACACACCACGCAAAGAAACTACAGAATCAAGTGCCCTTTGAGCACAACTCTTGACTTCTCTATTCATTCTCTCCGTGAGACCATTAGCTTGTGGGGAATATAATGCAGTCTTCAGATGAACTATACCAAGACCTTCAAGAAAAACCTGCATCTCATGGGAGATGTACTGCACCCCATTGTCGGTGACTAAATATCAGATGTGAAAACATCTTTTAGGAATTCAATCACGGACTTGGAATTAACAGTACCCATGCATTTGGAAATTACCCACTTTGAGGTGTAGTCCACCAAACCTCTCCTGGGGAGTCATTAACTCAAAGGGGCCCATGATGTCTTACCCCAACTTAGTCCAAACTACATCCGGTACCTCTACAGGCGAGAGGGGAACTTGGCTGGTCACATGAAACTTGTCATTGATGGCACATAAATAGCAGTCTTTGACAACACTCTCTACCATCCGATCCTTTCCTGGCCACCAATACCTCTCTCTGACCCGTGTTTTCGTAAGACTTCTTCCGAGATGTCCCTGATGGGCTAAATTAATTACCTTATCCTTGAGAATATCAGGCGGAACCATTCTATCACCCCTCATCAATTTACTTTTACAAAAGGTTAAGTCATCCCTTACACTCCAAAATGGCTTCACTGCTGGATCAAGATCTTTGCAGCTTGGCCAACCTTTGCACGCGTGGGTTCGTATCCCATCCTCGTCGCCAGTAATAAAAGCCATGAGATGCTATATTGCAGGAAATCCAAGGCAGGCTTTATTTAAATACAACCACCGACACAGACCGGTCTGCTCTCCAGCGTTTCCAAGATCAGAAAGCTTGACATAACGATGAGCTCATGAAATTTTTATTCTATCACTAAGACAACTAAAAGTTCTATGCTATAGCATGCAAGTAAATTACAACACAGCCCCTTTAAGAACAGAATAAACAAGAAGCACAGAGACAAAGGGAGACAGAAAAACAAATACCTTCAGACATTCAAGACTCCCATATCAAGATGATGAGCCTGGAGAGATGCTTCCAGAACACTAGTTATCCTGTGTTCATCCTGATTACAAGCCTGCCCATTGTTGATTAACGTTCTCGATTTTCCTACGTTTAATTCCTGGGGCCTTTTTATGAACATGTGCACCAGGACTGATGCTAGTAAATGTGTTTGTACTTATATAGTGCACAGCTACCCCGGACTGGGGTCTCCCAGCGCTGTACTCATACCGCTAGGGAACCCTTCCTGGCTTTTCCCTGTGAAATGTCCACTCCTGGGCATCCCAAGCGCTGTGGGGCCGTTGTGGAGATTAAGCAAGCTATTGCCCAGAGTTGCAGCATGGGACCCATGATTAGAATAGGCACTGAGGCGAGAATATCCGGTCCGCGGAATTTATAGCCCAAGACCCTGCCGCAACGGGAATCGAACCCTGGTCCCGGACCAGTGCTCTGCATCGAGGTCTGCCGCTCTAACCATTGAGCCACACTTCTCCACAGTGTGCATAGTGTGCATATTTTGTTTAAACATTGCACCATGCAAAGTACACTTAGCTCGAAAATTCTACAACTTAGTGCATAAACTGCAGACATCACAGCTCAGAATCAGTGAGAGGCAGCAATCACAATTTCTTAAAAAAACAGGCAGTGCCCTGATGTACTTTGATGAGCAGTAGTGCACCTTTTTGTAATGGCCGCATGTGTTCTTTTTCCCCAATGACTTATGGTATTTCCTCATGGGTGTTAGTTGGCCTTGAACATTGAGGGGGTGTTTTCCCACAAGTTAACTTTAAATCTGATTTCCTCATGACCTCTAAACAGGATGAATGTTGGTGATGTTTTTTTTCATCCAGAAAATTAAGAGAAGGCCAAAAGTCCTAATTTATTACATGATAATCCATTTTCAGAGAACTTTCTGACCTCTATGTGGCTGAGAGTAATATCTGTGAGACTTACGGGAAGATCATGCGACAAAAACTTTGCAAGTTCCAGGCCTCGAAACAACAGTGCCTAAGTCATCACACTTGAAGGAGCGCACATTGAAGCCCCCTGTCAGCATTCTGAATTGTACGGGTTAGATCTTCTTCAGATTCATACAGTTTCATTGCTTTTGTCTTTCACGACCCAATTGAATTTGAGGTCCCGCTGAACTCTTCTCACCAGTTTTCTGATTGGTTCAATCCCTTAACCTTCCTCTGGATCTGTTCCTACAGATCTCTGGTCTTCTGGGCTTCAATATCCTTTCTTAAGTGTCCATTTAGAATCTAATCCAGACTGCGATTTGGTTGTAAATAATTTATTCCATCAAATAGATACATGGATAAAAATACTCCCAATGTTGTTTGCAGTAGGAGTGACTATTTTTGAAATATTTGATCTCCCAAATGTCTTCTACCTTTCCTCATCTATTCCTCTACTACTCAATAAACATTCTTCTGGGACATGAAATCCCTTTTGATTAAATTAACATGGATTAACATGGGTTGGACGACAGGCTAGGCTGGTCTGGGTCATACTTAAATCCCATGTGAGAAGGGTTGGGTTGGCATTCCTTGCCTGAAACAAACATTTCCTAGCAGCCCAGAGACACACTTGGCCAGGTTTTGGTTCAGTCAGAATGGCCATCTGTCAGCCTGCTGCACCAACTATGTCATGTGGGAAAGCGAGAGGGTGCCCGCGGAAGTTCCGTAAGGTGTGGGGAAAATGGAGAAAATATTATGGGATGGACGGAGGGCTGGGAGTGGCATAGCGCGACACAGCTCTCGGAGCAAACTGGGTTCTGGATGGAGGAACCACTGGGCGTACATCTCCGAACATTGGGGGAGACAAGGTTGTTGGGGAGCATGATGTTAATACAGTGCCTGGGGTGGAGACACGTATCTCACCGGTCTCTGGGTTGTGGGGAGGGAGGTGTTTTTTGATGTGTATAACCTGCAGTTGCTTTGAAGCAGTTGTGCTAAACTGTGACACGCTATTTTTTTAGTATTGGTTTAAAAATGCAAATAAAAATATATATTTTTTAAAACTATGTCATGTGGGAGGAAAGTAGAAGGGCGGCACTTGAAATGTTCCGGTGAAATGTAACCTCTGCCTCCCCCCACCCTCCTGCTGCACCACCCACATCAGATGTCCCAATTGATTGTGGAACACTACAAACAATGCCATTCAAGAACCCCTCTACAGAATATCACATATAAAAAAAAAACATGCAAAAGAATTTGGGATCACAAAATTTGGGATCACATTTCCTCTGGAGTCACCCACTTTTGAATCCCTGACACGTACTATCGAGTGAGTGGTGAAAAGAGCTAGGTTTCAAAATTCTACAAGGCGTCCATGAGCAATGGTACCATATCGACACAAGGTGTGAAAACTGCATGGCAATCAATCCTAGGCGTCGAACTGCAGAATAAAATGATATTTTACTGTTGTGCACCAATCAAATCCATCATTTTGAACTCTAGACACATGCTTTTCCACTTTAAGTTTCTGAACCTCTTGTACAGCACACCAGCCATCCTAAATAAAATTCACCCGGCATTGAATACTAACAGACGAAGATGCAATGCAGGCACCCAGATGCTAACTTTATCACCTAGTCTAGCAGTGGCCAAAAACATTTAACTTTTCAGGTCAGGTGTTTAAAGGGATTCAAGAAATTGCACTGTTCACGTAAGAGATTATCCCAGTGACGGCTCAGTTGGGCTTTGGTGACCAGATTGAAAGGAGACATAAAACATTGGTAGACCTCTTGGTGGCAAAATGTCAAATTATTTACCGCCACTTGGATGATGGTCCGAATTAGGGGCCCCAGATGCTGCTTTCTGTGATGAAACAGCAGGGGTCTATGTAGATATGTTACCCAGTAAGTCAAGATTGATTCTTGGGGCTCACTGTGAAGATACTCAGGGAACAACAGTTCAACCACCTCATAATCTATCTCACATGCGTGTTCATAGTTTATAATTAGGCTGTCCGGTTTTAGGTTTAAACCTATAGTAACTGATAAACCCCACCAGAAGGGAAATAGCCCTCACCAGTGTAAACATATAAACACTGGAAAAAACCCTGCACAACCTCAAACTAAATGCCATTCAAAGAAAGGAAAAGGAGAGTGAAAGAGTCCTTTTTATTTATTCCTGAAGGGGCCAATACAATGTAACTTTGTTATATAAGGTAGCAGTAAGAAAGACTGGGCTATCATTATTCTGTTTGAGTTTTGTTGTTAAGGGATGTCACTAAAAGATTGTTTCTTCTTTCTTATTACAGTTTTGTGGTCTTTGGTCTAAAGATACAGGGGTTAGAAGCATATTTTAGGCGTTGTTCATTTATTTTATAAACTGCAGAGAATCAGGAAATATCAAAATAATATTAGATTTTTGGGCTATGCTTGAGTCTTTCATTGATGTAGGTTTCATAAGAATCTTTCCCAATATGTACCATCACATTTACCCACAGAGAATGGGTAAGCACCCTTGATACATCAGCACCCTTTTCTAGTGAGTCAGTATTGATAGTAGGTGAATTGCCAAACACTCCAGGCTTTAAACATTCAATGCAAGGTAAAGTGACAGGTATATGTGAAAAGAGTGCAGTCACAAAGCATCTGGGATACTGGTGAAAACATGACACCAGACTTTTGGAAAATATGGAACGCAGTGTCACTTGGAATGCTGCTGCAAAAAGTTCTTACCATGTTCAACAAAGATTGGAGTGATTTTGTTTGTATTTGCAGTGATGCAGCAACATATATGAAAAAGTTGTGTGATGACCTGTCAAAATCAATACCTGAGCTAAAGTGCTTCCCTGTAAGAGATCCTTGCCACTTGTTAGATGGTATGCTGAAAGCATCTTTACAGTCTTCAGAGTTAATAAAGAATGCTATTGACTTTTTAGTCCGTGCTGGTGCACTGTTTGGTTATGCGCGGAAACTAAAACACAAATATTTCTCATTTTGTGCTTTGTGTGGCATCATTGAAAGAGTCATCCCAACTGTGTCACTTAGCTGGTGGTTCTCAGTCCTAGAGGCCATGAATGCTATATTACCCATGTGGCAACCGTTTACAGAACTTTTGCTGAGTGATGATGCCAAAGGCAAGAAATGTGAGGATCTTTTGTCACATATCGATAGTGAGTTGAAGAAAAGTACAGTCTACTGCATTCTTAGATTTTTACAGGAAATCATGACTGCTGTAGTGGACATAATAAAATAACTAGAGTCTGAAAACACCCTTGTCTAAAAGTGTTCAGCATAATTGGTGTAGATGTGAGACATCTCCTTGAGAGTAGGTTGGGTGACATTTTTTGTGACTTTGGCACTGCAGCATGGTCCATGTTAGAGTGCTTGCCACTTGGTAAGCAAATAAATGTTAAGGAGCAATTCAGGAACTTTTATTTTACAATGTAAGATAAATTGCCCTTCACCAACCATGGCATTTGAAGTCAATAAAGCATCACTGTAGTTCTCTGCACAAGTTATAGATCCTTTCCATTTCAAAAGTGCTGCTTTATTTGTGACTGCTTCAATAACTCTGAGGGCTTATGTTCCCAGTTCAATGCATGTGTTGCCAAACCTTTCGCAGAGAATCACAATCTTCAGGTGCACCAGTTTTGACATGGAAAGCTATGTCAGTGGCCAGAGTTGGCAAATTGTATACTGGCTATTTTGGTGTTGCCTGTCTCAAGTGCCAATGTTGAGAGGGCCTTTTCACAGATAAAAGTTTACATGGGACGGAAAGAGTTAGAGGCATGACCAAAGACTCACTGAAGAAGTTTTGTATGGTGTACTACGATAAGTTTGATTTGTAAAAATGTATTTGGACCTCATTTACACTGTACGTACACTGTCTATATAACATGCACTATCAGTGCAGAAAGCAAGCAATAATAAAAGCAAAAAGTTCCATAAACACCGGAAAAACACTGTTTCTGTTGTTTTTAATGGCGCGAAAAAGTGTAACCACTGATAACCACTGTTTTTTTAGGGGTATTGAAATCAGTTGAAAACACTGAAAACCCCCCACCAGAATTGACCAAAAATAGAAACTGGAAACAGGAAAGCCTATTTATAATTCACACTCAAAGTGGCTGGGTGGGTCCGCTGTGCCTAAAGCTAGTTTTATTTACAAGGACAAGCGAGTCTATATGAACGGGACTGTGATTGGTTAGTGTTAACATGCCATATCCTTGTGCCTGTGTCTTCTTGTTTGTTTTGAAAGTTCTGGTGGAATAAATATGAAATGCAGCATGACGCCCCTGCCAATGGTTATAATATTTCAGAAAACAGACACCTATGGTTAAGGATCTTTTGTCCCAGAGCGTGGGAGACATTTCTGAGCTTTATCTCACTGGAACCACCCTGGTTTACATGGTGGTCCTGGATATTGAATTGTATTGTATTCAATTGTATTTATATAGCGCTTACTGCCCCCAACTAGGCATTTAAGCGCTTTTCAGCAAGTAGCATGTTACTCCAGAACCCAACGTGGAATACTGCAGGGAAATCTAAGTTGTTAATTCCAACGGCTGACACGCAAGTCTGTAAATTGGATTGTGCAGGATAAAGGAGGGATGGAAGAGGGAAGGGTTATTTGGGAGATCATAGTAGTAAAATGAGGTTTGGGATGAGTCAAAGGAAGGATAGAGGAGGGAAGAGTCTAGAGAGGGTTATTTCAGAGATCATGGTAGTAGAATGAGGTTTGATATAATATACTATAACTGGAATGGCGCTGGATTGGCTGCCCGAAAGAGGCGCCATCCCCCGCCTCCATGCCTGCTGTTGTCGGGTCTCACACCAGAGGGTTCCCGATGGCAGAACTTATGGTGACTCGTCTGTTTGGTCAAACCCTGTTCACCACCTCCAATGAGATGGGGAGGTGACAGGACTGTGGGCGGGACAACTGCTAATTTTTTCTAAAGATGTCCTGTCTCCACCCTCCTCTAACCAACAGTAAAGTCTGTCATCTGAGCGATATGTATTTCATTTCTTCTTTGACTAAATTCTCTGAAGAAACAGGTGAGTTCTTCTGTTGTGTTCTTTGGCAACACTGGCGGAAACGATGGAGTCGCAATTTTTGGTTTTGTGGCAGAAGTTTCAGGTACACCCTATCAGCAAATCACCTCTTGCAAGAAACATTCATCTTCAGGCTACTGCTTGTCCTCACACAAAGAGTTTTCAAAACTCCTCTTCGACAAGTAGAGCTCCACTAAAAACAAGAATTGGCAAAGGTTTGCCATTGCCCACCAGCTGCTTGGTTTTGTCAAGGCTAATTTTGTGTTTTCATGGCTTTTGCAAAATGTTATCATTGGGGAAGATGTCGGCCCATATAATCTGGCTAAAAACAAAAAACGTTTTTGTCTCAAAAAGAAAACGTTGACATGGTAGTTCCTGGGACGTAGGTGAAAGGGCGGAATGCTGTCACCTTCAGTGAGGTTAGCCAATGGCTGAAGTGGTCTGCCTCACTGCCCCATACTGTATCCGGTAGTGGGTGGGAGAAAGATCTGAATGACTCAGTAACACACCAATGAATGAAGAGGGTTGGCGGAAAGCACCTACAAGTAAGCATATTATAGATACAATTATGGTATCATGAAAAGGATTTGGCTAACGCCAGACCTAAAAATGGATGCGCTGGCAGAAGAGGTAGTCCAGGCACAAATCTTGGCCACTTAAATGACCTAGGGCCATATGTAGGTACCTAAATACCGGTCGGTAACGGCCGAGAATCGGTAAATTTCGCGTTACCGACCGGAATTTAGGCAATTGAGATGTAGGAGGCTGGATTTAAGGATTCGGTAATTTACCGACTCGTTATTTTAAGGAATCGGTAAAATACCGAATCGGTAGAATACCAAATCCTTAAATCCTATGTAGGGAGCACTCAAGCGAGTGCATTTTTGTTTTAAGGATTCGTTATTTACCACCAACTACAGGTTGGTGGCAAATACCGAATACCTTTTAAAAAGCAATTGTGTGCTTTTCTAGAAATGCCATGTGGCAGACATACATGCCCTTAGGGCATGTATGTGCGCCACATGTGCACACATGCACGATTCAGGGGTGCGACAGGGTGTCAATGTGACACCCTGCCACCCTTGAATATGCTTCCCCTATTACCGATTCGGTATTTACCGAATCGGTAATAGTGAATGGCTTCCCATTCATTCCTATGGGCATCCAGGCCCATTGGAATGACTAGGAAGGTATTCCTTCCTAGTTCCGATTCGGTAAATACCGAATCGGTAATAACGAATATTACCGAATCGGTAAAATTTACAGATTTTTTACCTACATTCTGTTTACAGATTCTTAAATACCGAATCGGTAAAATTCGGTATTTAGGAATCGGTAAATAGAAATTACCTACATATGGCCCCTAGTGTGGGAGTGGCTTTGTACAGACAATAAAACAGACAATCAAAAGCATATAGTCATGGGTGGAAAAGAACAGCCGCCTTTCTAGGAGAAACAGGTCGAATTATACACATTCTCCATCCTTTTCCCAAAATAACTGCTTGTGGGGACACCAGATAAAAGCACTATTAAAATGATTGTTAAATTTCCCATGAGCCCTTAAACAGGTTAGATTTCAGCGGTCAGCAGCTTCTATAGAATTATTGGAAATAAATATTGTCTTTCTTTGAAACGATCAATGAAACTTTTCACAATGTTATGGATTTCAAAGGCTCCACCTGCCCTCCCAGGAATGACCCTACTAATGGGCTGAAAAGGGATGGCGCTGGAGCGACGGGCTGGGGCGGAGGATGCTGCGAGCCTCTTTGGGTTACTATGGAAACCAGAGAGGATGACTCCAGTGGAAATAAAGAATACCTTGTAACCCCTGCTATTCCGAGGGAGTGATGGAAAGAGCATTTATTGATTCACTGACTGATTCTATTGGAGCGCTACAGTGGTCTTCTAGGTGCTGAAAAATCAAAGCCATCCAACAGGGTCTGGCCAATTCCAAGCCACAGAACAGAGAATCTTTAATGGCGCTGGAAACGCCGGAGGCTCGGACATGGCACGCAGGTTCGAGGTGATAGCTCCTATATTTGGGTCCAATGACTCTAGGCGCGCGCTCTGCCAGCGGACTCTGAGGAAGAGGTGTGTGCGTAAAATTATCACATCGGCGAAGTTTCACATAAGCACTGATTATGAGGTCTCTGCACTTCATGTCTGCTCCCTGGAGCACTTCTTCTCACGGTTTAGTA
Organism: Triturus cristatus; assembly: GCF_964204655.1. NCBI lineage: Eukaryota > Metazoa > Chordata > Amphibia > Caudata > Salamandridae > Triturus > Triturus cristatus. The sequence continues at coordinate 1,129,843,250 of NC_140594.1, read as the reverse complement.
ATCTTTACTCTCATGCTGAAGTTGGTACTAAACAAGGATGAACTGTTGCTCACGAGTTCGATTTTATACCGTTTTCCTTCCAAAATGGAAAGGGGGGGCTCTTGGCCCCCCCCGCCTGCATGGCAGTGCGGCGACCTCCCCCGGACTTCTCGGTGGTGGGGCGTGTTCACTGGGGGCGCGCCCTACCACCGATTGGCTGCCTACGTGACCCGGATGTCGTTAATCGACATCCGGGTCGGAGGGGAGGGGGGGGCGGGCCACTGGGGGGGATAAAGCGGCGGGGAGCGCCCAGGTGACCCCCTTGTTCCCTGGACGCTCCCCCACATCGGACGTGCCCCGGCGCTCAGGGCGGTAAATTTTCTCCTTTTCTTTGTCTTGCAGGTCCGCTGGCTGAATCGGGACTCCTCGGCGCTGGATTGCCCGGGGGCTGGAGCGTGCCGCCTGCTTGGAAAAGCTGTTTCGCATCGCTTCTTTGCGTGAGGCAGTAGCCCTTTGTTGCGGACGACGCCGTTGCTCTGAGGTGAAGTGTCGGGGGCGTGTGCGGGGTTGTGCTGCTTTTGCCTGCCTTCGGCCGTGGGGGTGGGACAGCGAGCGGCTGTGTACATACGCACTTGGCGCCTTTTGTGAACGCGCGGCAGCAAACTTTGCCTGGGGGCGATTGTTGGCAATAAACGGATTATCCGGCCACATGTGTGCAGAATAACTCTCCCGTGCCTAGCAAAGCCGGGTTGTCAGCCTTTGGTACGGCTGGTCCCTAGGAGGCAAGGGTTCAATCCCTGCTCAGTAAGCAAGTGCTTCAGTGCCTCCACCCTAACTTTACAATACTGGAAATAGGAAGTAAGTTAGACAATCAGTTTGAAACGGTGCTTTGCGCATATTTTAGGGGGCGGTTTCAAGAAAATATTCTTGCTTATTGTGTGTATTTAAGAATATTAAAGTGAATATGTCTGTAGTGTTATAGTTAAGCGGCGGAAACTCACTTCATATCAGATAAAATTAAATGTAGATGAGTGCAAGACGCATGTAAAGACTGAAAATACACAGTAACGACCGCTGGTCATTTCGGGGGAAATACTGGTTACTCGAGTATGATTTAGAGAACTGTAAATATTTCACTTCGTTTACAGTGTTAAGGTGCATGAGTAAGAGTTCATTTCACCAACTGCTTCTGAGATTGCTGAGGGAGGGGCAACAGCCAAGGGCAGTGGGGGGGAAGTAAAAGTTCGAGCTACATACCTTTTTCTAAGCGTGGTGCAGTCCGCTTTCACCAGCTGTTTGTATTTAACATTAGTATGTATTAATGCATTCTCTATTTTAGGCACGTGAACGCTGCATTCTTGTATTTCACGTCGCGAGCGGACTGGTGGACATCAGGGTGTTCGCGGGCGAAATTCCGGCTGAGAGTGCGCCGGATCTTGATTGGTAAGAGGAGAGCGGGGGGCTCGCATTGCATTGCTTCTGGTAGCCGCCGGGTGGGTCTACGTTAGAGTTTACTCATCCCTGACAAACCGGATAAGCCGGGGCGTTGCGGTTACGGTTGCATGGTGCTTACAGCCCCCTGTATATCCTCCATCTGGTGAAGGTAATAAGCATACTTACGCCTGTATTAGGGTATTAGTGTAGGGCGTTGCATCCAAGTCATGCCGGGGTCGATGGGTGGTGAAGGGGGGTCCAGGATGGAGGCTATGATGCAGGCCATGATGCAGGAGATGAACAGCATTAATAGGAGATTGAGTAAAGTGGATGAATTGGAGGCCCGCATGAATGAAAGGTTTACTGATCCCCCAGTTCCTTCAGGCAGGCCCGCGCGGCAGCGGAAGGCACCCTTGCCAAGAGGGGATTTTGCTAGCCCGCACAAGACGTCTAAGGCCAAGAAGCGCAGGTGCAGTGCCCCAGCCCCAGTAGTACCGGTTTCGACTCCACCTGCACCCGCAGTTCCGGTAGCCCTTATACCTGTGCCGGTAGGCCCGGCGCCCGTTACACCGGCTCCTGCTATGCCGCTGGCGCTACCTCCTGTGGGGCCTGCTCCCCCGCCCGTGGTACCGATCCCAGTGCCGGGCCTGCTGCCGCCGGTCACTCCGTTGCCTGCCATACCGGTGCCACCAGCCATGCCCCCTGGGGCTCCGATGGTCCCAGCGGACAACCCGGACTCGGCCCCGCCTGAATTGGCATCACAAATAGCGGCTTTATTGCCGTGGCTAAAAAAGGGGGGCGTGTTACCAGCATCATCAGATCATGCTGCAGAAGCAGCACAGTTGGTAGAAAAGATTAAATCAGCAGCGGCAGCGGATAGAGCTGCGGTTCCCCCCTCTTCTTCACTTGCAGGTTCCAGCCCCGCCCAACCGAAGGCAGATGGTGGTCAACCGGCCGTGGCGCAGGAAAATGGTAAGGAGGTGGCCCTGCCCCTCTTGGGTGATGGGTCATTGCCCTCTAGGAGTCAGAATTTGGCACAACATGTGTCCCAGGCAACGAAAGAATTGATTTGGGCGGGAAAATATATTTACATTTTATCATTGCTACTGGATCACAGGGAGATGGAACAGGCAAAGACACTAAAGGAGTGGATGTATCCAAGTGAATGGAGGGCACAGTGTGCTAGATTTAGGGTAGAAGAAACTTTGCTCAATTGGGTTAGGGCTTTCGCAGTATTCACGACCATCATGGCCGAACGGCCTCCTAATGTGCAGGCGCCACTGGCTTGCTACCAGAGTAGGATTGTGGGGTGGAGCGAGCAGTACCCGGGGGATGCCTGGAAGGAGTATGATGTCAATTTCAGGAAAGCTAAGGAATTTGACACATCATTGACATGGGACAAGGTTGACTCTGTGTCATGGCATAGGCAGTTCTCAGGGAGCTCTGCCCCACTGCAGTCCACCAGTGCGTTCAGGGGGTACTCCACTAGACCTCAGCACCCCTTTCGAGCAGCCCAGGGGAGCGAGGTCCCGGGTAGGGGTAGGGGGGGGTATGAGAGGAAAGGGGTGTGTTGGGATTTTAATAAACGCACCTGCACGAGGGCCCCTGGCACCTGTAAATTCAGACATGCATGTTCAGTCTGCGGTCATCCCTCCCACCCCGAGTTATCTTGCAGGTCCAAGCAGGGCAACCACAGTCAGAGGGGGAGGGGGAAGCCAGTGTAGTTCAGATATTTTGGATATACCAACCCCTATAGATGTTTTGGCAATGATCCCTTGGTTGAAAAGGTACCCGAATCACACAGCGGCCACTCTACTACAGGAAGGTTTTTCTCAAGGTTTTAGGATCCCGGCAGGGGGCTACACAGGTAGCGCACATTGCAGGAATCAACTGTCGGTGCAACATAACCCCTCAGTGGTGGCTGCTAAGATTAGCAAGGAACTGTCCCTGGGTAGGATAGCTGGCCCTTTCCAGAAGGTGCCTGTCCCCGATTTTGTGTGTTCTCCACTAGGGGTAGTACCCAAAAAAGAGAGAGGGGAGTTCAGATTGATTCACAACCTGTCGGCACCGAGAGGTGCGTCACTGAATGATGCGATTGATGAGGGGATTTGTAGTGTAAAGTATGCCTCATTTGACCAGGCAGTTGATTTATTGCGGGCGCTGGGGCCAGGGGCATTGATGGCAAAATCAGACATAGAATCTGCCTTCCGCCTCCTCCCAGTCCATCCTATGGACCACCATCTCTTAGGTTTCACTTTCGATGGCAAGTTTTATATGGATAAATGTACGCCCATGGGTTGTTCTATCTCATGTGCTTACTTTGAGGCATTTAGCTCATTTTTGGAATGGGTCATGAGAGAGGTGACGGGCCACCGGCAGGTTATGCATTATCTGGACGATTTCCTTTTTTTAGGTGCGGCGGGATCTCAGGAGTGTGCTTGGGCGTTGCAGGAATTTTGCGTGCTCATGCGGGCTTTTGGGGTCCCGCTAGCGCCGGGAAAAACGGTGGGCCCGTCCACCTGTTTGGAATTCCTTGGTATCGAAATTGATTCCGTGGAAGGATGCTTCAGGTTACCCATGGCCAAGGTATCTAGCTTTAGAGCAGCCCTACGTCAGTGCCTACGCAAGGACAAGGTTACATTGCAACAGCTACAGGAGGTGGTGGGGCAATTGAATTTTGCGCTCCGGGTCATCCCAATGGCACGCCCTTTTTCACGCTCTATTGCCCAAGCTATGAAAGGGCTACGGGAGAAACATCACCACACGAGGTTGTCATCTGAGGTTCGCCAGGATATGCTTATTTGGATGGCATTCCTGGAGGATTTCAATGGCAGAGTAGTGTGGCCAGGTCCTCCCTCCACATCGGCGGAATTGGGCTTATGGACGGACGCTGCTGGGAGTACCGGCTTTGGCGCCATTCTGGGTACCAGGTGGGTCGCCCAGCGGTGGCCAGCAGAATGGAGGACACAGGGACTGACCACCAATATTGGCTTTCTGGAGCTCTTCCCGATATGGGTAGCATTGATGGTCTGGCCGGAACACTTATGCAACCAATCCGTGGTGTTCTGGTCGGATAACATGACGGTTGTGGAATGCATAAATCAGCAGGGGGCACGCTGTCCATTCATACTCCGTTTACTGAAGGAGATTGTGTTGCAATGCTTAAAATTGAATGTGGTTTTCAGAGCCAAGCATGTCCCTGGCATCCTCAACAATGCAGCTGACTCCCTTTCTCGCTTTAAAATGCAGGTTTTCAGGGAACATCTTCCTGCAGCAGATCCCCAGCCGGCGCAATTCCCGGCAGTACTTTGGCAGATTGGTGCCCCAGATTACAGGACCTCGTGGTTGCTAGCTTAGCCCCCAGGACCAAGACAGCTTACGAAGGGGCGTTTTTGTCTTACCGGGCGTTTTTGGGGCAGGAATGGGAAGCTAGGTGGGCCCAGGAGGACAGCTTTGCAGCTTACCTAGAATCGATGCACAGGGAAGGGCGCTCAGTGGCGACTGCGAACAGACATAGGGCGGCGGTCTCCTTCTTTGCGCAGGGTAAGGGTATGCAAGATCCCACTAATACCTTTCTGGTGCGCAAGGCCTTGAGGGGTTGGCGCCGTTTACAGGGTTACCGGGGCGATAGGAGAAGGCCCATTGGACTGACACGGCTGACGGCATTATTGGGGGCGCTGCACAGTGTTTGTAGCTCCCAGTGGGAGGTTATCTTGTTCAAGGCGGCATTTTACTTGGCCTTCTATGGGGCTTTGAGGGTTGGGGAATTAGTTGCTGGGTCAAAAGCTGATAGAGTGGGGGGACTACGGTGGGCCGGGGTGGAGATCAGGGAGGACGTTATGAGAATAACAATTCAGAGATCAAAAACCGATCAGGACTCTCAGGGTCACACCATAGTGCTCCATCGGGCGCGGGCCAACCCCTGCTGCCCGGTTTCTCACATGGAGGCTTTCTGCAGGCAGCGGGAGTGCACGGTGGGGGACACACTGCTGTGTCACGCCGATGGTACACCATTGACTAGGTACCAGTTTAGGCGAGTCTTGGAGCTAACGGTCAGTCTGGCAGGGTTCGATCCAAGGGAATTCGGCACCCACTCATTTAGGATTGGGGCAGCAACTGAGGCAGTGGCGAGGGGTCTCTCAGTGGAGAATGTGAAGACACTGGGGAGATGGTCGTCTGAACGTTACAAGAGTTATGTACGAATTGACATGTTGTGACAAGATGGTGCTCACGCCCGGTATGTTTCTGGTTTTTTGCAGTTTCTCAAACCTGTCACGCAGGGGAGGAACTCGTCACCGGGTGACAACGACCGACATCGGCACAGCACGGAGGACACAAGAAATTGGTGATTTGGATTGTGGGCCACTCTTATGTTAGGCGTGCGGAGCATGTTTTTCTTTCAGGAGACCGTAGGACGAGTGCAGCGCAAAAGGGGTTTGATATATCATTTTTCGGGAGGGGGGGTTTATGCCTCAGCCAGTTTCGGAATTTTTTCCAGGGACTCTTAGCTCAGCAGCGGCCCCCCCCGTCAGTGGTGATACTTCACCTGGGGGAGAATGATTTGGCAAAATTGGGGAGGCGCGTGCTTATTGAGGAGATCATTTCCACTGCGGGGTGGGTGGCCAGGGCTTGCCCGGGTTCCACAGTAGTTTGGTCGCAACTTATTCCTCGGTGGCAGTGGCGAGGGGGGGTCTCGGTCAGGGCGTTGAATCACTCGGTACGGAGGGTCAACACACAGTTGGACAAATTATTTCGGACCCCCCAGTTGCAGACGATTCCACATGGGTGTATCTGGGGCGAGCACTTTTACTTGAGGGACGGGGTGCACTTGACGGAGGCAGCGAACGTCTTGTCGTCTAATAATGTCTGGGCCTGGTTGGAGGGATTTGCAAAATGAGCGCGCTCCTGGTTTAGGTCTGGGTAGAGGGGGAGGCCAGATCGTCGGTTAACAATGCTGGCCTGTGGCGGTAAGGTCATGACCGGTGAGCAACTATTTGAAGGTCTGAGGGGGCGGGCATCATCCTACGGAGGTGCCCGCCCAGGGGGAGGGGCCATTGGCCCCTCCTAGAACTTCAGGGGCAAGGTAACTGGTGCTTCAAAGGGGCGCGGGTTGGGGAGTCACGCTTTCCTTAGGCTGGTAGCCACCCCGCGCGCGCATACTCATGACGTCACCGGATGGCGCAGAGTAAGGGCCCTCCTTTAGTGGGTAAATGAAGTTCACGGCATGGACCGGGTAATTACCGGGCCCGGCTGCGCATGCGCACACCTGTAGGGGAGGCGCAGCTAGTAGGACCTGACACCGGTTAGCGACCTTGCCATATGGCCCAGAAATGTTAGTATACAAAAATGCAGAGGAGGATGTTAGACTCGGTTAGGAAACAATCTGTATTAGAGTCTTTGTTAAGGATAGTCACTCACACCTGTTGACAATAATGTATCTAATGTCCTGCTGAATTTTTGTATAACTGTTTATCATGCAAATTTAAAATGTATTGTTTTTGTACTTAATAAATACGGCCGGGGGGTCTCGCGACCTCCCGCCTTCCAAAGATACCACGTCTGGGTGCTGTGTCCAGGGGTGGTGTGGTCATAGGGGGAGGGCGGTAGCCAGTCACTGACCATGTGGAAAGGGGGGGCTCTTGGCCCCCCCCGCCTGCATGGCAGTGCGGCGACCTCCCCCGGACTTCTCGGTGGTGGGGCGTGTTCACTGGGGGCGCGCCCTACCACCGATTGGCTGCCTACGTGACCCGGATGTCGTTAATCGACATCCGGGTCGGAGGGGAGGGGGGGCGGTCCACTGGGGGGGATAAAGCGGCGGGGAGCGCCCAGGTGACCCCCTTGTTCCCTGGACGCTCCCCCACATCGGACGTGCCCCGGCGCTCAGGGCGGTAAATTTTCCCCACCCACCATCCCTGGAGTACGTGGTTGATGCGTTGCTAGTCCACCTAGCGGGCATTGGGCGCGTGAAACTGTTATGAGATGTTAGTTTCTGATGAGGTTTTCTTTTAGGACTTTTTCTCCCATTGTAGTGATCAATATGGTATTGTGCAGTTATGTTCTTGACTATGCTTTCTTGTAGGCCTTTTTCTCCCAAGGTAGTGAATGATACTGTATTATGTGTAACTGATGCAGTCGTGTTTAGGCCTTTTCTTTCCCTTGTAGCTTTATGGTGTTATACATGACGTGTGATTTTAGTCAGTGTAGTTGTCCTTTAGAATTTTCTCCCATAGGTCGTCGTATTTATTAGGTATGGGGGCATGCGGTAAGGTCATGACCGGTGAGCAACTATTTGAAGGTCTGAGGGGGCGGGCATCATCCTACGGAGGTGCCCGCCCAGGGGGAGGGGCCATTGGCCCCTGCTAGAACTTCAGGGGCAAGGTAACTGGAGCTTCAAAGGGGCGCGGGTTGGGGAGTCACGCTTTCCTTAGGCTGGTAGCCACCCCGCGCGCGCATACTCATGACGTCACCGGATGGCGCAGAGTAAGGGCCCTCCTTTAGTGGGTAAATGAAGTTCACGGCGTGGACCAGGTAATTACCGGGCCCGGCTGCGCATGCGCACACCTGTAGGGGAGGCGCAGCTAGTAGGACCTGACACCGGTTAGCGACCTTGCCATATGGCCCAGAAATGTTAGTATACAAAAATGCAGAGGAGGATGTTAGACTCGGTTAGGAAACAATCTGTATTAGAGTCTTTGTTAAGGATAGTCACTCACACCTGTTGACAATAATGTATCTAATGTCCTGCTGAATTTTTGTATAACTGTTTATCATGCAAATTTAAAATTTATTGTTTTTGTACTTAATAAATACGGCCGGGGGGTCTCGCGACCTCCCGCCTTCCAAAGATACCACGTCTAGGTGCTGTGTCCGGGGGTGGTGTGGTCATAGGGGGGCTAGGGCGGTAGCCAGTCACTGACCATGTGTAGATGAGACCCAAGTGCAGCGGACTGTGTGAGCCACGTGCGGTATTTGCAATAGCTGTGGGATTTAGGGGACTCCATGAGATAAAGGTTTTGGAACCTTGAGTACTTATATTCAAGGCCAGAAAGCATGGGGCAATATAGGAAAAGAGATTGCTCTCTGGACGGAGCTCGTTTTATAAATTGGATATTTACTATGCTTGGGCAAAGTTTGCTAAGTTCCACGGGATCTCCGAGAAGTGAACAAAAACCTCTGCCACGCTACGTGGAATTCTACAAGTGGCGAAGTGAATTAGGCTGCACTGTTTGCGCTGATTTTTAACTCCGGGTGTTTGGCCCACACTGAAGAATCAGTGCGAACGGCACCTTGTGCCGTGGAAGAGGGCGCTGCTTCTTTCTGCCGCTCGAGTAGATGTCCTTCTCGAGCTGCAGCTTCCTCAATGCGAACGGATGGTTTCTCAACGCGAGCGGTTGTTAGCATCCGCGACCAACCGGATTGAGACATCTCGCTGAGAGGTGGGCTAACGTTGGATTTTCCTCGCTCGCCAACTTAACGTTGGCGAGCACGAGCAAGAAAAAAACTCTGCTCCGTTTCGGAACTCTTTGTGCTCCGCGAAGTGCGGAAAACTCTGCAAACTCTGCCAACAGAGCATAGATCACCGCCCAGGGCTAATATTTATGTGTACTGTGCTTAATTTACAATCTACAGCTATGCACACACTACCAAGGTTCGTGCTATAGATTCTAATCGTCATAAGTAAAGGACTACAATTGTTCATAGCAGGTGAAGCAGCTTAGCGTAGTTTGCATGAACATTTGTGTTTTTACATACAAAGTGGAGTTCATTAATATTATAAATGAAATACTACACTTTTTTACCATTTGATTTATAGACAGTTAAACCAGTGATATTATTTCACATGAACATGCTGCATTTCATATATTTACAGACCAGTTTACACACATATAAATCTTAAATATTTACAATTCATGACATTATATGACCCATTTCTGGAGACATACGACATAGTAAAATGGCAAACATTTCAACCCACTGAACATTTCATGGGGTCTTCCTCAGGATTAATTTCATACAACAGGAGTAAATGAAGGGGAGATGACACTGTTACTCGGGGCCAAAATGTCTTGGTGGCCAGGCGTCCTGGCCGGTTTTGTTGTCCAGAGGACCCTTGTGGTGAATGGAGTGCTTCAACTTGAGAGTTTGTGACTCCTTTACTCTTTCACACTTTGAAAATCTAGGTAGCAACTTGAAATCACACAATAACATTTTTTAATTCTCTTGGAGGCTGATGGCTTTCAGAAAAAATGAAGAAGGTTCAGTGTGTAGAAGATGGAATGACGTGCAGCATGCACTTCCAGAGACCAGAGATTTGTTGACAACTGTGTCACTCCACAAGATAGTGCATGCGCTGAAGACGCGATAAGGAGGAAGCGCTTCTGATTGGGATCGATCAGTTAATAAATAACTAAAACACTTTAGTCCTAATCCCTCAGCACCCACTGCAGTGAGTAGGGGACCTAGGACTTAAAGTCAGGTGAACACAAACCTCAGATAAAGTCCTACATCACTCATTTCTGATGCACTGAAGAGCAGAGTATGGATTAGGAGCAAAAAAGACAAAGGCATGTGTGAGAGTCTAGCATATCATATTGTCTTTTAGAAACAGAACAACATTTCGAAAAGCTCCAACCTTCTCCTTAAAATCAAAATTTAATTTTCATTTTTTATATTGTGAATTAAAAAAAATATTTCATAAATTTGCTTGATGTATACTTGTGTCTGTATTTTTATATTATTTTGAGGTTCAAAATGTAGAACTTGCCTAGTTGGGGGTTCTGGCTTTCTTTAAAGATTCAGTGGGGTTCATAGAAGTCAAGAGATTGAGACCTGATGTATATATAGGCAAGGGCTGTGGTAATACACTGGCCTGAAGCAAGCTTCCTGTGGAGGGGTAGGTGGGCTCAGTAAAACACCAGGGCTCATTTGAAGGCCCCGGCTCTAAGGGGCACGTATGGGTGATGTCGAGGGCCTCATTTATAAAAACTGTCACATTGCAGTGTGAAAACAGCGATGCAACAGTTTTCACTTCACCGTCCTTGGGACAGGATGGATGCATCGTATTTAATGTACGGCACTCCATGTCGTAAGAAGATACAGATAAATCAGTATTTTGAACGTATCTGTAGGTGCAAAAGTGCCGCATTGCTATGGTGTGTCCGAAAACAGACGCAACTCAAGCAATTTGTTCTTTCCCACAGGGCAAGCCCCATGTGAAAGGGCCTGCATCAGTCTTACGCCTGCTGTGAGGCAGGCATAAGATATTGACGCAGTAGAGTTCTAGAAGTGTTGCAGTGAAATCTCACTTCCATGACCCTTTACTGTGGGGGAACGCCCACCATGCATACATTATACCTGATGCAGTTATAATGTAGCGCAGGTGTTTACAAATTTGTAAATATGGCGAAACATGGCGCTTTGTTTAAACTGCCGCAGCGTCACAAAAGGGGATGCAACAGCAGCATAAAAGTGTCTCAGGCCTTCATAAAAAATTCCCCTACGGCAGATGGTCAGAAGATCTCTGACCGTGGGGTGGAAAGAAACAGGCGCAGGAGATGGGAAGGCCCCTTTAGAAGGAATATTCATGGTAAACAAGTGCAGTTGTGAAAACCCCTGCCTTCAGGGGAAGCGTGTAGATGATGCACAAGTAAAGAAGGTGGAAAAGCCTAGGCCTCTAGGTGGATGTCCGTGATACACCAGTGCAAGCCGCTGCCTTTCAGAGGAACACTGAGAATACGCAAGTCCTGATATGAAGACCACAGTGTCTTGGCCTGATGTCACTAGGACAAAGGTTGAGATCTTGTGAGTCTTTCTGTCTTGTAGCACGGATATCAGAAAAATACAAATTATCAAAGGGCAAAGGGGTCCTAGCCTGTGGGGGAAGATATATCTGAAACACAAGTGCCAAAGTTGTGACAATCCCTGCCTCCAAGGATGCTGCTGTTGTTAAACTAGTGGAGAAGGTGTTAGGACCCCCAAGACTCAAAGGAATACCGGTGAGATAAAAAGGTACTCTGAATGACCCATGACCCATCCTCTGGGGTTTGGTGCCAACAAGAGCAGAAAAAGCAAAGTTTTCTGGCACTAAAAGCAACATTGGTCAGACAACAGTACACATGGTGTGAAGCATCGCCACCACCAGATTGAATATCAGTGACGCAGAAGAGCACATATGAAGTCTCCTGCCTCTAGGGGGCAATGATGATTTACAAGTGCAGGTATGAAGGTCCCCGCCTCCAGGGGGATGAGAGAGTAATGAGTGATGCACAAGTGCAGATGGACCATTGCATATCTGGGGCCAGGGGATTTCATAATACACAAGTAAGCAAGAGTAAAGGTCAACAACTCTATAAGTAGTGCAAATGCAAAGGCTGCTGGCTCTGTGGTGAGGGCATCAGTGATGGACAAGTTCAGCTGTGACTGTGCAGGAGGTGTGTAGACCCTGTCTCTTGGGCGTTATCAGTGATATATAATTGCAGGTGTGTAGACCCTACCTCTTGGGGGCATGGGAGTATTGTAGGCTAGCCTCTTTGCTGTGCACACCATGCACATTTAGCTGCTGGGCCTGTGGCCGGCCGCCTTCAATGTTTGTTTTACTTTCACAGCGCTGGATACAGCAGTCAGTGACTGTAGCCAGCGCAGTGAAACATGACGCCAGTAGCCCACTTCCTTGCCCAGGTGGTGGGCTGGCCTCAGTTTGTTTTTCTCAGCCGTGGATGGCATGGGGAGAAGGGAGACAAGGACAATTACAGCTGGGGCGCCAGCCCCACCTGAACCTCCCCCCCAGGGCCGTACTGGGAACCCAAAGCAGCCCTGGCAATGTTGTCAGACCAGCACCCCTGGGGGTGAGGGGTACAGCACTGCTGCTTTTGTTACCGGGGGCCGATATTGTAGCACAGCTGCAAAACTGGTCCAACCGCGGCAAAACCAGCCCCACCCTTCCACCAAACGCCCGATGCCTGGTATGGACGGTTCGGCTCTGACCCACCCCCAACAGCGTGCTGCAGTGACGCCACTGTCTCTGACTCTCCGAGACAGCAGAGCCAGACTGGGGCACCATGACCAGGAGATGGCATTGTGAAGACAGCAAAGGTAGGAGATATGTGACCTCCCAGACAGACTTCGCTGTCAGGTTGATGGCTTGCACCTGTCAGTGGCGACGTTCTGTCTCTGGGTCTGACACCTTGACATTTCCATGCTCAGATCCCACTGGCACATCCAGGGAGCTGCCTCTGAGGCTGCCTGTCTGCAGGCACTGAAAGGGCAATGTCTGAAGGAAGGACTGATGGAGGGCTTAGTAGGGAGTACCAGACCCAACCTACAGCAGGAGACGGCGGCTTCAGAGAAGGTGGGAGATAAGAAAGTGAGTGAGAGAGTGTTTGCGCCGGCAAGCAACCATAGCGAGGGCAAGCGGAGAGAGAAAGATGGGGAAGGACTGAACCCAGAAAGTGAGACAAGAAATATGAAGAAGCAGCAATGGAAAGAGCTGGATGTAGAAAGAAAGATAGAAAATGTGAGGGAGAAGAGATGGAGGCAAGACTGAACACAAATAGAGAACAAAAAATATGAAAACAAGCCGAGAGGGAGCACTGTATCAAGGACAAATGACGAATTGTTGTGTTAAAAGAAAACCAGTGAAAGAAGGAACACGAGGGTGGAGAATAGAAATGGAGAACTCAATGGCATAGCTAGACCTTTTGCCACCAGTGGTGGTACCCGCGTTTTGCCACCCCACGGCGCCTGCAGTAAAGAGCGGGGGGTGCTGCTCCTCCCTGTGTTTACTGCCCCTCAACGGCCGCAGGTAAGAACTGGAGGGGTGCGGGCTGCCGCCCCCAAAACTCGCTCTGGCTGCGGTGTACTGGCCTCCCGCTCCCCCTTACTACGCCGTTGGATGAACTAAGGATGAGAAAGGATTGAGGAGGACAGGATGCAAAGGGGAAAGAGACAAACAAGTTTGAGAATGAGGAAAAGGAGATTTGGAAAGGGAGGACAACAGACAGTAAAAGGGAGAAGCAGGAGGTTTGGGATGCAGGGGTATGACAACAGCACCTATTATTGGAAAGGACAGGCGAACTACAATTTATTTCAACAATGTCTATTCAGATGAATCTACAAGAAAGAAGATGAACTGCCCAGACCACTACCAGCCTGGTAACCATCCTCCTATTGACCACTTCAACCACCAACCTGGTGTAGTAGACTAGTATTGTAGGTCTTGCTGCTCAGCCAGAGTGGAATGTTGGTGCGTGGTTAGAATGGAGTGTCGGGATGCCTGAGGGTGAGGATCAGTTGAGGACGGGCTGAGCAGCAAGTGGGCTGCTCCTGGTGGGGCCCCCCCCCGATACTTATCTTCTGATTAATAAAGCATTCTGTATATGCTACACCTCGGCTACTTCCAATTATTTCATCCTATTACATCTGGCAACGATCGAGAAGAACCTGCGTGTGCTGCCTTAACAGATGGTTACACAGAAAACTGAAATTACCTAAGGTAAAGCACCTATCTTGAAACAGTAATCTACGTACTTAAGAACCTGACACCAGGGGCCCCACCAGTGACCACCATCGGTCGCTCGCTGAAGTGTGTCAGGACTCGTGTCTCTTCCTGCTACCTTCCTCACCTAGAGTTTGCCGGTTCCTGCCTTTGGATCTTTATAGCTACCGGACCTGCGCCTGCCAGTTCCTGGGTTATTGGTCACTCTCCGTCAAACCAGGATCGGTATGAGAGCTATCTGAGGAGAGTTCAACAGATATGGAAACCCGGAGCTCTAAGGAGAGTTCAACTGGTAGAGAAAACTGGCAGGCATGAAAACGATCTCCACGTTTTGACAGGTCAGAGGGCTGTGTAATTTATTTGTCGCATGCGGGAGTGAAAGGATGGTCACTGCCACGTACTAGAGGTAAAAGGAACTTTTATTCGCCTGAAAACGTATACCTTGTACATCCTAGTACAGGTGCTGTTGATCGTTTCGAGGAGTGAGACTGCCTAATTTTGTTTGCTGTGGTTTAGCACCCGGGTGAGCAGTTCATCTGTGTATGCAGTTTGGGCACTTCGTTTAATGAGAACGTTCGCGCCCACTTTCAACCCTTGGGGTCTTTTGGAGTCATCTTTGGGTTTTCTCAGCGTTGAGCGTGAGTACTTTGTTTAGTTGTTTTATTCCTACGCATCGCTGTGGAGCACCCTAAGGCAGTTAAACCGCCATCTCAGTTTAAATTTAGCACAAACTATACTCAGTGCGCTCGAGCTCACCTGCATCTCCTTGCGAGGCGCTTCTTCTTCCATGACGATCAGAGCTGCTCCTGGGCGCCTGTGTGCACTGACACACAGTGAGCGACCCGGGGCAGCATCAAGAAGCGTGCCGCCATATTGTGTTTCCACCGGAGCTCTGCACTTTAGCCACGCTATCTTCCGGTGTTCATCCAGTAGTGCTGCTTCTGCCAACATTCCCCAACCAAGTTTGTTTTCCGTTTTGGGGACAATAAAGTTTTTTTTTCAGTGCAGCACTAGGACATCGTACTCTAGTTCTTCAAAGACCTGCCTGCTCAAATACTCTGGTGAGTTACGCCTTTTCAATGCCAAGAACTAGTTGTATCACAGCATGGAGGTGAAGTGATTTCATGAATCACCTAGGATACCCAATGCAAATTTCATGATATGGCCAGCCTCGCTTATTTTCTGCAAGCAACGCTATCTATCTGGAGCAACGTTTCACGTCCCTTCAGAAGAACGCCTAATTCGTGCTACTGTATTGAATTAATATTCATCATTACATTGATGTTTTGGTCATCGTCTAATCCTCTAAGGAAAAAAATGTTTCTTTCTAGTATTGGTGTTGTTATTATCATTATCCCTCAGGTCCATCTAAAAAAGTTCATTCAACCGTTCATTCATTCATGTGGCATATTATTTAAAAAAAGAATAGAAGAGGTATTTATTTTAAAATTGCGGCAATATGTTTTTCCATTTCGTTGACATAGCAGCTTTGATGGACAAAGGTTTCATATAACTTCCTTCTTATGATATTGATCTGTTACATGTTTCCAGAAGGGAACTTTTTATTAGTTTAGGTATACGAGTGAATAACCTGCAATCTCTAACAAAGTTTTTCATTATTTGAGGTATGCATTGCCAACAAAGTTTGTTGGTTCATAACGTGTAATTTTTTCTCTTAGGTAATTTATCTGTTACAAGTTCCAGATGGGAATGTTCATTAGTTTAGGTTTATATATAGCCTACTACAGCCAGTAACAGAATTTCTATGGTATGCATGCATTGCCGTGTCATTTCACTTGTACGTGGATATGTCACATACGTTATTACTGTATAGTATTTTACTGATCTGCACAGAAATAATTTTCAGTATTGAAGTACGCACTGGTTCATAATGTGGAATTTTTTCCCTTAGCTAATTAATCTGTTACAAGTTTCCTAATGGGAATTTTCATGAGTTTAGGTTTATGTCTAGATTGCCTTCTAAATTCAGCCAGTAACAGAATTTTCATGGTACGCATGCATTGCCTGTGTCATTTCACTTGTACGTGGAAATGTCACATTAATTATTACTGTACGTTATTTAATTTAACTGCTTGGTTATAATTTTAATTTATTAAGGTACACACTGTAATAGCCTTCGGCTATGTGGTCTTCCACCGGTACGTGGATTTCTCACCTATTTTTTTTTTTGCATTATTGTTTATCGCTCACAGTGCTTTCTTCGCATGTTTAGTTAAGGGGTTGCCATTTATTCATGCGTACGGTGATATCCACTTTTGCATGGATAGGTCACTTTCAGGTATAAATTTTGTAAGCCTACTGGCTTTATGATATTCACTTGTACGTGCAGATATCACCTGCCGTGTTTTTACTTCTTATTCATTTACTTTACTGGATTTATTCATCCACTGTGTGTCAGTGTGTGGTTTTCACTTCTTCTATTGGTTCTGGTACATGATTCCACACCTTTTTCTGTCACGTTGGACTTATTTTATAGTTCAACAGGGTGCAGTTTTCACCCTTCTTAATATAGTTTTTTTCACAGTCTTTCCTTATATTTTTATGAATTGCTTGATCTCTCCTCCATTTTTTCTATCATTTGCTATTTCTATCCTTCATTTGCTCCGTCAATGGGGATGAGGCATGCTGTGGCTTTTGCTCTTAATTAATGCAATGTATTTTCTTTTATGAATTATTGCATGTCTTTTTCCTTTAGATGCAGTGTTAGCAATTTTACCCCATGTTGATTCATATTGTTACTGTACTTACAGAATTCTTTTGTTTCTGTTTAAAAGGGGGACGGTGATGTGGTAGACTAGTATTGTAGGTCTTGCTGCTCAGCCAAATGGAATGTTGGTGCGTGGTTAGAATGGAGTGTCAGAATGCCTGAGGGTGAGGATCAGTTGAGGACGGGCTGAGCAGCAAGTGGGCTGCTCCTGGTGGGGCCCCCCTTGATACTTATATTCTGATTAATAAAGCATTCTTCATGTGCTACACCTCGGCTACTTCCAATTATTTAATCCTATTACACCACCCTCCAAACTTACAGTCCCCATATTTCATATTCTGCATTTGTATTTAATTCACACTACCGCATACCACTGGTAGTGAGTGAAAAATTCTGCTCCGCTTGCAGAATTTGCTGAGTTTTGCCACTCTGTGTTCCGCTTGGAACGCGGAGTTCCAGCAAAACTCTGCCACATGGCAGGGTTTTTTCTTGTGTGTAGTTAGCCAACGTTAAGTTGACAAGCGCAAGTGAGAATTTGCCCTGAGAGTGCTAGAATGCCTCCCGGTGAGATTTCTCAAATCCAGCACTCACAGCAGGTCACGACAGTTTACGTTCAGAAAGCTGCCGATCAAGCACAAAATCTACTCGAGCAGCAGAAAGAAGCACCACCCTCTAGCGCGTCCCATGATGACATTCACAGAGTTTACAGCGCGTAACAAGCTTCCGGTGCTAAAAATCCTCACGAGCTGCATGACCTATTTTATTCCACCTGGAATCTCAATGAATTTTTATGTAACTATGCCTACCCCTACATCCCACCCGCCTTCCCTGCCAAAAATAAACCAAAACGAACACCCAAGAATAGGTAAATATGGAAATTCATTAGCTTACAATGAATTTTCTATTAAAACATAAGAAAATCACAAGATTTTCTCTGTAGATTTATCATACCTACTTCACAATATTAGACCCTGCATACCCATCTTTTTCCAACAATAACACTCTCCATTACTCAAAATCATTATCACATCAGCAACTTTCCGCTCACATTTGTCCTACCATCGCCTTCGCCAACCCAGTTTTTTTCATCCTCTTCTTGTGGTCCTGATGCTGGGGCATCTTTAAACACAGATACATGTCCAAGATTCCACACCCTCCCTCCTTCTCTCTTACTTCCCTTCTGAAGACTTGAACAATCTACTGGGTGATGGACCTTACAGCAGCACCTTTTTACCTGAATCACTTGGTAATTTAACAGACTCTGGGTTTATTGAAAGGTTAGCAGACAGAGTACTCATCACAAACATGGCAGATATCCCGTCCACCATATCACAAGTGCTATTGACTGCAATGACAATATATATTGCATCCGCCAAACTCTAAATAAGACCCTAAGTGCTCCACTTTAATGGTCAACGTGGCAAGGGTATTTCATTTGTGATTCACTTGTTCTTTCTTTTTGTTCTTTTAAGGATTCACTTTTAGGACAAATAACTCTGCGTTTATCTTTAACCACCATGGATACAGTTTTGACTAGGGATGCGTCCTCTTGACAAATCAATCAGAGAACAAGCAGCCACAGAGAATAAACCATCATTCTATAGGACACCAGCGTAGCTGGCAAGACTCTTATCAAACACCAACCTTTGAGCATTAGCTGTATGGCTTCTCTTATGATCTTTTCAAGTCTCTCCACCTGACTGTTACCTTCAGGCAAGAAAACAGCTATTCTTTTTTTTTGTGTGTGGATTACTTCTAACCCATGTACATACTCCCTCATACACCCACCGGCAAAGTGGAGCCCTTTGTCCAAAATAATGCTTTCTAGCAATCCGTGTGTGAAAAACATGTAACGAAAAACGTAATAAAAATTTCTAACATGACCCGTTCATTTATCCTTCTCTCTAGACATGCAGAGCTAGCCAGGTCTGGTGGTTTAGTGGACTAATGCGTCCACTGTAGGGGCCTGTGTTCGACCTCATGGTCACAAGTTCAAATTCTGGCGGATATACTTGGCCTTTCATCCTTCTTAGGTTGATAAAATGAGAAACGTTGGGTAAGAAGAAGCATCTGTTATTCAGTGCCATGGTACCCTTGGGTGAACGTGCACTTAACAAATATGCATGTTATGTTAATGATTTGCTATGACAATACAGTAAGTCACCTTCCTAGGTAATACCACAAAAGGGCCAAATATGCCTATTCCAAGCTGACACCGAGGCCCATCATGCATCTCCACAGGGTTAGGTTTAATTCTGCAAATCTTTTCTGAGTTGTCTTATTTCATACACATTACACACTCCCTCAGAAGTGTCTGCGCTCCTTAGCTGTTGTTCTCCTACCGATATCTGAAATTTTCCTTTGGGGTACCTTGGTGTTCCTTCATGACATTCTCTATGAGTGATGCACATTAGTTTGAATACACTCTTTGCTTGAATGGGGAGCCAGTTTGGAGCCATGAGAATAGAAGAGATAGGGTCAAATGTTCTGGGTCCAGTGGCTGGTCTATTGTTCGGATATTGTGTTGCCTTGATGGGAGCTAAGCATTGTTGGGAATTCCAACTAGTATTGAATTTTTATACTTAGCCTCGGTTGTGCCAGGGTTTGAATACCGTGCTTTAAGTCACACTCTGGAAGGAACTGCTTGATACTGAGTAGTATGAATGTTTCTACATTGTAAATATGCTGTTGTAGGTTTGTCCAGGGCGTAACCCAGGAATTTGTCAGAGTCAACGATATTGCATGGCTTTTGCGGATTCACTTCTCCCTGAGCCAAAGTGTCTTCGCAAGTTGCAATTGGATGGTGAGGTGAGTACAAATTGTCTTACAACAAGGGCCTAGTTTCAGATGGGATAGGGACATTCGTGATTCAATCAATCAAGCAGGGCTTTGTATAACGCGACTACTCACCCATGAGGGTCTCAAAGGGCAGCGGAGTTGGGGTGGGATCTGCTGTTCAGTCAAAGAGCCAGGTCTTGAGGTCCTTCCTGAATTGAGGCTGGGATGGTGATTGAATCTCAGTGAGAACTTTCGATAGTAAATTAACGTCTTTCAGCTACACAATTTTCAGATACATCTGTCTCTCAACAGCGTATAAATATGAGATAATGTTGGACTGTTTCAGGATGGAGGTGAGGGGTAACAAGTAGATGTTGAATAGTGTGGGTGAGGGGATTCAGCCCTCTGGAACTCCTTGGTGTAGATTACTTGTGTTTGGGATGGGGATAGTAGTTTTGATAGGCTGACTGTGATCCTATAGGAACAATAAGAACCGTCTGATCACTGCACCTCCTATGGCTGTTCACTGTTCTAGGATTCTCAAGAGCCAGCTGCGATTCACTGTGATTCACTGTGATTCACTGTATCAAGGCCTTCAAAGGATAGGACACAATACAATTCTGATGCTGCTACTGTAACAACTTCTGTTGCAGCCTCATATATGTTTTGCTTCCCCAGCAGACTTCACATGCAAAGAGTGTACACAGTGCTTTACTCCTACAATGAAGGGGGCTACAGCCTCTTCACCTGGCCACATGGGAGACTCACAGTTGTAGTCATTCACTTGTTAGGGATGTTGCTTATTTTAACTGCTAACGTGGGAAGCAGACCTTTCTTTTGGGAAAAATTATTCTGTCCCACGTAAATGAGGTTTTTGACGACTCGTGCAGTGTATAGTATATGTACACACATTTGTGTTTCGCATAGTGTGTAACTCAAATTGTCATTTTCCCGAATGATGATCGGACACTGTGAACATGGACCCTTTCAGGGAGCAGCTCTTGGTACCTGTTCTAAGAGGCCTTCCATTGCTTTGCATGCAGATATCTGGCTTGGGATGTTAAGCTATCAATACATCTATTGCCATCGATACTGCACTCCTACACCTTGAGAGCAAAAGCCTGGGAGAAAGCTTGCAAATTGGATCCCCTGTTCTGGTTGGCCGGCTAGCTGAAATTGTAAAGTGCCTTCCTCCTTATAGAAGACTTTCTTGCCTCTGTTGACCAGAGTGTAGCTAAGTAGTGGATCTGGGAATCAGGGGCCTTAAATGTGCTCTCACTTTAAAAGAAGGTCAGACAGCCAGCTGGGAGAGAGGAATGTCCCAGGACTGGGACCCTGTAACTGACCCCCCTAAGATGATCTCTGGAACTGAGGGTCTGACACACTCCAAACAAAACCAACTTGAGGTGTTGGGATCAGTCTACAGTACAATCACAATCAGACCACACTTACAGCTCGCCTGCCGCGTGTTCGTCCAGCAACAGCAGTTCTGGCCAAAAACCAGAGGATCTAGCAAAATCACTGGGCAAAGAGTGGTCCAGCACAACCCATGACAGATCTCAAGCAGAAAAAGCATGTTTGGCCATTACAGGCCAGATACATTTGTTGGACATTGTCTGTTCTGTGGATTCTGCCTTAAAGACCTATGATTGTAAAGGAACACCACTCAGGCTCACATATGTTCCTTCAATTAAGCTAGACATTGGATTCCTGCAGTCTTTGAGACAACAGAGCAGAAGCGAAAATTGCTAAATTAACTACAGATTAATAACTAGGGATGCTATCTTAAGTACATATGCTTTCCTTCACAAGTCTAATAGCATTCATCTATATGTAGTAATAAAGCTGTTCAAGGCAACAAGAGCTGCCCTAGCCATTCTTGTTTTACTCTACCAAAGGGACCCATCCAATGACCAAGGTGACAATGACCCTGTAAGCACTTTCAGTCTGTCCCGTCCCCTGTAGCAACTGCTCCTTGTTTGCACCATTCCAAAACTATTGCCGTTGAGTTACCAAATTCACAAGACATTTGATTGCATCAGTGCAGCTCCTAAAAGCTTCTAACTCAAGGTGTAACCCTACACAGAAATTGATCACAGCATCCACACAGAGTAAGGAGGTATGTGTTCATCCACCAACTGGAGAGGAAATGTCCTATAGTCTGTTTGTTCTACTAAAACTTTACTACAGAGGATATTAAATAACAAGGAGATGAGCACACATGCATGCCTTACACTACACACCCACGCTACCATTAGACCCTCCCTTCCGAAGACAGCCGTATCCCAGCCCAAGGACCAGAGTAGAGCTTGGTAAGGATCAGCCAGTATGGCTCTCCACACAGGGTCAATTGTCTCCACACAAGGGAACATCCTATCAAATACATTCATAAAGTCCAGGAACACACAATGCAGTGCTAAAGTTCTCAAATGGACAATGTAGTGATAAAGTCCACACACACACAATGCAGTGTTAAAGTTCACAAATGCACAATGAAATTATAAAGTCCACAAACACACTATGCATTCATAACATCCACAATCAGACAATGCTCTGCTAAAGTTCACAAATGGACAATGTAGTGATAAAGTCCACAAACACACTATGCAGTGTTAAAATCCACAAACACACAATGCAGTGTTAAAGTTCACAAATGCACAATGAAATGATAAAGTCCACAAACACACTATGCAGTGTTAAAGTCCACAAACACACAATGCAGTGTTAAATTTCACAAATGCACAATGAAGTGGTAAAGTCCACAAACACACTATGCATTCAGAAAGTCCACAAAGAGACACACAATGAACTCAGAAAGTCCAGAAGCAGACACACAATGCACTCATAAAGTCCACAAACACACAATGCAGTGTCATGGTTCACAAACACAGTGTTAAAGCTGTTAAATTGTTAAAGTCCACAGACACAAAACACAGTGATAAAGTCCACAAAAGCAGACTGTAGTGTCATCTATCTTGTTCAGCTCAGGGATGAGTTAATACTCTTTCCTAGTTCTCTCTTCTACATTGGGATATGTTTCTCCAGTACTTTTTGGGCCAAATCACAAAGACATTTATTGGGTATGTGAAGTAGTACTATAGGAATACCACTGTTGTGCCCCTTCATGTACTCATAAATGCCTTTAGTAAAAGAAGTCCTTTGAGTAAAAGTGCAAAGAGATGATTTGCACTTCAAACAATTCATTACCATGTTCCAGGTATGGGCCACAGTTCTTCATATCTGTACCAGTTCTTAATGAATACTCCCATTGTATTCCTTTTTAGGTGTTCTAGAGCCAATCCGGAAGGTCATTTAAGAGTACAAAGGATTACTTCTTCATGTCCGCATATAGGCCTTGTTAGGGCTTGCCTAGAGACCAGTTCAGGTGTCTCGCCAGACTCAAGTTTTTCAAAATACATGTGCACATATACATACAGGGGGTTACGGACAACCCTCATCGATTGGTCTGTTCAAGTGTCATTCACATCTTGAGTCTGCCCACCGTTCTATACAGCATGGGGCGAGGGTGTCAGCCTACTTCAGCTATAGACTCCCTTGCTCTTTGAATGACTGCATTTTACCTGCTCATATGTGCACAGGTGACTAAAAAGGAGTGCACTTCGGTGCCAGGCCAGATGTGCCAGATGTGCCTGGGCTGCTGGGCTACTCTTTCTTTAAAAAAAAAAAAATACTGCATACCTTTTTTTTGCTTTATTATGAACTCTAATCATTTCTGCAGTACTGTGCGCTTGCCGGTGCCCCGAATGCGCACTCATATGAATTGGTTATGCTTGTTTTACGTTCACTTTGAAGACGTGAAAATGTACTTCTAACTCCCTGTTTCTCCTTTATTCTTTTCATGTTTTTTGTCAGTCCCTTTCCCTGGCAGACTGCACCTCAGCCTGAAGCTATGCCCGATCACCCTTGTCCCTCCCTTCCTGCTGATCCTGGCAGAGCAGAGTATAGCAGGAATCAGTGCTTCAGCAGCCCAGTGGAGAGAGTATAAACACCTCTCCTCCGCTGGCTCGGTCGGTTTGCATTCTCGTATACCCTGACATGTATGCAGTTTGGTAATACCACGGACTTATTACAGAAAGTGCCCTGGGGCACATCGGGCATGTGAGCCCACTTTGTGCATCTTCGGGGCACTTTGGTATTACAAAAGAGGCTGCAGATGCTTGGGCTGCCCCCTTCTGGAATACTGACAGCGTTGGCACACATGTAGCGCCAGCACTATCTCAAGACGGCATTCCCTCATTTGCATTTGGGTGTGGCTCCATGCAAATGATGGAATCTCTTTGCCTCTGCGCCCATTCCACATTATGGATGCGGGACGCAAAGGCTAAGAAGCTGTCTGAAAGTGTGGCAGAAAAACATGGCACACTGTCAATGCACCCCCCGTGAGAGCAGCCCTGTGGAGGGGGGAGGGGGTACAATGGACCCCACAGACATCCCCTTGCAGGCAGGTGCGGTCACTTACTGTACCTGCCTGTAAAGGAGTCTCTAATCCCTCCTCAAAGTGCAGGCAAGTAGCCGCCTGCACTGTGAAACACGGAGCAGCTTTGAAGCAGCCGCAGCTGCTCCGTATTTCACTTGAAAGTGCTGCCCCCCTGGGCAGCACGAGTTCGCGGCTACCCTGAGGGCTGCGCATTATCTGTAATAGGGTGCACTTTCCCTGTTTGCACGCGGAGCACCTATTTAAAGGAGCTGCTACAATGTCCAATTTTTTCATGCCACATTTTTAAACATCAGAGGAAAGATGTGAAACACATGGCAGAATACCATGCGGCGGGATACTATTAACTTCAACACTTAAGTCGAGTTTCAATTCAACTATGTACTGCTGGCGAGCAGTGAAACTTGTGCGGTGATTTGCATGCCTATAGGTCTCCTGCTGAGCCCTTCTGTTCACCCTCTCTCTGCTCTCTCTGCCCTTATCAGAACCCTCTTCTCAAGCACCTCTAGCAGAACTTCCATGCACTATGTGACGCTATCGCTAACCACTTTGAAGAAAATATAAATTTGATTTACGATAAATTTCCTGGAGCCAGTGACATTTTGAAAGAACTAACCATCCTCACTCCATTGAATGTGGACAATGTCCATCTTTTAGAAAACTTCACTCCTCTTCGGGTGGATACTGTGGACGGAATGCTGACATCGGCTAAATCTCGGTCGCCTCTTGATATTGTCTCCCCTTGCTAAGATTATCAGAGAAAGTGAGAAACGATGGAATAGGTAAGATAAAATAAATGAATAAATGAAACCAGTTACCTTGCGCTCACCGGATTGCGGGAGAGGAGATGGTCTAAAGGCTAGGGCGGTCAACCTCAAATCTGGGGAACTGGGTTCGTGTCTCGACAAGGAGGTGCAACATCCTGTGACTCAGGGCAAATCACTTAATCTCCCCGTGCCTAGCAAAAATGAATGTGTCCTCATGTAACGCAACTGTTGCTCGTGTAAAGCGCTCTGATACCGGATACCTTTGGGTCAAGTTTGCGCTACATAAAACTCCAAAATAAAAAAGGTAAGTAGTTTTATTTATTCATTTTATTTTCCCTATTCCGTTGTTTGTCACTTTCACCCCTCCAGCCCCTCCTCACACCTGCCTCACCGCACCACCACGCTTACGTGCACACGCTGCCACTGATTGTGTAAACAGGGTCTGACATGCAAGGCCGACAGCGAGAGCTCCCTCTGTGTACCTCTACATGTTTGCTGAGTGTTTATCTTTTACGTCTGTGCTATTACTCAAACAATCCTGGTAGTAAATGTAGCTGATATTAACAGCTTGAGTAAATCTTCTATGTCTGTGTTACTTGCTTCAAGCTCAACTCAGAGGAAGAGGCTGCCTTAGGGAAGACCTGACTCAGGGCCAGATGTATCAAACAGTTTTACCCATTCTGTGTCTATGTGAAAATGTGTTCATACATCTGATCCTCAGCTACTTTTGTAATTGTTCTAAATAATTTATAAACATTATGATGGGTTTCTAAGGCAAAGTAACCAAACTGCAGACATATTTTTCTGTCACTCTTTTCAACATGGATTGACTCGCTAGGAAGAATATTCCTCGAACCCTTAGGTTGAGTACAGATTAAAATGTTTTATCAAACTCCAAGGTTAGAGGCATATCTATGAATAGTGCAGAAGGTGCAGTGGCATCAGAGCCCAAAGGTTTCAGGTTCAAACCAGATTAATTGGAGACAGGGATTTTTCTAAAGTCAAATCCTCTTTTATTATCCGGGTCTGCCACACCCGTGCTAACAAAAATAATAATCTGTATGCCATAAGGCTGCACCTCAGCAATAATAGTTACAAAAACATATCTATCTATCTATCTATCTATCTATCTATCTATCTATCTATCTATCTATCTATCTATCTATCTATCTATCTATCTATCTATCTATCTATCTATCTATCTATCTATCTATCTATCTATCTATCTATCTATCTATCTATCTATCTATCTATCTATCTATCTATCTATCTATCTATCTATCTATCTATCTATCTATCTATCTATCTCTCGCTCTATCTATCTCTCTCTCTATCTATCTATCTATCTATCTATCTATCTATCTATCTATCTATCTATCTATCTATCTATCTATCTATCTATCTATCTATCTATCTATCTATCTATCTATCTATCTATCTATCTATCTATCTATCTATCTATCTATCTATCTATCAACCTGTCTGTCTATCTGTCTGTCCAACCTGAAAGAATTGCACTTCCCTGTCATGGCTGCTGGGCCAGTACCATCCCAGTGCATTTTTTTCTTTGCATTATTTTGTCTTCTTGTATCTTTACACTTTGTCTATAGGGTATTTTAATTCAAAGCAAATAGTAGCTTTTCTTTGTATCAATACGAATCATATTTTTCTGTGCTATGCATTCCATCTAAAAAAGGTTCTATGTTTGTTCTGAGTACACCAGCCTATTAAGAAGCACCTGGTTGTTCTATTTAAGCTGTTTGCAACAGTTAATTATTTTTCAATGTAAATTTATTATTGCAAGCATATGACAATGTTTTTGCAGCAGCATGTTTTTGTAATTGTTTTTTTTATTTTTTATTTAGTAGCATAGCCTTGCAGTAAAAAAGTATCACACCAGCTTACTAATGAAGGTTTATTAATTTTGTAAATGCTTGTTTCCTGTCTAAAACAAACATTTGCAATGCAATAGGTCTCACATTAACGAGACTTTGAGCTTTTTTTCTAAAAGTGCCCCGTGCCGCTGTTTCACTTTAATAGCGGCTGCCACTTTTCTTTAGATAAGCCGTGTCTAAAGAAAGGGGCGTGGCCGACATTAAAATGAAAGAGCCATATGGCGCGCTTGTAATGAATAGTAAGAAGAAAAAAAAAACCGTGGCAGCATTCAGGCCTTAAACAGCAAACTAAAGGCATGGCCACCATTGTATCAGCATGGGGTGCTGTGCTAGGAAATAAAAAAGCGTTGGGGGAGAGCGTGTCCTGACTGAAACAGCAGGCAGGATCAAACCATTTAACCAAATAGTGCTCGGAGGCTATAATTAAAGCCTACTGAGTAACAACACACGTATCAGGGGGTGTCCTCATGGGAGGTTACAAAATTAGCAAAGGCGGTACTAAGGAGGGACTACTAAGCCTATTGACCAATGAACAGCCACAGTTTCCAGTGGACAATGACACAAGCCAATGATAAATATGGGCAGAGAGTGTGCGGAGCTTAAAGTCCATACCTGAATACAGCATGCCTCGCAGAGCAGGGCATGCGCTGCCCAGGCTCGACCTAAAAAGGTATTTCACCAAATCCACAGTGAAAGGGTTGCATTGTGCAGTAATTTTAAAGTACACTTAAGAAGCTTCACGACTATTAACAAGGACGCTTCTCATTTTTGTTATTAGTACATATTTATTAGGTCTCGCCTTTTGAGACAGCTTTAGTTGTTGCAACAGACTCTAGTTTTTCAAAAACATTCCTACAAGGTATACATACACAAAGTGGCTTTTGATCACCAGATTTCATCCATTGGTCTCTTACATTGTCATTCACATTTCGCTTCCACCCACCACAGCGTACAGCAAGGGTCAGCGGGTCATCCTGCTATGCCGATTGACTCCCCTAGCTTTGAGCGATTGCACAAAGCCTGTGCACATTATTTACACGCACTGTATAAAGTGGCTTTCTCTCAGCGACACATCTGGTTGAAAGTGTGTTTTAGTTTAGTTTTTTTAAAATTAACTTTAAATGCCGACTATTTATTTTGCCTTTATATGGAGCCCTGTCAAATTATAATTTATTTTCCTCCTCCCTTTAAGCATGCTGTTAGAAAGTGTTTAGGGGACATTGTAAATTTGTAGTAGTCAGCAAATTTGACCAGTTCAATATGTTTCATCTGCAATTGCGTTCGAAGCGAAGATAAAAAACCTATTCAGGTAGGAATTTGAACAATCTTCTCTTGCTTATCTCGTCCTAAAGTCTCCCTGTTTAAGTCAATGTTTTTTTTGTTTTTTTTTGTGGTAGGTATATGAAAGCAATTTTAGGTGGTTGCCTGTTTTATTTTTTTCTGTTTTTGTGGCATATGCTTCCAATTTAAAAAAAAGAAATGACGATTGCACCAGCCAGCCATGTCCAGACCAATTGGCTGTGCCAATGCTTGCTTTTTTAAATTAGGTTTGTCTTGCTGTTTATGTATCCATACGTTGAGCATGTTATCTTTTCACCTTTAAAGCACTGTTTGTTTTGTTCTTTATCTAAGTTTACTTTTCTATTTTAGTATCGAATTTTCCTTGTTCGGTTTTATTGCTGGTCTTAAATAGAAGGATAAACATCTTTATTTATGTTATATCCTGTTTAGTTTAACTTTGATAACCTCCCAATCTTCTTCCCAGACTGCTTCTTGTTGCCCAGTCTTTCTGCTTGCATTGTCACCAAGCTGGGTTTATCTTTATAGTAGCATTAAGTATCTGTAATGAAGCGACATTTCATGGTGGCTGGGCTGCGGTGCCCACCTTTATTCTGTTGCCTCGAAATGCAAGCAGTAGCGCTTACATTTTCCATAGTTTAGGATGTATAAACGGCCACGTTTGTGAGCTCTAATTACTTAATGACATTAGTTAATGATTAAAAATGTTCCTGCTCCCTAATATATATATATATATATATATATATATATATATATATATATATATATATATATATATTACCTACTGGCGGTCGCCAGTAGGTAGTTATAGTTAGGACCCCTTTTCCATAGGAAAACCTCAACATTCTATTTTGAATAACTTTGGCACCGGTCGATGAATCCTCGCAAATTTCTCAAAATAGGTGGGGCGCTACGCTCCGCTCCTACCCTGAAAGTCTCGGGGGGATCCGTCAAGCGGGGGCTGAGATAAAAGGGGGGTCCCAAAACGCATTTTCCCCATGCATTTTTCCATAGGACCTTTAGAACGAGCTACAGCCCGAACGGCTGAACAGAATTACTCGAAATTTGGCAGAGAGGTAGTCCCTAGGTCAAGGAAGTGCCTTTTGTAGGTTTGGTGTAAATCTGTTCAGTAGATTCTGAGAAAATAGCCTTTAAATCAATATATATATCTGAGCCCGCTTACGGTACGCTTACCGTACGCTTACCGTAAGCGTACGGTGGCGTGCGCGAGCGCGATTCTGATTGGCTCTTAGATCTTAGTAAACATTCGAATCGGCCGAAACCAGGAAGCGGCGGCCGCCATTTTGTGTATTTCACTCAGAAAAAAAAGAGTGAAAACAAGAAAAGGGGGCAATGAGGAGAGTTACAGACCCCCTTACATTTGTGAGGGGGTCAAAGAAGGACTGTAAAGTACAAAGAAAACATTTATTGATTTTAAAAAAAATCACGGGGTACGCGTACGGTAAGCTTACGGTAAGCGTACGGTAGAAAAAAAAAAAAAAAAGAAAATCAGATTTAAGTGTTTAGATATTAGGGGGCTCTAAAAAGAGCCGTTGTGTTTATGAAATGATTTTTTAGTGGTACCTACAAGTAAGTACCGATGCAGAGTCTAAGGTTCAAGAGGAAGACTCTGTTCCCTTCATCATTGAAGTGCACACCATCTCCTCTATAAATGTCTTGCATGTCATAACGCAAGTTGTTATGGTAAATGGCACCCATACCATAGTCACGGAGGAAAGCAGAAACAGATTTGTTGACGTGCTTTCTTGCTTTGTCATCGCACCGCGTGCCCACCGTGCGTGCACGGCACTAACTGCGTAAAGTGGGCGTGCGGTGAGCGAAGCGCACCGCGTGCTCACTGTGCGCGCACGGTGCGCGAAGCGCACCGTGCGCGCACGGAACGAACTGCGTTAAGTGGGCGCGCACGCCACGAATGGCGTAAAGTAACTTAGCATTTAAAAAACCATACAAATTCACTGAAAAAACCATAGGTTTCACACACGTTATAGTTAGGAATTAGCATTTAAAAAACCTTGCAAATTCACTGAAAAAACCATAGGTTTCACACATGTTATAGTTAGCGGAAATTTTACTGATAAAAAACCAATGAAATTCCCCCGTTATAGTTAGTGCAGGCAACTATAACTCACGCGACCGCAATCTTCTGCTGATGACATATGTGTCTTTATGAAAAAAAAATATTTGTAATATATGTATAGCTAAAAATGTATGGAAGAAGACATGGGCAAATAAGTGTCTAAATACAGTATTAGCATCAGCAGAGGATTGCGGTCGCGTGAGTTATAGTTGCCTGCACTAACTATAACGGGGGAATTTCATTGGTTTTTTATCAGTAAAATTTCCGCTAACTATAACATGTGTGAAACCTATGGTTTTTTCAGTGAATATATATATATATATATATATCTTGCTCAAAGAAATTCACGGCACACCTCTTGATGATGTTAGATTCGTTTATTCAGTTTGTGACTCCTACGCGTTTCGAACCGTAGTTCCTGATCACGGTAGAGTGTAATAGTAGTCCTTTTTTAATTTCCACTTATATACATTGAAGAGTTCAATAGTGCATTGTGGGTTGTGTAGTTTATACACGCATGTGTTTCTTACTTTTTCCACATTTATTTAACAAGCTTTATTGTTTTTTGCGCTATGCATTCTTTCACCTTTGTGGCGAGTTATATATATGCTACTTTGTCTCCATAAGCAGCTGTCATTCTTCCTGCTAAGAAAAGAGTGCAGACCACAGATTCCGTGTCACTGCTAAGGTTTATTCAGCCACAGCTACACGACCAGCATGACCCAGCACATATATATATATATATAAACACATCCTTGTTAGTCTGGGGCAGCCTCAAAAAGCAATAGGTGTTGCGGTGGAACTCCCACATCAAAACCCATTGTACGCTCCTTTCATGCAGATACCTGGGTGAAAGGGTACCATATTTACAAAGCGGCATTAAGCCATGCTTAACGCCACTTTGTAAATATGCGCACTGCATCGCGCCATCGGAACGTCCTTAAAAGTGATGCTCTGGTGCCGCAATCCCCTTGTAAAGATGCATCTAGATGCTGAAGACGGTTCCCAAACAGGTGTGCATTTCCATGTCATCCCAGTGTAGAGTTTCTTCTTTAGAATTTAAGAGTCTAGCTCTGTCCTACAGGACCCGATCACAAAGTCAATCGCCCCCAAAAGAAATCTGGGTGTAACCTCTGCAAAGGGGTAGGTAGAGGTCTTGTAGCCTTTAAGACTTTTTAACGGGTGATACCGTCTCCCTTACTACAGCTTTAGACCTTCCCAGGTGTACCTATGCCAGTAACACTGGGCTTGACCTGGAGGCTACGGGGGTTACCTTCAATATACAGTCTGTTTAATTGGCTACAGCAGCAGCACACTATTCAAGACCCTCTGCCAAGGTGGTGGACATTTTGGTGTCAATGTGACTGAATCTGGCCTTTGATGATGCATTCAGGTGAAGTGACAAGGTGGCAAGAAATCGGCCAGTGCCCTTTTTTTGTTGCCCAATGACTGTATTACAGAGAGTGCCCCGGGGGTGCAAGGGAGGGTTTGCCAGGGGCACTTTGGTATTATAGAAGGGGCTGCAGATGCTTGTGTGGCACCTTCTGCAATACCGATAGCGCTGGTGCCCCTAAAGCACCAGCGCTATCGGCAGAGGGCATTCCCTAATTTGCATGGGGGCGTGCCCCATGTAAATGAGGGAATCCCTTCGCCTCTGCACCCAGGTTATTTTACAGATGCGGGCGCAGAGGCTAAGCAGCTCTCAGGAGGCGCTTTGAAGGTGCACAAATGCGCCACCTAAATATGGCGCATTGTCAGTGCGCTCCCTCAGAGCAGCCCTCTGTAGGGAGTAAAGGGGGTCCTATGGACTCACTAGACATCCCCTTGCAGGTGGGTGCAGTCACTGACTGCACCCGCCTGCACGAGGATCTCTAATTTCCCCTTCAAAGTGCCGGAGGGTTGCCATCTGCACAGTGAAAAACAGAGTGGCTGCTTCAAAGTCACCCCTTATTTAGCTTGAATGCGCTGCCCCCAGGGCAGCAAGAGTTTGCGGCTGCCCTGTGCATAATAGTGTGCATGGTTCTGCCAGGTGCACCTGTTTTACGATGCACCATGGGCAAACAAGAAAAGTGCACCCTAATACATAAAATGGCCCCAGATGTCTTCCTGACTCTAATGGAGCAGATATTTCTCTGAAAGTGCTGATGACAAATCCACTGATTTCTCTCATGATGCTCTGCTAAATGAGGCCAACATAGAACTCCAATTTTGAGATAGTACAGGTTCGTTGGACTTTGCAAAAAGTACTCATTTTTGTAACTCTTTCCTTGACTTGAAAATCCTCTGGGAATGGCTTCAAGGTGCAGTATATCATTTGGTAAATCAACCATTGCCCTCACTACTCAGCATAGAAGGGACACGCCAACAACATGTTGTTTGATGATGAGTTTCCGGCTTACTGGATTTTTGCTAAGTTTTCTACCTTGAGGATTTCTACCTCCTAGGATTTCTGCAGAACACATCATAATGTGGGTAAGGTTTTTCAGTCATGGTTCTTCCCTGAGACAGAGAGCCAACCTTCACAGCTCTAATCAAGTTTCCACTTTGGGTTCAGTTTTGTGGGGATGCTTTCACGATAACTGACCAGAATTAATCATCTCCAGAAGGCTAGTGGGCTTTTAAGTGGCCGGAGGTGTTGCATTATCTAATACCGAGCTATCACAGGTAGATCTGCACCTTCTTCTAGCCCCAGCATAAGGGGCATCCATCATACGCCCTTTGTAAAATCCTTTACAGAAGATACTTCCCCAGTATGGGATTCTTACAACTCTAAGACCCCTACTTGATGCAAGGAGAATGGTTCACATGGATAGCAATAGCCACTGACCTAGCCATCGTTAAGAAATTGCTTAAAACCTGGTTATTCCGCAATTGACCTAGCCATCTTTAAGAAGCTGCTTAATTCCTCGTTTCCCGCATCCAGGGGCGTCAGCAGGGTAGATGGAGTCTATTTAGCGCCGGGACACTCTTTTTGAGTAGCTGTGCGCTCTATATATGCACTCATTCATTCATTCATTAATTCACTCATCTCTCTCTTCCCTTTGAGTTGTCCTTGAACCTTTGGTGTTCCACCAAGGTGATGATTCAGAGTTAAGATGGGCTTGGCCAAGGTTCAATTCCACCAATTCAGTAATAAAAGTCCCATGCTTTTCACATTTACATGCATCGAATGAAACTCAGATCTTTCTCAGAAACCGGTCACCACTGCTGATTTCCAGCAATATATGGCAGATATCAGGAACCGTACGGGCAGCCACCAGGAGCATGTTAACACCTACCAGACCAAAGATCGCCTTCATGCCTGTTGGAGATGGGCCCTATACCTGGGACTTAGTTCTGGTTCACATGTTTAGTTCCTGTCAGTGAGGCCTCACCACAGCCCATGGTGTGCTTTTTTGTGCGGCCATCTTTGAGGAACCCCAGGGTTTGGACAAGATTCAAGGGAGTCCAAACGCTTCTCAGAGAAGCTGTGGTTTTTACCAAGCTAAATGCAGTCATTTACCCATGATTTGTTTGCTCCCTGCCTCCTCAGATGAACTGGAAGTCGACTGGGTGTTCAGTGGATACAGGGAGAAGGAATGGTCCAGAAAGAGATTAGAAACCGGTTCCTAGACAGCGTGATTTGACCACCACATAGCAACAGTGACCTTGTGGGTGGAAAAGGTTGTTCGGTGTACCCCGTACTTATGCCTCCTAGTCCAAAAGTGAACAGCAGTGTTGGCTAATGTAAGCCTTTGGCTGCCTCAGCACCAATGGCATGGAAACTCATATACAGCCAGGGTCACTGGCATTATAAGGCAATGGAGGACACAATCATGCAGCACAGTTAAAAGAAACTTATGAGGCAAGAATGGGCAAATTATGCATATAAAACGGCACAATCTGGGAGTGTAATTTCAATATTTGTGTTATAGCAACACTTTTTAGTACTGTCTGGGCCTCATTAGTACCAGTTTAACATCTGAATAGAGCACTGACGGGTTATTGGTTAACCTATAAAACAGGCCTACCACTCTGTGAGACAATGTTGTAGCACTTTTTTTGTAACTTTCGATCCTTTTGACCTAGCAACAATTTTGGGTGAAAAATCGTCAAATTATGAAGCAGTTGGAGAATTGATCTGTTTGACCTAGAAACATAATTTGGTGAAAAATCTACAAATTATTCAGCAGATGGAGGATTATGTGGCAAATGTGGCAGATCCCTAATCAGGCAGAAAATGCTACAGAACCACATAATTCCAGTGGCCCTGGATATAATCCAGCTCCTGAACAGAATGGAGCATGCTTCCGAGGAGCACACATAGGTAGGTCTTGGGAGTGCATATGCTATCATGGTTCCTGTAGCGTGGTGTAGCTTCTGATAAAGATAGGATTGCATCCTTAGGGGAAATTGAGGGCCTCGAACACTGATACCCATTATACAGCCATGGCCTAAGTGCATTCAACATGCCTTTGTAGAGGACCCATGGTTAACATGAGACCTACTTAGGAATACTCGCACTCTTCTGTGTCCAGCGGGCCTCAGGGAGAGTAGATGCTTGCATCGCTCAACACAATACAGGGACAGGGATCCCCCTGCATGCTGGTGCAGTCAATGAGTATGTCTAGGCGGTCCATGGTACTCCCCCCCCCCTTAGGGCACATCCTTGGAGTATGCACAGGCTGTGCGGCACCTCTTTGTTGCGCCTCCTGACAGTCAATTTCCCTGCGCGACCACATCCAGGATTTGGTGCAGGCTCAGAGACAAAATGTTCCCCTTATTGTAATGAGGGACACCCCCTTAGCAAACCTGCTAACTCACTCGGTGGCACAGTGTGACGCATGATATCGCCTCCCACCACACGGTCACCCGGTGAGGAGCTGATATCACACAGCGGCAGGAGAAACAAGCTGAAAACCACATTAAATCGTGGTTTTCCAGCTCATTTTCAAGGGTTTTAAACTGCTGAAGTCCATTAAGGGGTGTGAAAACACTCCAAGACATTGGCACCAGCCTCAGCAAGTTTTTCTTTTTTTATTGGAGGAGGGGGCTTTGGGGCAAAAGCGCCTCTTAGGTACTTGTCGGCAAGAAGCCCGACCCTCCAAGGCCCCACCCCCTCCTCACACTGTGAGATTTAAAGTTGTCAGGTCTGCCTTAGGATCACACTGGCTATGTATGTGTGCTGGCAAGATCTGTATGAAAAAAGGGTCCGCCGGCGTTTCTGCAATCACAACAGGATTCAGGAATATTAAAGTGCCCAGGGGTGGAGAAAGCAGGCGCACACACCTGACGCATCCCAGGGCACTTTGTGGAATACAACCCCTGTTTTTTTATTCATGGAATCTTAAATAAACCTGCCAAAAACAAAATGATGGATTTAAGCCCCGATCTCTGTACTGGGGTGAATGTATGAAATTGTTCTGCATTCTGTCCATCAATTGTTCATTTTGCATTTGTCACCCCGAGTGGGACGGGTATGCCCAGACGTGGGTCCCTTGCTCTCCATGCCACTGGAGACAAGCTATCCTGGCTGATGAGGGCTGAAAGCTCTAAACCGGTCCTAGGATGCTTGTTTCCAGTCCATTGAGGACCTGGCCTGGCAGTTCGGGCTGGACTGTCCCCATTGAGCGCAGGGTCAAGACTGATTTGCATATGGCCGGGTCCAAACTGGAATGGCATGGTGAGCAAAAAAACGATGGATTTAAGCCCACATCTCTACTGGGGTGAATGTATGACATTGTTCTGCATTCTGTCCATCAATTGTTCTTTTTACACACCTGTGTGCATCACAGATGCTTTTAACTTGGGTGAAAACATGATTCAATAATTGAGGTTGGGTGGGAGACGATGGGGTACACCACTGCCCTATCAGCAAACATTCCACATTACATTGAGGGATTTTACAGCTCAGAATATTTTCAGCAACTTTGTCCATTTAAACCTCTTGCTTTTGGTATTTTTCTGTGTTTATGGTTGAAAACTTCCAATCCTTTCTTTAAATCGTGATTGGTTACAGTTGATTTGTGATAGCGTCATTAACCTTTTTCCAACCTTTTTTAATTACATTTTAGAATTGCCTTCAAGTTGAACACATGCATTTTCACAATATCTCACATATTTGGCAAGTGGTAGCATTTAGGGGTGTATGAAATTGCCATAATATGCTTTCGTGTAATTACGCTGAAGTTGGAGAAAATTATGTGAAATTACGTGAAACTATGCATAGTTAGTCGAAAAGCAAATCTATCGTTTAGCGCCACATTTTAACTCAAAATGGATCCAACCGTAAATTTTTGAAGCACAGGTGCATTTTGCATTATCAAAATCCTGGTGCGAAAACCGCAATTGCTAACTACCCCAGCTGCTTGCGTTCTGGTTGTTCGCGTTGTTCCTGCACTCCTGTGCCACATTTCTACCACGAATGGCGGCGTAATTACGCCACTAGGGTACTGGCATAGTTTTGGAAATTTAACATACCAACTGTAATTCCCCAAATCACGTGAATTACTCCGGCGTGATTTAAATTTCGCCTGGACCTAACTGCAGCACCGGCAGCCAAATGCTCATTTTTTAGCCAATAACATCGAGGACTGGCCAATGGTGTCACGCATGACAAGTCCACTTTGCAGCTATGCTTTCTGGGATGCATCTACTTTGCACCAATGCTGGTGGACATGTGATCTAAGCCCCTACCATGAAGATATCCATGGCTGTTTTTTAAGCTACCTTTGTGAAAAATAAAGAATACATGATATACAATATGGATGGAATGGACTAGCTTACTGTGGAAACCTGTATCTGTGGTGCACTCCGCATTTGTGGATGGACTTGCCTTGATCTTTGCATCACTCTCTGGAAACAGAGGGAGCAAGTGGAAGTGCACACTACCTGGCTTAAAACGACTGTGTTTTGGACTTTATTTGGGATATTATGAGGGAGGTGCGGCTGCTATATAGGCTCACTGTTTCATTGTTATCTGCATGAAGATGACAATGTTGTGCATGTGCAGTGTGCAGGGGACCAGACTTTTAGCCCAAATTCTCCCATTGACCTCTGGTTTGCGTCATTCTACAAGAGGAGAGTGTCCATAGAGCCATGAATTTTACAATGATGGTGATGGGGTATTGGGACTCTGCCACCTACAGGCAGCTCACTGTACTGCACGCGTGTACTGCGTGCAGGGGCACCAGAACTACAGACATCATTCTCCTGCTCAACTTTGGTATTTTTAGTTCTCTTGTGAGCAGAGTACTCCTGCAATCATCTGCCGTCTGGAACTCCTGATGTGATACTGGAAAATCACCTGCTACCAGGAAGATCTCTCCGCTTAAATAGAAGAACATCTGAGGGCAACAGGATTTGTCTGTAGACTTGTCCTGTCCCTCTCCCTGCCTGATGACCAGTCTGTATGGCATCGGGTGATGGGGCCGGAAACTATGGGGCAAAGTGGTGCTGTTGGAAAGGCGTTCGCCGGAGGGGGGTTCGGTACACGTCTTGCCCACCCCTTTGACCCACCTCTCCCAAGTAGGCCGAACCAGGTGCGCACACCCTGAACTTACACTACGAACAGAGGGACACCACACGTATTCTTTGTAGGACCATAGTTTCTTTTATCGAAGGTTTCAAGGGATCTTTATGATCCAAGGAGTAAGTAGTACATCAGCGGCACAAGATACTACAAATCGGTGGTAGGGGAATGGGGGTAGCGGGACAGTCTTTGAAGGTAGTGTCTCTGCAAAGTACCCTGCGGATAGCTCACAATCCTCGAGCTGGAGGGTGTTGTTTCTCTGGGCGATCTCTTTCCAATTCGTACTCGAGGG
Organism: Triturus cristatus; assembly: GCF_964204655.1. NCBI lineage: Eukaryota > Metazoa > Chordata > Amphibia > Caudata > Salamandridae > Triturus > Triturus cristatus. Next base: position 1,129,805,521 of record NC_140594.1, on the reverse strand, counting down.
GAGCGCCGCGAGTCACTCAGCAGGCCCAGGTGGTTCGGAGTTCGGGAGCCGCGATCTCGTCAGCAGGGCTCAGATGGTTCAATGGCTGGGGGCCGCGAGTCACTCAGCAGGCCCAGGTGGTTCGGAGTTCGGGAGCCGCGATCTCGTCAGCAGGGCTCAGATGGTTCAATGGCTGGGGGCCGCGAGTCACTCAGCAGGCCCAGGTGGTTCGGAGTTCGGGAGCCGCGATCTCGTCAGCAGGGCTCAGATGGTTCAATGGCTGGGGGCCGCGAGTCACTCAGCAGGCCTAGGTGGTTCGGTATTCGGGAGCCGCGACAGCGTCAGCAGGCTTCGATGGTTCCAGGTCTTCTCTGCCATTCGTCCCTCCGGCACCCCCTGTTATACTCCCCCTGCCCTTTGAAGTCCGGAGTCCTCGCAGAGAGGGGTCTTTGGTGACTGAGGGGGTTCGGCGGGATTTCCTGCCGCTCATTTCTTTGGTCTTTTCAGGTGGGTCTGGGAGGGTCCCCAGACGCTCGGCAGGCGAGGCGCCTACTCCCCAGGGGCCTGGTGGCCGATCGAGCCCTCCCGGGGGAAGGCGATCCGAGGTGCGACTGGGCTGGCGCCTCTTGGTCTGGCTCAGGGGTTCCCGCTCCCTCGGTCGGACATGCGTGGTAGGGTGTCGAGTCTGTCGGGGACTCTGGCCGGCCCTCGGGTCTGTGTGGCTGGGGCGGCCGGAGTCGGAGATGCCGTGTCTTGGGGGTGGTTGCAGGTTGGCGGGATGATCGGGAGGGCATACGCCGTGAGGCCGGTCTCACAGGTGCACATTGTGCCGGTCTGGGCTAGGGTGATTGACAAATAGTTCCAACCAGATGCCATGTGGGGTGGACCACTGTCACCACCATTCCTTTGCAAGGTCTCCTCCCACAGAACTAGCAAAGCATTGGAACAACTATACATGCCCCCCTCACACACCGCAGGCGCATCAAGATGGGCAGCTGTGTAAATTACCTCAAACAAGAAGAATATGGGCACAGCATGGTCAGCTACTGTGTGAACGTCACACACACAGCATGGATCTGGGCACAGCATGGTTAGTGACTTTGTAAAAGTCACTCACACAGCATGGATCTGGGCACAGCATGGTCAGCTGCAGTGTAAATGTCACTCACACAGCATGGATCTGGGCACAGCCTGGCCAGCTCCAGTGTAAATGTCACTCACACAGCATGGATCTGGGCACAGCCTGGCCAGCTCCAGTGTAAATGTCACTCACACAGCATGGATCTGGGCACAGCCTGGCCAGCTCCAGTGTAAACGTCACTCACACAGCATGGATCTGGCCACAGCACGGTCAGCTACTGTGTGAACGTCAATCACACAGCATGGATCTGGGCACAGCCTGGCCAGCTCCAGTGTAAATGTCACTCACACAGCATGGATATGGGCACAGCCTGGCCAGCTCCAGTGTAAATGTCACTCACACAGCATGGATCTGGGCACAGCCTGGCCAGCTCCAGTGTAAATGTCCCTCACACGGCATGGATATGGGCACAGCACGGTCAGCTACTGTGTGAACGTCACTCACAAGGCATGGATCTGTGCACAGTATGGTTAGCTACTTTGTAAAAATCACTCACACAGCATGGACCTGGGCACAGCATGGTCAGCTGCTGTGTGAACGTCACTCACACAGCATGGACCTGGGCACAGCATGGTCAGCTACTGTGTGAACATCACTCACTCAGCATGGATCTGGGCACAGCATGGCCATCAAGATTGTAAGACAGACATGGTTTCCAAGTGACCTTGTAACATCTTCCAGAAGTCCTGTTCTTTTGCCACCTGCACTTGAATTATGAGGCTTGTCATTCTGATTTAACCATTGTAAGGGCTTGAATACCAGCTTGCAAACTGTGGTCGTATAGAATCCCCCCTTACCAATGAGCCATGTAACAATTCTGAGCAGGGACATCTCCGACAGGCTCTGCAAGATTCTTGGATAGTGACAGTATACAGCGAACTTGCTGTCTGTCATTGCATGCTGCTCGTGAGGAGAACGTAGCCTCCTTCCACTGCCCCCAGAATGCCAGGACCTGAGCATAGGTGCTGACGGGAACCCTCCTTGGAATTGCATGCTGCTGAGGGGGAGGAAGCAAGAGACACACAAATGATGAAAACGAATGTGGGACAAATCAAACATTCTGGGTTAAATCCATCGTTCTTTTGCTCACCACACCAGCCCAGTTTAGACCTGGCCATATGCAAATCAGTCTTGACCCTGTGCGTCATGGGACCAGTCCAGACAGAACTGCCAAGCCAGGTCCTCCCTGGAATTGAAACAAGCATCCTATGACCTGATTGGGGTGTCACCCCTCATCAGCCAGGCTAGCTTGAATCCAGTGTCCCAGAGAGGAAGCAGACACTTCCTACTACCCCTAGCATGCCAGGACCTGAGGATGGGGGCTGGTGGGAACCCTGCTGGGCATCTTGTACAGGCGTGGATCTGGTGCGGGCTAGATGAAACAGACGCTGTACATCACTGCTCCAAAGTCTCAACCAATGCCTTTTCCAGGGGGGTTGTTGCCATGGCTGCTAGACCCCTGAAATCTGCTTTTTGAAACATACTCTAGCAACATTTGAAAGCTACTTTAGCACACATGAACCAACCAGGTCATTGATTTCCCAAGAGTAAACACAGAATTAAATTATATAGAAGCAGGATTTTACCTGCTGGCATCTCTTCCCAGCATTATTGGTACGGACTACAACATTTATGTTTTTATTCGTCTCATGTTGTTTACATGTTTTGATTCCGAGTCATGTTTCATTCCTTTTTAACTCACAGCCTTCCTTCAGGTGTAATGATTTTTGTTCATGTTATTTTTCTTTGCTCACTGTGATTTAGACTTTTGAAAGCACAATCTTTTATCTCATTTTTTACCCTTTCCCGTGTCCGATTGGTACATTATTGTTTGCATTGTGTTTTTTAGTTGCCTTTGCTGAAATTAATGCATTGCTGGATGACTTCACTCGTTTACATATCGTCCTTTCATGTGCCAGATGGTTTTATGAACCAAAACGTATGTATTTGCAACTAAACGTGGTGTTCCAGGTGCACTCATGATGTGTTGATCACATGAAACCGCAGCATACTCTCATGGTGACGCGACAGCAAGACAGACGTTGGTTATTGGGTGAGAGACCTGTCATTCATGTTCTAAAGAATCCTCCCTCTACTGCACTGTACTGTGAGTAACTAGAAGAGCACCAGGGTCATTGTGCCCTATAAAAGGTGACCGCACAACGCCCTTGGAACAGCAAATTGTTACGCTTATTCGGTACCTACATGGTGGTGACGGCAAACCCAACAGTGCACACATCAGAAGAAGGAGTGCAATCGAAAGGACATGTGTCGACTTGAAGCCTAACTGGAAGCCCATCAAAACCCTGCATAGGTTGAGTGTTTTTCATGTTCTACCTCTAAGTATCCTTCTCCGAGGAGCAAATGGCGCCTGGCGGCAGAAGAAGTGACAACGAGAAGGATTGTCATTGAGACCACTGCTGCCCTCAAAGCAAACCATGAAGATGAACCTATACAAGGAGACAACAACAGACTCCACTGCACCGATAAATGAGATGTGGATGTGGTACTGGAGGAGACAAAGGGTAAATGCACAGGGAAAGACCTTCTAACAGGATTTCAGTCGCATGTCAGGGTGTAAATGGGATTTCTGGATCCAACATCAATTTCAGCGTCCTCATCATCTGGGTTTACCCAATCACCCACAAATAATGGAGGTGATCTTGGGAGAATGGAAGGATTGTAATAGAAATAATTTGCCTTGCTTTAAGAATTGACTATGTGCTGTGATGGATAAAGACACAAAGTGACGGACTCTAAGCCTGTAGATTCACCAGTGACAAGCATGGTATGTAGTAGTGGTGGGCGATAAACTACGCTCCTCCAGCACAGTTTGCAGAGTTTTTCCCACTCCACTTGGAGTGTGGAATTCTGGAAAAACTCCTCCAACCGCCACATGGCGAAGTATTTTCTCACGCGCGGCTCACCAAAGTTAAGACGCATGGCTCGCCAGAGTTAAGTTGGTGAGCACAAGTGAGAAAATTGAACACTAGAACTTCTCCCTGTGAGATTTCTCAATGTGCGTGCTCGCTACTGTTCACGTTGAGATAGCTGCTGCATGAGTAGAAAATCTGTTCGAGTAGCAGAAAGAAGCAGCCCCTCTGGCGCGCCGCGTGGTTACATTTGCGCTGATTTTAAAATGCGGACCCAACTCCAGGCGCTAAAATCAGCGTGAACAACTTGACGTGCCAAATTCTGCCACTCATGGAACTCCGTTGAATCCCATGGACTTTTTATGTAATTCGGAGAAATTCCACAGAGTGAAACTCGTGAGTTCCGCCTACACTTAGTATGTAGCATATCCACGGCAAAGGAGTCTATTTTGAAAGACCCTACGCATAGGAAGATAGAGTTGGCAAGTAAAAACTGTACTTAGGATCATATGTACTGAGGCGGAATTGATGGGCCTCGCACTTTCCGATTATTAAAATCAGACTTTAAACAATTATTCAACGATATTGAATATGGCTCAGAAAGTTCTGCCTCTCTGGAGGGCGTGGAGCAGCAGCTAAAGATTCTATTAGATGCCTCCTTCCATTTGGTTAGAGCACCATCTATCATCAGTGAAGCTTCTGAGCCAGAAAGATGTAATCTGCAGAATTTAGTGGCTCATTGGGTACCCTTCAAAGGGACACGTCTTTTTAGTACAGAATGGGAGGAGAAATAGCTAAGCTGTTTAAAGAGGAAAACCATTTTTCCTCCATCACAAAAAAAGCATCAAACCTTCTCTTCCAATAAATCAAACTCCCTCTCCCTTGAAATGTGATCTTCCTTCAGTTTTGCATTTTTGGGTGTAATGGGTTTGAACAAATTGTAATTTAAATCTAATTTAAATGAGGGGTGTAACTATGCAGAACACCTATTAAAGAGGGGTTCTCTTTACTGTCCTGCAGTTTTACCTTTATTTCCCCCCCAAAGTTATCTGTCTTTAGTGTTGAATGCTCAATTACTTCATTATTTTGAACCTCTATTGACCTCAAATTTTTGTGTGTAGACACATTCTTTGGTCTTAATAGCTTCTGCCTGTAGAATTGGAGTGATTTATTTTGTTCCGCTCCAGTTGTGTCTGTCCAGGAGGATGGGGTAGATTGGTGACCTGATCCAGTGTGTGTTACTTCTTTACTAGTTGCCATGGGTCTCTTTGCCATTGCTTCAAATCAATCTTGTGGCTTTCCCTGGTCTGCAGGGACAATTCAGAGAATATGTGAATCTTGACCAAGGGACCTTCATGCCAACAGATCAGAATCATTCCTGCATGTACTCTTTCAGTTCTCTGGGATACATATTAGAGTAAATCTCAGATCAGTGGTGGACAGAAGGCACTGGTTTGTCACACAATAATCTGCAGACCCCAATTCACTACTGGATTAATTGTCACCCTCCGACTTTAATGTCCTGTACCACTGCATCAACCCAAGGCAACTTCCAGACGTGTGAGAAGTTGCGTAGCTTTGGAATGAAATCCAACAAAATGCTGTGAAAATTTCACAAAATTATGCTTTCAGCATGAAATGTGGTTTTACGGTATCTCGTATGACTTTTTTTAATCCAACATGTAGAAAGCGTTGTAAGATACGAGTAGGAAACTGCTTTAACAAGAAAGAGTGTCTCACCAAGGGATTTTTTTAAACCAGTATCCCTGTGGTGAACCAAGAGTCTTTCGTAGACGTGAAGCCCATATGTTTGAAAAAGTTACCCAAAATTGGTTTACCTAAAATTTAGTAGGTTGGTAGCAAATTTTGCTTGATTCAAAGTTCTCAAGCGGAAAAAAAAATATTCCTTCCTGGCAATCAGATCCCCCACCAATGTGAGAGGTGGGCTTTTTGTGCTGCCCTTGACTATTATCAATACCTCAATCTCAGCTGTGATGAGGCATAGGCATTTCACTATCATCCAGTGGTAGATTTCGTCTATGCATAGTGAAATGTTCTGACTCCCTGATCCACCCACCTTTCTCTGGAGGATGCAGGGATGATGCATGCATAGTTTAATTTGCATAAATGTCTGACCTGGGCTGCTGGAAGGAGTCCTCATTGGGTAGCAGGGTTGGAGGGAAGGGCCTGCACACCCCGTCATCTCATGATTTGAATTATGCCTTTTCCTCTTGGCAGCTCGCATGAGAGGAAATTGATTAGGCAGAAGGACCTCAAGACCTGGCTTTTCGGATGACCACAGCACCCTACTGAGCTGCCCCCCCAGCACCTTGAGACCCTTATGGGTGATTAGATGTGCTATACAAACCCCTGATTGATTGAGTGTTTGACTCTCTTCCAATGTTACCTTCTGCCTAAAGGGCCTTCCTTCCAGGTGCTTCTCTCAGCCCATCTGGGCTGAGAGAACCACCTGGACCTGTCCTTATGTCTAACCTTGGAACTTGATGAATATAATCCGGGATGCAGTTAGGACATCAAACCATCTAACTTAGGGGCATATCAACAAGAGCTTTATCTCTGCTTTTTTGGCTTTAAAAGCCAAAAAGGAGAGATAAAACTAGCGCCCTATCAACAACAGGGTGCTAACATGCAAATTTGCATGTTAGCACCCTTTTACTCTACGCTTCCCCTTGCATCTCTAATGAGATGCAAAGGGGGCGTTCCAGAGCAAAATATTAGGAGAAATTTCGCTAAGCGACATTTCTCCTATTATCAAGAATGTCGCTAACCCTGTTAGAGACAAAAAAAGCAGCGCTAACCGCGGTTAACGCTGCTTTTTTACGTCTGGTATTTTTCTGACTTAGCCATGATATCCTATGGAAGGAGGATATCATGGCTAAGTTTGCCTGTCCCTATCAACAAGGTAACGTGAGATTATCGCTGGGTTTCCAGCGATAATCTCACGTTAGCCTGTTAGCGTGAGAATTTTTATCGCTATTGAGATAAGCGTTGCTAATAGCACGCTATCTCAGCGATAAAAATTCACGACAGCCGGCGATAATTATCCTAGCGCTAAGTGCGCTTAGAGATAATTATCGCCGGTTGTTGTTGATATGCCCCTATCTGTGTTGAGAAAAGTAGATGTGTGGAGGCATCAGGAGACCTGTTCTCCTAGGCAGGAGGTGAGCAGCCAGGATACTCTCCTGGATGTGTGGAGGCATCAGGAGACCTGTTCTCCTGGGCAGGTGGTGGGCAGCCAGGATACTCTCCTGGATGTGTGGAGGCATCAGGAGACCTGTTCTCCTGGGCAGGAGGTGAGCAGCCAGGATACTCTCCTGGACGTGTGGAGGCATCAGTAGACCTGTTCTCCTGGGCAGGAGGTGGGCAGCCAGAATACTCTCCTGGACGTGTGGAGGGATCGGTAGACCTGTTCTCCTGGGCAGGAGGTGGGCAGCCAGGATACTCTCCTGGATGTGTGGAGGCATCAGGAGACCTGTTCTCCTGGGCAGGTGGTGGGCAGCCAGGATACTCTCCTGGATGTGTGGAGGCATCAGGAGACCTGTTCTCCTGGGCAGGAGTTGAGCAGCCAGGATACTCTCCTGGACGTGTGAAGGCATCAGTAGACCTGTTCTCCTGGGCAGGAGGTGGGCAGCCAGGATACTCTCCTGGACGTGTGGAGGCATCAGTAGACCTGTTCTCCTGGGCAGGAGGTGGGCAGCCAGGATACTCTCCTGGACGTGTGGAGGCATCGGTAGACCTGTTCTCCTGGGCAGGAGGTGGGCAGCCGGGATACTCTCCTGGATGTGTGGAGGCATCAGTACACCTGTTCTCCTGGGCAGGAGGTGGGAGCCGGGATACTCTCCTGGATGTGTGGAGGCATCAGTACACCTGTTCTCCTGGGCAGGAGGTGGGCAGCCGGGATACTCTCCTGGATGTGTGGAGGCATCGGTAGACCTGTTCTCCTGGGCAGGAGGTGGGCAGCCAGGATACTCTCCTGGATGTGTGGAGGCATCAAGAGACCTGTTCTCCTGGGCAGGAGGTGAGCAGCCAGGATACTCTCCTGGATGTGTGGAGGCATCAGGAGACCTGTTCTCCTGGGCAGGTGGTGGGCAGCCAGGATACTCTCCTGGATGTGTGGAGGCATCAGGAGACCTGTTCTCCTGGGCAGGAGTTGAGCAGCCAGGATACTCTCCTGGACGTGTGAAGGCATCAGTAGACCTGTTCTCCTGGGCAGGAGGTGGGCAGCCAGGATACTCTCCTGGACGTGTGGAGGCATCGGTAGACCTGTTCTCCTGGGCAGGAGGTGGGCAGCCGGGATACTCTCCTGGATGTGTGGAGGCATCAGTACACCTGTTCTCCTAGGCAGGAGGTGGGCAGCCAGGATACTCTCCTGGATGTGTGGAGGCATCAGTACACCTGTTCTCCTGGGCAGGAGGTGGGCAGCCGGGATACTCTCCTGGAGGTGTGGAGGCATCAGGAGACCTGTTCTCCTGGGCAGGAGGTGGGCAGCCGGGATACTCTCCTGGATGTGTGGAGGCATCAGTACACCTGTTCTCCTGGGCAGGAGGTGGGCAGCCGGGATACTCTCCTGGAGGTGTGGAGGCATCAGTACACCTGTTCTCCTGGGCAGGAGGTGGGCAGCTGGGATACTCTCCTGGATGTGTGGAGGCATCAGTACACCTGTTCTCCTGGGCAGGAGGTGGGAGCTGGGATACTCTCCTGGATGTGTGGAGGCATCATTACACCTGTTCTCCTGGGCAGGAGGTGGGCAGCCGGGATACTCACCTGGACGTGTGGAGGCATTGGCACAACTGTTCTCCTGGGCAGGAGGTGGGCAGCCGGGATACTCACCTGGACGTGTGGAGGCATCGGTACACCTGTTCTCCTGGGCAGGAGGTGGGCAGCCGGGATACTCTCCTGGATGTGTGGAGGCATTGGTAGACCTGTTCTCCTGGGCAGGAGGTGGGCAGCCGGGATACTCTCCTGGTTGTAGACATGCACTCAGCATCCTGTATATGAGCACTGCAGGAGGAAGGGGAAATGTTTGAAGCAATGCCTTGGACGACGCTCGCCAACACCTTCTAACCAGTCTATAAACCCAAAGGTTGCTTTATACCAAACTCTATGGAGGTTTTACTGGTTTCCAGATTATTTTTCATGTCTGCACTTCTAATCAACAGAGCCACGTCATGCTTCACAGTAACTCATCAAATCAGCTGCTGTTCACCACCAGCCATATGTAAAGACGATGGTAAGGAGGTGCGTTTGACTTATTGAAGAGCAGGTGACATGTCATTGAATCTTTCTCAATATCAACCTCTCAATCTAAGAGATACATTTGATCACCTTAAAAGGCGGAATGCCTCATCCACACACACGCACCCCCAAACACACACACGGACACTCTCTTTCTCTCTCCCTCTCTTGCTCTCTCTCTCCCCCTCTCTATCTCTGTTCCCCCCTCTCTCTCTCTCTATCTCTCTCACTCACTCTCTTCTCTCTCTCTCTTTCTTTCTTTCTCTCTCTCCCTCGCTCTCTCTCTTTCTCTCTCTCACTCTCGTTCTCTCTTCTTTCTCTCTCTCTCACTCTCGTTCTCTCTTCTTTCTCTCTCTCTCTCTCTCCCATATCTTCCTCTCTCTCTCTCTCGCCCTCTCTCTCACACACACACTCACTCCCTTCTCTCTTTCTTTCTCTCTCTCCCTCGCTCTCTCTCTCTCTCTCTCTCTTGCTCTCACTCCCTCCCTTCCATCTCTCTCTCTCTCTCACGCACTCACTCTCTTCTCTCTTTCTTTCTTTCTTTCTCTCTCTCTCTCCCTCGCTCTCTCTCACTCTCGTTCTCTCTTCGTTCTCTCTCTCTCTCTTGCTCTCTCTCCCTTCCCTCCCTCTCTTTCTCTCTCTCTCTTGCTCTCTTCTGTCTCTCCCTCTCCCTCCCCCTGCCCAACCCCCTCTCTCTCTCTTTTCCGTTCCAGGGTGTAAGAAGAGCTGGATGCAGATCCCTGAATCAAACTCGATTAAGCTGACAGATGTTGACTCAAGACAGGGCGTTCATCGAACTGGCAGCAGCCTGATTGCTTCGCTTATCAATTGTCAGAGGCAGCCAAGGAAACATATTAAGTTGTCCATTTCCGTGGCTCCTGAAACACCGCGGGTAGCGCCAGGATTGGAGCGATCCATATATTTGGTCACTGGTTCCAAAGTAAAAGTGACAGAAGAAGGGGGGTCAAGCGCTGCAGCTGTGAAATCTGGAAAAGGTTTGGGCCAATCGAAAGGCAGCCTTAAACACCTGGGGGCAGATTTGCAAGCCCCTTGCGACACTTTTACGCCGCTGTTGCGTCACTTCTGTGACGCAGCAGCGGCGTAAACCATGCGCCACTTTGCGCCTTATTTACAACGTGACGCACCTAGGGAGATGTGTCACGTTGTAAAACCCTGCGCCACATGAAACCTGCATTAGGTTTCATGTGGGCGTTCCTGCGCAGGGTGGGCGTTCTGTCGCAGGAACGCCTCGTAAAAGTGACGCAGTGAAATCTACAAGATTTCACTGAGTCACTATAACGTCCATGCTGCGTCAAAACCCTGCGCCTGCTTGAAGCAGGCGTAAGGAGTGACGAAGCATGTTAGGCATAGGGTGCCCCGAGCATTGCTGGAGTTGCGTCACGCTTGCGACACAACTCCAGCAATGCGCCGCCCTTACGCCACCAGATGCGACAGACACGCATCACCCTATCCTTGCGCCACGCATTTGTGGTGGTGCAGGGAAGGAATTGCATGTAGCATCTTTTCTGGCTCATCCCAGCTGATTTGCAGAGAAGCGCCAGAACTCGTAAATCTGCGCCCCGGAGACACGTCTATCTCTCGGGTTTCGGAATATCCTGTTGTGGTTTACTTCCTGCAGTATTACTATTGCATGAAACTAAAGCTTTTAGTTACGCTTTTCTATACAGCGTTCTGAAGCAGACATTTTGGTGGCAAAGCACTAGATGAATGATGGAATATAATTCCGATTAGTAGGAAGAGATTCATTTTGAAGTTCTTCATCCGCGGAAATTCTAGACCACCCCCCAAAAAATGGGAAAAACGCTACTTTTTGTAGGTCTATGGAAGGGGGCAAATTCCAATATAAACCTTTGACTTTCTTTTATTTGTTAACCTACATTTAAGGGCAGGGTCTAGCCCTCTCCTGGAATGCATTTCTATTCACGCATGGGACTTTCAGTTACAAATAAGCTCAATGAAGAAAACCAAAGATTTGACACCCAGAATTCACTAGAGTGACACATGACATTCCGGGTTGGAAACTTGATATTCTGACAGAATGGTGGGAGGTGTCAGACCTATTAAGGGACAAGTGAGGGGTTTGCAGAGCACAGCTATGACCACCTCCTCACTCAGCCGGTATCTTGACAAACATTTTTAGGATCTTTTTAGGTCTGCCTTGCCAGCGGAGCTGCTACCAGACCTTATGTGAGCAACAATAAAAAAGCTTTAAGAAGCACTGGTTTTAGGTCTCGCGCCCAGCGTTGCAGTGCGCAGCACTGCTCGCGCAGTGAGATTCCTCTTGTACGGGGTTTGAAAACGGACTTAGGAATCGCACACACTTGTGCGTGTGCTTTTCCTTTTGGCCCACACTATTGGCCTTTGCATGTGTCTTTTTATCAAAGACAGCACGCAATTGGCCAAAGGCGGGCGCATTGCTCTGCCCATGCCCTATTGGTGTCTATAATGCACACCGCTGCCATGTGGTTTCAATTATCATGCCCAGACACGGGCGCGATAATTGAAACCAGATTTCTCGCTGTGGCGCGCGCACGCCACTCGCAAGCTTCTTCATTTTTGGATCCATTTCACAGGGAAGCAACTAAGTGAAAGAAGGAAAGAGAGGTGGGCTGCTCGTGCTCCGGCTACAGAGCGGTCCTGGCCTCCCTTTCACTTTTCAAGACTCCGAAAGGGAAGAGGGGGGGGTCATTATCCTGTGCAGCAGTCTAGGTGTACTCTACGGCGTTCCTTTCACCCACGGGGGTTTCTTTTGGACGGAAGTATTTCAGCAGTTGGACGGAAGTATTTCAGCAGCAGGACTCAGTCAGTCCAGAGCTTCACGTTCTTGCACTGGGCGTGTTTTCTTCCAAATCGATGTCTGCTTGCCAGGGCCTGCCAGAGGCCTGCTTTGCTTTTTTTTTTCTCTGTGCAGTTTGTTCGTATTCTTTTACCTCGTTGTTACTCCTCCTGCCCCTGGTCGCCCGTGCCCTTCTCCGTGGTTCAAAGGTCCTGCCCCTGCTCTCAAGCCCCCGCCCTCCCGTGCTGCTGCTCCATGCTCCTGGTGATGCTCACTTTGCCCCTCTGGAATCAACTGGAGTACGCGATCAAATGAGGCGTATTTCCCTTTTCCCGCCTGCTCTCCATGGCAGGCCTATTCTTCTTCATGTGTTTACGTATTTGTTTTTAATGTGCCAACATCTCGCCAAGTCCTCTTCAAAGCCCAGTAGATGGGGAAGGGGGGCATCATCTTGCGCAAGGAAGGGAGGGGGGGCATTCTGAAGAGGGTGTTGGGGGGGTTCCAATGCAGGTGCTCAGTGGTCAAAGGCCTTCCTGAACAGTAACGTGTTTATCCATCTCACTCAGCAACACTTTGGCAGTGTCCAGGGCCAGTGCTGCCTGCTCCTCCATGTATACAAGATCTGTTCCATGACAAGTAAACCCAAGCACACGCACACTCACTGGCCCCCACAGTGCATGTGCACCAGGCACCCTAACACAGTAAACTCTCGACATACACTGTTGTGTCTGACGTGCAGAGATGTACCAGCAACATCGTGTTGACTTTCTTTCATTATAAGACAACACTTGTACTATCCATAATATGACATAAATTCGTAAATTGTAACTTTTCCATGAACTGTTTTATTTTTCGCTGTTAATCAATCATTTAGGCCTACACGATGCCATAGTTGGCTATTAATGTTCTTCCCTTTAATACTTGGAATAGTAGTGTCAAGTATAACTAACAAATAAATGGTACGCTTACATTTCATATTTTTGCTCAGTTCTTACAACCAGCACCATAGAAAATGCAGAGATTCCACAGCTGATCAATGAGCAGTATGGTGCCCTTACAGCGCTTGGCTTCCACACTCATCATTACAATGTTAAGGGCATATCATCAACGAGGCAATATAAAATTATCGCCGCTTTTGCGTCCGTTTTCGGGCGAAAAGCGGCGATAATTGTATCACCTAATCAGCAATGTCACGCTATTGCGTGAAACCTTGCATTAGCGCCTGTATTCTAAATGCCCATCTTTGCATCTCTAATGAGATGCAAAGTTGGCGTTCCTGCCCTGACATAACTGGAGAAATGTCGCTAAGCGACATTTCTCCAATTATCAATGGGCACACTAACCTGCAGAGTGACAAGCAAAGTAGCGATAACCTCTGGCCGACGGAGCTGGCGTGGGTGGGGGTGGATCGGGGGATGCCCCTCTGTCGAGATGATATGCCCCTGCCTGCTTCCTCCCTTGGTGCCATGACACCCACACTTGCATAGCGATGTTCACAGCCGAGGCACACACACGGGGGATCCTCGGGGGGGTGTGGAGGGGCGGGGGGTTACTGACCGCTGGGAGGGTATTGAGCCTGCATGTACAGTCTATGCTGCCATTGTTAAGGTTTTGTTATGTATAATCTTTGGGACTTGCGGGTATTTTGCCTGTTCTTCACTACCCGAATGGGGCGGGAGACACCCGCGCACAGACACGGAGCCTGGCTGAGGTACGGTTAATACCGTCACTTCTGATGTGACTACACCGGGACTGTCAAAGAGACTGTAGCTGGCTCCACTGTGGACAGTGCTCACAAACTAGCCTGATTGCATGTCATGAAGTAGCAGTTATTGATCCTGATGCGGGGTGATACCCCATATATGTTTCCAACTCTCTGCTTACCTAATGTGTCAAATACCAAGGAATGTTCTTGTTTAAAACAATAAAAATAGATTTACAAAAAAAAAAAAAAAAAAAGTAGCGATAACCTCTGTTACCGCTCCTTTCCTTACGCCTGCTTCAAGACTGACTTAGCCATGATATTCTATGTAAGGTGGATATCATGGCTAAGTATGCCTTGCCCTATCATCAAGTTATCGCCAAACTTTGTGAGATTATCGCTGGTTTTCTAGCGATAATCTCACATTTGGCAGTTAGCGCTTGGAATTTTATCGCTTTTGAGATAAGCGTTGCTAATAGCACGCTATCTCAGCGATAAAATTCCACATTACCCAGCAATAATTATCCTAGCGCTAAGTGCGCTTAGCGATAATTATCGCCGGTCCTTGATGATATGCCCCTAAGTTTTCTAAACTTTACTAGATCACAGTATCATGAGCACAGACTGTCCATCTTTAGCAATAAACCCCTCTCTCTCTCTCTTTCTACCTCTCTCTTTCTTTCTCTCACAGTCACTCTTTCTCTGTCTCTGTCTCTGTCTCTGTCGCTCTCTCTTGCCTTTCCGGTCTCTATTTTCCTCTTTCTCTGATGTATGTGTACTCTCATTCTGCGTACTTTTCCCTGCCCTCTTCGATATCACTGCCCTCCCTCTGTGAAGTCCTTTGTCTCCGGCCTAACTTTCTTTCACACACTTTCCCCGTGATATTACCCTGTCGACTCACGCACACCGCCTGGCCGCCGCCGCTCCCTCTGCCCCCCGTACTAATCTATAGAACTGGGCGTGTGAATAGATTTACTGGAAGAGCGGAGCCAGAGCCGATCCAAGGATATGACCAGTATCTTGCAGCCCGTGCACGAGCCGAACCCAGAAAATGTTTGTTGTTAAAAACCTACAACATACCTGACGTAAACTGTGATAGAGCTGCCTCAGAATTTAATACAGTGTATTTCCTTAACATGTGGAGCTTTGGCATTAACAGAGCACATTGCGGCCCTGCACCGAGAAGTGCTTAGTTTACATTAAGTGATTTGCCCAGAAACCCGGGATGTTGAGTCGACGCCGAGACTCTGATCGGCAGCTCTTTCCGTAACGCTACATCCTGGGTAGAGCGAGTGGGGCAGACAGAAGCCACATGAAAGCTTGGCTTGTTATGGGCTCGAGGTTCAAACAGGAACTCGAGTTGAGCCACGCTTCAAGCTCCAGCTTTCAGTGGCTCGCCTACCTCTAATCCACTACGTCCTACCTCTCTGGTCTGTCTCGGTTTCCTTACCTCCCTGGACCCCTGGTGAAGTGAACTCTCCTATACTGTGGAAATGTGGATTTTCCTGATCAGTTATGTCCCCTATCTTGGACCCCAACGGTTCTATATGCATGTTACAAGTACATGTATGTTCCCTCCAGTTCCAGTTTCTAAGACGCAAACATATGTGTGTCTACCGTCAACATGTTCTCTGTCAGATCCGCCATCTATGGGCTGGATATTCGATTCCTAGGTATGAAAGGCCACCGACTTTACATGGCTAAGTTACTCCATTTTTACAGTTCAGGCGAGTAGGCCCGATTCTGTCCTCAAAGCCTTTCCCTGCTCTCTGTCTCTGACAGCTTCAGCTTGAGCTCGCATCTGTATCCATGAACTTTGTCCTACTCCCTGTGCAGCTAACGGTGCCTGCCTCGGCCAGTTTTCGCCTGTCTGCCAAGAAGTTGTATTTCACCTTCGAATTATCTATTTTGCTCTTCAGCCGATGCATTCCTGTCCAGTGATTTAGGTAAACATTTCCTTTAGCTCACAAGCAAAGGACTCAGCCTTTCCGTCCTCCTGCAAGTGATTCATAGCCCTGTTGCTATGGAAAGTTTTCTGCCCCTCGCATCTCATATAGACACTTAGACGCTTGTACACGCACACAGTCAGTATAGAATAGATTCTGTCCGAGAGTCTCTTCCTTGTGGATAACATAGTTCTTTAAACATAGGATGTTAGATATGATTTGGGATTAGGTTGACATAACCCCAGACTTCTCGTCTCCACATGTAGAGCTAAATGTCAAGTCCCCTTCACCCCCTAGTTGCACGTCAATTACACGTCATGCTGCCGCGCGCGCATCTATGCCAAGTATTATCTTATAGATCCACCTATGTCTGATAATCCTAACCAATCATGTTTCTTTTATTCTTTATTACGCCTAGTTTCGATTATGTCACTGTCACGTCATTTTTCTTATCAAATGTTACGCCTTCTACATTCGTTTCATTGTAATGTACTTATTATAAAAATACATGTCTGTTAATAAATTATTGTACTTCACTTCCTGAACCTTCGTGGTGACGGAACCTGAGGGCCGCGACTCGAGTCGGCCATTTTGAATGGAATAAAGCCCATTAGAAACCTCTTATACCACGGATTCTGCCTCTTGTTATTTTGAGCTATTTACTTTAATTTAAGATTCCGCATGAAATTCAGTCCGGTAATATTTATTTTATTTACCACATAATGGCGCCCGAACAGGGACACTTTCTCATCTCACGCGCCGGCGGTGCGTTGCAGGCCCGGTCTCCTGCCACAGCTGGACGGACCATAAACGCGTACCAGCAGGATTTCCTGTAAGCTCCCTCCGGTCAAGCGGGGGCGACTGAGGCTGCGATCAACCCAGACGAGGCGGTGAGAAGTGCGAAGTATCCCGACCAGAGCCTAGCTGAGAGAGCAAGATCCGAGGTATACAGAGGCCCACCAGGTTTTCCGAAATTCCGACGTCCAGAGGGTCCGATGTCCGCAGTTATCGAGTCCTGTCCATTCTCTGAGGCCTTCCGTTTCAAGGAGCTACTCGGTGAGTACCATCGCCGGGGAGGCGTGTTGACGCGCACATAGGTTGTGCCGGTCAAGACGGATTTGGGTACACAAATCCGGTCTGCACTGTTTAGCAGTGTATATGTACTGTTTAGCAGTATATCAAGTATTCCGAAGTATTCAGTTATTGTCAAGAATTCAGCGTGGTGATTAGTTAGGCAGACTGTCATCATTGTCGATCATTGTTATAATGTTTAATGTTTAATGTTTAAAGTATTCAGAAAATGTCTTGCATATTGTGGTATGAATGACTGTTCATTGTTCACTGTTCATTATTGTGTTTCTCGTATTAAGTAAGTTCAAGAGTAAGTATCAGATCAGTTGTTAATATGCCGCTCTTCTCGAAGTTAAGACAGATTACTACCAGAAAAGGGGTGCTTGAAGAAGCAGTTCCTATTCCTCCTAGAGACACTCCAGGACATTTCATGTACCATAAACATGGCATAGATGCCATATTGTTTCTTGATCTATGGGTAGATTATACCAAGGGATTACCGGAAAGTCAAAGGTGGCCCGCAACGGGAACCTGGGATGCAGAGTGCATCATGAAAGTGGAGGAAGAGTTATGGAAAAGAAAGGTCAGACAGTCACAGAAAGACGCTATCGAGTTATGGCGTAAAGAATCTCATAGACGAACAGAAAAAGCACGTAGACAAGAAGAGAGGAGTAAAGAAAGTTCAAATAAAGTTCAAGAAAATCTATTAATTGAGGAAGGGATCCGAGTGAAATCAGAACAAGTAAATAGACAAAGTAATGCTCTTATGAATGGTATGTATCCCCTTCTAGCCGAAGGACTACCTAAGGCTGCTCCAGAGATGCCAAAAGACTTGCCACCCCCATTATTTCCAATTAAGGTACATCCAAAAGGGCATCCCAGAACCGCAGAAGACGTTTTCCTTTCCTCATATCTAGATGATGCAGCCCCCGAGTATGCTAACGCCACACCACATAGACCGTCTGGCGGAGGGGTTCAACGTCAGGATCAGGTATCTGTCCCCGTGCAACAGCAAGTCCCGATACAAGCATCGGCAAGCACATCTGTTTCCGCATCTGTTTCCGCAGTCGACTCTACAGGGGTATCGACACCCATAGTTGCTGTATCACGTTCGACGAACCCTTTCACACCCGACGCCCCAGATGGGGCCACGGGAGGTGCTAGCAGTATTTTTACACCACCTAGAATAAATAAACTTGTTTTTCAAGAGTCAGCACATTCACGTACACCTAAGTTCGTAAATGAACGTACGCTTAAGGAACTTCTTGTAAATTGTAGATATGACCCGGTGGTTGGTAAAGAGGACGAAATGGTCCTGGCATCATTACGTATCAGACGAGCCGCAGAGTATTTAGCAAGGTTACCAGGGATGGCTACGCATCTAGATAACATATATCATTTTGTTCAAACAGGACGAGATCCAGGATGTATTAACAGAGCTATGGAATTCCAGAAAGTAGAGATACAAGGGGAACTGTTACGTTTCCTCATAAACTGTGTAATCAGAAATCAAGACCGTCCGGGGGTAGACCCGTATGCAATGCTTACTCTTACAAAATGGAGTCAGAATATATCAGAAGGGAGACACGATAAGCAAAATTGTATAACAGTTTGTGCCAGCTGCACCACCGTTGCCTGCTACTGCCACACAAACCGCAACACGACAACTGTATCAGACTGCACAGTATGAATACCCTGAATACCAGCGTTACGCATGAACCAGCCTAGAGAGGGAAGTTGACTTACCACTTATCGAGATTCCTGTAGATCAAGAAGGACCTTATGTACATAGTGAATTATTAGGTCAAGATAGAAAATTCTTACTCGATACAGGGGCAAGTCGAACAACTATAAAACGTAGTGAAGTTCCAGGGGCACCCCTCTCAGGCTCTCAAAATGTTTCCCTTGGTTTTTCAGGAAAACCTATTGTTAATGAAGTATCAAAGCCTCTACCACTTACAATAGGACCTTTGACACGAACTACAGATTTGTTGCTTACTAAATCATGCCCAGAAAATTTGCTAGGAATTAAAACTCTGAAAGCACTAGGAGCCATAATATGTTGTTCTCCGGAAGGAGTAAGGTTGTTTTTGCGTGATTTTAAAGGTCACTATGTGTCTAGAGACATGGATCCCCGACTACAGATTTTACCAGTACATCTATGGGCACAAGGCCCTACGGATGTTGGCTGCATGAACATTACACCCTATCGAGTCACACTGAAAGCAGGAGTGGTACTACCACGAATGCGACAATACAAGTTACCGCATGATGCTGTAGTGGCTTTGTTGAAAATCATTGATGAACTAATTGCCCAGGGAGTAGTTGTAGAAACAGACTCCAATGTATGTAATTCACCGATAATTCCGATTCTTAAACGAACTGATCCTACTGCTCCACCAGTGTACCGATTGGTTATTGATTTGCGTGAACTAAACAAGTGTATTGTACCACAATTGCCTGAGGTCCCTGATATATCATCATTGTTGACAGCAATTGATTCCGAAGCAACATTCTTTACTGTAATTGATCTCAAGAATGCTTTTTTCAGCGTCCCAATAGATCCGGAAAGCCAATACTTGTTCGGATTCAGTTTAAATGGGCGCAGCTTTAAATTCTCACGCGCTCCCCAAGGATTCACAGAAAGCCCCAGCATCTACAGCCAAGCACTGAAACGAGAACTTGACAGTATCCACATGCCAGTCGATACAGCACTGCTTCAATATGTCGATGATCTGCTGATCACCGCGAGAAGCGAGCCAGAATGTGAAAAAGCTTCTCTGACAGTTTTACATTTCCTAGCCGACAAGGGGCACAAGGTGTCCCCTTCTAAGCTGCAATTCTGTGTTCAGCGAGTTATTTATCTTGGTCACTCGCTGTCCAAGGAGGGAAGGCAGCTTACACCAGACCGTATCCAGTTAATTGCTAACATGTCAATACCCCAGACACAGAAGGAGGTGCGGGCTTTCATAGGCCTCACTTCATATTGTAGGCAGTGGATCCCTCAGTACGCATTTCTAGCAAAACCACTCATTCAGTTAACCACACAGGAGGCAGCCACATCGACTGTTCTCCCTTGGACTCAGGAACATACACAAGCTTTTGAAAGCCTAAAAGAAGCCTTATGTCAAGCACCTGTTTTAGCAACACCATGTTATAGCAAACATTTTACACTCTTTGTTACAGAACGCGAAGGTACTGCCTTGTCAGTACTCACTCAGGATCAAGCAGGATCACGCAAGCCATGTGCTTATTTTTCCAGTACATTAGATCCCGTAGCTCAGGCTTTGCCTGCATGCCTGAAATCAGTGGCAGCGACAGCTTTAGCAATCAGACAAAGCGATGCCATAGTATTAGGACACCCATTGACAGTTCAAGTACCACATGCAGTAGAGGTTCTTGTGAACCGAACACAAACGCAACACTTGACCATAGCAAGACTTACCGGTTATGAACTGACATTGTTTCAACCACACATAGAGATCCGACGGTGTAATACATTGAATCCTGCTACACTATTACCTGTAATTGGAACAGACCCACTAGCTCATGATTGTGTTGAAATCATTGAAATAAAGACGAAACCTAGACTTGACAGACGTTCCATTGTTAGATCCAGACCTGACGTTGTATGTAGACGGATCGTGCATGAGAACAAATACAGGAGATTTAGTGGCCGCGTATGCAGTCACAACAGACACTGAAGTTATTGAGACAAATTGTATAGATACTTTGTCAGCCCAAGCAGCAGAACTTATTGCTCTAACACAAGCCTGTATTCAAGCCACAAATAAGAAAGTTAATGTATACACTGACTCACGTTATGCATTCGGAGTTGTACACGACTTCGGCGTACTATGGCGAGAGAGAGGTTATTTAACGTCCCATGGTGCCCACATTCAGCACGGACCCCTCATTCATGCCTTGTTAGACGCAATACATCTACCCACTGCTATATCAATTATGAAATGTAAAGCACACACGAAGGTTACTGATACCATTTCTCAAGGCAATGACTTAGCTGACAAAACAGCTAAACAGACTGCTCAGAATCGCACATTAGACATGACAAAGCCAATAGTTCAGACCCCAACACAGTGTATGACAATTAAGGATCCCGCACTTGACGTAATTGACATACAGACACATGCCACAGCAGAAGAAATAAAGAAGTGGACTGAACTAGGAGGGATCCAGACAGATCAAGGATGGATGACGAAGGAGAAATCTGTATGGTTTCTCCCTGATTCCATGGTTCAAGCCATTATAGCTACAGTTCACAGTCCAGCACATTTAGGAGAGAAGGCTATGCTAGACAGCATTCAGCACATTTGGTTCAACAAACATTTACGAGCAGCAGCTAAACAAAAAGTTCGTACCTGTATGATATGTTGTCAGTTTAATCCAGGAAAGAGTGTTCCCGTAGAGCAGGGTGGATTTCAGCCTCCTGACCATCCTTTTGAAGTCCTCCAGATGGATTATATTCAGATGGAACGTTGTCGAGGATTCAAATATGTCCTCGTAGTTGTCTGCGCTCTCTCCCGTTGGACAGAGGCGTATCCCGTATCAGATTACACTGCCCCGACTACTGCCAAGCAGCTAGTTCGAGAATTCTTCCCACGGTACGGTTTACCACGTGTTGTATATTCAGATAACGGTCAGCCTTTCTCATCCGAATTAATGAAACATGTCTCACTTTTGTTGGGATATCAGTGGAAATTCCACTGTGTCCGACACCCCGAAGCAGCAGGTCTCGTAGAAAGACATAACCAGACACTGAAAATCAGACTGTCCAAAATATGTAGAGAGAAAGGTGTCGACTGGATAGTAGCATTACCAGTTGCACTCTTTTACATGAGAATGGTAGCACACTCTAGAACAGGGCTATCCCCGTATGAGGTGATCTTTGGTAGACCACCGAATATGTGGGGGACGCCTATACCCCGTAAAATAACTGATGTTGACTGTAATATGCTGACAGATTACCTGGCTTCCTTGATGTCTGCACTACAATCTTCTCGTTCACAGGTAGCTGCAGCCTTTCCCGACAACACTGAGGCGAAACCCCATGACGTTGTTCCGGGTAATCTTGTCTTTGTGAGAAATTTCGACA
The DNA here is from genome assembly GCF_964204655.1 of Triturus cristatus. Classification (NCBI taxonomy): domain Eukaryota; kingdom Metazoa; phylum Chordata; class Amphibia; order Caudata; family Salamandridae; genus Triturus; species Triturus cristatus. The sequence continues at coordinate 1,129,783,643 of NC_140594.1, read as the reverse complement.
GGAAGAGTCAATTGGAGCCCAGGTGGAAAGCACCCAAGTTGGTCCTGTTGACCACAAGAACAGCCGTGAAGATCGAGGGACGAAAAGGGTGGATTCATTCCAGTCACGTAAAAAAATTTCATGGACTACCTTCAGATATAGACACTGTGCCCTGCACTCCCTCACAGACTGATTCAAAACTTCCTTTTGTTGAACTGAATGACTCTCAGTGCTATAAACAGAAACTCAGGTCCAGATCTAAACTGTCGGACGATTTGATTGTTTAAGTCCTCTCCAAGGTGAAGCGGTTGAATCTGTCCCGACATGTACCCTTTAGGTCTGAATCATGTAGAGTCCAGAATCATAATGAAACGACATGCTTATTGTAAATTACTGCGTAACCACTGTATTGTGACATTATTAATTTTGTTTTTATTGAGTATTTTAGTAATTATTACGAGTATGATTTTGCACATATATCATCCTGTTTCTAAACGTGTTTTCAATATAACTGATGAACATTCTTTTAGTGACCTACCGCCACATGAATTATCTTATAGACTTGCGCTGCGCAATAACACATTCATTAGTATGTTACATCATTCCCATCAGACTAGTAATGCGACCAATTGTTGGGTGTGTGGCCGACTTCCTCCCTATCAGAATAACAAAGGAGTTCTGCCTTTCTTTCCACATCCGTTCACACACAATGGCTCCTGTGGAGCATGGTTTAGTTTATTAAATTCCATAGACCCAGACACAGCAGTTTATCAACAACATTGGATATGGGGAAATCTGAATCTAGTTTTATTCAAAGTCTGTCACCCTAATAAGGAGGGTCACCCCAGTAGAACAGGAACTGATTTAGAAAATGAAGTGTATAAATTAGGTAATTTTACGCCTAATCTTATGATTTTGAATGTCAAATCCGAAGTTGAACTAATTTTGCCCACTATGTCAGTATTTCCAGTTAAGGGTGAATTATGTGTGAGAAAAGTTGGTTCCATACATATGGGCCATAGCCAATGCGTTACTACAGTAGAATATAGTGATCAAGGCAAATCTTCATTTAGAGCTTCTCGCCATTCTTACTTTATATGTGGTCAAACGGCATATATGCGTCTGCCTCTAGATTGGGATGGTACCTGTTACATAGCATTCCTTCTGCCACCTGTTTTCCTAGCTCCTCCTGATTATTATCGAAATGTTCATTCAGTACACAATAGAGAGCGAAGAGATCTCCCAGTTGTCGATTATACTGAGACATCATGGGACAAGTATGTAGATTTCAATAAAGGTATCTTTCCCTATATAGGTACTATATCAAATAGTAAGCTGATACGCAGACTCACCAAGACTCTTGAAGCTGTAGTAAACGAGACTATAGCCGCCCTAGGCAATCTGACAGAGGAACAATCAGTGATGAGAATTGTTGTTCTCCAGAATCGTCTTGTCCTTGACGTCATCCTGGCCGATAGGGGCGGAGCTTGCAGGGTCATCGGATCCAGCTGCTGCATATTCATACCAGAAAATTCGCCATCTGTATATAAAGCTATAACACGCCTTCATAAGATTGTAAGCCAGATACACGAGAATCCAGACGCTTGGACGTGGTCCGGGTGGTTTTGGAGTGTGATATCAGCCTGGGGATGGAGAGTTCTATCCTTCCTAGGTATTGGCCTTCTTATGCTCTTCAGTTGTTGTTTATGCCTGCAATGTGGACCAGCGATTTGTGGTCTGTGTGCCACATCGTGTATTCCACATCAAGGTTTTCGCTCAAGATCTCGGAAGAAGAAAGAAGAAGAAATGATGCTCTATGAGCAAATCGATGGAATAATGAAGATTGATGTCTCGTGAAGGGCAAGAAGGGGACAAGGAGGGAATGTGGAAATGTGGATTTTCCTGATCAGTTATGTCCCCTATCTTGGACCCCAACGGTTCTATATGCATGTTACAAGTACATGTATGTTCCCTCCAGTTCCAGTTTCTAAGACGCAAACATATGTGTGTCTACCGTCAACATGTTCTCTGTCAGATCCGCCATCTATGGGCTGGATATTCGATTCCTAGGTATGAAAGGCCACCGACTTTACATGGCTAAGTTACTCCATTTTTACAGTTCAGGCGAGTAGGCCCGATTCTGTCCTCAAAGCCTTTCCCTGCTCTCTGTCTCTGACAGCTTCAGCTTGAGCTCGCATCTGTATCCATGAACTTTGTCCTACTCCCTGTGCAGCTAACGGTGCCTGCCTCGGCCAGTTTTCGCCTGTCTGCCAAGAAGTTGTATTTCACCTTCGAATTATCTATTTTGCTCTTCAGCCGATGCATTCCTGTCCAGTGATTTAGGTAAACATTTCCTTTAGCTCACAAGCAAAGGACTCAGCCTTTCCGTCCTCCTGCAAGTGATTCATAGCCCTGTTGCTATGGAAAGTTTTCTGCCCCTCGCATCTCATATAGACACTTAGACGCTTGTACACGCACACAGTCAGTATAGAATAGATTCTGTCCGAGAGTCTCTTCCTTGTGGATAACATAGTTCTTTAAACATAGGATGTTAGATATGATTTGGGATTAGGTTGACATAACCCCAGACTTCTCGTCTCCACATGTAGAGCTAAATGTCAAGTCCCCTTCACCCCCTAGTTGCACGTCAATTACACGTCATGCTGCCGCGCGCGCATCTATGCCAAGTATTATCTTATAGATCCACCTATGTCTGATAATCCTAACCAATCATGTTTCTTTTATTCTTTATTACGCCTAGTTTCGATTATGTCACTGTCACGTCATTTTTCTTATCAAATGTTACGCCTTCTACATTCGTTTCATTGTAATGTACTTATTATAAAAATACATGTCTGTTAATAAATTATTGTACTTCACTTCCTGAACCTTCGTGGTGACGGAACCTGAGGGCCGCGACTCGAGTCGGCCATTTTGAATGGAATAAAGCCCATTAGAAACCTCTTATACCACGGATTCTGCCTCTTGTTATTTTGAGCTATTTACTTTAATTTAAGATTCCGCATGAAATTCAGTCCGGTAATATTTATTTTATTTACCACAATACCTGCCTCACATATGTAGAGCTCCACGTGGGCACTTTCACAGGCCCTTGCCGAGTGCTGTAAGGTACCTTGTCTCTCCCAGCAAGCCCTGCCTCTGGCCTGCTTCTGTCACTGCACTCCGTGTACTAACTCGTCCAGTTGTGCGCATTCTCCGTTTTTCTACCTCATTTCTTTGGCCCCGAATCCGCTGCAGGGCAGATGTTACTCACGGGATGGGCGTAGATGGGCAGCTCCAGTCTTCCAGTGCGGCGCTCTTGCATCCCTCGCTATTTCTCAGTCGCTATCTTTCACTTTCTATCTCTCACAGTCACTCTTTCTCTGTCTCTGTCTCTTGCCTTTCCGGTCTCTATTTTTCTCTTTCTCAGATGTATGTGTACTCTAACCAGTTACAGTTCATACAAATGCAATGCACATGAAACATCAGTTTGGGTAGTGGTGGAGTGAGGGTGGTGTTGGTTGCAGCCCCCTTCTTTTAAAGTCACTTAACACTCACAGCCATGCTGGGGGCTTCCAGTCTCTTGGATATTGTGGGATGCGAGGTCTGCTTTGGGCGAGGCTGGTGTGGGCTCACTGTTATGACGTGCGGCAGTCGTGGAGTTTACCCTCTGACCTCCGCATCTCTCCATCACCCTTTCCTTTGGTATAGATGGGGAGTAGAGTGCATTATTGATAGATACTTGGATAGCCGCGCCCCACCCCGCCCCAGCAGGCCTCCCCAAAAGAAGCAGTGTCCCATCTTTAACTCGCACCCACACTCACTGTTCAATGTGTAGGATTCTCTTTGGAGCTCTAATCCTGGAGTGCACGTAATGATGCGTGGTAGAAAAGTATGAGTTTGAAATATATGTGTGGCCCGAGAAGATGACATGAGAACAATGGTCTAATCTTGTTTGAAGAAAGTACAAAAAGAAGTAAAATAAAAAACACACGGGCTTTAGAACAAAGCACTGAAGTCTCGTATGATTAATTAAGAAACCGTCTATCTTGACACTGTTTTTTAGTACAATTTAGTAGTGGGCCTGCAGCACATGTTCTGTCACCCACTTAAGTAGCCTTGTAAACCTGTCTCGGACCTGCCTCTGCAGCATGTGTGTGTAGTTTTAAACTGCCATTTCGACCTGCCAAAACAAACCTTTTGGCAGACTCAAACCTGCCTTTTTAATGCATATAAGCCACCCCTAGGGTAGGCCCGAAACAGCCCACAGGCCAGGGTGCAATGCATTAAAAAAGTAGGACATGTAACTTCAAGTTGTTAATTTCAACTTTACTGCAAGGCCTGCTTCTCCCATAGGACAAAATTGAAGTTACTGTATTACATTTAAATAGCTGTAGGTTCTAAATGAGAACAGGTAAACAGTTCATGTTTTTTGTCTTTGGAACTGTAAGGAATAGTTCTCATTTATGACGACTGGCTGTACTTGGCAGTTAGACTTTGTGTATTCCTCTTAGAGAGCCACACACAGCAGAGACCTCATGTCTGCCTGAATGGGTCATCACTGGCAGGATAGGAGGGTGGGGTCAGGCACAGTCCCACTTACACCTGAATAGGCTGCGTCCTGCTTTTACACAAAGGATTGCATATCAACTGTAGTTAATATGGAGCCAGGGCAGGGAAGGCAGGAAAACCTGTGCACTGCGAAAGGAAACCTCTAGAAGCTTCTGCCACTTCAAATGAGACACCAGATATTAATATTGGACCTCAGACACCCACACTTCAGCGCACTCCTGTTCCTGTGGCTACTACAGAAGAAGGACTGCTGTGCTGTTTTGCTCCCAGAAGGACTGCCACTCTGCTGCTCTGCTGCCCTGCTTGCTGAGAAGGAAGACTGCACCTGCACCCTTCATCTAGAGCGTGAAGTGACTCCTTGGGTCAGCCCGCTGACCTCCTCTTCTGAGCTACAGGGACATAACAAGTTCCAGAGGCTCTTTCAAACTGCCCAGTGGACCTGCTGCCTGGACCTGCAACTGGACCTGCCTGGGCCCTGCTGGCCTCTGCTGGAGTGAGTTCCTGACCCCCAAGTGGTGCCCCTCAGGTCTTGGACCTTTGATGTGGCCTCAGTTGAGGGGGCTCTTCACAAACCTAAACAGGCCTGATGGCACCAACACCTTTCCACTCATGCACATCCCCAATGCAAAGTTACGTCAAACCATCTCTTCGTGCTACAACATTGCTAGCCATTGTGACCGCCAAAATGAAGCTCCAGCCGTGAACATCTGTGGTGCTGACTGGATCTTCGCGCTACAGCAGTGATCATCCGTGACACGCCGCTGGCCCTTTGAGTTTCTTCGGCAGCTATCCGCAATGCTTTTCCTGTTCCTCGCTGCCCCTTCCACTGCAAACGCAACTCTTGGCACTGGACTGAGAAGATAACTTTTCTGCAGAACTAACCTGGCCCCTATATCTGATGTGTGCTCCATCACAGTCTACATTACTTGCACAAAGTCATTTTCAGTTTTAGGTATAGGGAATTTAAGGGATTTGCCCAGAGTCATAGGACTTTTGAGCCAATTCCGAGACTCGTACCTGGTTCATTAGTTCCAAAGTGGGCAGCTCTGGCAGTAACGCCACATCCTCTCCCCTTGAGTTGAGTTGGTTCTAGTGAAAAGCCAGTGATAAGGACATAGGCTTGAATAGTTATTTAGAAAAAGTTGTACCGGAGACCATAGGTATAATCTTTTTAGTATGAACATGTACAGCAGATGCAGTAAGCCATGTATAATTTATTGTAAAATCATATGTTAATAGGTCTTTAAAGGCCTTTACTATGGCACTTTGATGAAGTCTGTAGACAGATGACAAAGGATGTGGTGATGATGTTGTTTATATGGTGATACGCCAGCAATAATGGCTATAGGCCAGCTTGTTCTACGCAGTCAGATGCCATAAGTCTGATTTGTTTATTATGCAAAGATTATGACAAAAGGCACCAAACGCCTTATGAAGAGCATCAGTTACATCAAATAGGCCTTTTGGGATCGATTGTCATCACGCTCAGTGAAAGGCTGAAGACAGAATATTTTTTTCCGTGGAGTCTCACAGATTATTGTAGTAGGCGAGGGTAAGAGTGAGAGATGGGATGCGGTGTAGTATGCATATATCTGCCGCAGCAATATATAGGTACCTTTTAATTTCTTTTCTTCGTCTCCTTTTTTTAAAGAGCACCCTGCAGTTCACTCAGATAGTCCTATTGAGGAGGTCACTTGCCGCTTATTTCATATGCATTTGCTACATCTTCTGTTGCTACTATTTCTGAACCCGGTGACCATCTTGGAATGGTATTGTCCATAATGTATTACTGAATTATCATTCCAAGAAAGTTACCACATTTGGAAGAATTACATTTGCTAACTTGGATCCATTGGATACATTTTACATGTTAACATAGGAAGATGGCTGTCCAGTGTCATGTTTACTAAGCAGCCATCTTGGAATGGTATTGTACATAGTGTATCATTGTTTTTAGCACTTCAAGATGGCCAACACATAGCTTTTAAGTGTGGCAGTTATGTTGGTATTTTAAAACATATGCCTGCCAAATTAAGGTGGTGGCATATTTTCTGTTACATATTTAGCTTTAATTCATCCCCATATGCTTGTATAGTTTTGTTTTTAGTTTAATATAGAGCAAACTCGGCTGAAGGTATCAAGGCCCTCTACATGAGCACCAGTTGCGTTTCAGATGTACACATTCATATTGTTAGGCACAGAGAGATTAAGTGATTTTCCCAGAATCCCAGGATGTTGAGCGTCCATGCCGTGACTTGAACCCGGTTTCCCAACTTCGAGGTCAACCACTGTACCCATTAGAGCACACCCTCTCTTCCTTTTGTGTCTAATTTTTGTAGATAAGTAAGTGGTTGAGTCAGTGGGTGGATGAATGGATAAATGGGTGCAATAATGAGTGACTGGGGGCATTGATGACTTATTGAGTGTCTAAACTCATCAATGGTAGGAGAGGCACTTTCAATTATCAGGAAGACCTATTGGCATAGCCAATGCTGGTTATATTCTGCTGCAGGGAACATTCCATTTTTTCAATGAAGGCGCGAGGCCTCAAAGAAGAACATTAAATATCATATAATATACTTCCAAGTGAATCAATTCCTGAGACATCTTACCAACCTTACGGAATGAAATCAAAGGTGAGCATCAGATGGCCATGAAGGACCTTTGGACATTTCAAAGTTCAAATAGAACAGAGAGATATTGTGCAATACAGATAGGGCCACACGCTGAGAAGTGCTGGTACTGCCCTGGAAACACAGAGGCGCTATGCTGTGGTTTCAGTCCAACTATGACGTGTGGGTACTACCAGTGAAATTGTAGAAGCCCTTTTGAGGTGTGTCAGTGTTCTTTTATTAAATGTATTGCAGTCTTGCTGAAGAAGTGCCAGTTTTACAAGTGAGACGTCCCTTCTGTCTGTCTGTTGAGGCAATGGCAAGCTCCTGCTCCTGTGGTGAGGAATGGAGATGAGGTCAGTTTTCACCACCCTGCAGGGTCCTTTGCACCCTCGGGAGGGGGTTCCTGCTGCTGCAGATGACAATTGAAGCAGCCAGTGCTTTGTTGTGTCACGTGTCAGCCTGCGGTTTTCATCAGTTTCCACACCCCTAGCAACTGGTTCAAAGTGACCCAAGATTAATATTCCCATGATGCGTTAGGTTAGGAAGTGAAAGTAAAAACCAGGACTGGAGTATGTGGTTCCAGGGACATGGAGGATCTGTTAACACTATGTCCCCCCCATAAGGATGGTGGCCAATCACTTTCTCTGGTTGTGCTGTATTCAGAGACACTGTTTTTGTGAACCGGGTCCTATATAGCTAATAGTAAATTGGCTCTTGGGGTGGGGAAGGTGGTTGTGAATACTTCAAGGACATCACAAGTCTTTAGAAGACATGTTGGCATCAATCAAAAGCAGCTGGGAGGTGGAAGGGGTGATAACATGTAAATTTGAGTGTGCGGACCCCCATTATACTGCATTACACAGAATGAATTGTGGGCGTTGCCTTTCGCATCCATCATGGATTGGTATTAATTGACAGTTAAGAACAATGACTTCTATAGATTCAGTTGTGGGAGTTACCTCTCCCATCCATCAAGGAAGTGATGCGCACTGACTAACATTTGAAGGCAACCGCGGGAGGCGCGGCTTCTAAATGAGTGGACCAGAACTGAGTTGAGAAAGGCCATTTAAATGGACACTTCAGCCGGGGGGAGGGGGGACATTTTGCTGACTTCACATTCTGAAATAAGGCAACAGTGCTGAGGGCTGTCTGCCTGCTTTTGCCTGGAGCTGGGTTTCATTGAGGAAACTGGAATCCTGTGACTGATTTTACAAAACTGAAAACGTGAATAATTTGCTGGTTTGGACCAATGGTGTCTTTAAATTGAATACGCCAGCCAGTGACACCTCCAAAGATGAAAGCAAATATATTTCCCTATTGCTTACTTTTGTGACTTCTCTTTAACCGTAGCTGAAGTCCATGGTGCACTTTATTATAATATGTGGTGGGATTCCATCAGAGGCGCAACTAGAGCCAAATTTCGGAGGGGGGGGGGGGGGGGGGGATTAGAAAACATTTCGTGGGGGGCTGAAACTTTAAGCAATAGGCAGAGTGGAGCTGCAGGGGCTCTTAGAAGGGGTGAAACAACAGGGAGGCCTCATTCATTAACATGCGATGAATGGTCTTTTAAAGACCTGTGAAGTGCTTGGGTGCGGCTCTGTCTGTGCCCGGGAAGCTGTCTCATCCCGGGCTGCCACACACGACTGGGAGGGGGGGGGGGGGGGCAACTGATGCCCTTTGAGTCCAATGGGTGTTGCGCGCCTGGATTAATTTTTGGTGGGATTCCATGCAACTTTCCACAATCCCAGGTGAGGAAATATGAATTTTATGACCAGTTATGTCCCCTATCTTAGACCCCAACGGCTCCATGTACATGCTACAAGTACATGTATGTTCCCTCCAGTTCCAGCTATGAAGACGCAAATACATGTGCGTCCAACGTCAACATGTCCTCTTTCAGATCCGCCATGAATGGGTCAAATAGTCCATTCCTAAGTATGATTGGCCACCGACTTTATATGGTTCACTTTTCACGTTTTACAGTTCAGGCGAGTAGGCCCTGAATTCTGCCATCAAGCCTTTTCCTGCTTCTGCCTCTGAAATGTTCCAGCCTGGACCTGCATCCGTATCCATGAACTTTGTCCCACTCCCTGCGCGGCTAACGGTGCCTGACGCGGCCTGTTGCCTGCCAAAACAGTTCAGCCTTCAAGTTATCTGCTCCGCTCCTCACCCAATGCATTCCTGTCTAGTAGTTTAGGTAAACATCCTTCCTGCTACCGAGCAAAGGGCTCGGCCTCGCTGTCTTTATGCAAGTAATTCATAGCCCCTGTTACTATGGAAGATTCCTGCCCCCTCGCATCTCATGTAGACACATAGACGCTTGTACACGCACTAACAGTCAGTATAGAATAGGATCTGTCCGAGAAGACCTTTCCTTCCAGATAATATAGTTCCTTAAACACAAGATATTAGATATGATTTAGGACTAGGTTGTCCTGACACCCCAGACTTCTGTCTCCACATGTAGGGCTAAATGTCAAGTTCCCTTCACCCTCTAGTTGCACGTCAATCACACGTCATGCGGCTGCGCGCGCATCTCTGCCAAACATTTCTGCTGACACTGCAGGATTCTCTTATGGATCCACCCACTTGTGACATCATTTTAAATGACGTTTCTAGTATACGCCTATTATTACGCCTATTTTCATTACGTATGTGTATTCTTATCTGTATTATCAGCTGTTACGCCTCCTGCATCTGTCTTAATGCAATGCTTTTTATATATATATTGTTACTTGTCAATAATGTATTGCCTATCCCTTCCTGAACCTTCGTGGTGATGGAATATGATTGCCTGGTTCGAACCATAATTCCTTTGTAAGGAATAAAGTCCTTTTCAGAACCTCTAACACCACGGATTCTGCCTCTTATTTTGACTGAGTTATTCTTACTAGACTTTACCACTTAAAAAATAGTACAGGTAATTTAAATATTTACCACATAAATTGGCGCCCGAACAGGGACACTTTCTCATCTCACGCGCCGGAGGTGCGTTGCAGGCCCGGTCCCCTGCCACAGCTGAACGGACAAAAACGCGTACCCGCAGGATTTCCTGTATCTCCCTCCGGCCAAGCGGGGGTGACTGAGGCTGCGATCAACACCCAGATGAGGCGGTGAGAAGTGCGAAGTATCCCGACCAGAGCCTAGCTGAGAGAGCAAGATCCGAGGTATACAGAGGCCCACCAGGTTCCGAAGTTCCGAGTCGAGTCGAGTCCAGTCCGGTCCAGTTCAGTTCAGTTCCGAGGCCTTCCGTTCCGTGCTACCCGGTAAGTACCGTTGCCGGGGAGGCATTTAGACGTGCACATTAATTTGTGCCGGTCATGACGGGTTTGGGTACACAAATCCGGTCTGCACTGTTTTAGCAGTGTATCTGTACTGTTTAGCAGTATATCTAGTATGTTCATGTATATAATTCAGTATTATCTAGTATTAGTATTATGTCGGTGACTAGTTTTCTTCTAATTATCATTGTTCGTTAAATGTTAAATGTTAAGTGTTAAATGTTTTAATAGGTTTTAAAAATTGTGGTATGAATGAGTGTTCCTTATTGTGTTTATTGTATTAATTGTGTTCAAGTCCAGTTCGAGTAAGAATCAAGTAGCAAGGTTTAAAGATGCCGTTCTTTTCAAAATTAAGACAGATCAAAACTAGAAAAGGAGTACTCGAAGAAGCTGTTCCCGTTCCACCTAGGGACACTCCAGGGTATTTTATGTATCATAAACATGGCCTAGATGCCGTATTATATCTTGACTTATGGGTGGACTACACCAAGGATCTAGCGGAAAGTCAGAGGTGGCCCGCAGCTGGGACATGGGATGCAGATTGCATCATGAGAGTAGAAGAAGAATTATGGAAAAAGAAAGCCAGACAGTCACAGAAAGATGCCATTGAACTGTGGCGCAAAGAGTCGCATAGGCGCACAGAGAAAGCGCTCAGACAGGAAGAGAAAAATAGGGAGAACTCAAATAAGGCCCGAGAAAACGTATTAGTTGAGGAAGGTATCCGAGTAAAAACAACAACAACAACAACAACAGCCACAGCCTATTGCTGCAACACAAAACACGACACAACAGATGTACCAGTATGCACAAAATGACTACCCAGAGTATCAGCGCTACACATGAAATAGCCTAGAGAGGGAAGTTGGCCTACCCCTTATTGAGGTTCCCGTAGACCAAGAGGGTCCTTACGTACAGAGTCAAGTATTAGGGAAAGACAGAAAGTTTCTACTCGATACAGGGGCAAGCAGAACCACTATCAGTCACAGCGAAGTCCCAGGGGCACCCCTCTCAGGCTCACAAAATATTTCCCTTGGTTTTTCAGGAAAGCCCACTATTAACGAAGTATCGCAACCACTTGCATTCACAGTTGGTCCATTGACACGAACTACAGATCTATTGCTTACAAAATCATGTCCAGAAAACTTGTTAGGTATAAAAACATTGAAAGCTCTAGGAGCTATAATATGTTGTTCTCCGGAAGGAGTACGGTTATTTTTGCGTGACTTTAAGGGTCACTACGTGTCTAGAGACATGGATCACCGGTTACAGAATCTACCTGCACATTTATGGGCACAAGGCCCCACTGATGTAGGTTGTATGCACATTGCACCATATCGAGTCACACTCAAACCAGGAGTGGTACTACCACGAATGCGACAATACAAATTACCACCAGATGCTGTAGTGGCTTTGCTGCAAATCATTGACGAGCTCATTGCACAAGGAGTGGTCGTGGAAACCGACTCCAATGTATGTAATTCCCCGATAATTCCGATTCTTAAACGAACTGATCCAAAAGCACCGCCAGTATATCGATTAGTTATTGATCTGCGCGAATTAAACAAATGCATTGTACCACAATACCCCGTGGTCCCAGATATCTCTTCATTACTAACAGCCATAGATTCAGAAGCAACGTTCTTTACTGTAATTGACCTCAAGAACGCCTTCTTTAGCGTCCCAATCGGACCGGAAAGCCAATATTTGTTTGGATTCAGTTTAAATGGACGAAGTTTTAAATTCGCACGCGCACCTCAAGGATTCACAGAAAGCCCCAGCATCTATAGCCAAGCACTGAAAAGAGAACTTGACAGTATCCACATGCCAGCTAACACTGCCCTGCTTCAATACGTCGATGATCTGCTGATCACCGCCCGAAGCGAACCTGAATGTGAAAAAGCATCACTGACGGTTTTACATTTTTTAGCCGACAAGGGGCACAAAGTGTCCCCTTCGAAGTTACAATTCTGTGTCCAGCAAGTTGTGTACCTTGGGCACTTGCTGTCCAAGGGGGGAAGACAGCTTACACCCGACCGCATCCAGTTAATTGTTAACATGCCGCCACCCAAGACACAAAAGGAGGTGCGGGCATTCATAGGCCTCACTTCGTACTGTAGGCAGTGGATCCCTCAATATGCATTTCTAGCAAAACCACTCATTCAGTTGACAACACAGGAGGCAGCGACATCGACTGTCCTCCCTTGGACTCAGGAACATACGCAAGCTTTTGAAAGCTTAAAGAAAGCTTTATGTCAAGCACCTGTTTTAGCAACACCATGTTACAGCAAACGTTTTACACTTTTCGTTACAGAACGTGAAGGTACTGCTTTGTCAGTACTCACGCAGGAACAAGCAGGATCACACAAGCCATGTGCCTATTTTTCCAGTACATTAGATCCCGTAGCTCAGGCTCTTCCTGCGTGCCTGAAATCAGTCGCAGCAACAGCTTTAGCAATCAGACAAAGCGATGCCATAGTGTTAGGACATCAATTGACAGTACAAGTACCACACGCAGTAGAGGTTCTCTTGAACCGGACCCAAACACAACACTTGACTATAGCAAGACTGACGGGTTATGAATTGACATTGTTCCAGCCACACATAGAAATCAGACGTTGTAGTACATTAAACCCTGCCACGCTTTTGCCATTAAGTGGAACAGACCCACTGGCACATGATTGTATTGAAGTTATTACTATTACGACGAAACCCAGACAAGACTTGACAGATATTCCACTATCAGATCCAGACCTGACATTATATGTAGATGGTTCATGCATGAGAACAAATACAGGAGAGTTAGTGGCCGCTTATGCAGTCACAACAGACACTGAAGTTATTGAAACAAATTGTATCGATACCTTGTCAGCTCAAGCAGCAGAGCTCATCGCTCTGACACAAGCCTGTATTCAAGCCAAAAATAAGAAAGTCAACATATACACAGATTCACGTTATGCATTCGGAGTCGTCCATGACTTCGGCGTGCTTTGGCGAGAGAGAGGTTACTTAACTTCTCACGGTGCCCACATCCAGCACGGTCCCCTTATTCAAGCTCTGTTAGATGCAATACATCTGCCGACTGCAATATCGATTATGAAGTGTAAAGCCCATACAAAAGTGAATGACATTATTTCTCAGGGTAACGACCTAGCTGACAGAACAGCTAAACAGACTGCTCAGAATCAGACTCATCCAACTGACACGACAAAGACAATAGTTCCGACACCAACACACTGCATGACAGTTAAGGATCCCGCCCTTGATGTAATTGACATACAGACACATGCTACACCAGAAGAAATAAAGAGATGGACTGAATTAGGAGGGATCCAAACGGATCAAGGATGGATGACGAAGGGAAAATCTATATGGTTTCTCCCCGACTCAATGGTTCAGGTCATCATTAACACAATACATAGTCCAGCGCATCTAGGAGAGAAAGCTATGCTAGACAGTATTCAACATATTTGGTTCAATAAACACTTGCGAGCAGCAGCTAAACAGAAAGTACGTACCTGCATGATTTGTTGTCAGTTCAATCCAGGAAAAGGCGTACCTGTAGAACAGGGTGGATTTCAACCCCCCGATCACCCTTTTGAAGTCCTCCAGATGGATTATATCCAGATGGAACGATGTCGAGGATTCAAATATGTCCTCGTAGTTGTATGCGCTCTTTCCCGGTGGACAGAGGCGTATCCCGTCTCAGATTACACTGCCCCGACTACTGCCAAACAGTTAGTTCGAGAATTCTTCCCACGGTATGGTTTGCCCCATGTCGTGTACTCAGATAATGGCCAGCCATTCTCATCCGAGCTAATGAAACATGTTTCACTTCTGTTAGGCTATCAATGGAAATTCCACTGTGTCCGACATCCCGAGGCAGCAGGTCTCGTGGAGCGACATAATCAAACTCTGAAAATTAGACTGTCCAAAGTATGTAGAGAAAAAGGTGTCGACTGGATAGTAGCTTTACCAGTTGCGCTCTTTTATATGAGAATGGTAGCACACTCTCGAACAGGGCTATCTCCGTATGAGGTGATCTTCGGTAGACCACCAAATATGTGGGGGACGCCTATACCTCGTAAAATAACTGATGTTGATTGTAATATGCTGACAGATTACCTGGCTTCCTTGAAGTCTGCACTACAATCTTGTCGTTCACAGGTAGCTGCAGCTTTTCCCGATAACACTGAGGTGAAGCCCCATGACGTGGTTCCAGGAGACCTTGTACTTGTAAGGAACTTCGATAGAAGGAACCCGCTGGAGCCTCGCTGGCAGTCGCCTAAGCTCGTCTTATTGACCACAAGGACAGCTGTGAAGATTGAGGGACGTAAAGGGTGGTTGCACTCGAGCCATATCAAAAAATTTCATGGACTACCATCCGACTCGAACTTTCAGCCCTGCATTCCCTCACAGACTGACTCAAAACTCCCCCTGGGTGATGAGCCAGAAAAGGAGAATTATAAACTGAAACTAAGGTCTAGCAAGTCAGACAATTTGATTGTTTAAGTCCTCTCCAAGGTGAATCGGTTGAATTTGTCTCTGACATGTATCCTCTAGACCGAAATAGAGAGAGAAATAGACAGAAACAGCTCAAGAAACATGCGTACTGTAAATCACTTCGTAGTGACATTATTGATTATGTTTTTTCTAAGTCTTCTGATTATTAGTGTCAGTATATTTTTACACATGTATTACCCTATTTCCAAGCGTGCTTTCAATGCTACTGCCGAACATTCTTTTAGCGAGTTACCTCCGCATGAGTTGTCCTATAGATTTGCGCTGCGCAACAACACATTCATTAGTATGTTACATCATTCTCATCAGACCAGCAATGCTACAAATTGTTGGATATATGGCCGACTCCCTCCCTATCAGACATACAGGGGAGTTCTGCCCCTCTTTCCATATCCGTTCACACACAATGGCTCCTGTGGAGCATGGTTTAGTTTGATTAATTCCCTAGATTCAAATTCAGTAGTTTATCAAGACAACTGGGTATGGGGAAACCTGAACCTAGTTTTACTTAAAGTCTGCTACCCTAACAAGGAGGGACTTCCCAAAAGAACAGGAACTGATCTAGAAAATGAAGTATATGGATTAGGTAACTTTACACTTAACCTCATGATCCTGAATGTTGAATCCGAAGCTACACCAATCTTGCCCGTTATGTCAGTATTTCCAGTTAGAGGCGAATTATGTGTAAGAAAGAATGGTTCAATACACATGGGCCATAGTAAATGTACCACTGTAATAGAATTCAGTGATAAAGGCAAGTCTACATTTAGAGTTTCCCGCCATTCCTACTTCATCTGTGGTCACACCGCATATATACGCCTACCCCTAGATTGGGATGGTACCTGTTACATTGCATTCCTTCTACCACCTGTTTTCCTAGCCCCGCCTGATTATCATAGGAACACCCATTTAGTACACAATAGACAGCAGAGAGATCTCCCGATTGTCGACTACACTGAAACAGCATGGGAGAAATACACAGATTTCAATAAAGGTTTCTTTCCCTACATAGGTACAGTCACTAATAGTAAGCTGATACGTAGATTAACTAGAACCCTTGAAGCAGTAGTGAATGAAACTACTTCCGCCTTAGGCAATTTAACAGAGGAGCAGTCTGCGATGCGGATTGTTGTTCTTCAAAATCGTCTTGTCCTTGACGTCATTCTGGCCGATAGGGGCGGAGCTTGTAGGGTCATCGGATCAAGTTGCTGTGTTTTCATACCAGAAAACGCGCCGTCAGTATATAAAGCCATAACTCGACTTCATAAAATCGTAAGCCAGATACATCAGAATCCAGAAACCTGGACTTGGTCCGGTTGGTTCTGGAGCATGTTGTCAGCCTGGGGATGGAGGATCCTATCCTTCCTAGGTATTGGCTTTCTCATACTATTCAGTTGCTGCTTATGTCTACAATGTGGGCCAGCGATTTGTGGTCTGTGTGCCACATCGTGTATCCCGCCTTCAAATTTTCATTCAAGATCCCGGAAGAAGAAAGAAGAACAAATGATGCTATATGAACAGATTGATGGATTGATGAAGATGGATATTTCATAAGGGTCCGTAGGGGACAAGGAGGGAATGAGGAAATATGAATTTTATGACCAGTTATGTCCCCTATCTTAGACCCCAACGGCTCCATGTACATGCTACAAGTACATGTATGTTCCCTCCAGTTCCAGCTATGAAGACGCAAATACATGTGCGTCCAACGTCAACATGTCCTCTTTCAGATCCGCCATGAATGGGTCAAATAGTCCATTCCTAAGTATGATTGGCCACCGACTTTATATGGTTCACTTTTCACGTTTTACAGTTCAGGCGAGTAGGCCCTGAATTCTGCCATCAAGCCTTTTCCTGCTTCTGCCTCTGAAATGTTCCAGCCTGGACCTGCATCCGTATCCATGAACTTTGTCCCACTCCCTGCGCGGCTAACGGTGCCTGACGCGGCCTGTTGCCTGCCAAAACAGTTCAGCCTTCAAGTTATCTGCTCCGCTCCTCACCCAATGCATTCCTGTCTAGTAGTTTAGGTAAACATCCTTCCTGCTACCGAGCAAAGGGCTCGGCCTCGCTGTCTTTATGCAAGTAATTCATAGCCCCTGTTACTATGGAAGATTCCTGCCCCCTCGCATCTCATGTAGACACATAGACGCTTGTACACGCACTAACAGTCAGTATAGAATAGGATCTGTCCGAGAAGACCTTTCCTTCCAGATAATATAGTTCCTTAAACACAAGATATTAGATATGATTTAGGACTAGGTTGTCCTGACACCCCAGACTTCTGTCTCCACATGTAGGGCTAAATGTCAAGTTCCCTTCACCCTCTAGTTGCACGTCAATCACACGTCATGCGGCTGCGCGCGCATCTCTGCCAAACATTTCTGCTGACACTGCAGGATTCTCTTATGGATCCACCCACTTGTGACATCATTTTAAATGACGTTTCTAGTATACGCCTATTATTACGCCTATTTTCATTACGTATGTGTATTCTTATCTGTATTATCAGCTGTTACGCCTCCTGCATCTGTCTTAATGCAATGCTTTTCATATATATATTGTTACTTGTCAATAATGTATTGCCTATCCCTTCCTGAACCTTCGTGGTGATGGAATATGATTGCCTGGTTCGAACCATAATTCCTTTGTAAGGAATAAAGTCCTTTTCAGAACCTCTAATACCACGGATTCTGCCTCTTATTTTGACTGAGTTATTCTTACTAGACTTTACCGCTTAAAAAATAGTACAGGTAATTTAAATATTTACCACACAGGTCTAAGCATTTATTGCATCCAGTCTCATCACGAGGAAAGCAGGGTCTGGGCATGGCGATACCACATCGTGGAGTACCGACGCCGCAGAGTACAGCATCTCGCCGGATCATTATGACTGGCGACTCTTAACTTGGGAGATTGAACTCAACCATGACATGAAGGACCAGAGATTGCGCTCCTGATCATCACAAGATGTGCCTCTTCCTGGCCTTGGTGTCATTTTTACAAACTAAAGAGTGTGGCAAATCAGAATTACTGTTGAGGTCAATTTTAAGCTAACTGAGCCTACATTGAACAAGCACCATGTGAGTACATGTGTTACACTCCAGTGCAGCTCTCAACCCCTAGTCTGCAAATGTGTCCCTGTCCACAACTGGAACTAACTCCACCCCAGAACATCTGCCTTCACATCAGATATATCACCCGCTGCCTTCTCAGTGACACCCATAACCCACCACATATGCTACCCCGCGCATCCCTGAAACCCTCTTGAGGTCTCACCTTGAACCTTTCTCTTGTAGAGCACTCTGCTCCAGGTTCACCACCTGCAAACATACATCAACAAAACATATATAAAGTCCTAACCTTCTGAGAAAAACAGAAGTTCAACATATACAGATTTGAGGTATGGGCCGAAGGCAGAAGTCCACAAGAAGAAGGGAGTTAGAAAGTTTTTACTTGTCAGCTGAATCCGGCTATCACACGCCCAAAAGAATTGCACAGATCTTTCATCAATTAAGTGGTTTCGCTTTATGTCAAAGCCGTTATTTGGAAAATAGATGCAATTGCTAATTGGCAATAGAATCAAAATTGCTACATGAATGTGACACTTACACATAATGTGATATATGTGATATTTCCAAGGATATGTGAATGTCCTGCGAAGTGAATCAAAGCTTGGAAACTTTCCCTGGGCAGAATTAGGAAGATTGCCATTGTCTTCCCAGTCTCCTTTCTTCCCCTAACCCGTTCTCTTTTTCTTCTTCTTCCTTCTTCTTTTCTTCTTACACGTTATATTCATGGTTCCTGTGTATTTGCTGTGGTATTTGCTACTGGGTATTTAGGAAACAGGTAACAAAGTATTGAAGGAAAGAGCATTCTAAAGAATAAACACTCAAAAAGACAGACATGAGTGCCAAAAAGGCAACCTCTGAGAGCGGGTGGGAGTGCGCAGTTTGAATTTATTTATAAGAGCTTTCGGCAGAAAGCTACCTTTCGCATGAGAGGAGTTACACATTTTTGTTCAAATTTACAATTTAAAAGAAGATACCTAGACAACAGCTGAGTAGAAGGAGTATAAAAAGCGAGAAGGACAGTGTAAGTCTGTTTAGACTCCATCTTCTCATAAAGAGGCATGTTAGCTGCTCTGAAGTTCCACATGTCTGCAGGCTTGTCATGTACGTAGATACTGCGGAACATGTAGCCTTAAGGATCACACACTTCTGTACAAGAATAAAGACAATGAGTCTTTGAGTTTTAAAAAGCCCATTAGTGCAGCAAGTCTAAAGAACCATAGTATCTCTCGGTTGATTTTTTTCTCTTATTTGACTCTCTTAATTCTCAGCTTTTATCAAGATATCTGCCCATGAGTTCTGTCAGTCCCTCTGAGATGTCACCAACCCAGGAGAAAGCATGTTCCTCCTCAGACTCCGGCTTTTCTGGTTCCAAGATGTTCCTGATGAAAACGCCTCTGGTTTGACCATGAATGGGACAGGGTAAGAAAAAGTGGGTGAAGTCTTCATTGAGATCTCAAGGCAGGTAGCCACAGGGGCTAGATTTATTTTCTTTAACTATGTTTCCAGTTGGAGACAGACACTTCTGGAAGGGGCAAAAAGTCTCCTTTCCCTATCGTTTGTTAACTTTGCAATTTAGGGTAGTACACGATAGGTGCCATAAAACCGACTGACGTCAGCGGCTGGAGACAAGTTCTGTAGAGTTTTGAGTTTTATGTACATGTCCACGCTATCAAATTGCTTGTTTAATATTTTTTTTATGATTTGACGGGAATGATGCTCAAGCTGGGATTGTTCATGGAGTTGTCGGTGGTCAAAACTAGACCAATACGTTTGGCTTCCTTTTCCTAGCCAATGGCAACATTTTATTTGGGATGCACGACAAAGTGTCCTCTCCACGCCTTGTCGATTAAGTTTTTGCCGTGCCATCTCAATCTCTTCAGGGCGGACTCTGTTGGAGCCTTTCGGCATCTATTCCAGGTGGAGCGGTGGCTGATGTAGGATTCTAGAGCAGCAGAGATGAGCAATGGGCGTTTGATTCTGGAATCCATCAGTGAAGACTTACGTACAGTGCCGTATTCGGTCACTCAACCATTACCGCACCCTCCCAAGTGTTGTCACCCGTAAGACTTTCTGTGGCTCACCCATCTTGCTGATGGTATTAAAATGCTCTTATAAGGCTGAATAAGTACATCTACCTTCACAGTTTGCATTTGCTCTGTCAGCCGCCATCTTGCAGAATGCATTCAAAAGATGCTGTAAGCAGGAAGCCATGTTGGGAATGGCGTGGCACTGTATGCCGCGTGGTTTGATTTAATGGCTGTGTGGGTGAGAGTGTGTCATGCAGTTGGATAAGTGTTTGGGTGCATCCATAATAGGGAAGGAACAAATGAAACAAGTGTCTATCATAGTGGTAGGGACTCTGGATTGTCTACCAGCGAAGACACCCAATTTCTCTGAGAAGTGCTGCTTGTTTGCTATTTAAGTACATTTCAGCCATTCAAACACATCACTTCCTGTAGGCTGGAGCAAGGCATGCTGGGAATTCCCAATGTGTATTTTGTAATAAAAAGAAAGAAGAATGAAACGGGAAAGATAGCCAATTATTAAAATGATAATGCAACTCTATCTGTAAAGAAAGAAACTTGTGAAACTATTTCGTCACTTGGTGGTGTTCAGACATTTCTGCTCGGAAGGTGCCACAGCGCTGAATATACATTGGTTACTACATTTAAAAGTTAACCAGGGTCAGACCTTGCTCCATGGCGGACCAGGCTAACACCTTAAACATGGAAGCACCATGCACTAGACTCCGCCCACAAGCCGCAAATCCTATCTGCATGGCAGGGAGGGTGCGGGGGCCAAACGTCACCGTGCCCAGGGCACCAAAAATCTACTAAAATGAATATGTACAAAGCGAATGTCTAAGGAGACGTGTTGTTGACATTTCAGGAGAAAGGCGGCCGCAGTCCGTGCATTGCAGAGAACACATTTACAATGAATTAGCATTTGCCAGGATAATAGATTTGCATTCCTGCTTGAATTCAGAGTCATTAAATCCCCCTATGGAACAATATGTTAATGTTCTGCCTGCAAAGGGGGGTGCGCGGCGTCTCTTGTACTAATTTGTGCAGCGCGTATGGATGCATCCGAGAGGCGAGGAGGCTGGAGTTAAGGGCCTGACAATATACCAAATAGTCTTTTAATGTAGAGAGCTGGGATGCTGAAAAATGGATGCCGCGTGCCAGGCCAAATTACTTTCTTGTTTTCTGCATTCATTGGCATTCACTAATAGCCCCCCGCGCGCAGTGTTCTGCATCTGTTACAGAGGCGCAGCTAACGATTGTGCAGCAGGTGCGTTGGCACCAGGGACCACGGATCTGAAGGTCCCGCCGAGCCCTAATGACAGCTGTTTTTCGAACTGACAAACAAAGGATGGGGCCGTTTTCTTTGCTTGACTTGGGACCCCAGGGCACCCTTGTGCGCCACTGCATCTGCACCATTGTAGCCTGGCAGTGAAAGGCACTATTCTCACAAGTATGTCTGACAAAAACACAACAAAGCTCAGAAGAAGGCCTGATAACAACGCAACACTGCTCACACGTATGCCTGATCACAGCATAACACAGCTCAGAAGTATGCCTGATAACAACACAACACAGCACACAAGTATGCCTGATAGCAACACAACACAGCACTCAAGTATGTCTGATCACAACGCAACACAGCACACAAGTATGCCTGATAACAACACAACACAGCTCACAAGTATGTCTGATCACAACACAACACAGCTCACAAGTATGTCTGATCACAACACAACACAGCTCAGAAGTATGTCTGATAACAACACAACACAGCTCACAAGTATGTCTGATCACAACACAACACAGCTCACAAGTATGCCTGATAACAACACAACACAGCTCACAAGTATGTCTGATCACAACACAACACAGCTCAGAAGTATGCCTGATAACAACGCAACACAGCACACAAGTATGCCTGATAGCAACACAACACAGCACTCAAGTATGCCTGATAACAACACAACACAGCTCACACGTATGTCTGATCACAACACAACACAGCTCACAATTATGCCTGATAACAACGCAATACAGCACACAAGTATGCCTGATAGCAACACAACACAGCACTCAAGTATGTCTGATCACAACGCAACACAGCACTCAAGTATGTCTGATCACAGCGCAACACAGCACTCAAGTATGTCTGATCACAATGCAACACAGCACTCAAGTATGTCTGATCACAATGCAACACAGCACACAAGTATGCCTGATAGCAACACAACACAGCACTCAAGTATGTCTGATCACAACGCAACACAGCACTCAAGTATGTCTGATCACAGCGCAACACAGCACTCAAGTATGTCTGATCACAATGCAACACAGCACTCAAGTATGTCTGATCACAATGCAACACAGCACACAAGTATGCCTGATAACAACGCAACACAGCACACAAGTATGCCTGATAGCAACACAACACAGCACTCAAGTATGTCTGATCACAGCGCAACACAGCACACAAGTATGCCTGATAGCAACACAACACAGCACACAAGTATGTCTGATCACAATGCAACACAGCTCATAAGTATGTCTGATAGCAACACAACACAGCACACAAGTATGTCTGATCACAACGCAACACAGCTCACAAGTATGTCTGATCACAACGCAACACAGCACACAAGTATGCCTGATAGCAACACAACACAGCACACAAGTATGTCTGATAGCAACACAACACAGCTCACAAGTATGTCTGATCCCAATGCAACACAGCTCATAAGTATGCCTGATAGCAACACAACACAGCTCACAAGTATGTCTGATCACAATGCAACACAGCTCATAAGTATGTCTGATAACAACGCAACACAGCACACAAGTATGCCTGATAGCAACACAACACAGCACTCAAGTATGCCTGATAGCAACACAACACAGCACTCAAGTATGCCTGATAGCAACACAACACAGCTCACAAGTATGTCTGATCACAACACAACACAGCACACAAGTATGTCTGATCACAACGCAACACAGCACTCAAGTATGTCTGATCACAGCGCAACACAGCACACAAGTATGCCTGATAGCAACACAACACAGCACACAAGTATGCCTGATAGCAACACAACACAGCACACAAATATGTCTGATCACAACGCAACACAGCACTCAAGTATGTCTGATCACAGCGCAACACAGCACACAAGTATGCCTGATAGCAACACAACACAGCACACAAGTATGCCTGATAGCAACACAACACAGCACACAAGTATGTCTGATCACAACGCAACACAGCACTCAAGTATGTCTGATCACAGCGCAACACAGAACACAAGTATGCCTGATAGCAACACAACACAGCTCACAAGTATGCCTGATAGCAACACAACACAGCACACAAGTATGTCTGATCACAACACAAGCAAAATAAACAGGGAGAGAAAGGGTTCAAGGGAACAACTTAGAGATCATGCGTGGATATAATCCCCCAAATCAATTAATATAAACAACAAAATGTATCCACGGGTCTAAAGTGAGGCAAAGTACACTAAAACACACAAATTAATTAACCAGAATGAATTGTTTAGGCATACCTACTGGTAGGACAGATTCCCATCACTCACCGAGGTGACTTGCTTCATCATCTGGGTCTCCTCCTAGTGCCACACTAGTGACGCCAAGGGCTACAACCCCTCACCTGGGAAGGGGAGTGCACGGATGTTTTAATAGGAGTAAATAGATCCACTAGATGTGAAGAGATATTAAGGGAGTGATGGACGCAGTTTGTGAATGGGGTGAAAGTGAAATCTAAAATGACCTCTAAGGGAAAAATCGTTTATTTGGTATCACCTAAAGGTCAGATTAAAACACGGTGAGTGATGGGAATCCGTCCTACCAGTAGGTATGCCTAAACAATTCATTCTGGTTAATTAATTTGTGTGTTTTAGTGTACTTTGCGTCACTTTAGACCCGTGGATACATTTTGTTGTTTATGATCACAATGCAACACAGCTCAAAATTATGTCTGATCACAATGCAACACAGCTCATAAGTATGTCTGATAACAACGCAACACAGCTCACAATTATGTCTGATAGCAACACAACACAGCTCACAAGTATGTCTGATCACAACGCAACACAGCACACAAGTATGCCTGATAGCAGCACAACACAGCTCACAAGTATGTCTGATCACAACGCAACACAGCACACAAGTATGCCTGATAGCAACACAACACAGCTCACAAGTATGTCTGATCCCAATGCAACACAGCTCATAAGTATGTCTGATAACAACGCGACACAGCTCACAAGTATGTCTGATAGCAACACAACACAGCTCACAAGTATGTCTGATCACAACGCAACACAGCACACAAGTATGCCTGATAGCAACACAACACAGCTCACAAGTATGTCTGATCCCAATGCAACACAGCTCATAAGTATGTCTGATAACAACGCAACACAGCTCACAAGTATGTCTGATAGCAACACAACAAAGCTCACAAGTATGTCTGATCACAACGCAACACAGCACACAAGTATGCCTGATAGCAACACAACACAGCTCACAAGTATGTCTGATCACAATGCAACACAGCTCATAAGTATGCCTGATAACAACACAACACAGCTCACAAGTATGTCTGATCACAATGCAACACAGCTCATAAGTATGTCTGATAACAACGCAACACAGCTCACAAGTATGTCTGATCACAACGCAACACAGCACACAAGAATGCCTGATCACAACACAGCTCATAAGTATGTCTGATCACAATGCAACACAGCTCACAAGTATGTCTGATAGCAACACAACACAGCTCACAAGTATGTCTGATCACAACACAACACAGCACACAAGTATGCCTGATAGCAACACAACACAGCACACAAGTATGTCTGATCACAACGCAACACAGCACTCAAGTATGTCTGATCACAGCGCAACACAGCACACAAGTATGCCTGATAGCAACACAACACAGCACACAAGTATGCCTGATAGCAACACAACACAGCACACAAGTATGTCTGATCACAACGCAACACAGCACTCAAGTATGTCTGATCACAGCACAACACAGCACACAAGTATGCCTGATAGCAACACAACACAGCTCACAAGTATGTCTGATCACAACACAAGCAAAATAAACAGGGAGAGAAAGGGTTCAAGGGAACAACTTAGAGATCATGCGTGGATATAATCCCCCAAATCAATTAATATAAACAACAAAATGTATACACGGGTCTAAAGTGAGGCAAAGTAAACTAAAACACACAAATTAATTAACCAGAATGAATAGTTTAGGCATACCTACTGGTAGGACGGATTCCCATCACTCACCGAGGTGACTTGCTTCATCATCTGGGTCTCCTCCTAGTGCCACACTAGTGACGCCAAGGGCTACAACCCATCACCTGGGAAGGGGAGTGCACGGATGTTTTATTAGGAGTAAATAGATCCACTAGATGTGAAGAGATATTAAGGGAGTGATGGACGCAGTGTGTGAATGGGGTGAAAGTCAAATCTAAAATGACCTCTAAGGGAAAAATCGTTTATTTGGTATCACCTAAAGGTCAGATTAAAACACGGTGAGTGATGGGAATCCGTCCTACCAGTAGGTATGCCTAAACAATTCATTCTGGTTAATTAATTTGTGTGTTTTAGTGTACTTTGCGTCACTTTAGACCCGTGGATACATTTTGTTGTTTATGATCACAATGCAACACAGCTCAAACTTATGTCTGATCACAATGCAACACAGCTCATAAGTATGTCTGATAACAACGCAACACAGCTCACAAGTATGTCTGATAGCAACACAACACAGCTCACAAGTATGTCTGATCACAACGCAACACAGCACACAAGTATGACTGATAGCAACACAAAACAGCTCACAAGTATGTCTGATCACAACGCAACACAGCACACAAGTATGCCTGATAGCAACACAACACAGCTCACAAGTATGTCTGATCCCAATGCAACACAGCTCATAAGTATGTCTGATAACAACGCAACACAGCTCACAAGTATGTCTGATAGCAACACAACACAGCTCACAAGTATGTCTGATCACAACGCAACACAGCACACAAGTATGCCTGATAGCAACACAACACAGCTCACAAGTATGTCTGATCCCAATGCAACACAGCTCATAAGTATGTCTGATAACAACGCAACACAGCTCACAAGTATGTCTGATAGCAACACAACACAGCTCACAAGTATGTCTGATCACAACGCAACACAGCACACAAGTATGCCTGATAGCAACACAACACAGCTCACAAGTATGTCTGATCACAATGCAACACAGCTCATACGTATGCCTGATAACAACACAACACAGCTCACAAGTATGTCTGATCACAATGCAACACAGCTCATAAGTATGTCTGATAACAACGCAACACAGCTCACAAGTATGTCTGATCACAATGCAACACAGCACACAAGTATGTCTGATAGCAACACAACACAGCTCACAAGTATGTCTGATCACAACACAACACAGCACACAAGTATGCCTGATAGCAACACAACACAGCACACAAGTATGTCTGATCACAACGCAACACAGCACTCAAGTATGTCTGATCACAGCGCAACACAGCACACAAGTATGCCTGATAGCAACACAACACAGCACACAAGTATGCCTGATAGCAACACAACACAGCTCACAAGAATGCCTGATCACAACACAGCTCATAAGTATGTCTGATCACAATGCAACACAGCTCACAAGTATGTCTGATAGCAACACAACACAGCTCACAAGTATGTCTGATCACAACACAACACAGCACACAAGTATGCCTGATAGCAACACAACACAGCACACAAGTATGTCTGATCACAACGCAACACAGCACTCAAGTATGTCTGATCACAGCACAACACAGCACACAAGTATGCCTGATAGCAACACAACACAGCACACAAGTATGCCTGATAGCAACACAACACAGCACACAAGTATGTCTGATCACAACACAAGCAAAATAAACAGGGAGAGAAAGGGTTCAAGGGAACAACTTAGAGATCATGCGTGGATATAATCCCCCAAATCAATTAATATAAACAACAAAATGTATCCACGGGTCTAAAGTGAGGCAAAGTACACTAAAACACACAAATTAATTAACCAGAATGAATTGTTTAGGCATACCTACTGGTAGGACGGATTCCCATCACTCACCGAGGTGACTTGCTTCATCATCTGGGTCTCCTCCTAGTGCCACACTAGTGACGCCAAGGGCTACAACCCCTCACCTGGGAAGGGGAGTGCACGGATGTTTTAATAGGAGTAAATAGATCCACTAGATGTGAAGAGATATTAAGGGAGTGATGGACGCAGTGTGTGAATGGGGTGAAAGTGAAATCTAAAATGACCTCTAAGGGAAAAATCGTTTATTTGGTATCACCTAAAGGTCAGATTAAAACACGGTGAGTGATGGGAATCCGTCCTACCAGTAGGTATGCCTAAACAATTCATTCTGGTTAATTAATTTGTGTGTTTTAGTGTACTTTGCGTCACTTTAGACCCGTGGATACATTTTGTTGTTTATGATCACAATGCAACACAGCTCAAAATTATGTCTGATCACAATGCAACACAGCTCATAAGTATGTCTGATAACAACGCAACACAGCTCACAAGTATGTCTGATAGCAACACAACACAGCTCACAAGTATGTCTGATCACAACGCAACACAGCACACAAGTATGCCTGATAGCAACACAACACAGCTCACAAGTATGTCTGATCACAACGCAACACAGCACACAAGTATGCCTGATAGCAACACAACACAGCTCACAAGTATGTCTGATCCCAATGCAACACAGCTCATAAGTATGTCTGATAACAACGCAACACAGCTCACAAGTATGTCTGATAGCAACACAACACAGCTCACAAGTATGTCTGATCACAACGCAACACAGCACACAAGTATGCCTGATAGCAACACAACACAGCTCACAAGTATGTCTGATCCCAATGCAACACAGCTCATAAGTATGTCTGATAACAACGCGACACAGCTCACAAGTATGTCTGATAGCAACACAACACAGCTCACAAGTATGTCTGATCACAACGCAACACAGCACACAAGTATGCCTGATAGCAACACAACACAGCTCACAAGTATGTCTGATCCCAATGCAACACAGCTCATAAGTATGTCTGATAACAACGCAACACAGCTCACAAGTATGTCTGATAGCAACACAACAAAGCTCACAAGTATGTCTGATCACAACGCAACACAGCACACAAGTATGCCTGATAGCAACACAACACAGCTCACAAGTATGTCTGATCACAATGCAACACAGCTCATAAGTATGCCTGATAACAACACAACACAGCTCACAAGTATGTCTGATCACAATGCAACACAGCTCATAAGTATGTCTGATAACAACGCAACACAGCTCACAAGTATGTCTGATCACAACGCAACACAGCACACAAGAATGCCTGATCACAACACAGCTCATAAGTATGTCTGATCACAATGCAACACAGCTCACAAGTATGTCTGATAGCAACACAACACAGCTCACAAGTATGTCTGATCACAACACAACACAGCACACAAGTATGCCTGATAGCAACACAACACAGCACACAAGTATGTCTGATCACAACGCAACACAGCACTCAAGTATGTCTGATCACAGCGCAACACAGCACACAAGTATGCCTGATAGCAACACAACACAGCACACAAGTATGCCTGATAGCAACACAACACAGCACACAAGTATGTCTGATCACAACGCAACACAGCACTCAAGTATGTCTGATCACAGCACAACACAGCACACAAGTATGCCTGATAGCAACACAACACAGCTCACAAGTATGTCTGATCACAACACAAGCAAAATAAACAGGGAGAGAAAGGGTTCAAGGGAACAACTTAGAGATCATGCGTGGATATAATCCCCCAAATCAATTAATATAAACAACAAAATGTATCCACGGGTCTAAAGTGAGGCAAAGTACACTAAAACACACAAATTAATTAACCAGAATGAATAGTTTAGGCATACCTACTGGTAGGACGGATTCCCATCACTCACCGAGGTGACTTGCTTCATCATCTGGGTCTCCTCCTAGTGCCACACTAGTGACGCCAAGGGCTACAACCCATCACCTGGGAAGGGGAGTGCACGGATGTTTTATTAGGAGTAAATAGATCCACTAGATGTGAAGAGATATTAAGGGAGTGATGGACGCAGTGTGTGAATGGGGTGAAAGTGAAATCTAAAATGACCTCTAAGGGAAAAATCGTTTATTTGGTATCACCTAAAGGTCAGATTAAAACACGGTGAGTGATGGGAATCCGTCCTACCAGTAGGTATGCCTAAACAATTCATTCTGGTTAATTAATTTGTGTGTTTTAGTGTACTTTGCGTCACTTTAGACCCGTGGATACATTTTGTTGTTTATGATCACAATGCAACACAGCTCAAACTTATGTCTGATCACAATGCAACACAGCTCATAAGTATGTCTGATAACAACGCAACACAGCTCACAAGTATGTCTGATAGCAACACAACACAGCTCACAAGTATGTCCGATCACAACGCAACACAGCACACAAGTATGACTGATAGCAACACAAAACAGCTCACAAGTATGTCTGATCACAACGCAACACAGCACACAAGTATGCCTGATAGCAACACAACACAGCTCACAAGTATGTCTGATCCCAATGCAACACAGCTCATAAGTATGTCTGATAACAACGCAACACAGCTCACAAGTATGTCTGATAGCAACACAACACAGCTCACAAGTATGTCTGATCACAACGCAACACAGCACACAAGTATGCCTGATAGCAACACAACACAGCTCACAAGTATGTCTGATCCCAATGCAACACAGCTCATAAGTATGTCTGATAACAACGCAACACAGCTCACAAGTATGTCTGATAGCAACACAACACAGCTCACAAGTATGTCTGATCACAACGCAACACAGCACACAAGTATGCCTGATAGCAACACAACACAGCTCACAAGTATGTCTGATCACAATGCAACACAGCTCATACGTATGCCTGATAACAACACAACACAGCTCACAAGTATGTCTGATCACAATGCAACACAGCTCATAAGTATGTCTGATAACAACGCAACACAGCTCACAAGTATGTCTGATCACAACGCAACACAGCACACAAGTATGTCTGATAGCAACACAACACAGCTCACAAGTATGTCTGATCACAACACAACACAGCACACAAGTATGCCTGATAGCAACACAACACAGCACACAAGTATGTCTGATCACAACGCAACACAGCAGTCAAGTATGTCTGATCACAGCGCAACACAGCACACAAGTATGCCTGATAGCAACACAACACAGCACACAAGTATGCCTGATAGCAACACAACACAGCTCACAAGAATGCCTGATCACAACACAGCTCATAAGTATGTCTGATCACAATGCAACACAGCTCACAAGTATGTCTGATAGCAACACAACACAGCTCACAAGTATGTCTGATCACAACACAACACAGCACACAAGTATGCCTGATAGCAACACAACACAGCACACAAGTATGTCTGATCACAACGCAACACAGCACTCAAGTATGTCTGATCACAGCACAACACAGCACACAAGTATGCCTGATAGCAACACAACACAGCACACAAGTATGCCTGATAGCAACACAACACAGCACACAAGTATGTCTGATCACAACACAAGCAAAATAAACAGGGAGAGAAAGGGTTCAAGGGAACAACTTAGAGATCATGCGTGGATATAATCCCCCAAATCAATTAATATAAACAACAAAATGTATCCACGGGTCTAAAGTGAGGCAAAGTACACTAAAACACACAAATTAATTAACCAGAATGAATTGTTTAGGCATACCTACTGGTAGGACGGATTCCCATCACTCACCGAGGTGACTTGCTTCATCATCTGGGTCTCCTCCTAGTGCCACACTAGTGACGCCAAGGGCTACAACCCCTCACCTGGGAAGGGGAGTGCACGGATGTTTTAATAGGAGTAAATAGATCCACTAGATGTGAAGAGATATTAAGGGAGTGATGGACGCAGTGTGTGAATGGGGTGAAAGTGAAATCTAAAATGACCTCTAAGGGAAAAATCGTTTATTTGGTATCACCTAAAGGTCAGATTAAAACACGGTGAGTGATGGGAATCCGTCCTACCAGTAGGTATGCCTAAACAATTCATTCTGGTTAATTAATTTGTGTGTTTTAGTGTACTTTGCGTCACTTTAGACCCGTGGATACATTTTGTTGTTTATGATCACAATGCAACACAGCTCAAAATTATGTCTGATCACAATGCAACACAGCTCATAAGTATGTCTGATAACAACGCAACACAGCTCACAAGTATGTCTGATAGCAACACAACACAGCTCACAAGTATGTCTGATCACAACGCAACACAGCACACAAGTATGCCTGATAGCAACACAACACAGCTCACAAGTATGTCTGATCACAACGCAACACAGCACACAAGTATGCCTGATAGCAACACAACACAGCTCACAAGTATGTCTGATCCCAATGCAACACAGCTCATAAGTATGTCTGATAACAACGCAACACAGCTCACAAGTATGTCTGATAGCAACACAACACAGCTCACAAGTATGTCTGATCACAACGCAACACAGCACACAAGTATGCCTGATAGCAACACAACACAGCTCACAAGTATGTCTGATCCCAATGCAACACAGCTCATAAGTATGCCTGATAACAACACAACACAGCTCACAAGTATGTCTGATCACAATGCAACACAGCTCATAAGTATGTCTGATAACAACGCAACACAGCTCACAAGTATGTCTGATCACAACGCAACACAGCACACAAGTATGCCTGATAGCAACACAACACAGCTCACAAGAATGCCTGATCACAACACAGCTCATAAGTATGTGTGATAACACCACATCACAGCTCACAAGTTTGTCTGATAACTACACAATACAACTGACAAGTATGCCTGATCACAGCACAACACAGCTCACAAGTGTGTGTGATAACAACACAAAACAGCTCATAAGTATGCCTGATAGCAACACAACGCAGCTCACAAGTATCTCTGATAACAAAACAACACAGCTCACAAGTATGCCTGATTACAACACAACGCAGCTCACAAGTATCTCTGATAACAAAACAACACAGCTCACAAGTATGCCTGATAGCAACACAACACAGCTCACAAGTATCTCTGATAACAAAACAACACAGCTCACAAGTATGCCTGATAGCAACACAACACAGCTCACAAGTATCTCTGATAACAAAACAACACAGCTCACAAGTATGCCTGATGGCAACACAACGCAGCTCACAAGTATCTCTGATAACAATGCAACGGAGCTCACAAGTATGCCTGATAACAGCGGAACACAGCTCACAAGTTTGTTGTCTTGCACTCTTTTCCCAGACTCTGTAGCATTTTGCAGTGTTATCCTAAGGACCTGCCTGTCAATCCTCTGATTGAGTCCTTTAAGGGAGACAGTTATCTCTTGGAGAGGTGCCTCCATTTCATGTATATCCTTCTGCACATTAGACTGCTGGAAAAACAGATCCTCTCAGAGAGATGGACTAGACAATGCCAACCCTCTTGCCACACATGGCCATCTGACAAGCAGCAAGTCATCCAGCGGTATGCCATCTCGGCAGCTGTGCAGGGGAGAATGATGTATGTGAGGCACCTGTCCCTCACCAGGGGCTTTCTCTCCCGCGGATGAATGAGAGAATGCTGGAGATGCACATTGTCTGGAGGAGTGTTTAGGAGATTGTACAGAGGCACCTGTTAGTTAAGGGCTGTGTGGAGGTGAGCATTGAGTAGGTGAAATAAGCATCCGTGACTGCTTACTAATGGCTGGGGACTGACAATCCTCAGAAGGGATATCAGAGGAAGACTGCTGCCTTGTCCAGAAGTTGGGTTTTTGAAGGTGTTCTGTGCGGGGGCAACAATTTGTTCCTCCTCATCTACATACTCCTCATCCTTGACCAGCTCCTGCTGCTCGTCTTCCTCTTCTTCTCGAGCAGTGTTGGACTAGGACAGAGCAGCTTGGAGGGATTCGGTCCTTGGACTGCAGCCCGTCATCTGCTTGTAGGTGATTCAGCATCATCGTCCGGCTCAATGTACTCAGAACCTGCAAGAAGAAGATCTAAACTGCTGAAGTCCCTCAAATACGGTTGTTGTGTCTAAAGATGGGCACAGTAGTTGACATTATTCCGCAAGAGCATAACATGGTTAGTACCATGTAAACATAAAGAAACATATGAAATGAAGGATTGAGCATTACATGGAATTATCACATGGTAACAATGTTCCCTCACTCGCTTGGGCCACAGATATTTGATTTCTGGGTGACCCCTGTGATGTCAGCTGCTGAACCTGTGTCCTTGTAGTTTCCTTTGCCACGGTGTCTCCTGTTCTAGAAGCTATAGCGATAAGCATCATGGTCCATGTATATTGTCAATCTGTGGAAGTGATAATGACCACAAATGCTGACACATTAGTGATTCATGTTAGAAAGGAAAACAATCAACACCAGCAAAAAGACT
The DNA here is from genome assembly GCF_964204655.1 of Triturus cristatus. Classification (NCBI taxonomy): domain Eukaryota; kingdom Metazoa; phylum Chordata; class Amphibia; order Caudata; family Salamandridae; genus Triturus; species Triturus cristatus. The sequence goes on along the minus strand of NC_140594.1, from coordinate 1,129,749,955 downwards.
TTTAACATTTTATATAATAAACAGATGTAGATGAATATGTTATTGAAAAGACTAATCATGCGCTGCAGAAGTTAAAATCACAGGTCCCCAGACCTGCATGGCCGAAGGATGGTAGAGGGCCGAATAGCTGCTGCAAGGATGTCCTCTGATGTCACTAGTGTTGATCTTAGCAAGGTGGACACCAGGGGCCGCTGCATGACAGAGGCTGACAGGAGAGAAAGAGAGAGACATACATAAGAGAACAAGCCATCCTAAATCATACAAGAAGATGCAAGATCATATCTTATAGTGTTTCCCTTAAAAAGATATACATCCCTTAAAAAGACGTACATCTAACCTGTCAGTTAAAAATAAAGGGTTCGACCCAAAGCCAAATGAGCAGACATTTAATTTACCCTTGTCTGCCATTTGTGTGATGTGTGGTGCCAGTCTGGGTTTTAGTGCAGTGCTAGCAGCCAAAGTCAATGTTGTGACAGGTGGTGGATGGGACAACAACACAGGCAGTAGTAAAGTTACGGTCATAAATGACGTTTATAGAGATTCCAACCCTTTGAACTGAGGTGGGAGAGTTGCAGGCTGGCTCCAAGTTGGGACAAGACAGAGGTACTGATTTTTGGAAACAAACGTTCACCATGGGATACATCTTGGTGGCTCTCAGAACTCGGGCCTACTCCTGCTCCCACTTACCATGCTAGGAACCTAGGCATCATTCTGCACAATAAACTAACCATGACGACTCGGTCAACCCTGTCTCTTCCTTCTGTTTCTTCATTCTCCGTATGCTTCGTAAGATATTCAGTGGCTACCCCAAAGCTCAAGATGCACCCTCACCCTGTTGCAGGGATTCTGCTCTGGAACAGAACTATGCTTGGGATCATAGAACATTCATAGATAGGGACTGAGTCACCATAACACCTCAGTACCATGAGCCCGAGTCGGACTAGCTATAGTGTCTCACTTGCCCTCATACCCAGAGAACCAAGTGAATTGACATCCCAGAACACAACACTCTTGACCCTCTCAGGGATCGCGGTAACAGGACATCCCTTTTTTGCTCACACACTCGTACTCATCGCCAATAAGATATGATAGAGTCACGATGGAAGTTTGAAATGTTTATTTAAAGTATCGTGCTCTAGAATGCAGGATACGTGGCACAAAAATACCGTCAGCATTGTCAATAAACCGTGTATTATGAAGAGTCCTGTCATATTATAAGACAGAACAGCCTAACCCCCCCCCCCTTCTACAGAAGCAAACCGATTATACAGCAAAACTCTCTGGGATTAGTAGTGGGCCCAGTACCACAGCATACACGGATGCACGTTCTACATGTCATATACAGCTGTGATCTGCTCTCTGTTACATTACTGTGCATACCTAAATGGCTAGGCATACATGCTCATAAACAACAGCTGTATTCTTGTGTGGTGCAGGTGCTAGTGCCTGACCAGAACAAAATAACAAGGGACTCTGTTGTTTGACCTTGTTGGCAGTGTTCAGACTAAATCCCAAAAAAGAACCGAACGAGAAAGCAACTGCAGATTCTGTGTGAAAGTATAATGTGGCACAAAAGCAAATATGCTCTTGTAGTAACACGTGCAAAGCAAGTGCGCCATGTCATGTACAGTTAGGCTAACATCGGGAAAACCATTAGGCCATGGACAGAATAAATGACAACCCAGGCCCTCATTTCCATCCTACTGGACAAAAGCAACGCTCTCTATGCAGGGATCACAGCTCACCTCCTTCGATGACTACAGACCATAAAGAACGCCACAACCAGACATGTCCTGGATCTCCCTAGACAAAACCAAAATCACCCCCGCCCTCAGGAAACTCCACTGACTCCCTGCTCAGAAAAGATAGCAACTCAAGATCTTGGCCGATGCATGCAAGGCCCCACACAACTGTAGACCCACCTTCTTGAACCACCAGCCGAGCTTCCATCAGCCCACCAAACACCTCCACTCTGCATCCCTTTCTCTAACCCTCACCCCAGCATCCGATGTAGCAGATGCAGCGGTCACTCGTTCTCCTACCTAGCAGCAAAGAAATGGAATGAGCTACCCCTTCATCTCCGTACCTCCTCATCTCTTCCAGAGTTCCAAAAATCCCTGAAGACCTGGCCATTCGGCTAATCAATTGGACCCTGCCAGTGGATGGATCAGTGACAGAATATCGGAAACACAATACCGTGTGGAGAGAATATTGTGTCAATAATATTGAGGACAAGAATATCAAGAGGGTAAATGCAAATAGGTATGTATAACTATACTATTCTTAACTCCACATGTACGTACCTTGAAGATATATATATTGTCACGGCCCACATAGTAAAACTTTACTTACCCATAGAAAATGACGAACACGATACTCTTGTCCTCGATATTTTTGACACAATATTCTGTCCTACGATATGTGTGATTCCGATATTTACCCGCCTGGCTACCCTCATGGGTAACAAGTAGCAGTCTATGAATTTACTGATTGATTTATTGATTGATTTGAGGAGTGTGGGTAAGGATAGGTGAGTGTGGGAGCGGTAGGTATAAGAAGTAGAGTGGGCAGGGAGGTATGGGGACAGACAGAGGTGAGGCCTGGGAGCAGTGCAGGCTAGAAGGCGTAGAGGCAGGGAAAGCTATGTGTTGGGTGATGTGGGGGGAGAGCAACAGTTAGAGAGAGGGAAGGAAGGGCAGGGAGAAATAAGAGTACTGAGAGGTGCAGCCTAAGTATAGGCTGGAGAGATCTGGGCTCGGTAAGGTCTGGGGATGTATATCAGAATATTGACTTCAAAAATATTGTGGTACACAAATACGGTTTTATAAAGATTGACAACAAAATAATTTACTTTACATATATATATTGAGAAATATAAAATTATCCAATTAAGTAAAATGGGGTACCAAGTATCTGAATTTTACCTTTACATTTATGTATTTATAAATGTAAATAATATTATTCAAATTTAAAATAAAAGTCAAATTATTTTTTAAATAAAATATAGTATAAGTTTTTGAAAGAGTATGTGTACTTTTTTATAAAAGAATGTTTCAAATAATAAATTGGAAACCTATAATTAACGTGAAAAAATAACAATAAGTTTAACAAAAGTTAATTTAATGTTAGCATATACATTAAATCGTTAAATCAAATCTTTTTTTATAAAAGAGCATAAACTATATGATTATAAACAGTTTTCAGAATTCTACTTTAATCAAATTAATTTATTAAAATAAGGATCAACACTATAAACTTAATTAATCAATAATGAATAATTTATTTTAAAAATAGCATGTATGTCGAAACATATATTAATCATTTACTGTATTATTACAAAAAATAAAATAATGTATTAAATATAATTTTTTATCAAAATTATCTTTCATAGATGCTATAAACATTTATAAGTAAGAAAAATAGAAATGGAACAAAAAACAAACAAAGTAAAAAACTGTTAACTGCCATTAATAATTACAAGCCTCTAAACATTTTAAGAACACTTCTTTGGTGCGATTTGCTATTCCAATTTTAGTGCAACATAAATAGGGAAAAGTGCCTAAAATAAAGCGGTCGTGTTGGTCAGTTGCAATATTCTCACTCCAATCCAATTTAACGTAGGGAAAGTACATACATGGGAGGTGGCGGGGCACATTTGCTATTGAAATGCTTGTCCCACACACTTAGGAGAAAGTGCAGGACTTGAGGGACAGGAGATTTCCTATTCTAACTTCAGGCCCACAAACACCGGGTAAAGTACGTATATTTGGTGGACAGGTAGAGTGGGGGGCAGGAAGAGATGAGGGCAAGGAGAGAGATAAGTAAACAGAGGTGCAGTCATGGAAAGGTGTTAGGAAGAGAGGTGTGGACTGAGAGAGGGTCAGGCAGAAACAGGGTGCAGTCAGGAAGAGCTGCAAGAAACTGAAAGGCCTACCGAGGAGCTTGCATGGGGAGATGAAGCCAGGGCAGTGCTTTCCAGACTTTTTAGAACCACGACCCACTTTTTAAACTCACAAACATTTGTGACTCACCAAGCTTTAATAGACATAAGACTTCTTGAATGTAACTAAATCATTGTGTGGTTGAGCACTGTCATTTTACAGACCACACATTTTCCATTGAAACGGCCACTAAATGATCACAGACATATAGCAGTTGGGTACATCGAGCAGCAAAGCCTGGAGTTGAATCTCAATAAAACAAAGGTGATTCGCTTGGTTGACCCAAAGAAAAAATCCTCTAATTGGTTCATGAAGGGCAACTGCATAGAGGCAACTGCATAGCGGTTGTAACCTCTTAAGATATCTTGGAATAGTGATAGAGCGTCACTTGTCCTTCAAACAGCACTTCGCCTCGATACCAGAAAAAGCACATACTTTATCGTTTGCATCCAACCAGCTGCAGAAGATCAGGTGCCCGTCACACCAACACTTGCTCACAGGAATGGCAAAAGACACACAATTGATGGACGGAATGCAGACCTGGCCTGGCAGTTCGGGCTGGACTGTTCCCATGGGGCACAGGGTCAAGACTGATTTGCATAAGGCTGGGTCCAAACTTGAATGGCATGCTGAGCAAAAAAACGATGGATTTAGGCCCAGATCTCTGTACTGGGGGTGAATGTATGACATTGTTCTGCATTCTGTCCATCAATAGTTCTTTTTGCACAGGAATGGCAGCACAGCTCCTAGATGATCTCATTGACTTAGAAATGACTCATGGAATGAGGCAAATTTATTAAATCGCTTACAATCAAGCGTTTAGAGAGCCATTTTCTGCCTGCCGAGGTTGGTCACACAAGCTCAATTACAGCTGGAATTTGGCCAAGGAATCAAGTACGGCAAAGAATGAATGCATTTATAAAGTGGTTTTGGATGCTTCGTGCTTCCGAAAAAGACTTCATGATCAACTTGTGCTAGCGGGCAATCGAGCTTCGGATGAGCGAAAACGTAACGCCTGGGGAGCATCTTTGCAATCATCAATCACAGCCCTAGGTCTAAAGGAGTCCTGGGCCCTCCCCATGGAAAAAGCATCCTTCACTCGACTATGTAACACCGCAACCAAATCTGCAAAATAAGAATATACTAGTGCCAAACGCCACGCATGGCCGGTTCTATCCTCATATCAACATCTCAAGACCCAAGCCTACTGAAGAAGTCATTTCTCACCCAAGCTAAAGCATCCGTTCATGCTGTTTCATTGCGAGCAGTTAGAAACGAAAGCTCTAATCACATCCTGGAAGAGTCGGCCGACCACCTAAAGCTGCTGTCTATGTGGGTACAAACATGAGTCATTAACTCACATCTTATGCGCATGTCCGGCACTTTCAGCGCACAGACGGAAGCTACAAAGATCTGCTCTTCTACAACATCAAGTGCTCACCTGCAGGCAAGCTGGTATTTGTTTGCTGAGCGGAGACTCCATAGCTTTAGTGTGCTAGAGGATCAAGGGCCTGATGTATCAAAGAGTTTTACCCATTCTGTGTCTATGGAAAAATGTGTTCGTACATATGGCCCTAAATACTTTTGCCTGGTGCAAAAATTGCTCAACGGCCCCCTGCACTAAGGGCCATAAGAAAACACTTCCTCAAAATCCAAGTGCTACAGTCTGTTAGAGATCGCCTGAGTACTCTTTTACCTTAACTAATACAATCAGGAACTGCGCAATGAAGGATTTGATTTAATGCCCTATAGGTACGAGACAAATGGCGGGGTAATTTTTTAAAAGTGGACTCATACATCAATATGTACAATGCACTGCACTTTGGTATCCATATCATTTAATAGCTGTTGGCTTTTAATCTTAGGAACACTAAATCAAATCGTATAATAGTTTTTTCTTTTTTTTGAATCATGTATTTTCTAATCAGCTTTTGAATTGAAATGATTGGAATTAATCAAGCAAGTATAATTTAATTAATGTATTTTGTACACAAATGATAATGTGTGGAAATCGGGTTTCAGTGGATATATATTTTTTTTCTTAGTTTTATTTAGCACAAACTCGACCCGAAAATATCAGGCATCAGAGTACTTTACATGAGCACCTGTTTCAATATAGATGGACACATTAATTATTTTTGTTAGGCGCGGGGAGATTAAATGATTTGCCCAGAATCACAGGATGTAAACGTCCATGCCGATAATCGAACCCGGTTCCCCAGCTTCGAGGTCGACCACTCTAGCCGTAAGGCTGCATCCTTGAGCATCACTATGGAAAATATCTTGATTTCATCCCATTAAAAAAATTATTTCCCATCACACTTCAGAATTACAAAATAGGTGCTTCATTTGATTTCCTAACCACTGAATGTGTACAGTTTCATTTTGTTGTGAGTTACAAAAATGATATCCTACAGCCTGTCCTTTCTTGCTCCCTACCCCAGCAAGGTAGTCGCATAATTCACTTTACTTTTGTTTCTCTGGTTGTAAAGCAAGAGGAGTTTGTAAAAACCAATCCCCATGTTAAAAAAATAGGCAGCAATTTGTCAGAAGTAGCAGCTTGACTTCAGAAAATGTGACAAATCAAATACAGAATGTAAAGGAATCTTTATGTATTGCTTGGACTTTCATGACCGACAAAAAATCGTTTTCCGGCCATCCATAGTTTGGGAAACTCTGCGCTAGAGAGAAGGGAGGGGTGGATGTGGGCTTACAGCGCAAAAGGCACGAAGGGAGAGGTGAAGGAAGAGATGTGAGCCAAGAGAAGTGTGTCTAGAGATAGGTATGGGCAAAAAAGACATTTGGGCATATTTATGAGTCCCTTGCGCCACCGGAGTGTCACATTTTGTGATGCTCTGGCAGCGCAAACTTCTAAATCCTATTTATGAGGTCACGCAAAGCCACTTTGCGTTGCTTTGAAAGGCCTCCTAGATATGGAGTAAGGTAAGTCAGTGCAAATCTCTGCGTTGTCTTATTCTGCGCTCGGGAAGCGCTCTATGGGTGTTGCCGCGGGTGTTCCCACCAACACCCATGGATTTTGATGCTTTCCCAGATTTACAAGACCACGTAAACCTGGGGCCATGCCAAAACCTTACACCTCCTGAGGTGAGGTGTAACGGTGAGAAATAACTTTATTTCTCCTCGTTTATTCCTCTTTATATGTGTTCTGCATTCTGCAGCACACATGGGATAAGGAACACGCCTCAATGGATTGTTTTTGTGCAGGAAGGTGCCCCTTCCTGCACGAAAACAAACCTGCATACAACAGAGCCTCCCTTGCACTATGTTGGTGCTAGGCTGCTGAAATGGCGACAGGGCCGCGGGAAAGGACAGAAATGCGCTCTGCACTAGAGAGAAGTGAGGGGTGGATGTGGGCTTACAATGGAACAGGTACGGAGGGGGAGGTGCAGGAAGAAATGTGAGCCAAGAGAGTACGGCTAGAGATAGGTATGGGAAAAAAGACAATACAGCATAATTATGAGTCCCTTGCACCACCGGAGCATCACATTTTTCGTGATCCTCCGGTGGTAAAAACGACTAAATCATATTTATGAGGTCACGCAAAGCCACTTTGCGTTGCTTTGAATGGCCTCATAGATGTGTAGTAAGGCAAGTCAGCCCAAATCACTGCGTTGCCTTATACTGCGCTCGGGAAGTGTTCAATGGGTTTTTGCAGTGGGTGTTTCTACGCAACACCCACGGATTTTGATGCTTTCCCAGATTTACAAGACCACATAAACCTGGGGATGTGCCACACCTTACAGCTCTTGAGGTGAGGCGTAACGAGGAGAAATAGCTTTATTTCTCCTCATTTATTTCTCTTTCTATGTGTTAAGCATTCTGCAGCACACGTGGAATAAGGAACACGCCTCAATGGATTGTTTCTCTGCAGGACTGTGCCCCCTACTGCACAAAAGCAATCCTGCATGCAACGGAGGAACCCTTTCACTATGGTGCAAGAGTGCCTATGTTGGCGCTAGGCTGCAGAAACGGCGACAGTGCTGTGGGAAAGGAGAGGAATGCACCACATTAACCCCTTCCCCACTCATGACGGAACCACTCCGTCATGAGCCACGGTGCCGTGTGCTCATGACGGAGTGGTTCTGTCATGCTGCGGCCGTTGGCAGCCGCGTCGCCCACGCGGCGCTAATTCCCCGCCTGTGTGGGCGATTAGCGCAGTGGGCGGAGTCATGACGGAACCACTCCGTCATGAGCACAGCTCAACCGCGGCTCATGATGGAGTGGTTCCGTCATGAGCACCGCGCCACCGCGCTGCCCCCAAACCCCCCCCAGCGCTGCAGCGGAATTCCCGCCGCAGCGAAAGGGTTAAATAAATACAGTCCGTTTTTGCCCTTTCACTTTGACGTAGGGCAGCAAAGCAAAGTAACTTGCTGCCCTGCCCTACGTCAAATCTCCATAAATTAGGTCCATTATGTGAAGGGGGAAAACTACCTTTTCTGTTTTAAAAAAAGAGAAACATCAGTATGCATTAAATATAACACTTCATTGTTATCTAAATGTGAATTGCACTCCTTCTGTATGAATTGTAGTAACAATGTTTGCATATCAGCTGCAAAATTAAAATGTGTGCTAAGTCAGAGAAAACTTCAACAAAATGTCAGCTTTGGCCCCCACATACCTGGTTCCAGATTTTATTTTGTTAATGAAAGCACATTGTAGCAACAGCATTGAAACTTAAACAAGATGCCAATTTATGGTGCATTTCTCCAAAAGTTTATAAGCAGAAATAAGCACACATTAAAATCATTGTCAAAAATGTTTCTTTTTTCGCCCAATTTATTGCAGTGTTCTTTATTAAAGTGTACCTTTAATCAGCTTTCATGCATACATGACCCCAACATGAGATAAGATACACCATGACAAAGAGCTGTTGCATAACTGTCTAAAACGAGTTAACCTGTTGCTGCCAGAAAACAAAGAAATAAAACGACAAAAACAGAGCCTAAGAACTAATAACTTTGTTTAAGGGAGTTTGGTAACGCAACTGTATGTTTAAGTTGTAACACCAACAAGATGTCATCACCACAGCAAAGCAGGCGCGGCTCCCCCGTAATGGCAGACGAGCGTCACCCATTGGTCAGAGTCAGCCACAGAAAAATATAATGATATTAAAATAAATACGTAATTTAATTTTTCTGTGATGAGCTCTGGCTGACGGTGCGTGCATGCCGTGTAGAGCCGGGCCATGACAAGCAGGAGTGGCGGGCAGTTAGAAGTGCGCATGTAAGTTTGCCCACTTCTATTTCTCCAACCCAGCTGTGTTCACAGGCAGGCTGTGTCTGAGCGGCAGACCAGGCCTCTCAGACCAATCCTGGTGCTGCTCTCATTGCCTGAGAGCAGTGTCTAGATTGGGTGGGGTGCCTGCGCCTTCCCAGAGACTGCCGGGAGTGAAGCACCGAGGTGGTGGCCGGAGTCAGCACAGCGAGAGGTAAGTTTTTAAAAAATATTTTTTTACCCTCAATTCCTTGTTCCATCCCGTCCTACCCCCATCCCCCACTCTGACTCGCCACTTTCCTTGTGCAGCAGCCGCCTCTGCAGCAAAGTACAATAAATCAAAGAGCAAGGGAGGAAAATGGTGTGCACATTGCAGCGACTCGCATAGAAAAGCTCCAGGCCATGTCTCGTCAGCAGCAACAGAATGATTTTTGCCTCATCACCAAAACTTAATAGGATAACAAATGGGACAATGGAAAGAACGTCAAAAAGCCATTCACATAGTACCCCCAGGGGCACCCCGCTTTCCCCCCTCCCCCAAATTAGGTTACCCAAAGAAGACACAAGAAACAGTTGTAAGTGGGTAACAAATGCTGCAGGATTTATTACATAATTCCAGGGTATGTAATAGGTGGGTTATCTTACGGGCGATCCAAGGGCAGGCGGCCATCTACTTCACCTGCCCCGCCTGATGAGCCGGGCAGCACGGGAACGACCCGCAAGCGCTGCCCCCCAAGTGATTCTTTTTTCGTTCACGTGCCGTTGAAATTCTACTCACACCCCCCCTCTCGGGGCGGAGCGTCGCATAGCAAACCCCCGGTTGTTCAGGCCCACAACCGCCCGCAGGCCTAGCGGGGCGCCGACCGGCTTCCGGGACCTCTCTGGAGGCTCCTCGTTTTGGCTCAGGCACCACGTGGTGCCGCGCAGAGGTACCCTTTGTACCGGCCTGCTTCCAGATCGCCCTGTAACTCCGCCTGCAACGAAAAAGAAAACATTAAAACGTTCAGCAAAAAACCCCACCCCACCACACCTACGCCGGGTAAGCGGTAGGGAGGGAAAAAGGCGAGGTGGGCGACAAGAGGTCGCCAGTGAGGGTGGGGGAAGGCTAAATAGCCTCCCCCTCACACCTGGGCCCGGAAGTGACGCGCATTGCGCGTCACTTCCGGCCCCTGACACGGAGGGGGGCAACATTCAGGATCCCTGCCCCTGCCCCCCCCGAAGGAGGAAGTGGGGAGGGGTGACCGGGGCCCCGGGACCACTAAGGCGCCGACCGCCGAGTGGCCCCCTGCGGGGGCCGCGGTCAGCGGCATAGTACCCCCAGGGGCACCCCGCTTTCCCCCCTCCCCCAAATTAGGTTACCCAAAGAAGACACAAGAAACAGTTGTAAGTGGGTAACAAATGCTGCAGGATTTATTACATAATTCCAGGGTATGTAATAGGTGGGTTATCTTACGGGCGATCCAAGGGCAGGCGGCCATCTACTTCACCTGCCCCGCCTGATGAGCCGGGCAGCACGGGAACGACCCGCAAGCGCTGCCCCCCAAGTGATTCTTTTTTCGTTCACGTGCCGTTGAAATTCTACTCACACCCCCCCTCTCGGGGCGTCGCATAGCAAACCCCCGGTTGTTCAGGCCCACAACCGCCCGCAGGCCTAGCGGGGCGCCGACCGGCTTCCGGGACCTCTCTGGAGGCTCCTCGTTTTGGCTCAGGCACCACGTGGTGCCGCGCAGAGGTACCCTTTGTACCGGCCTGCTTCCAGATCGCCCTGTAACTCCGCCACAGCCCTGGAGGCGGCAAACCGTCGCAGCCAGGGCCCCCCACCAACCTAGCTCTTTACCTGCACCCTCTATTCACCAATGCTTCGCTTAAATCCAATAAAAACAGGTCCATGCCTATTTGGGAGAGGTGTACTCCATCCAAGTCGAAGTACCCCTTTACATTCCCCCGAATCATCTCATGGCGAATAAAGCCCAGACCCCTTTGGGATGTGAACTTACGCATTGCTCCATTAATGCGCCTCCTGGAGTGCTCTACCGCTTCTAAGGATTTAGCTCCCCGCCAAGACCTGCGAGGGATGATCTCCGACCACACGATCTCACACTCGCCCAGACGCTTGCAGATTTCCCCTAAGTCTCTTTTCATGGCTAATAACAGCAATCGTCTCCCTAGGGTAACAAGGTCGTTTCCACCCAGGTGTATCACCAACAGGTGGGGCAAGGTGGACCCGTGTGCTCTTAGTCTCTGCTCGATCTTATTCCTGAGTTCGAACCATCTCATCCCCGGCACCCCCATCCATTCCACTTCAGTCTGAGGGAAGTGTCGCATCCAATTCCGGTGCGATGCCCATTGGGCCGCCCGGGCGACAAATGAATGCCCGATCACCCACACCACTCGCCCTAATAAAGAGGAGACATGGTGTACACACAAGTTATTTAATCAGAAAGGGTAATTTCAACGATACACACTATAAAATCACCAACACATTACTAAAAGCTGCCTCACGGGCGAACATATATCTTATAGCAATCAGATTCCCAACGCCCCAATTTCTTCACCTGAGCGGCCTCTAATCCCGCCAGGTGAGCGGCAGTGGCAGCGCCTATGCGGAAGGAGTGGCTGGAATACCTTCTGTCCGGCCGGGCGAGCCCCGCCTTGGCTAAGCTGGCCCTGATTACCTGCTCGAACTGGTATCTAGTTACGGGGGTACCATTTGAATGCAACAGAAGATAGCCAGGGCCGGGCGGTCTGTACTCCAACAACGCCTTTACCCATTGTACTGGGCAGAACCTGGGGTCACCTAGGGGCTGAAGAACCACCCTGATCCCCCGCCCCGCCTGGTCAGTCTTGGACTTGCGTAAATGAATGGTCAGTGACCCGGAAATGGACACATCTGAAATTCCCAGCGCATCCCCTGAAAAGTCGACCTTGGACCTAGCCACTAACTCGCTGACTCTGAAAGCCCCAAAAAATGCTAAGCAGAACGTGGCTGAAAACAGCGTGGCCTCGTAATGAGAGTAGGTGACTAGCTCGAGAGCCCCTAGCATGCCTTTCAGGATTTCGAAATCAATGGGGGCCCGATTATCAGGGGCCCTGGGCTCCTCCCTAGCCCAGCCCTTCAAGGCGGCCCGGATGGGATAGGAGTTAGTGGGATCCGCCCCGCCAGACAACTTGGTGTCGTGGCTTACAGCCGCCAAGTGGCTGCCTACCCATGAACGGCTTTTCCCCTGTCCCCTAGCCCACACCAGGAATGCTCGGACCTGGGACACCAACGCAGCCCCTGAAGTACCCAGCGCTACAGAAGTTGCTCTGAATGTTGCCATGTGGGCGCTGTAACGCTTTCTGGTACCTGGGGCCAGAGCTCTTTCTCCCATCTCCTTCAGGCTCAGTCCCACTGCAGGATCCTCCATAGATGGTCCGGGAATGGGGTCATCTGCGCTCTCGCCCGCGGCCAGGCCTCCCTGAATCGGGGCCACTGAAAACGAGAAAGAGCGTCAGCTGCCACATTTTGAATACCCTCAATGTGCCTGGCTTTAAACTCGACATTGATGCGCAGGCATGCCCGGACCAACTCCCTTAGTAAGCACAGCACCAGCCGGCACCTAGCGGACTGGTTGTTAATTGCCTGAACAACCGCCATGTTGTCAGACCAAAATACCACCTTCCTATCTGACAACGCCGCCGGCCATAGGTGTAGTGCAACCACAATCGGGAAGAGCTCCAGAACAGTCACATTTTTGGTGATCCTATGCCTGCGCCAAACATTGGGCCATCCCTGCGCGCACCATTCCTCGCCCAAGATAGCCCCGAAACCTTCCCTGCCTGAGGCATCTGTGAAAAGACAAAGTTCCTGACTATCAATCCAGGGCTGCTTCCAAATAACCGTCCCATTAAAGCAGGCTAGGAATTCGCTCCATACCACCAGATCTTGCTTCAGACCTGTCCCCAGCTTGACCCAGTGATGTTTCTTTTTTATACCAGCGGTCGCCCTCGCTAACCTGCGTGCAAAGACCCTCCCCATGGGTATGACCTTTACCGCAAAATTCAGGGTCCCTAGCAGGCATTGGATTTCACCCAGAGTAGCCTTGTCCCTACCCAGTAGATCGTAGATCTCCTGACGCAAGGCCTGTACCTTATCCGCAGGGAGTCGGGACACGCCCTTTACCGTGTCCAACTCGATGCCCAAGAATACCAAAACCTGCGCCGGACCCTCGGTCTTACCAGGAACTAAAGGTACGCCCAAGTGTCCTGCCAATTCCTTGAAACATTGCAGTGCCCGTGCACAATCTTGCGAGTCAGCTCCCCCGATGAACAGGAAATCATCCAGGTAGTGGGTCACTCCCTCAATGCCATACCTGTTTGTTAAGGCCCACTGTAGGAAGGAGCTGAACGCCTCAAAGTACGCACAAGACACCGAGCAACCCATGGGCATACACCTATCGTAAAAGACCTGGTCCCCCCACTTGAAGCCCAGAAGGTGTTGGCTGTCCGGGTGTACTGGCAGGAGCCTGAAGGCCGATTCGATATCAGACTTGGCCAACCAGGCTCCCTTCCCTGCCCTCCTGATCATGTCGACTGCCAGGTCTAGGGAGCAGTAAGACACTGAGCATCTACCTTCGTCAAGCCAGGAATTCACGGAGTCCCCTTCAGGGTGTGATAGGTTATGAATAAGACGGAAAGCCCCTGGCTCCTTTTTTGGTACCACCCCCAGGGGAGAAATCACAAAGTGGGGCATAGGTGGTGAGGAAAAAGGACCCGCCACCCTGCCCAAAGACACCTCCTTCGCTATTTTATCCCGCACTACCTCCGGGTGTTCCCTAGCCGATTTCTGATTCTCCGCATCCCTGCTCACTAAGGGGCCTTGATAAGGAATGCGGAAACCGTCTAAGAAGCCCTCAGAAATGAGGGACCCTTCCCTGCTAGTGTATCCGCGGAGGGCGCTGAGGAGGTTCTTTACGCTGATGGGAGAGGGCCCTTTCACATGGTCGTGTGGGGCAAGGGCATGCGCGCTAGCGGATGTGTTCGCGGGGGGCCAAAGCGCGGGAGGGGGAAACCCCCCGGGGCTACTTGCTCGAGGAAGGCTTGTCGGGAGTGTCGCGCTTGGAACATGCGGTGGCGGCATGGGGGGCCCCGCACACACTGCAATTGTGTGAGAAACGGCATGTTTTGTCCCAGGAGCAGAACCCTGCATTAAAGAGCCTGCAGGTCCCAGAAGACCGTGCCCGAAAGCCAGGCCTGCGACCCCCCCCACGACCGCCCCGAAAGGACTTCCTGTTCTGCCATTTCCTCTCCTGTTTATCCTCTTTCTCTTTGCTCTTTACACCGCTCTCTGTACCTGACTTCGTCGTAGACCCCTCAGTATGCTTGCCCATGTGTTTTACCCATAAACGGACCTCCAACTGGTCCCACTCAAGATCTGGGCAGATTGCTCTCTGTCTACGGAAGTCACAGTCGTAGTGGTACCATCCCATGCCCCCACCCTTAGCAGCCTCCTCTGTAATCACGCTTGCATAGTGGAAGAGACCTGGCCCTTCATCTGGGAATTTCTCCACTATTACTGCCGCAAAAATGGCAAAGGCCTGACCCCAAGTCACAATGTTTTTGGTGGGATATAAATGATACCGCACCCTCTTGTCCTCTTCCTTGTTGCCCATCCTCCTGGTATCTACCCCCTCCGCCCCATGCATGAGAAGGGTGAAGATATCGATAAATTCCCTGCGCAAAATCCCTTCTTTGGCCACTAAAGGGACCATCCAAGCGAGTGAACAGCGGCCCGATACTAGCGGGGCCGTGGTAACTAGAGGCTTAGGTGCTACGGCTAGTGTTGGTGCCGGCGTCGGTACCACCGGGGGAACCACTACTGCAGGATCGACCGCACTTGCCGCGCTCTCGGCCACAGCAGCCGCTGGGGGTGGGGGCCGCGGAGGAGGTTCCAACGCAGCCGGCGGCTGACCCCAGACCTGCGTGAAGCCCCCCGGCGCCGGGGTCACACTCGGCGGCGGTGGGGCGGACGGGCCGACCCCTAGGGGTGACCTGGCAAGCAGAAGACCGGATCTGACCTCAGCCATGAAGTCTTTTAAAGTGTCTGAAAGCTTACCCAGATCCTCTGCTGAGGCAAATGTCGCCTGGGGCGGGCAGGGCAGTACGTTGTGCGTCCCCGTCCCCAAGCTAACCGCCGCCTGGGGGGTCGCTGAGGCCCTGTGAAGAGGGGCCACTCTATTTCGAGCCGGTGGTTGCTCCACCGGAAAGTCTTTGCTCGTGGGGCGGCGGATTCTTTTCGACCGTGACGGGCCCGCAACCTCCGCTACATCCTTATCCGTAGCCGTACCGTCCATCGATATCCCAGAGTCTGGGGGGGTACTGGCTTTCAATAGTTCAGTCGCCCAAGCTAAACCCTTGGCCCTCGTCAGCTCCAAGAATGCGGCAATCCGGGCTTCCTCCGAAGTGTCCGGCACGGACTCCTCAACCTGTGTCCCTGGTGTGAAAAGGGGGGGGGATAATCCTTGGCTGTCCATCACTTAGCAGTTGTTCTCTCTTATCTGCAATTGGGAAAGAGAGAAAGTTAACCGCCTGTTCGCCCCCTTTGAGGCTGATTCTTCGCTCCTGAGTGCCACATGCTACTCCGAGAGGTACCCCCGTCCCCCACCTGCCCGTACTTACTCCCGTCCGAGCCCCGAATACGGATGGTGTTTGGCTCGCGTCTCTCTGTCGCCAATTAATAATCCTCCAGTCACCGAAAGCGGACGAATGTACTGCAAGAGAAACCAGCATAAGCACAAGAAATATGCATACACGAAAAGGCGTGACTGTACCGCAAGAAAAAAGGGGAAGGGGGGGGGGGGGGGAGGGAGGACACAGGTACTCCTACAAATCACTTTTAACCATGCACACCCTGTTCGCGTCCGCCCCCATCCCCACCTTGAACCTGGCAAGCAGCATGGTGCTCGCTTGCGCCCCCACCCCCATACTACTTTCCTGGTGCCCATTTGCCCCAAAATCACTGTCTCGCGTGAAGCGAACACGTCAAATCTCCGTTCATTCGCCTTTATGTAGCGTGCACTACGAAATTATTGGCACGCTTTACATTACATATTCAGGCACGGGGCCAACTCACTGTCCGGAAGTGAAAATTGTACAGTACCCGTGCTGCCCAAAAAGGGGAGACGCGACCACAAGGCGCAGCCTGCCTCCCCGACCTAGGATGTCCGTTACAAATTCCATTCCACTACAAAGCAACCACGCGATCCCCCTTTACTGCTCAAGTGCCACTCTCGGTCGCCATGCATTGGCCCCCGGGATCGGCCCCTTGCTACTAACTACCCGCACCCTTGCAGGGCAAGGCCGAGGGAGGGCGGCTACCCGCTCCCTGATGGGACACCCGAACTAGCCTACTGTGGGGCCGGGCCTTAGCTACGCTTGCTGGGTGCCGTCCCCCCCCCGACCCCACACAACAAACCAAACAGGGCAGAGCCAGGCCGCAGAGGAATACAATTGCCCATTTTATGTAGCGCGAATTCGCCCCGTGTATAATCATTGCTTACATGTGGGCCCGCATTTACATTGCACATTCAGGCCCGGGGGGATAGTAATCGATTTGGCCAGAATCCCCGGAGCAGACGCGACACCTTGCCCAATCAGGCCCGGGGAGATAATTGATTTGGCCAGAATCCCCGGAGCAGACGCAACACCTTGCACATTCAGGCCCCGAGAGATAATACTTGATTTGCCCCAGAATCACCGGAGCCGACGCGGCACATAGCACATTCAGGGCCGGGGAGATAAAATCGTTTGCCCAGAATCGCCGGTGCAGACGCGACCCCGAGGATCAAAGATAATGATGTCCTGCCCATAGTCGGCAATCCAGCCTGCAACCCCTTCCTCTCCCCTGACTCACCGCGTTAAGACACCCGCAGCTCCGCGATCGAGGCGGCGACAGAGTCGCAGGGTAACGGTCGGATCAGCGACCCGACCTCCCCGGACCGGGGGTCATGAAGGTGGGTTTACTCCTGAAATCAACGGACGGATCGCAAGCCTGGCCCCCTGCCTAAACCCGGGGAGCACAGCGAGCCCCTGTGACACGGTGACACTCTGCAAGGATAGCTCAGTAACCGCTTACCCATATTTAATGTGGATTTGTCTAGCGCGAAGGTATTAGAGCGCTTTAAATGTGCACCGGTTACGAAATGTGGGTGCCCTGGCGCACACGCGGGCCACAGCTCACCTCCGGTATATTGTTTTAGTTGCATATTTATAAAGCGCGAAATCGACCCGAAGGTATAGGAGCGCGTAGCACCGTATTTACCTACATATATAGGCCCGGGAAGATTAAGTGATTTACCCCGAATCACCGAAAGCGGAGAACCGAAAACACCAACCCGATTGAGGACCAGAGCCTCGGACCCACTATACGTTTTGCTCCTATGCATAACTTCCTTCTCTAGCGCGAACTCGACCCGAAGGTATTGGGGGCCTTCGCACCGCATTTACATACATATAGGCCCGGGGGGATTAAGTGATATACCCCGCGACACAGAAAGCGACCGCGGCCCCGAGACTCGAGAACACCAACCCGTTTGCGAGTGAGGACCTGAGCCTCGGTCCCAATATACTTTCGCTCTTATGCATAAATTCTTTCTCTAGCGCGAACTCGACCCGAAGGTATAGGATCGCGTCGCACCGTGTTTACATACCTATAGGCACGGGGAGATTAAGTGAACAGGACGGGGCCGGACAGGGGCTCTCACTGACCCCTGCGCCGAAGGAGAAACATGCTATGCCCCACACCCAAGATGGCAGCCAGTATGCCCCACACTCAAGATGGACGCCGGATAGCCGGCCGGTTGCGTCCCCACCTGCGCTAGCAATCCGTGGCAGCTGGAAACACGCAAAACACAGCTTCCCTCAACGATCGCACGCTCCGTAAAACGGACATAAAACACGAGCCTTGCTCTGTGCACGGTCCCCCCCCGCCCGTGGCACTCCGACCACAGGGCCCCGTCTCCTGGTACTGCCCAGGGACAGGGCCGGGGCGAGGGGGCAATCCGGCAACTCACCACAAGTATTCAGGAGTTCCACAGCAAGGCGACGGCGACGACGACCCCCGCGAAACGACCCGGCGAGGAAGGCGAGGTGGGCGACAAGAGGTCGCCAGTGAGGGTGGGGGAAGGCTAAATAGCCTCCCCCTCACACCTGGGCCCGGAAGTGACGCGCATTGCGCGTCACTTCCGGCCCCTGACACGGAGGGGGGCAACATTCAGGATCCCTGCCCCCGCCCCCCCCGAAGGAGGAAGTGGGGAGGGGTGACCGGGGCCCCGGGGCCACTAAGGCGCCGACCGCCGAGTGGCCCCCTGCGGGGGCCGCGGTCAGCGGCAAATCATGAAAAATACTTGCGAGCCAATGGCTGAATATGGCTGGTCTAAAACCTTCTCTCTCTCTCTATTCATACTCCTAGTGTTTCCAAAGACTGCATGACAAGGGGTTTCAAGACAGCTAACGCTATCTGAAGCCAGACCTAAAAAGTGATAAGCGTCGATTCTAATTACTGCACCCGAGGCCCCTTTGGGTGACCAAATCTCTGACCTTATGGTCGAATTTCCCACATCTTGACTCATTGAATAAGCATGCATTGCATTTCTAAATTAGAAATAATCCCACTTAAGATAGGGAAAAATCTGCAAATATTGAACAATTTATGGGGCTATATGTACGGGGGAAGGTAACGAAAATGGAGAGGGTTGGGCTGAAACGTGTAGAAGAGGAGGCCAGGCACTTGAATTCAACATCTACAACGTCAGTACTTTGAGATGTTTCACAAAGATTTGATTGGAAACTGTATCCTGAAAACCTCAACTCAACTAATTCACAAAATAGTAGTACTAAGGGAGGTTCCATGGTAAGAGATGTCCTTCAGAACCCCAATATTTCAAGGGGTTGTAGGAAAAATAAAAGTGAACAATATAATTTAAAAAGTTCACGTGCTGATGTAAATTTATGCCAGATTTACTCCTTCAAATTATCTGCAGCAGTGAGTATCGAAGTTTTTCCTTCAACATTTCTAGAAAATACATTGAATTCCCTAAAGAAATGCATTTTGTAAATCCTTGGACAAACCCTGTGATGCCTACATTTCACGAGTTCAGATTTCTGAGTGAATTGTTTGTGGCTTGGCCTCTGAGCGAGCTACACATACCTTCACTGTCGGATCTAATAAAACCTGAAGTTAATCAGCCTCGGTTTAATGCCTCAGTGAAGGGAATGTTAAACATTGTCATGAAATCGATGTTAATGATCGAGAAACCTACATCATGCAACACGCATAAATCGATTTTCTGATACATTTCAAAATAAGTGACTTCCTTGATAGCAGCAGCTGTCATTCCCCCCTTCAGTGGTTCTGTGAAAAGGTGACCCCTGGGGTTAACCTTGCACCTGGGGCAGGAAAGCTTTCAATCTGTGAGGTCCGTGTTTGCTTTCATTTTAAACTTCATCCTTACAGTTTCCTGTTTAAAGGGAAAACAAAGGAAATGATGGACAGAGTGTTGAACATTGCAAGCACTCACCCCCAGTCTACTGATCTGGGTTTAATCCATCACCGTTCTTTAGCCCACTCTGCCACCCCAGTTCAGACATGGCCATATGCAAATCAGTCTGACCCTGTGCCTCATGGGAACAGTCCAGCCCGAACTGCAAAGCCATGTCTTCCCTGGACCGGAAACAAGCATCCTAGGACCGGTTTCTGGCATGTCAGCCGTCTTCAGCCAGGCTTGCTAGAATCCAGTGGCAAAGTGAGCAAGGGACTCACGTCTGAGCATACCCTGCCAACTTATGGCGAACAAAGCAAAAACCAAAGGAAATGATGGACGGAGTGTTGAACATTGCAAGCACTCACCCCCAGTCACCTGATCTGGGTTTAATCCATCACCGTTCTTTAGCCCACTCTGCCACCCCGGCTGACATCATCAAACAACTTAATATTCAAGAACAGGGATCCTTAAAGTGTGTGTGTGGGGGGAGTCTGCTTGGGACCTCCTGGCCTTTAAATGTACCCCCCCTGGGCTGCTGTTTACTTGACTTAGAATTGACATTCAGAAAGCTGTTTACAGTAAAAGTAAAAGGAAACGAAGCAGAAAAAGGAGTACTTTAGAAACACCTTGATATTTAAAGACAATTGCAACAAACATGGAAAATTGTCATAAACACTCTTCAAAATGTATTTCATTAACATGCTGAAGCGTTTCGCCTCCGTGCATCAGACGATAGCAGTGCATTAAAAGTCATAGGGGCATATTATCAAGACAGGCGATAAAATTATCGCCGCTTTAGCGGCAGAAAACTGCCGCTAAAACGGCGATTAAGGGCTTGATAATATGCTCTATGGAATTCCAATTGAAGCCCATGTTAGATGTGAAGGACGTCTAACATGGGCTTCAATTGGAATTCCATAGAGCATATTATCAAGCCCATTATCGCCGTTTTAGCGGCAGTTCTCTGCCGCTAAAGCGGCGATAATTTTATCGCCTGTCTTGATAATATGCCCCAAAGTTGTCAAACATGAACTTAGAAACATTCACACCTTCCCTGACAACAATGCTGTTAGGAAGTTGTCATATGCTCCCTCTATGTGGCCTTGGTTATACTTATACTTGGAACAACATTATAATTAAATCAAACATAGGTAATTTTGGACAGCGCATATCTTGAACTCTATATTTCAAGGTGCTCTCGGATGTGATAATGAAGAAAAAGGAAGCAAAGTGAAATAATAACATTCCCTAGGATCACACAGTTTGGTCAAGTGGGGAAGCCAGGATTGATATTAGGTTTTCTTTTCTGGTTTCACATTGTGCAATTCAGTCACTAGATGGGCATGAATTTCCCTCTCTCTTTTAAAACTGTATTGAATCTGTTTTACTGTTCGAGTGTATTTTACCTTGTTTCGCAATCGTGGTGCCCGTCCATAGAGCGGGACGGATACGATTAGGGTTAGTGCTCTAGTCTTTACAGAACGCTATACAAACGCACAATGACACGACCGCGCAGCGTATGAGGAGGGGGGAGAGAGACTTCCCTTGAGATATCCAGCTGAGCTCGACTCCTAGGCCGTTACATATCGCTAGAAATTGCACTTAGCATTTTTTTTAAAAAGAAAGCAAGTTTGCACATTGATTTTAAAACTGTATTGAATCTGTTTTACTGTTCGAGTGTATTTTACCTTGTTTCGCAATCGTGGTGCCCGTCCATAGAGCGGGACGGATACGATTAGGGTTAGTGCTCTAGTCTTTACAGAACGCTATACAAACGCACAATGACGCGACCGCGCAGCGTATGAGGAGGGGGGAGAGAAACTTGCCTTGAGATATCCAGCTGAGCTCGACTCCTAGGCCGTTACATATCGCTAGAAATTGCACTTAGCATTTTTTTAAAAAAGAAAGCAAGTTTGCACATTGATTTTAAAACTGTATTGAATCTGTTTTACTGTTCGAGTGTATTTTACCTTGTTTCGCAATCGTGGTGCCCGTCCATAGAGCGGGACCGATACGATTAGGGTTAGCGCTCTAGACTTTACAGAACGCTATACAAACGCACAATGACGCAACCGCGCAGCGTATGAGGAGGGGGGAGAGAGACTTGCCTTGAGATATCCAGCTGAGCTCGACTCCTAGGCCGTTACATATCGCTAGAAATTGCACTTAGCATTTTTTTTTTAAAAAGAAAGCAAGTTTGCACATTGAGTTTAAAACTGTATTGAATCTGTTTTACTGTTCGAGTGTATTTTACCTTGTTTCGCAATCGTGGTGCCCATCCGTAGAGCCTGACTGATATGATTAGGGTTAGCACTCTAGTCTTTACAGAACGCTATAATAACGTACAATGACGCGACCGCGCAGCGGACCCGCGCAGCGGGCGCACCGCCGGCACGCCCGTCCAGCGCCATAACCCCTGTTTACTGCCATAGGAAGTGCTATTTGCGGGGCGAACTGTTGGCATTAAATAATGGTAAGTGCCAAGTACCTGCCCTATTATTTGATTATAATACTGCTGGCCCTAATTTCTGTTTAGTCTGTGGCTTAGAGACCGTCTTTGTGCCGCCTGAAGCTACTAGCGGTCATTTGAATAAAGGTAATTTTTGCCTCAGGATTAATTCCGGAATTATAGCTGACAAACAAACCAAATGCTGCAGTACTGGAGAGAATGCTAATAATATTACCAAAATATCCAATGTAATGAATTGCATTATACTAAATACTAGATCTATGCCTAAGCATAAATATGAAATTTAATATCAAACACTAGCCCAGATTTGATGTTTCTTACTGAAACGTGGGCATCTGCTTCTTCCGCACCAGATTGGAACATTTCAGTTCCACCTGGATATTTAGTGGTGCAAGTAGAAAGGAAAGGAACAGTTGGAGGGGGAATTGCGCTAATCTATCGTTCCCACCTTAAAGTTAACTTCAGACAAGAACCCACACTGGAGGCTGAGGCCATGTTATTCAGTGTTAAATATAATAATCAAGAACTCCTACCTGGTCTCTTGAGATATAGACCACCAGGAATAAGAGCTCCTTTTACTAAATCATTACAAACTTTTTTGGAATCCTGCCTCGATACTTCCACCTTCACTGTTTTAGGTGATTTTAATTTCCATTTAGAGGAAAACAGCAATTCAGATTCCTCAATCTTAATTGATAATCTGGCAGGTTATGGGATGAGGCAAATCGTATCCAAACCCACTCGTCTAGCTGGACATACACTGGATGGGATTTTTACTAGCAAAGACCATATTGAAGTAAAAGACGTACAACTTATTCCTTGGTCGGACCATGCGGCAATCTATTTTAAAGTTAATTTAAACCTACCTGTTAACGGCCGGAGAGATCGCCCCCTGTTAGCAAAAGCCCGCCCATGGAAATGTATACAAAGTGACGAGCTAGTCAAAATTTTGACAAGTAGCTCCCCCTTTATGGAGGATAGTAATGGAGGAGCTACCAACTTTGATTTATGGATCAATCAGGCAGTAGGTATGTTGGTCCCAGAGAAAACAATACAACCTAGGAGACGATTAGTTACCTCGCCATGGTATACGGCAGAGATAAAGCTTTTTAAAATCAAATGTCGATGCCAGGAACGTATCTGGAGATCTGACTATAGTGCTGAGCACAGGAAGGAATATAGTAGAACCTTGGAGGAGTATAAATCTATAATAAAACTGGCCAAGATGGTGTATATTACAAACAAAATTCAAGAGGCCAAAAATTCCTCTAAGGAACTATTTAAAACAGTATCTACCCTAACTAAGAGTCCTTATGACACAATCTTTCTTCCAGATCAAAACTTTATTGATAAACTGGCTCTTTTTTTTCAACAAAAGGTTCAAGTAGTCTATAATGAACTTCAAAATTTACCGGTAAATCTGGAAAAAGATAAAAGGGAATTAACTGAGGTCTCTGCAACCCTGAATTGTCTGTCCCGATTTTCTCCCCTAAGCGAAAAACAGGTCAGTGACCTATTAATTCAATTTAAGTCAGGTTCTCCTCTTGACCCTTGCCCCCCCCATATATTCCATTTGGCTCCTAAAGAGATAAGTGCCTCTCTGGCGCCTCTCTTAAATGAAGTTATAAGATCTGGAGTCTTTCCTGTGAGATGGAAAAAGGCCTGTGTAAGACCTATTCTTAAGAAAGACTCATTGGACCCTCAGGATATTAAACACTACCGTCCCATATCCTGTCTTCCTTTGCCAACTAAAATACTGGAAAAGGCCATGAACCAGGAGTTAATGGAATTTGTAGATCTAAATAGTTCCCTGGATTCTACACAGCACGGTTTCAGATCACGACACTCTACAGAATCTGCATTAATAATGGCGACGGGGGAAATTCGCAGGGCAATGGACGGGGGTGGTAGAGCTGTCTTAATCTTCTTCGATTTAACGGCAGCTTTTGACACCGTAAACCACAGGGTCTTATTGGATAGGCTTAAAATAGTTGGAATTAGAGACACCGCATTAGCTCTACTCCGGTCCTTTTTGGACTCCAGAGTTCAACAAATTAATTGGGAAGGAATTCAATCTGAAGAGTTTTTCCTCCCATGTGGAGTCCCTCAGGGATCCGCGCTATCTCCTACATTGTTCAATCTGTATGTGACGCCACTGACAAAATTAATAAAAAGATCAAGGATTAAAATTGGTGTCGTATGCTGACGACACCCAGCTAGTGGTGTCTCTTACACAGAGTGTGGAATTCACAGCGGAGAGATTCAGAAACTGCCTCTCTAGTGTTATGAGCTGGATGAACACAAATTTTCTAAAGCTCAATACAGAGAAAACTGAGGTGATAGAATTTGGCCAAAAATCTTCTATCTGGAATCACACATGGTGGCCTCCAGAAGCAGGCACTTGTCCAGTCCCGGCACAAAAAGTAAAAAATCTAGGTTTCCTGGTTGACAAAGACCTAACACTCACTTCTCAAGTCAATCAGGTCACCTCGGCTTGTTTCTTTACGATCAAGGTTCTCCGAAAAATATTGCCTTTCATACCTTTTTCATTAAGGAAAACAGTAGTAGGAGCCTTAGTTTTATCTCGTATCGATTATTGCAACGCATTGTATGCCGGAATTGGAGAAAGACAACTCTCCAAACTCCAGTCGTTGCAGAATGCTGCTGTAAGAGTACTGCTAGATCTTCCGAAACACCATCCGACGTCAACTGGCATAAGGCTTCTTCACTGGCTCACTGTTCGTCGAAGGGTGCAGTTCAAGGCTCTATGCCTAGTACATAAAGCTGTAAACGGAGGAGGTGCAGAGGACATGAAATCTCTTTTTCCTCGATATGTACCGCCTCGCACATTAAGATCTGGCAATCTAGGTCTGGTCTGCCTACCTAAGATCAAGAGGACCCGATGGGGTAGCAAGACTTTTTCATTTCAAGCAGCAAAACTGTGGAATTCTCTACCCACAGAGCTACGACTAGGAACAAATAAGACTCTGTTTGGAAAGGCCTTAAAAACCTGGCTATTCACTAAATCCTAGACTGGATGTAGCTAATCTCTACCCTCATACAGCGCCAAGACGCCTCGGCAAAAGTGCGCTTAATAAATAATTCAGTCAGTCAGTCAGTCAGTCTCTCGCTTTACATCAAATATTAATGCTCTGTATTTAGTTCTTGGCACCTTGGCACATGAGGTTAGACTGTGGATGGAGGATAGGGCCCGTAGATCAAAGAGAACCTCAAGTTGATCCAGAGCCAGGCAGACCTAATGTTGAGACAATGTGCAAAGTAGTTTTGCAACACACAAACAATAATAAATCAGATCTCGAGGACGCCAGAGTTTGTCATTACCGCCCGGCGGAAAGCTTCGCTGCTGTATAAGAGTCAGCCATTTTGCCAGTTTTCCTCCCAGCCATTGGACATGTAGACCCAAACCATCAGGAGTAGAACAAAGTGTTCTGTATAACTTAGTAATAATCACCAACCCTCACCATGACGGATGCCGCTATTTCCTTTGCCAAGGACTTTCTGGCCGGTGGATTGACCGCAGCCACAACCAAGACCGAAGTGGCACCTATCGAGAGGGTCAAGCTGTTGCTGCAGGTCCAGCATGCCAGTAAGCAGATCACTGCAGACAAGCAATACAAAGGGAATCATGGACTGTGTGGCCCGTATCCCCAAGGAGCAGGGTTTCCTCTCTTTCTGGTGCGGTAACCTGGTCAACGTCATCAGGTACTTCCCAACCCAGGCCCTCAACTTTTCATTCAAGGACAAGGAAAAGCAGATCTTCCTGGGCAACGTGGAGAAGAGAACCCAGTTCTGGTGGTATTTCGCTGGTAACTTGGCATCCGGTGGCGCTGCTGAGGCCACTTCCCTGAGCTTCGTCTATCCTTTGGACTTTGCCCATACCCGTTTGGCTGCTGATGTGGGGAAAGCAGGAGCAGACCGAGAGTTCAAGGGTCTGGGTGACTGTCTCATTAAGATCTTCTGGCGGATGGTATCAAGGGCCTTTCCCAGGGGTTCAACGTGTCTGTGCAGGGTATCGTCATCTACAGAGCGGCCTACTTCGGCATCTACAACACGGCTAAAGGAATGTTGCACGATCCCAAGAACACTCACATCGTTATCAGTTGGATGATTACCCAGTCAGTGACATCAGTGGCAGGGTTGTTTCCTATCCGTTCAACACAGTCCAACGTCGTATGATGATGCAGTCCAGCAGAAAAGCAGCAGATATCATGTACTGAACCATCGACTGCTGGAGAAAGATTGTTCATGAAGAAGGTTCCACGGCTTTCTTCAAGGGTGCCGGGTCTAATGTTCTCCGAGGGATGGGTGGTGCTTTTGTGCTTGTCATTTGAGACGAGTTGAAGAAAGTAATCTAAAACTCTAGCTGGCCTAGCCTGGCTTGGCATGCTGTAAAATGTAACATATCGAGAAATTCATGGACTCTACGTGCATCGAACCGCCTTTAATTTATGAAATCCATCTGGTACACTTTACTGGTTGAAAATGGGGCACCAACCTTTATCTGATCAACTCCATGAAATCATTCCCTTACGGTGGGACTATAGATTTTGTATTTGTCTACCTCGTTTTTAATATTCTGGGTATTTTTTTAAAAAGTGAAAAAACACATCACAGAAAAAAGTCCAAACCCGATTTAGACAAAAAAAAAATATTTTAACGTATGAAATGATACCAAAAGGACAAAAATGCATTCAATAGAACTGGAATTGTGAATTCTTAAAGCTTAAAAATAGTACCAAGTGATGCAAAAACAGCAGGCATCTGGCCATGCTGGACCAAGGCAAAGTCGCAAGTTCAGGCCAACCGTGATAGGGAGTTTGTACCGCTGATCAGTTTTACTTTTGATAGGGCTCAGGGTCAACCCATCACAGTGATGGTTGAAGACTGCCCTGCTGTAGGTTGGCCACCCACTGTAATTGGGTGCCCACTAGGCCTGGGCGGTAAATTCCGTTCCGCTCGCGGAATTTGCAGAATTTGGCAATTTCGCGTTCCGCGGAGAATGCGAAATTGCCCAAAATTCTGCGTTCCGTGGGTTCGCAGAATTTTTTGCTTGTTCGCATTCTCAAAATGCGTGTTCGCGAGATAATTCCCCCCGAGCATGCAAACAGCTATCGCGAACAGGAAAAAAGCATCGCGAACAAGCAATTCCGCGTGTTCGTGGAATTTCTGCATGTTCGCAGAGATTTTTTTACCATTTTGCGGAGCTTTGCGTAGCGCGACTACGCAAATTCCGCCCATCCCTACTGCCCACAGGGGGTTGGCCACAGAGCCTGTCCGGAAGTTAGTACAAAATGTCAATAAATTCTCAAAATGAAAAATTATTAGAATTAGCATAGAGCTCAGTCTTTATACTAGTTCAGATACTGTCTAGCAGAAGCCAAAATAAAACAGAAAAATACAAACATATTCTAAGTTAGAGTCAAAGATGAAACTGTCATTAGGGCGTGCTCGAAAGAAGTTTCAAAAAAGCCTCTACAAATCTCTAAGTATTGCATCAAAATGCTCACCAAATAGAAACTGCTTTTCTATGTATATTTAAAAGCTTCAGGCACACATCCCCAAAACAGTATGTTATATGGTTTTTCAAACAGAGAAATCGCAGCGTCACCATGGTCTGAAACAAGTGTTAAATCAAAATATCCCATGGGAAAACAGAAAACGAACATGTTCCTTCAGAAAGAATCCAATACACCTTGATGTGTTTTCAAACACACATTCTCTTATAATCGGTCTTTCAGGTGGTCCGGACCCATTCTTATGAATCTTAAGTATGAGGTACATTATTGGCGTATTGGGAAAATATTTTTTTAGGAACAAACATTCATCCTGATTGATTAAGCCAGTATTCCTCCATGTTTTCAGCTCAATTTGGCATTGTATATTTACTTGTCTCAAATGCTCAAAGCTGCATCTTGCAGAGCAATCAGTGTCATTTATTTGCCTGTATATGTTCTCTCTATAGTCTGCCGGAAGCCACAGGAAAATGTTGCCGCCCTTATCAGTGTTTCGAATCACAGTTTGGTCAGGAGATTGCAATTTCTTGATCAGATTTTGACACCTGACATGTTGATAATTACTTTTTTTAAGCATCTTCTCGGTTACTGAATTTAATTTATTTACTTCTAAGCCTGGGCAAAGCACTACGCTATGCTCGCGTAGTTTGCGAAGTTCGCGCTACTTCGCACTACGCGAACTGCACGTAGCACAGTGCGAACACGCGTAGCGTAGTGTTGCGTAGTGCTGCGGTCCTTTTTTGCTTGCTCGCGGTCCTCAACGTCAAGTTGGCGACCGCGAGCAAGCAAAATGACATCACGGCGAGACTTTTTCCTTGTTCGCGATCAGCAACATTAAGTTGGTGATCACGAGCATGGAAAATAAACCTCCTGGTGAGATTCTCAACGCGAGGAGGTCAGGTTTCTCATTGCGAGTGGTCGCATATGCTCGCTCGCGATGAGAAACTACCAGTTCGCGTTGAGAAAGCTGCCGCTCGAGTAAAAATCTACTCGAGCAGTAGAAAACTACAGCTCACACTGTGCAAGATGCCATTTTCAATGATTGCACAGTGCCGGTTGCTTTTCCGCACTGTCCAATCATTGAAAACGACATCTGGCACAGTGCGAATAAGGTACTACGCAGTTCGCGAAGTGCTACGTGTAGCTCGCGTAGTGCGAACTGCACTTTGCGTAGCTTCGCGAAGTGCTACTTCGCGATCTACGCCCAGGGTTATTTACTTCCTCAACCACTTTGTCTTTGAAGAGATCAATGGAATATCATGGGGAACCCGGTATGAATGTAGAAGCTGGTTTAAATGGAGTATCAGCCCCCCAATAGACATCTAGAGAGAACGCGTCTATAATGCGTCGTCATTGTCTCAGTGATCTCAGAGGTTTCATTTTCCATTTCTCTTAAATCAGCAATCTATAATTGATCTGGGCCAGATGTTTCAACATTAGAATGGACTGTTTTGCGCTTAGGTTTTTGAAGATGAAACTTTAACAATTTTAACTTCTGTATATTTTTAAAACTGTCGATTCTGGTTTGACTGTAATTTAGAGAGCTCACTGGGCAGAAAGATAAGCCAAGCGACACAATTTGAAGTTCTGCTTTATTGAGTTCTAAGCATGTAAGTCTGTATTGCTGTTGTCAAGATTTATTTTCGCCCCCATTATGTTTTGTTTCTCAAGTGCCCACCGCGAACCAGGAGCAGCTATGTTAAAGCTTTTGGTACCATAGGAGTAACGTGCTACCCAATTTTCAAGATATCTTGAAGTTTTTCTATGGGTTAACCCTTTATTACCAAACCCAAGCCCCTCTATAAATACTCATTTCTCAAATATGGATTAACGTGTTGATACCAAATTAAAAAAGCACGCTTTCTGAGAAACTTTCTAACTTTGGGCCTAGATTGTTCTAATTCCATTCAGCCGTGTTTCTGTATCAAATAGCAAACATTCTCACGAGAATTGAAATGAGAAATTGCATTTTTGGGATTCCACTTTCTTCTTGGTCCCCGCTTGATAGATTAGTGCAACATTTTCCATTATGAAGCCAAATTGCAAATTCACCAACAGCACTAAAATTGTAAAGAAACCAGATATATATTAAGGGTGAGTGGAGCTCGCGGAGTTTCACTATGTGGAATTCTGTGGAGTTGCATAAAAACTCTGTGAAATTCCCCTGAGCTCCGCTCCGTCCTAGAACCACTGTTGAAAATTGAATTCGAAACCTGCTCCAAGTTATTTTAAATGTCGACACTGTTACATCGAGTAAAGACCAGATACCTCTTGCCTTGCAGGGGTGATGCCCGCCGCTGAATCACACTAACCTAGACATGAGGGAGATCGCTCCGTACCCCCACTGGCACTGCCCCATCCCCCTCGCTGCTGCTGGGTGTGCCACTCCAGCAGGGCACAAGTCCTAAAAAAAGAAGTGGGGGGACTCTCCAAGTTAGACGGCGTGACAGGAAGTGACATCATGACAGGAAGTGACATCACGACAGGAAGTGACATCACGACAGGAAGTGACATCACGACAGGAAGTGACATCACTTGTGAGGCAGATCCATCATTTGCATATATTGCAAGATTTAACAATTGAAGCTGCTTGGTACTGAAGCCTGTGACTTAAGGTCCCTGTATGGAGGAATTAGCAGCCCAAATGTGGATGAAGTTTGGTGTACAACTACATTAGTCAAGCCATTAAGTGCTGTAAGCGAGGCATACTAAAACATGGGACCATGAACAAAAGCAGAATTTGTGTTGAAAAAAGCCAAAGAAAACCACATACTAGAAACTACAATAGTGATTATCAAAACTTTAAAATTTATTACGCTACCGAGAACACGACATTTAAATTTATTGACAAGTATAATACACTGGGACCATGAGAGAAAAAAATGCAAGGTGCACACTGTACAGTTTCAGCTTGATACTCTGTACATCTGTTATTGCAGACATTATGGGACATGTTATATTGCCACAGGATGTCTGGCCATGGAAAATTTGTGAGACCGCTTAGATCATTGAAAGCTATCAATTAAAAAACGACCATGCGTCTGCATATCTTTTATTGTGCTGGGCTGTAGGGTCTACCTTTCTAGATTGAGTATCATCTGCATGGCGATGGGCAATCAACCACCTGTTCACAAATGGCACTGGATTCCAAAGAGGCAGAGGAGGACCCATGAGGTTAATGAACATTAATGAGGAAAGGCGTCCGATACCAAGGCAGTTTCGTATGGGTGACATTATCAAGTTCATTGTGCTGAAACCCCTTTCGCAGTCACTTGAAGTCACAGGAAGTGTGTTTATCGCCCTCAAAACAGGTTGCAGTTTCTCTGGAATGTCATTACCACCATTATCAATATAGTCTCTGAAGCCTTCAGATACGCCTTTGAAATTAAGACAGAATCTCCTGCACAGGTTTTGTAGTTTCTCCTCACCTTCATACCATGGGCTCTCAATGTCATATGGCCATTTCTGTGGGTTGATAACATCTATCTCTGATGTAAGAGCTAAAAATTCATCTGTCCGAGATGATGTGGCCGACCTATTGCTTGCAGACTGTGCATACAACCTAGAGCGCAAGTTATCTGCCAGATTTTGATAAAACTGGGAAAGGTTTATTTTGACCTGCCCACGTGAGTCCTCACAGCTGATTGGCACTCCTCTAAATAAGCCACTCTCAATAGCTTTTTCAGCCTCCTTCCTGTGTGTCCCTGGAAACTCCTTAAGCTTTTCAATTGCCCTTACTGAACGATTGATGAGCTGGTAAGCTCGTGGCAGAGTTACCCCATCCCTTTGAAGTGCTTCCGACAGTGTTCCAATTTCATGAACCGCATCTGCAACACCAGCTAGATTCAGCACAAAATCGGAAGATGTCAGAATTCTATTCAGCCCACTGAAAGTAGACCGGTGTTTGGCATCACGAGAAGTACTTAAGCTGGACTGAACAAAATGCTGGTGAAGGGCTGGGTATGACTCCCACACTGCTCGTATTGCCCTTTTGCTAGAAGCAATCCACCGGATTGAAAATACTCGCCCAATTTTCAGAATCGCAATCTCTAGCTCTTTTGCACATGCGGAAAGTTCCCGCTGATTTTTGGGAGACTGGTGGTACACAGCATACAGTTTTTCAAAAAATGATGCAAGGTGCTTAAGGCCTGGCACTGTATCAACCGTGTCTGCTACACTGAGCCATTTTACAAGTCGAGGGTATTTACAACATAGCCTCTCCAAAACACCAGAGTTTCTCCCAAGCATTACACTGGCACCATCACTGCACACCCCTATCCAATTGTCTGCAAGGAACTGGTTGCAAAACCCAAGTTTTTCCAAACATTTCAAGAGTGAGGACTCAATGCACTCTGCATCGCCCCTAGGCAACTCAAGCAAGTCAAGGAAAAAGGTGAGGGGCTCTTTTCCATTGAATGCAGCACGAACATAAATAATTAAAACAGTCAATGAAGAATGGGTTGTTGACTCATCAATATAAACTGAGATTTTTGGAGCCTGTTCAACAATGCCTATGCAAAGCTTTCTCCGCATTTCCTCAGCAATGCAATCAGTTATCTGTGCTGCAGTGAACTCGCTGTGTAGAATCGAGCCCATATCTGACTGATTAGCAACCTGCAAAGCTACTAGACCTGGAAAGTCTGAAAAGGGGCGATTATTTTTTGCACAAAAGAAAAGAGTGCGAAACACCTTAACCGTTGAAGCATGATAATGCCTCTGCTGCTGCAGGATCGTTGACGGCAGTACCTCCTTCTTGGATGCATCTTGGATAGCACATGCATTACAATGTGCTTCAGAAATTTTATGCTTATGTATTTTTTTCCGCAGTGAGCCTAACTGGCTAGCTTTTGTTGGGCCAGATGCAGCAATGCTCCCAGTGACCCATTCTCTAGACAAACCCACACCCTGTGATGCTCCAAGTAGCTTAACCTCACTGCATATGTTGCAGCCAAGGCGGCCATTTTCACAACTTAGCCATGGATACTTTTCTTTAAATTGAGCCCACTGATTGTGGTCCCAACACTCTGGCAAGCTGGTATCCCTTTCAAAACTGGCGCCCGCATCCCGGATCTTTGTTGAAGAGTCTTCCAGTGGAGAAGGTGGAACCGATCCTTGGCTTGACATCATACTCTCCGAATCTTGTGCAGGTACATCGTTCAAGCACGCACTGGGCTGTACTAGGCTACTTTCAGAATCAAACCGTGATCTCTTTTTCGCATTTGCAAAGAAATCCATGATGCTGGATTTGCGTTTGCTTGTTTCTGTTGAAAGCAGAAAGCATTGGGTCAGTTTTATTGTTTACATTTGTCACTCATATTCACTGATGGTTGGCGAGGATAAAAAATTGAAAAATTGCTTGGCAAAAATATTTTTTGGATTACTTTTGGCACCTAGCTAAATGTTGGTGGCCCAATGAGCCACCCATCTCGGTTTGTGGTGGTATTACAATAAACACTATATACTGCAGTACACAAACACATTACTACTTGTTTAACCATTACACAATACTACAACTGATACTCTAACACAACCGCCATTCACATTATTGCTACCCTTACTATAGAGTGAAGGGAAGTCTGCAGCGGGAGGCGGAGGCAGGTCAGGCAGCAGGCAAGGCCAGGCAGAACAGCCTCGTCAACATCCGGTTCCGGGTCACTTCGAAAAAGCAAAGGAGCCAAAGCAGGAAAGCCCGAAAAATAAAGGGCTTGGAGCAGGATGGCGGGACTGCCGAGTTGCAGACCCACCCACCCATTGGTTGAAGATCACGGCGTCTATTGGTGGGTACCCTGGCAACGGTGAACCTGGTAGGTGCAGGGGCATGGGGCGTGATGATTGGCGGCAGTCCGAGAAATTTCCGGATTCAGCCAGCCACCCGGAAATACATTGTTGTTTGTGGTCTTCACTTTGTGCGCGTGTATTTGGGAAGGGTGGACGGTGTTTTGATTGAGCAGGGTGGACGGCGTCCACCCTGGAAAACCCTGGAAAATAAGTGGGGGGATGCCGTCCACCCGCGTGGTACCCCGACTTGTGCCCTGCACTCCAGGCATATGGCTGCCTCCAGGTCAAGCTCAAGTCTGGGCCGCTACCTCGGCCCGAGATGCGGTCAGTGGCTTCTGCTCCTCCTCGCAGCTCGTCGGCCCAGGCTCAGTGCAAAGCAGGGCGAGAAGATGGCGGGGAGTGTAGGAGAGCCGTGGAGGCGGAAAGCCTGGGCAGGAGTAAAGGAGGAGTGCTGGACTACAGGGGAGGGAGTGGAGGGAGGCGCTGATAGACTGTTGCTCATCAGCATGTCAATCACAGTCGCGACATCACTGCGGCGTAGTTATGCTAAATTTTGGGCACATTCACTTCATTATGTGGGAATTTGGGCATTTTCCCGAAGAGAGAATGGAGGGTCCGCGTGTGGCAGAAAAGGCAGACTCCTGTATCCCTTACCTCTAGTGCAGTGAGAAGGAAAAAAGGATTGCTAAAAAATAGTGTGTGTGGCAATAGGTTAGTGGTACTCTTGGGAAGAAAAAGATAGCACA
Source organism: Triturus cristatus (assembly GCF_964204655.1). NCBI lineage: Eukaryota > Metazoa > Chordata > Amphibia > Caudata > Salamandridae > Triturus > Triturus cristatus. The sequence goes on along the minus strand of NC_140594.1, from coordinate 1,129,715,731 downwards.
GGATTGACAATTGTAAAGGTAAGATCAGTGTTTTACAGAACCCACCATTTCCTGAGAGACATATGTAATAAAACAGTAAAGTGTTGCCAGGAGTCCACATAAGAGAAATGGCACATTCAACGGGATACCCGGCACTAAGGCCACTGATGCGTTGCTAAAATTAATGGCGGGCCGGCCAGTTGTGTAGTAATGGGACGAAGATACAATCAACAAAATGATATCACCATGGGCATTATGTCTTAATTAACAAATTATAATTCCAAATGTTCACTCCATGGCTCGAACAGGCTGTGTATCGGACATTTTTAAATGGGGAAACAACAGACATTCTTCAAGTGCTCGGGTTCAGGTCTCAAAACCTGAGGTGTGTTTTACCCACTGTAATGACTGGTATGCATACTGAAAAGAGCAAACACAAGGAGATGATGGACGAAGCGCTGAAACATTTCAGACACTCACCCCTAGTCACAAATCTGAGTTGAATCCATCATCGTTGTTTAGCTTACATCACCACTCCAGTTCAGACCCAGCTATATGCAAATCAGTCTGACCCTGTGCCTCATGGGAACAGTCCAGCCCGAACTGCAAAGCCAGGTCTTCCCTGGACTGGAAACAAGCATCCTGGGACCGGTTTTGGGGTAACACGCCTCATCAGCCAGGCTAGCTTGAATCCAGTGGCAAAGTGAGCAAAGGAACCATATCTGGGCACATCCTGCCAACTTAAGGCAAACAAAGTAAACACATTTGCATATAGTTGGGTCTGAACTGGGGTGACAAATTGAGCTAAAGAACGATGATGGATTCAACCCAGAACTGTGACTGAGGGTGAGTGTCTGAAAAGTTTCCGTGCTCCGTCCATCTTCTCTTTGTGTTTGCTATGTTTATGGAAAAGGCAGGCTCCCGAGCCCCCCTGGGAGCCGAGGGGTTGTTAGTTGGTGTGCTGATAAGATGCAGCATAGAACTGATTAAAGTGTCACCTGTTCCCATCTAGGACTGCTGACAAGAGTGGGACAAGGCTGCGAGGAAGCTTGTAGCAATTTCAAAAACCCAGTGCAGAGATGACGGCGTGTCTGAAGCATTTGACAGGTTCATTAGAATCACAATGGTCAGAGAAAGGGGGAAGGGAGCAAAATTTAGAAATTACTGGCTTGCCACAAGGAAGGAGCTAAAATTAGGGGTGGAGCCGAATCGGCGCTCATAAACTCTGCTACGCTACACAGGAGGTGGAGATTTTTGCCAAACTTCACACTCCAAGCGGAGCGCGGAGTGGGGAAAACTTTGCAAACTCCGCCAGCGTAGCGGAGTTCACCACCCACCCCTAATATATATATTAGGAACGGGCAAAATTTGTGCTCGATGGCATAATTTCATGTGATTTTTGTAATTTGCTCTCGTCATTTAAAATTCCTGAAATTACTATAGTACCCCAGATTGCATCATTATGTTCCGTTCACGAGAAACATTTAGAGCGAGCCCACAAGAACAAAGCAAATAACCAGAACACAAGTGGATGCTGTTTGTGCTTCTTGTGTGCAATTATTTTAGTGCAGAATGCGTCCTTGTGTCCAAAACAGCTGCGCCAATGCATTTCACGCTAAAATATACCACCAAAAGCTAGTTTTGCATTGCGCATAATTATATGTCATTTTGCATAATTCATTTCCCCAAAAATTTTGTATCGTTTTTACCCTGGAAATGGTGAGATTTTTAAGCCAGCCAAGGTCTGGCGTAAATCCCTTTCCTAGGAGGTAAGGCCTGTGGATCACTACCAGTTTTAGTTGGGGTGTATGGGAAGGGCTCCCCTCATATTGAAAAATGCTTTCCCTGTGGTGAAATCTTTTCTTTTTAGATAATGATTCTATTCCCATTGTGCAGACTCTCAAAGTAGGCTAGGACCCCAGTGTGAATGTCACATACCCTGGTGCAGCTTTCCAGATGTACTTCTGTGAATTTCCGAGATCGCCACCTGTAATTTTCCAAATTTCCTTGTAAACTGGGCCCAATATTTCCATAGGACAATATTGGTTATGCAACATTTTGACGTACACCTGTTTACTTGTTCAGGTTTAGACTGAGAATCCAAAGCAGTGTTGTGGGACCAGCCCTCCTGCTGCCTATGTTACGGGGGGCCGATATAGTGGCACCACTGCAAAACTGGCCCCCAGTAACAAAAACGGCCCCCAATGCTTGCAATTTGCCCCCACCCTTCTAGCCTCCTGGGGAAATGCCCGATGCCTTCTACGGCCAGTCCTGCCCTGTGCTTGTGACATCATGCACATACCTGGGCCATGGGTGCACTGGGCAGTGCAGTGGGTATTGTGCACTTGTGAGAAATGTTTATGACCTGCAACAACCTGCTCTACGTCCATGGGTACACTTGTGCTTAGTTCACACTCCAGCTGCCTTTTTGTACTCCTCTGGTGCCAATTTGTGCAACTCTCCCTGATCTGAACAAGCACAAGACGTGAATTATTTTTTCCCCAGAAAATAACTAAGATAGAAAAAATGAAAAATCAGTGCAGACCACCTACTTGTTAGGAGAAATAAAATCTTATATAACTTGGCACACAAACATTCAGCAGTTCCAAATGTCAATATATATATAATATAGGAGAAAATAGACAAGAACAAGAAAAAATTGTGCAGAAACAGGCAATGTCTCATCACTGCGTAATGCTTTTGAGAGTAGTGGTAGTGCTTAATTTGAAACAGTGGTTTCTGGTGCTCAGCACCGGCACTTAATTGTCAAGAGCGGCGCTTGTGTCAGTCTGCCCCAAGGTGGCGCTGTCTGGCTAATTTAGAGATTACCACAACAACAGTCAATTATTAATTCAAAATATATTAAAAATTACTATTACCTGCCGCCCAAGACATTCTTATAGTCTGGAGGCCTGAAATAGTCTGAATTGTTACACTTGTGAGAGTGTGATGGTTGGTAGTTCTGTTGTAACTATCATTGGCAGCGTGGCAGAGGCAATGGGTGGTGCAAGCTGCAGAGGCCTCCTGACGAGGGCCCTGGTACTTATTGTTTTACAAATTAAGCACTGAGTAGCACGCTACTTCCTAAGGAATTGAGTAAGGGGTCGCCATTGATTTAATTCCATTGTTCATAGTGATTTCTGTGCTGCTTGATGTTTCAGTCTATTGATACCAAATTCGCCTTCAGGGGTTAGCTTAGCTATAGTCATTCCAACTTCCAGCAATAATCAATCTATCAATGAATATCGTCTTAAATTAAAACTCCTCTACTAGGTCAGGAGTGATGGTTGTTTGTGTGCTAATGTGGTTCTCAATAGCCGTCTTCAGCTTGCTGTCCACTTTTATCTCTTCGGTCCAATGTAGACACCCTGGGAATGACGCAATCATGCTAGGGTGAAATGGTGACCTTCGAAATCAATGCAAGTTCCTAGGACTGCCAGGTTATAGGATCTCAGACAGGTTTAAGAAACACATCACCAGATTATGAAGAGCTAGGAAGCTGGTGTGCACATGCACCATCGTGCCTAAAGTCTAACTTTACTATTACTAAAGTTAGACTTTTGATCTAAGTTTAGACCTAAAGTCTAACTTTACTATTACTAAAGTTAGACTTTTGGTCTAAGTTTAGACCTAAAGTCTAACTTTACTATTACTAAAGTTAGACTTTTGATCTAAGTTTAGACCTAAAGTCTAACTTTACTATTACTAAAGTTAGACTTTTGGTCTAAGTTTAGACCAAAAGTCTAACTTTACTACTTTTTGGTCTAAGTTAGTCTTTTAGTCTAAACTTAGACAAAAAGTCTAACTTTAGTAGCAGTAAAGTTAGACTTCAGGTCTAAACTTAGACATCAGGTCTAAACTTAGACTTTTGGTCTAAGTTTACTTTTGTGAATCAGGTCCCTTGTGTTTGAACAATGGTGGTATCTAGAGTCGTCCATTACTCCTCATCCTGTTCCTTGACATACTCCTACCCTGTCCATTTTTCATCGTTTGCCATCTCATCGTCAACCATCTGTTCATGTACCATTCCACAGTGGGAAATTATTGAACATATGCTAATGTACTATATTTACATTAATTTAAGTATGATTTAGCTAATTTATTCACATCATTTTATTTTTGAATTAGTAAAATATGCATTGTAGTGTTATATTACAGTCACTGTAATATAATTTGACAGTACATACTTTACTCATTTAAAAATAATGTAAGTAAATTAGCTCAATCATACTGAAATGAGTTTCTTTTTAAGAAGTGGAATGTTCCCCATTGTAACTTGCAATAACAAAACGCCTACTTAATGTAACATTATAAATTATTTTCAAAACCTTAATTAATTACAAACTTAGACTTAAACTTAAAGAAGGCAGCCGTGGCTGGCACGAGAGTGCTTGAAACCAGAAGGAGGGAAAAGCAGGCAATTTTTATCCAGGTCCAGCATACATGCCTGATAGTGAAGGTCTATAATGGTGGTATGCAGTTCCTAAGTGTAAAAACTACAGGTTGTGTGTGATCATTGGCTCCACAAGGTGATGTAGAGTCAAACAGATGTAGAGAAGAGTCTTCTCCTTGTCGGAAAAAGACCCTCACACACCCAGCCAGCTAGGTGTCTTTGTTATATTGCGATCAATACATTTTTATGTGTATGCACCTTTAAGTCCTTTGTATATCTATGATTCTTGCACATGCTAGTCTGTTGTACTTTCTGTATTAGAACAATGATAAGGAACTGTTGGATTCATTCTACTGGAGACTAGGATGAAGAAAGTACTGTGCCTCATAGCATTAAAACTTCATTCTTACTTTAATGCTTGGATTCATCATTTAGAACTTTACAATTGGCGACGAGTTGTACCTGCTACTACTGGGAGGCACAGGAGCGGTATTTTGGATGGTTAATTGATTTTTTTTTAAGCCTTTTTCTATATACGAAGTTTCGTTGGATTGCCTGGAAGTTCGTTTTACTGGATCAATAACCTTCCTGACGACGACTACGCTTGCAACTATACTTGGATAGCTAACCCGTGTAGCGGCGCAAAATATCTTTTAAGGAATTGCCTTTGATGCGATCGGCATGCATTTGCATCATTTGATTGAAACCATGGTGATCACGTGCTCACGCTGAGACTCGAGCGTGTCTCAACATCATCGTCATGGTAACGTGTAATCGCGTTGCATTTCCAGAGCATAGAAATCATCACGCATGATGCGTAACGCCTAACGTCATTTCTTTGTTTTGGCATCACGTTACGTTACCAAATCACAAAACAAACGACGGTTTGACCGCTTTCTGACGAAGAGATACCAATCGTTTTCCGGTAGCTGGTGGCTGTTTGAAGGTATTTCAAAAGACAAGCAATCCATTTTAAATATAGTGATAAACTGTGTATGTAAAGGAAAAATGCATCTGCTGAGTGTTTAAATTTGGTATTTCACGACCAGAAGGAATTTTAAAGGAGAAGCAATCCACTTTAAATATACTGCTAAACTGTTCATAAAATCTGCAGAACATTTATAGTAAGCAACAAATCGACAATCAGACAATTAGAGACTAACAATAACCTTTTGGGATATTGTGTGTGAATATGCAGTTTTATCCCCCAACCAAATTTCTTCAATCAAAGGGAGGCCCTTCAATTCCGTGGGTCAGATGGAAAGAAGAATTCATGACTTACTTAAAAGCAATTGATGGAGAAAGAATGGGGAATGAGAGGAAGAAAAGCATTTTTCTTCATTGTTTGGGTTCGGAGGGACAAGCAGTTTTCAGAGCACTTCCGATTGTACAAGGAGATCTGGGAGGATTCGATGAAGCCATGTTACGTATAGAGACAAGATTTAAACCTGCTACCTGTATTGCACTTAATAGATACAAATTTTATACTAGAGCTCAAAGAGAGGGGGGAGTCATTTGATGATTTTTTGACAGCGCTCAGAACTTTGGTTATTTCGTGTAATTTTGGAGCTATATCAGATGAAATGATTAGAGACCAGATAATTGTTAATGTTCGGAGTAAGAAGACACAAGAACAACTTTGGATTTTGGGAAATCCAAAATTTGCATGATATGGTTGCTACTGCGAAAGCCTTTGGCCAGTCTGATAAATGGATGAAAACTATAGAAGAGGCCAATCCCAAAGGGGTTAAAAATGATAAAGTTTGTGATGAAGTGTGTGCAGTGAGTAATACTGGAAGTGTTAACGGTGGGAAAAATAATATGGCAGGAAAGTTTGGAGGGAAGAATATTATTTGCTATAGGTGTGGAAGTAACAACCATGTAGCTTCGTTCAAATTTTATCCAGCTATAGGAAAGCAATGCAACAAATGTGGTAGAGCAGGACATTTTTCCAAGGCGTGTAAGGATGAAAGGAGAAAGTATTTGGATAAGAGTAGGAACTCCAATAAGAACAGTGAAGTGTTGTGTATAAAGTTTGATCTGTCAGAGGTTACATGCATTAGGTGCGAACGTTCATCTTGCAATGACCCTCAAATGGAAAAGGGATTTGTTGTCTCAATTTTGAATATTAGTAGTATTGAGGGTGAGACATTGAGTTCCCCGAAATGCATAGTAACATTTTTTGGTGTAGAACTCAAACTAATGGCAGATTCAGGTTCTCCCTGGACCATAGTGACAGAAGGTTATTTCAAAGAAAAGTTTTCTGGGAAAAAGAAAATTGAAGAGTTGTCTCCTCCAGATATTGTAGGACAAACTTTTGACGGTTCTGCTATTAATTTTCTGGGTTTTGTGGGTTCCCAGATTGTATTCAAGGGAAGAGTTTCTTGGATCAAACTATATGTAGCAAAAAAAGGAGTAAATGTTTTGGGTTGGAAAGACCAATGGAGATTAGGAATTATTCTCAATCCTCGTAACCGAGAACCTGTCATGGTAGTTGAAGGAGCTGGGGAGGAGTGTGATGTTATTAGCAACTTTCCAAATGTGTTATCAGATAAGTTGGGAAAACTTAAGGGTTTTATGCATGTTATCAAACTCAAACAAGGAGCATCACCGGTTAAACAAAAGTTAAGAAATGTTCCCATTAATATTAGAGGAGAATTGAAAGAGACTTTAGATGATATGCTGGCTGGTGGAGTGATTGAGGAAATAGAGTCATCTGAGTGGGTTTCTCCAGTAGTTCGTGCACGTAAACCCGATAAGTCCTTGAGAATGTGCATTGATTTGAGAGCACTTAATGCAAACATTATTATTGATTGTCATCCTCTACCCAATATAAATGAAGTTGTAAGTATGTTGGGTGGAGCTACAGTGTTCTCTACTCTTGATCTTAGATCAGCGAATCACCAGATTGAACTGGCAAAAGAATCTAGATATTTAACAGCGTTCATTACTCAACAAGGTTTATTCCAGTTTAAAAGAATGCCGTTTGGATTGGCGTCAGCGGCGTCTGTTTTTCAAAGATCAATGTGTCATTTATTCAAGGATATGGAAAGTTTCGTTAAGTGTTTTCAAGATGACATTTTGATTTTTTCTCCAAACAGGGAAATGCACACGGAACACCTTAGGAATGTTTGTAATGTGCTAAATAGTTATGGTTTGACACTCAAAAGCAAAAAGTGTAAATTATATCAAGACTCTGTAGAGTATTTGGGGCATACTGTATCAAAAGTGGGTGTATTTCCCAAAAGATCTCTTGTTGACACCATTTTGAAGGCTCCAGCACCAGATTGCAAAGAGCAATTGTTGTCATTTTCTGGGCTATGTGAATATTACAGTAAATTCATCAAGGATTTTGCTACAAAAATGGAACCTCTTAGGGAGCTATCAAGGAAAAATGTAGAATTTGTTTGGGGAAAAAGACAGCAAGAGGCTTTTGATAACATTAAAACTGAGATGTTGAGCGCTCCAAACCTCAAAGCGTTCTGCATGAATAAAGTGTGTGTGCTGACCGTTGATGCGAGCCTTTATGGCTTGGGATGTGTGATTTCCCAATGTGGAGGTAGAGAAGAGTGGAATGTTGCATTCGCGTCTCGCACTTTAAGTATCACAGAGAGGCGTTATGCGGTCATTGAAAGGGAGCTGTTAGGATGTGTGTGGGGAATTGAGCATTTTCGCAACTACATTTGGGGTGCTAGATTTGTTCTGAGAACAGATCACAAACCTTTGGTTTCAATTTTGTCGCCGGGTGGTGGATCAAAAGCCACAGCTCGTATTGCCAGGCTCATGTCATGGCTGCAGGAGTACACTTTTGATGTGGAATTTGTTCCTGGCAAAAAAAATGTGTTGGCGGATTGTCTGTCAAGACTTCCCTGCGATGCTGTGGGTGATTGTGAAGATGAGGAAGTAGTTACTAGTATTTCTGAGGTTACATCAGGTAAATTTGGTTCCATTACTGAAGAAGCGAGGGGAAATGATGTTCTTTTGTGTAAAGTCATGGATTATGTTAAGACAGGCTGGCCAGCCAAACTAGATATTCCTGCTGATGCATTTCCTTTTTGGAAAGTTTCAGATGAGCTTTTCGTTGAGGGTGATTTAATATTTCGGCAAGGGAAGTGCATTCCTCCTTTATCTCTTCGTGATCGCATATTAGCGATAAGTCATGAAAGCCATTTGGGGATGTCTTCTATGAAGAGGTTAATTAGATCTGTGTTTTGGTGGCCGGGTTTGGACAGGTTTGTGGACAAGGTTGTCCGAGAATGTCAAGAGTGTATGAGTGGTGATAAAATGTGCAGGTGTGATCCTGCGCCTCTTATGCCTGTCAAATGGCCTGATCAACCTTGGCAGAAGTTAGGATTGGACATTGCTGGTCCTTTTAATTTTCTGCCACATGATAGTAGATATGCTTTGGTGCTGATAGATTATCATTCAAAGTGGCCGGAAGTCAAACTTGTATCTCATCCCCTAACGGAGAGTGTGATTTTGTTTCTTAAGGAAGTTTTTGCTCGAGAGGGTTATCCAGAAACCATTGTTTCTGATAATGGAGTGCAGTTTAAATGATGTTGGAATTCTTGGGTTTTTGCAATATCAAACATGTGACAACTGCTTTGTATGAACCCCAGGGCAATGGACAAGTTGAAAGGTATAATAGAGTTCTTAAAGAAGATATTTTGTGGGCAAGGAATTTTGGGGTTCTATGGAAAGACAAGTTAAGAGAGAAGCTGTGGTTGTATCGTATAACCCCTCATACAACTACGGAAGTTTCACCTTTCAGGATTCTGAGGGGCAGGGATCCTGTTTCTAAATTGTGCCCGTGGCGGTTCAGGAAAAAAGTGAGATGTTGTAACTCGGATATTTCTTTCAACGACATTGCTCGAAGAGTAAAGGATAAACAAGATAAATCTTAGTCTTATTATGACATGTGCATGAGGGTGAAGGAACCTTCCTTTGCTGTGGGGGATTGGGTCAGGATCCGATTGCCTATGTTTGTGCACAAAGGTAAATCAAAGTATGGACAGCCTATTAGAATTGTTAAAGTTAATTTTAATAGTGTTGTCACTCAAGATGGTAAGACATGGAATGTTAGACGTGTGTCAAAATGTGTTAGGAATAATTCTTAATTGTTTTAGTTGTTATTTTTCCTTAGGAGGGAAATGTGTTATATTGCGATCAATACATTTTTATGTGTATGCACCTTTAAGTCCTTTGTATATCTATGATTCTTGCACATGCTAGTCTGTTGTACATTCTGTATTAGAACAATGATAAGGAACTGTTGGATTCATTCTACTGGAGACTAGGATGAAGAAAGTACTGTGCCTCATAGCATTAAAACTTCATTCTTACTTTAATGCTTGGATTCATCATTTAGACCTTTACAGTCTTGCTTCATCATCGGGTCTGCTCCTTATCGGGTGGGCGCTGCAATACCTGATCGGCACCCGAAGCGGGGCTTCCCTGGCGGAGATTTTTTTTCCTTTTGCCGGTGGGTGAAGTGTGTGTGAGGGCCCTATGTGAGTGTAGGTGATAGTAGTGTGTACGATGGTGGGTTAAAATAGAGGAGGCGGTCCACCCAAAACAATTTTTGACGTGGCCCCTACCCTAATTAAAAGAGAAACGGTGTGTGTTTTCACTCTATGGATGTGAAATTAAAGCGCCTGTCAAAAAAGGTTTATATCACTATATTGAGAGGCATTTATTAAAACTGTTAATAAATGCCTCTCAATAAAGTGACATAAACTGATGGACTAAAGTGAAACGTTCCCACATGTTAAAAGCATGCAAGAGGCGCCTTACCCTTTTCAAATTCCGCCAGCCGCCACTGAAAGAGGGTGCATTGGGGTGGGGTTCTACAAAGTAATAAAGTTTTAAAATTATTTTAAAAAGGGAATTGCATTGAAAAAACATACATTAATGACAATAAAAGCTAATTAATTTAATAGAATAAATCGGAGTAAATTAATTCAAATTATAGAATTGTTTACAAAATCTATACATAATCAAAGTTAAAGAATAGGAATAGAAAAACAGATTAAGGGCCAAATTTTACAACAATTAAACACTTTAAACTAAATCAAAATAAAACAAGATTATTCCAGACAAACAAAAAAAGAGTTAACGTCAGACCAAGCAGCAAAATAAGGAAAATGTGATAGCACAATGTAACATAGACTTAAATATAAATAATTGATCAACCTGCTGATGAGACTTTGGCAGTATATAAATCTAAAAGCCTTCCCATTGCAATTTACGGTTCCGGTCTTTGCGATTTGCATTAATATCCTATTTTGTAGATATTGGAAAATGGATTTTTGAGTCAGTAACTCGCTGTACCTAACAGTCCTCGACTAATGGTTGCCACACCAAATTGTGGCTAGATTATATTTCTGATTGTATTAGGGTGTGTCCATTGCTTCTGTGGCTGTCCATACGGACAACTAAGGCCCTATTATGTGAAGGCCACACTTTCCCTGCTTGCGCCCAGCGCACATTAAAACAGGTACACTTGGCGAAACCAGGGAAAGTACGCCCTATTACATCGAATGTGCTGCCCCGAGGGAAGCTGCGAACTCGCGCTGCCCTGGGGGCAGCGCATTGAAGTGAAAAACAGAGCGGCTGCTTTGAAACTGCTCCATGTTTCACTGTGCAGGCGGCAACCTGCCTGCACTTTTAAAGGGGATTAGAGATCCCCTTGCAGGTGGGTGTAATGAGTGTCTGCACCTGCCTGAAAGGGGTGATCTAAGGGGTCCATGGGACACCCTTTCCCCCCAGAGCGCTGCAATCAGGAGCACACTGCCCGTGCACCTCCTTTTTAGATGAGAGATTATTTACCCCTGAGCCTGCATTTGTAATAAGGCGTAGGCACAGAGGAAAAGGGTTCCCCTCATTTGCACAGAGCCACACCATATGTGTGCATGCGCTTTCAGTATTTCAGTATTACAATATTCTGTCCCATGCCGCCCATCGTTCCCATGCTTCCCTGATGCACCTCCCTTCTGTCACGTGCCACACATCAATCCCATGCTTCCTATATGACCTTACCTTCTGTCCGGTGCTGCACATCAATCCTGTGCTTCCCTTATGCTCCTTAACTTCTCTCCCATGCTGCACATACACCAATTCCATGCTTCCCTGATGCACTTTACCTTCTGTCCCATGCTGCACCTCAATCCTGTGCTTCCCTGGTGCACCTTACCTTCTGTCCCATGCTGCACCTCAAACCCATGCTTCCCAGATGTACCTTACCTTCTGTCCTGTGCTGCACATCAATCCTGTGCTTCCCTGATGCTTCTTACCTTCTGTCCCATGCTGCACATCAATTCTGTGCCCCCCTGATGCACCTTACCATCTGCTTCATGCTTCACATGAATCCAGTGCTTTCTTGGTGCACCTAACCTTCTGTCCTGTGCTGCACACCAATTCTGTGCTTCCCTGAGGCACCTTACCTTCTGCCCGGTGTGGCACATCAATACCATGCTTCCCTGGTGCACCTTACCTTCTGCTCCATGATGCACATTAATCCTGAGCCTCCCTGATGCACACTACCTTCTGTCCTGTACTGCACATTAGTACTGTGTTTCCCTGGTGCACCTTACCTTCTGTACTGTGCTGCACATTAATCATGTGCTTCCCTCAGGCACCTTACATTCTGTCCCCTGCTGCACATCAATCCTATGCTTCCCTGGTGCACCTTACCTTCTGCCTCATGCTGTATATCAAGCCTGTGCTTCGCTGATGCACATTACCTTCTGTACTGTGCTGCACATCAATCCTGTGCTTCCCTGATGCACCTTACCTTCTGCTCCATGTGTCACATTAATCCAGTGCTTCCCTGATGCACCTTACCTTCTGTCCCATGCTGCACAGCAATCCTGTGGTTCCCTGATGCTCCTTACCTTCTGTCCCCTGCTGCACATCAATCCTATGCTTCCCTGATACACCAAACCTTCTGTCTCACACTGCACATCAATCCTGTTCTTCCTTGGTGCTCCTTACCTTCGGTACCATGCTGCACATCAATCCTGTGCTTCCCTGGTACACCTTACCTTCTGTCCTGTGCTGCACATCAATCCTGTGCTTCCCTCATGCTCCTTACCTTCTGCTCCATGCATCACATTAATCTAGTGCTTCCTTGATGCACCAAACCTTCTGTCCCATGCTGCACATCAATCCTGTTCTTCCTTGGTGCTCCTTACCTTCTGTACCATGCTGCACATCAATCCTATGCTTCCCTGGTACACCTTACCTTCTGTCCTGTACTGCACATGAATCTTGTGCTTCCCTGGTGCACCTTACCTTCTATTCCATGCTGCACAAAAATCTTGTGCTTCCCTGATGCACCTTACCTTCTGTCCCGTGCTGCACATCAATCTTGTGCTTGCCTGATGCACCTTGCCTTCTGTCCCATGCTGCACATCAACCCTGTGCTTCCCTGATACACCTTATCTTCTGCCACGTGTTGCACGTCAATATTGTGCTTCCGTGATGCACCTTACCTTCTGTCCCATGCTGCACATCAATCCTGTGCTCCCCTGATGCACCTTACCTTCTGTTCTGTGCTTCATATGAATCCAGTGCTTCCTTGGTGCACCTTACCTTCTGTCCCATGCTGCACGACAATTATGTGCTTCCCTGAGGCACCTCACCTTCTGCCCCGTGCTGCACATCAATACCATGATTCCCCGGTTCATCTTACCTTCTGCTCCATGATGCACATCGATCCTGAGCCTCCCTGGTGTACCCTACCTTCTGTACTGTGCTGTACATTAGTCCTGTGCTTCCCTGGTGCACCTTACCTTCTGTACCGTGCTGCACATCAATCCTGTGCTTCCCTGAGGCACCTTACCTTCTGTCCCATTCTGCTCTTCAATCCTATGCTTCCCTGGAGCACCTTACCTTGTTCCTCATGCTGTACATCAACACTGTGCTTCGCTGATGCACCTTACCTTCTGTACTGTGCTGCACATCAATCCTGTGCTTCCCTGATGCACCTTACCTTCTGCTCCATGGGTCACATCAACCCTGTGCTTCCCTGATGCATTTTACCTTCTGCCCCGTGATGCACATCAATCCTGTGCTTCCCAGATGCCCCTTACTTTCTGTCCCATGCTGCACATCTGTCCTGTGCTTCCCTGATGCACCATGCCCTCTGCCCCATGCAGCACATCAACCCGTTGCTTCCCTGATGTACCTTACCTTCTTTCCCAGCTGCATTTCAGTCCTGTGCTTCCCTGATGCACCTTATCCTCTGCTCCATGCTGTATATCAATCCTGTGCTTCCCTGATGCACCTTACCTACTAGACTGTGCTGCACATCAATCCTGTTCTTCCTTGGTGCTCCTTGCCTTCTGTACCGTGCTACACATCAATCCTGTGCTTCCCTGGTACACCTTACCTTCTGTCCTGTACTGCACATGAATCCTGTGTTTCTCTGGTGCACCTTACCTTCTATTCCATGCTGCACAATAATCATGTGCTTCCCTCATGCACCTTACCTTCTGTCCCGTGCTGCACATCAGCCATGTGTTTCCCTGATGCACCTTACCTTCTGTCCCATGCTGCACATCAATCTTGTGCTTGCCTGATGCACCTTGCCTTCTGTCCCATGCTGCACATCAACCCTGTGCTTCCCTGATACACCTTACCTTTTGCCCCGTGCTGCACATCAATACTGTGCTTCAGTGATGCACCTTACCTTCTGTCCCATGCTGCACATCAATCCTGTGCTCCCCTGATGCACCTTACCTTTTTCTGTGTGCTTCACATGAATCCAGTGCTTCCCTGGTACACCTTACCTTCTGTCCTGTGCTGCACATCAATGCTGTGCTTCCCTCATGCACATTACCTTCTGCTCCATGCATCACATTAATCCAGGGCTTCCCTGATGCACCTTACCTTCTGCTCCATGCGTCATATCAATCCAGTGCATCCCTGATGCACCTTACCTTCTTTCCCGTGCTGCACATCAATCCCATGCTTCCCTGATACACCTTACCTTCTGCCCCGTGCTGCACATCAATCCCACACTTTCCTGGTGCACCTTACGCTCTGCTCCACGATGCACATCAATCCTGTGCTTCCTTGATGCACCCTACCTTCTGTCCCATGCTGCACATCAATCCTGTGCTTCACTGGTTCACCTTACCTTCTGTACTGTGCTGCACATCAATGCCGTGCTTCTCTGATGCACCTTAACTTCTGCACCATGCTGGACATCAATCAAGTGCTTCCCTAATACACCTTACCCTCTGCTCCATGCTTCACATGAATCCTCTGCTTCCTTGGTGCTCCTTACCTTCTACTCCATGCTACACATCAATCCAGTGCTTCCTTGGTGCACCTAACCTTCAGTCCAGTGCTGCACACCAATGCTGTGCTGCCCTGGTGCACCTTACCCTCTGCCTTGTGCTGCACATCAATCCCATGCTGCCTAGGTGCACCTTACCTTCTGTCTCATGATACATTTCAATCCTGTGCTTCCCTGATGCACCTTACCTTCTGTCTCGTGATGCATTTCAATCCTGTGCTTCCCTGATGCACCTTACCCTCTGCTCCATGATGTACATCAATCCTGTGCTTTCCTGATGCACCCTACCTTCTGCCCTGTGCTGCACATCAATCCTGTGCTTCCCTTGTGCACCTTACCTTCTGTACTGTGCTGCACATCAATCCTGTGCTTTCCTGATGCAGCTTACCTTTTGTCCTGTGCTGCACATCAACCCTGTACTTCATTGGTGCTTCTTACCTTCTGGCCAGTGATGCAAATGAGCGTGTGCCCGGTGCCGCACAGTGATTTTTGACTCTGCTCTGCCTGCATAGGAAACAAAGCAATTTTATACCCACCAAAAGGAAATTTTCGACTTTTAGAAAAGGTAAGTTAGACAATATTAAGGATAAGTACCGAAATCAAAAGAAAATCGCTACCTGTTGGACAGGCCACATGAAGGGCTTGCTCCCTCCCCGCATAACAGGGCCCGAGCCCCGGCCCTCCAGGTGTTACCCACAGAAACAACCCGCACCCCGTCCCCAGACAGGACTCCTGGCCCCGGACCTCTCTGTATCATGGGGCCGAACCACTACCGGCTCCCTCGCCCGGCCCGGCCGCCATCTTGGACACTGCACCACGAGGCCGCGTGGCCTCAGCTCGACCCTAACCCTGGGCCTGGCCAGGCCCCGACATCCCGGCACCACCATCCACCCAGGAGGTGAACGGACCACTTGGCAGGTCGATGGGAGAAAGAAGTGTCGATGGCTCTCCCCCGCCAGGTGCCGATCGCCTTCCAGCTCCCCCGGGCGCTGGCTCCACCCCCCTGCTGGGTGTCTGGACTCCCTCATCCCGGACCTCCCGACCTCCAAGTGCGAGGGTCCGGACATCAAAGGGCGCCAGACCTATAACTAGGGCAGCTCCAGAGCAGGAAGGCAGTTGTATCCTGGAGTCGAGAGACACCGAGAAGAACTCAGCCTTGACGGACTACCGGCGCTGCCGTAGCCCTGAAATGAAATGAAAAAAGATTTCTAAAGCGCATGGCTGCCCTAGAGCGTCCCAGCGCTAGCAATGTACTGAACCACTACCCCAAGATACAGGGGGAGACCTACAGAGGAAAGAGGTAAGTCTTCAATGCTTTGCGGAATTTTGCCAAGTTGGGTTCTTTACGCAGAGCCATCGGCAAAGCATTCCAAAGTTGACCTGCATTAATGGAAAACCGACGTCCACCCGATTTTGCCTTTTTAGCTCTGGGTATCATTACTAGATTCCCATCTTCAGAGCGAAGGGCTCGCGTAGGTTTGTAGGAGAGGACAAAATCTCTTAGAATGGGAGGACCCGATCCTTGTAAGGCTTTGAACACTATGCATAGAGATTTAAATTTAATGCGCTCTCTAATAGGTAGCCAGTGCAAGGCCTTCAAGGCGGGCCGAGCTGAAGAGCATTTGGCAGTACCAGTGAGCTCTTTGGAGAACATTCAGTGTGGATTCAGGTGCCGCCAGGAAAAGGGCATTGCTATAATCAAGCCTGGAAAGCACCAATCCCTGAACTAATAGTTTCCTGGAATTATCAGGGAGAAGCGACAGGACTTTTCGGGCTGACCGGAGCAGCCCATAACACGTCCCTGCCACTCGTTTGGCTTGTGTGATCATAGACAGCTCTGGTTCGAGCCATACGCCTAGACTTTTAATGGTGCCCTTAGGGGCTGGGGGGGCGCCTAGACTAGCTGGCCACATACATTTGGGCAATGATGAGCATAAATTGCCAAGGAGCATAAGCTCCGTTTTCGTCCCATTCAGTTTTAGCCGGGAGTCCGACATCCTTGTGAACTATCGTCCTGCCTGCTGGCGCTGCCGCGGCCTTCTGCATCCTCCATCCTCGTCGGGACCTGCTGGCGCTGCCGCGGACCATTGTAACGACCACCTTCATCGGGACCTGCTGGCGCTGCCGCGGACCGTGTAACGACCACCTTCATCGGGACCTGCTGGCGCTGCCGCGGACCGTGTAACGACCACCTTCACCGGGACCTGCTGGCGCTGCCGCGGACCGTGTAACGACCACCTTCACCGGGACCTGCTGGCGCTGCCGCGGCCCGTCCAAGCTAGAACACCGAGCTCGAGGATTGTGAGCTATCCATCAGCACATCTACCAGATTGGTAACCAGACTGTCCCGCTACCCCCTTTCCCCAAACCAAGAGACTAGAATCGAGGGGACCCCTGAGTCCAGACCTCCTTGTACCATTCCATCGTACCTTAAGAAATCGCTTATAAAAAACGTTAAATCCTATCCTTGTGTGGTGTACATCTGTGGGGGGGAAGTTATTCATCTGTACGATCGCTGGAGACGGCTCTCCCCGGAGACCTCTCCCCTTGTCCTCGGCCGACCCTCCCGGTCCGTCTAACATTGGTGGCCAGCGGCGCGATCCGAATCAACGCGTAATCGTACAGAGAGTAGCTCACCCCACGACAAAACCACAATGTCAACCAAAGAGAGCGGATCCACCGAGAAATTCCAGATGGATAAATTGGAAGAGTACAGCCATCGTGAATTGAAACAATTCTGCATGGAACTAGGCATTGCTACCACCGGCCTGAGTACCAAAGACGATTTCAAGCACGCCATTGAGTCGTGGGCAGAAACCGGGGTCGCCAGATCCCCAGACCGAAACAGTGCAGCATCAGAGAGGAACGCCGCGGCTCCCGAGGAGCGAGGAACGGGCCTCTCGCAGGAAGAGATCCAAGAAAGAGAAAAAAACAGACTACATGAGTTGGAAATGGCACGGCTCAAAATGGACGGTGAACTAAAATTAGCCGAGCAAAAACTGAACCTAGAACATCTGCGGCTCCGAGAAGTACGGGAAGAAAAACAG
This sequence comes from Triturus cristatus, assembly GCF_964204655.1. Lineage (NCBI taxonomy): Eukaryota > Metazoa > Chordata > Amphibia > Caudata > Salamandridae > Triturus > Triturus cristatus. The sequence continues at coordinate 1,129,698,009 of NC_140594.1, read as the reverse complement.
AGGCAGAGAGAGCTCGAAGAAAAGAGATTAGCATACGAACACGAGCGCAAACTGGCAGAAATAGAACTACGGAAGCAGAACAAAGAACCGGAGGTGCCCGAGCGACCGCGCACCCCGGGAGCGACAGAAAAGAAAGTCCACATCCCCAAGGATGTTGTTCGAGAGTATGTCCGAGAGGACGACATACAACAGTGGTTCAAGGCCTACGAGATCGCCATGACCTCCCACCGGATCGATCGAAGTGACTGGGGAGCCGGCCTATGGGGGAGGTTCGTCAACGAAGGCCGCGATGCCCTGCTACAGCTCCCAGACCATCAGATGTCATCCTATGACCACATGGAGGCTGCCCTCCTCACCCGATATGGGCTCACACCCGAAATGTACCGCCAGAGGTTTCGGGACTGCACCCGGATCCCGGGTACCACTTGGGTGGAATATGTCAACTATTTCAGCCGAGCCTTCGAGGGTTGGATCAAGGGAAGCCACGTAACGACCTACGAGCAACTTTTTAATCTCATGGTGTGGGAGCACCTCTCTAACAACTGCTTCGTCGAGCTCAGGCAGCACCTCCTCGACAGTAAATTGACTGACCCACGGCAACTCGCCGCCGAAGCTGACCGGTGGGAAAGCACCCGAGTGGGCCGGAGAGGGCCACACGAGCAGAACCGGAACAACCAAGGTCAGCACCGTCCCCGAGGAGGAGGAGGAGGCCAGGGGCGAGGGAGAGACACCGTCCCGGCCGCTCCCGCTGCCAGCACCCCGCCCCCGGCCAGCCGGGGCAACCGCCCGATGCGCCCGGGGTTCCGAGCCAACGTCACGTGTCACCGATGCCAGCGAGTCGGCCACTACGCCAATGACCCGAACTGTCCACAGAACCAAACTCCAAAACCCCGCCAGGTAGCTGCCGCCGCCCTGGGGGGAGAACAAATCTCCGAAGAACAAGAAGAATACGAGCAGGCACAACAAGAGTGGGAACCGGCCGCCATGGTTATAGCGTGCCTAGGGGGAAAAGACATGGTCCCGCGGGCCCCCCTACCCGCCAACACCAGAAAATATAGCCAGTGGGTGAACATTAATGGGCGCCGGGCCGAAGCACTACGTGACACAGGGGCCAGTGTGACGGCCGTCCGCTGTCACCTGGTAAAACCAGAGCAGATCCTGCCGAACATTCTCTGCCCCGTCCGTTTAGCCGACAATTCAGAGAGTCTATGTCAAATGGCCTGCGTCCCCTTCGAATGGGGAGGGGTCTCCGGCATGTTGAAGGTGACGGTCCGGGATGATGTCCCCGTGGACTCTCTCCTGGGGAATGATCTTGAGAGTTCCCCGTGGGCCGCCGTCGAACGAAGAGAGCACCTGGGGATGTTGGGCCTCCCGGACTGGGCGTGCGTAACCACCCGGTCCATGGCCGCCCGTGCCATCCCCCGACCAGAAGAACCAGAATGGCCTGCACCTCCTCCCCCGATCGCTCCAGTAGAGGACACCGACTATACCGACCCCCCAGAGCAAACCCCCGAAGGGGTCGCCCAGCCCCAGGACCTTCCCGACCTGGCTCAGTGGCGTCAAGAAGGGGGGCCCACCCAGGAACAGTTCCGTCAAGAGCAGAAGACCTGTCCCTCCCTCGAGGGACTCCGCCAGCAAGCCATCGCCCAGAGCGCAGGGGACACCACCGGAGCCCATTGGATCTATTGGGATAACGACCTGTTATACAGTGAACAGAGAATCGCAGAGTTAGGGGCCAGTCGAGTGCTGGTGGTGCCCCTTCGTTTCAGAGACTTCCTGTTAAATTTGGCCCACGATGTCCCTCTGGCTGGACACCTGGGCCAGGACAAAACCTACAGTCGCCTGGTGACCCACTTTTTCTGGCCGAAGATGAGAAACGACGTCCTCAACCACTGCCGGTCCTGCCCCACGTGCCAGGCCAGCGGGAAGAGCGGCCGCAAACTCAAAGCACCTCTGCAACCCTTCCCAGTTGTCACCACCCCGTTCGAGAGGGTGGGAATAGACATTGTGGGGCCCCTGGACCCCCGCACAGCACAAGGACATCGGTTCATCCTGGTACTGGTGGACCACGCCACCCGCTACCCCGAGGCTGTGCCCCTGCGAACTGTAACAGCCCCGGTGGTCGGCCGGGCCTTAATGGGGATCTTCTCCCGGGTGGGCTTCCCCCGAGAAGTCGTCAGCGACCGAGGCACAAACTTTATTTCGAAATATATGAAGTCCCTCTGGCAACAGTGCGGGGTCACCTACCGATTCACGACCCCCTATCACCCTCAAGGAAACGGACTAGTTGAGCGATTCAACCGCACGCTCAAGGGAAAGATTGGGGGATTGGAAGAGCCCCTCCGTCGCCAGTGGGATGTACTACTTCCGTGCCTCCTCTTCGCCTATCGAGAAGTTCCCCAGAAGTCCCTCGGTTTTAGCCCTTTCGAACTCCTGTACGGGCACCCTGTGCGAGGGCCCCTCAGCCTAGTCAAAGAAGGTTGGGAGATGGCCCCCCTAAAGACCCCTCCAGACGTCTTCAAGTACCTCCTGACACTACGCAATCAGACCCGGCGATTCAGGGAGATGGCAAAAGTGAATCTTGAGGCCAGTCAGGAGGACATGAAAAAATGGTACGATCAAAATGCCTCCTCCGTCGAATTCGAACCTAGTCAACAAGTGTGGGTGATGTCCCCCACCGAACCATGTGCCTTGTAGGACAAGTGGACGGGGCCCTTCAAAGTGGTCGAACGCAAGAGCCCCGTCACCTATCTCATCGATATGGAATCTCCCCGGAACCCCCTCCGGGTCCTCCACACCAACAGACTCAAACCCCACTTTGTGCGCTCGGAACTCAGCCTCCTGATGGCTACAGACAGTGGAGCGGAAGAAGACTCCGAGCCTCTCCCTGATCTCCTGAAGACTCAGGAGAAAGATGGTTCCGTGGACGGGGTCCGGCTCTCCGATGCCCTCACCCCAGAGCAGCGCCAAGACTGCCGGGACCTCCTGCTGCAGTTTGCTACCTTGTTTTCCCTCACCCCAGGGGTCACCCCCTGGTGCTTGCACGACGTGGACACTGGGGACAGTCCCCCTATCAGACACCGGGCATACCGCGTACCAGATCGGGTGCGGGCCTGCCTCCAAGAGGAAGTATCCAAGATGCTCACGCTCGGGGTCATCGAGCCCTCGGACAGCCCCTGGGCCAGCCCGGTCGTGCTGGTCCCCAAAGCTGCTGCCCCCGGCACCACTCCTGAACTCCGATCCTGCGTCGACTATCGGGGCTTGAATGCTGTCACCAGGACCGACGCTCATCCCATCCCCCGAGCGGATGAGTTGATCGACCGCATGGGGGCTGCCCGCTACCTCAGCATCTTCGACCTGACAGCGGGCTACTGGCAGATCGGTCTCACACCCCGGGCCCAAGAACGGTCCGCCTTTTCTACCCCCGATGGCCACTACCACTTCAAAGTCATGCCCTTCGGCATGAAGAATGCCCCAGCTACTTTTCAGCGACTACTGAACCAGGTCTTGGCGGGGCTCGAGGAGTTCAGCGCCGCCTACCTGGACGATATCGCTGTGTACAGCCGCCACTTGTCCGACCACCTCCACCACCTCCGAGAGGTCCTGCAGGCCCTCCAGCGGGCCGGCCTCACAATCAAGGCCGGCAAGTGCCAAATTGGTCAGGGATCCGTGACCTACCTCGGACACCAGGTGGGAAGCGGTCTGGTGGCCCCTCTGCAACTCAAAATCGCTGCCATCCAGTCCTGGCAGCCCCCAGTCACGCAGACCGAGGTCCGAGCCTTCTTGGGGCTCACCGGCTACTACCGGCGGTTCGTGAGGGACTATGGCAGCATTGTGGGGCCCCTCACGGGTCTCACATCCAAAAACCACCCGAAGAAGATTAACTGGACCCCAGACTGTCAAGAGGCCTTCGAGAAGCTGAAAGCCGCCCTGTGCACTGCCCCTGTGCTCCAGGCCCCCGATTACAGTCGGGAATTCATTGTGCAAACGGATGCCTCCGACCACGGCATCGGGGCGGTCCTCTCCCAGCTGACCCCGAGGGACTTGACCAGCCAGTGGCCTTCATCAGCAGACGCCTCCTGGCCCGAGAACAGCGCTGGAGCACAATCGAGAGGGAGGCCTTCGCAGTGGTGTGGGCCCTCAAAAAGCTCCGGCCCTATCTCTTCGGTACCCACTTCCGGGTGCAAACAGATCATCGACCCCTGCAGTGGCTAATGCAGATGCGGGGGGAAAACCCCAAACTATTGCGCTGGTCCATCTCCCTGCAGGGGATGGACTTCACTGTGGAACATCGACCGGGCCAAGACCACGCCAACGCAGATGGCCTGTCACGCTTTTTCCACCTCGACGAGGAGAGTCCCCAAGAGGATGGGTGACTCTCCCCGCCTTCAGCTGGGGGGGACGCATGTTGGACAGGCCACATGAAGGGCTTGCTCCCTCCCCGCATAACAGGGCCCGAGCCCCGGCCCTCCAGGTGTTACCCACAGAAACAACCCGCACCCCGTCCCCAGACGGGACTCCTGCCCCCGGACCTCTCTGTATCATGGGGCCGAACCACTACCGGCTCCCTCGCCCGGCCCGGCCGCCATCTTGGACACTGCACCACGAGGCCGCGTGGCCTCAGCTCGACCCTAACCCTGGGCCTGGCCAGGCCCCGACATCCCGGCACCACCATCCACCCAGGAGGTGAACGGACCACTTGGCAGGTCGATGGGAGAAAGAAGTGTCGATGGCTCTCCCCCGCCAGGTGCCGATCGCCCTCCAGCTCCCCCGGGCGCTGGCTCCACCCCCCTGCTGGGTGTCACTCTGGACTCCCTCATCCCGGACCTCCCGACCTCCAAGTGCAAGGGTCCGGACATCAAAGGGCGCCAGACCTATAACTAGGGCAGCTCCAGAGCAGGAAGGCAGTTGTATCCTGGAGTCGAGAGACACCGAGAAGAACTCAGCCTTGACGGACTACCGGCGCTGCCGTAGCCCTGCCTTGTGAACTATCGTCCTGCCTGCTGGCGCTGCCGCGGCCTTCTGCATCCTCCATCCTCGTCGGGACCTGCTGGCGCTGCCGCGGACCGTTGTAACGACCACCTTCATCGGGACCTGCTGGCGCTGCCGCGGACCGTGTAACGACCACCTTCATCGGGACCTGCTGGCGCTGCCGCGGACCGTGTAACGACCACCTTCACCGGGACCTGCTGGCGCTGCCGCGGACCGTGTAACGACCACCTTCACCGGGACCTGCTGGCGCTGCCGCGGCCCGTCCAAGCTAGAACACCGAGCTCGAGGATTGTGAGCTATCCATCAGCACATCTACCAGATTGGTAACCAGACTGTCCCGCTACCCCCTTTCCCCAAACCAAGAGACTAGAATCGAGGGGACCCCTGAGTCCAGACCTCCTTGTACCATTCCATCGTACCTTAAGAAATCGCTTATAAAGAACGTTAAATCCTATCCTTGTGTGGTGTACATCTGTGGGGGGGAAGTTACTCATCTGTACGATCGCTGGAGACGGCTCTCCCCGGAGACCTCTCCCCTTGTCCTCGGCCGACCCTCCCGGTCCGTCTAACCCTACCCATGTATTTTGGAGATCCTGAGGCACAGAAGGAATCAGAAAGGCGTCAGTCAATCTCTCCAGAAAAGAGCAAAGCTAGTGCTTCAAGCAAAACAAATACAGCGAGAAGCAAAAAACAACCGAAAAGGATGGCCCAAACGAAATCAAAATAGACCTACTGCCATGCATCAATTTCTCATCATAGTGCAGGAAGCGAATCAATGGGATGCCGGAACTGTAACCAAAGGTACTCAAATGATATTTCTAACTTTCTCAGAGGTGAAGAAAGGCACAAAGGAGCCATGAAATATAAAATGAAACAAAATGCACATTCTTCAAAAACAATAGATGTCTAGGGGTAGTGATGCGACAAAAGAATTAACGTGAAAGCAAAATGATAGAGAAATAAAATAAAATATAATTGTAGTGTAATTGAAACAAGGATTGGCTTTGTTCCTGCACTTTTGCGAGTAGCCCTCAAATGCTCTTACCAAAGCAACATCCCTGGTAATTTGTTTCTCCACTTCCCAAGTGAGTGTGGAGGAACTGATGTAATGTAGATCTTTATCCAACTATTGTAGGGTCTTCCAACCATATGGATTGTAGTAAATAACTAAGGGCCCAATTTAGATCTTGGCAGACGGGTTAGTCCGTCACAACGGTGACGGATATCCAATCCGCTGAAAAATAAATCCCACAGGATATGATGCGAATTAGAACATTGGAATGTTGGGAGCTCCATTGTAGACAACGGAGTGCTCCCTGCTTCTACGGGCCGGTAAAGGCCCGTAGAGCAACATTCCAATGTTTTACAAAGGCCTCTCAAGGAGCTCGAGAGGATTTAAATCCCCTCGAGCATCGAGAGGCCTTTGTTTTATTTGTTAGAACATTCTGCCCTCTAGTGGCAGAGTGTTCTAATAGCCTTATAGCCCTTTGTAGCAGGGCTATACCGACTATTAAAGTCCCGGTCCCTTGTTAAAGTCCCTCACCTTTGGCTCGGGCCTTTAACGCAGGAGCGGGCCTTTAATACCCGGTATAGCCTGCCACGGCAGGATATAAGGCTATATTATATTTTGGCTTATGGGATATCTGCCACCGTTGTGACATAGTAACTGGTCCAACAAGATCTAGATCAGGCCCTATGTCTAACAGCAAGTTCACTATAACATCCGGGTATTCTAGAGCTGATTCTAGGTAAACAGGTTAATTTACATGTTGTTGCCCTTTACATTTCAGGGAGGCCGCTGGAAATGGCCTCAATTAATGATTCTAAATTTGGTGACTAAAGTCTTTAGTTTTAGAAAATGATGAATGAACTTGGGCTACTGAAGGCTGCAGATATGTCATTACTCAAGTCAGTTGAGAGAAGGAATTTGCTGGAAGGAAGATGTCCAGGACTCAGCAAGTTTGTTCAACCTTTGAAGCGCCGTCTGTGTGATCGCTTCCCGTGGACACACGATACAACTATAAGCAGACCACATGTCAGAGACAAGGCTTGTCAAATGTTGGCCACAACCTGCACTGGGTGTACATTATTACAGCATTAGCTAGAGATATATAATAAAAAAAGAAAAAGAAATTGCACTGCACTTATTCGGTCTACAAGGAGTTCTGAGTGTGAATACACACAGATTTATCTTTATGACATCCATATCAAACCGCATTGTGAGTCTCACAGGCACTTGGACTGACGATTCGTTATTCATCCCATACCTGTTCAACTAGATACTTCCACACAGAGACTCCCTTTACCCTATATCCAGTATTTAAAAAACACAGGGTTTTCCACAACACTTTTCCATCTGTGAATCTTCCTGAAGAAGGTGTGTTTTCACGCCGAAACGCGTGTAGAAGAGTTTTACCATCATTAGAATTATCAAGAAAGAGTTGAATAGCAACTACTAGAGATCAATTCATCCAATTCTTCTAAATTGAGATTTTTCTTTGTACATATTGCATGAATTTTATATGCGTTATGAGATGTTATATGTCGCAATTTATGTGTTACTGTATTACGTGATTTGTAAATGTTTCACATTTGTATTGTTTATGTCTGACATGTATTGTGTACTCCGATTTCATTCATATTATTAGATGTGTTATGGACTTTTTCAAAAGTTTTTCTTATTTTCCTTTTTTTCCATTTTATTGCTGTCTATAATATTAATTATCAGAGAACCTTTAGATGATTCTCTATGTAATTTATTTATATAGTATATGTAATAATAATAATCTTTAATCAACAAACAAATCATAAAAAAATCAAATAAATATCACAAATTTCACGTTCAAACATGGCATTTATTATGTAATTACATGAAAATCATTGTGGTTGCCAAGGGGTTCTTCATTACATTGCAGGCCTCAGCAAGTCGCACACAGCACCCATGTTCAATATGGGATGTTGGGCACAATGCAGCGCAGTTACACAAATCCGGTAGCCCCCACCTTTGTTTCTCTTTGAGCCTCATTGTCCGAGGCCAGGTGGCGTAGCACAGCCCCTGCGGTGCGGGGGGGGGGCCCGAGCTGCAGGGGGCCACCTCAGCACAGTACTCTCATCCGGAGCACCTGATAAAATCAGGAGTGAGGGCCCCTCCATGCATCTTGCAGGGGGGCCCCCTCAAATTTCGTTACTCCACTGGTCCAAGTGAGAGTTCTCCTGTATCTATTGCAACCGGGTGTGTTATTTGAAGTCGCATGGGCTGGGCAGATGTTTGTCGATTCCATGTACAAAAACCCCAGATGGCAAGGCCGGTTCTCTGGACTCAAATATTTCCAGGTACTGATATCCTCAAATTCATTTTTAGGTCTGGTTTGTTGGTGCAGCTGTTTTCAATTCTTTACACATTGCCCTCTCACTTCATTCTACTGGCTGTTTGGTGTATCCTTCTGCCTTCTAGGTAGTGCTTCCGTCAGAACGTATGAGGGACTATTTGCATCTAAAAAGAACACTGGTTCATCACATTTTGTTACATTCAGTTCTTTATCTCCTATATGCATTCTATTCAGAAAACAATCTTTTTTGCTGTATTTTCCCTGTGCCTAAAAAATGAATGTGTCCATCTGGAATGTGACTGGTGCTCATGTAAAGCGCTCTGATACCATCGTGTCGAGTTCGCGCAACATAAAACTACAAAACAATGAAAAATAAGTTGTCCATGAAAAGCTAAGAAACAGCATTAATGTATGAATGTGACTCCGTTCGTTACCATGTTAAAGCCAGACCTGTTGGCTATGATAATTTGTGTTGTACGCCTTTTTGTGCTGGGATTAGACATTCATATTTTGTGATTGCCACTTGTTGAATGACCTTGATTTATTTCTGTAGGAAGGAACATCAGCAAAACTGCAAAATTTAATTTCCATTTAATTCTACAGCTGCCAGTGGATGTCTACAATAAATCTCATAAGATGATCGCCCGCCCTCTGGTTCTGTTATTCACTTTATTTTCCGTCAAAAGTAGACATAGCGTGGGTACGGAACCACAAAATGTAAAACTGTCATAGGTGATGCCAGTACCAATGCCCTGTTGAATTTTCAGATGTATGACATGCACCACTTTGGATAATTATGGAGATTTTCATCTCTCATCATTGGAGAGTGGTAGAATCATCTTTGACGTCCACACTGAATACTAACAACCCAAGGTCGTTTTTAAAGGCAAGCCTTGGGTATATTTCATGCATGTTAAACAAGGTTAAAGAGAAGAAACCACTTTCTTGCCCTTAATAGACTCATATGTGTGTCAAAGTGTTAACATTTAAAGCAACAACCTTTTGGCGATTATGAAATCAATAAGTGTGTCTCTAGCAAATGCATTCCTCCAAGGATACTCGAACGAGGAGGGACAGGATTTACTAATTTGTCCATCCACAAAATCCTAGCGCCTCGAATCTTACCTTCACACAGATATTAGAAAAGCTTGTCAAATTAACCCATTGAGTTCCTTATAATCTTCACCTTGGTGATACTACTTGTGTCAGCACAAGGCCTGCTGACTTTTGAGGCCTACAGAAAACAACATTTTTTGGCTAAACAGCCTTAGAATACTTAGGTGACACTACCTAGGAGACCTTATGACATCAGTTGCCCCACCATGCCAGCACTGTACTTATACTTGTGTACACCCATACATTACACTTAGGGGCTTATTACGATGTTGGGCGGAAAGCCTCTGCATTCGGGACAAACTGACTTGGTGTCGGCGGTTCCGATTGCCGGATTACGGTGAGACCAAACACTGTTCAGTCGAATTTCCATTGTTCCCTATAGGAGCTCGTTAGGCCCAACAACCGCCCATAACACAGGCTCCAACGGGAAAATGGGGTGTGTGCAGAAAACCCTGTGCCCCACATTGCAGGGTTTTACAAGGGGGTCTCTTAGGTACCCCCTTGGCCATCAACCGCAGGCCGGGGCTAGGGAGCCCTGTCAGGGGCTCCCAATGTCACTTTCCGACAGACTTTCTGTGTCGGACAGGCCAACTCAAAAAGGCTGTTGGGAATTGAAATAGTAACCTCGAGGGCAGAAACGCTGTCCTTAGGGGTGTACGATGAGGTTCCGACTGACAGGAATACTCCACGAGTCGGTCAGAACCGATTTGGAATGACAGCGCGGTTTACATTTGGACTGTGAACATCGCAATCGGACGGTCAGAATGTAAACAGACTGAGTCGGTCGGCAGGGTTCCGACGCGGTTGGTGAGATTCCGACTGTCGGGAGCTGGCTTTCCGCCCGACATCGTAATGAGCCCCTTAGTTTATTATTGTAACTAAGCACCTTTACAATTCTAAGATTGACAACTAGCTCGACATTTGCTGGCCTATATGCATCTGTAAAGCCCCGGTGCGCAATTGTAGCCATTCGATGTCTGCCTGTGCATGCCTGTACTAGCTGTGCCAAAGCTTGTTTGCAGACATGTCTTTTTTTATATCCTGCTAATTAATGCTAAGATCCTTTCTATGTTCTAACTAATACACCTAAGTGCCCTTTGGGGGACGTCTTCTATTTCAATAAAAGTTATGATGCAATGACTCACGCTGTCACGCAGATGACGTGGGCAGACGTGATCCGAATTCGTAAAATCAAAGCGCGATAATGGGTTGAGGGGCCCTGGGTGTTTGTAATGCAGTGTAATAATGAGAGATAAATGCTGAGGGCATTATCTCCGACAACAGAGACTTCCAGTGAGTTCTATCACCCGTGGACGGTTAAATTGAAACGCGATGGAGCCAATCCGCGCCTCTAGCAGAGATAATGAAACCAGCAGATGTCCCCAGAGTGAAATATGGAAGGGAGCTGCTCCAGAGATGGCTGCAGGTTCATCTGATAATTAAAGGCGGTGCCTTTTTTGTCAGGAATATTATTGCGGATTTGCCACCCGGACTTCCAGAGGCATAAATGCTCTTCACAAGAGACTAATGGCATCTCCTTCCCTCGCTGTCCCTGAAATGTGAGAGTGCCTCACCCACAGAATCGCACGCAGTGTAAAACACACTGTAGTACATCGCTGTTTGCGATTCCCAAATAGAAAATCGCAAAATCGCTCATCTGGCCCTAGGTTACTCAGTTGCCATGACAGTGGTTTTCTGACAGCTGCCATTGTCTGGGAGCCTGGACGTTTTTCAGGAAGACTGCTGGTCTCCCAACTCTTGGTTTTTTTGACAGTATAATTCTTACATGGTAGGAGTGTCTTGGTTCCCCGGATTTCATGCAAGGGGGCTCTTGCTCAAAGCCATGTCAGCCCCTTCAGTTTTCAGGGCAGTGGTGTTCTAGCCTGCCTCCAGAGTCTGGTGCCCTTTGGGGTTGGAGACAAAGACTCCAACATGGAGTTTCTAGTGGGTCACAAATAGATCTACCTCATTAATATTCATAAGGTAGGTCGCAATTTGCAATCCCAGGGATGGTGGCCTGCTGGGGTCAGCAGAGCATCCATTCTTTTTTTTTTAAATGCAGCCCATTATAAAAAACAAAAATGAAAAGTTTTCTTTTCATTGTTTAAGAATAGGCAGTGGTCCGTGGTAGCATTGCCTGCTCTGAAGAAACATTTTTACAACCATTTACCGCCTATTTGAAGTAGGCGGTAAAAAGCAAATGTTTTGTGACCACATTTCAGTTGCAAAACATTCACACATACCACTGCAAAAACATTCACACATAACACTGCAAGTCGCTATTAGGAAGTGATGCCCTTAACACCCCCTTCCTAAGACTGAATCACCAACCCATTTTGCAATCCAAAAATAGGGGCCGGTACATATAAAAATGATTTCTTTACAGTCGCAAATGGCCTGATTCTGCAAATTGTGCCGTTTGCAAGCTCATAAAAGCTACGTACATCTGGCCCCTAGTCACTAAGAGAATGCCAACCCCCCAAATGAGGGTCCCAGTAGCTGGCAACAGTCCAGAATCCCAATATCATAGCAACTGAGGGGGGTGGTAGCTTGCCAAAGGCCAGGGCCCCAGTGCCATATCAATTGAGGGCCCAGGTAGCTGGCAGAAGGCCATAGCACCACTGTGAATACAATAGGTCTGGGCGGTAAATTCCGTTCCGCTCTTGGAATTTGCGGAATTTGGGTAATTTCCTGTTCCGGGAGAATGCGGAATTGCCCAAAATTCTGTGTTCCGCGGCTTCGTGGAATTTTTTGCTTGTTCGCATTCTCAAAATGCGTGTTCGCAAGATATTTTCCCCTGAGCACGCAAACAGCGTTCACAAACAGGAAAAAAGCATCACGAACAAGCAATTCCGCACGTTTGCGGAATTTCTGCATGCTCGCGGACATTTTTTACCTTTTCGCGGAGCTTTGCGTTGCCCGACTACGCAAATTCCGCCCACCCCTAGAATACAATTGAGGGTCCTGGTACATAAACAAAGGACTGAACCCGTCAGCCATTGCAACCGATGATTCCAGCCGTTGGCAGCAGAACGTTACAATCATTAAAATCAGGGTTTTGACAATTTTGCGTAACTTGCTTAGGTGCCATTATTGAGAAATTTCAAGAAAATTTAAGAAATTTGCATGCAATTAAACAAATTACAAAAACGGCGTTTGACGCTGCATTTTGGAGTGAAAGGAGTCCTTGTATTCATTTTGGACACTTGGGTGTAAGGCAAGCTAAAAAGTTAACATAAAACTCACATGTGCCACAAACACCAGTTGCTCTGGTCGTTTGCGTTGTTCCAATGCGCTCGCTTGAAATACTTGTCACGAATGCCACATAGTTATGTGACGTGGCGTAATAGGGTATCAGGAATTTTACATCATGTGTTACGCGGAATTACACAAGATAACGTCTGTGTAGCTGAAATTTCACCTAGACCTAATTAAATTGGATGATTACTGAAAGTAGCTGTACTCTGCAGGCCAGACCCAAACCGTCATAAAACTGAAGGCCCTAGACAGTATCAGCTGACCAGAACTCCAGCCATCAAAATGAAGGGCCCAAAATTCTCGCAACAAGTCATAACCAAACTTTCATAGAAACTGGGAGTCCTAACAGCAACAGAGCCACACTATTCAACTTTTTGTCTACAGTCCCACTCTCCTCTCCTTTAGTTCTTCTCGATTTATCTACAGCCTTTGACATGGTAACCATACTATTCTTCTAGACACATCCTTCTAATGTTGTCTGTCTGGTTTTCCTCTCTCATTGTTTTGTTCTTCTCTTTCAAGTTTGTCTTATTCCGTGTCTTGGGCCAGCCCTCTGTCTTCTCTTCAGTATGCGGTCTCCCGTGGCTCGGCCTTGGACCCATTTCTCTTCTCTAGAAACACCTGATCCCTGTAAGGTTTCCTTTCATCTTTAACATCACTTTTATGGTTATGAGTTTCAAGATTTTCTATTCTCCTTTGACCTCACTCAGAATAAAAGGTCTATTCTTGTACTCTGTCTGCCCCTCTTAAATGACTAATCCCTCCATGCATTAGCCTCCTGTTAAAAACGAGGGGGCATATTTGCAACAGGCAGCGATAATTATTGCTGAACTTGTATACCGCATTTTTTTCTATCGCTGAAATATTTCGCCAGGCTAGCGTTGTATTAACAGAGCTTAGAGCCATGGCGATGTATATTCCAGCGATAGCGCCCTTTTTCATGGAACATCGCTGGTTTTCCAGCGATGTTCCATGTAAAACAGAGATATGCTCGATGATACGACCCTGTAGTCGTATCACATGAATCCACCTCCCATGTTAGGTATGCCTTAGTCAGGAATTTAACAGATGTTAAATTCCTGCGTTAAGGCATACTTAGCACGATTAAAATAATCGCTTCCCCGCATTGTAAATATCGCAAAGCTGCCTTCACGATATTTACCCATGTTGTTTCCACAGACATGCCTACTTTCCATCTCATTAGCGATGCGAAGTTAGGCGTGCAGGAAACGGGAGCAAAATCAGCAAAACACGCAATAGGGTGTCTTTGCTGATAAGGCGATAAAATTATCGGCGCTTTTCAGCCAAAAACAGCCGCAACACCGGCGATAATTTTTTATCGTCGCATTGTTAATATGCCCCAAAGTTGTTTACTTCCCTGCTCCTACTCCGCACATCTACATGGCCTTGGAATTCGTCTTCTTTTCTCACTCTCGCATACCTTTATCCTTTGTCCATCAGCACATAGGTTGGGTGTTGTTAATGACTCTTTTCTCGACCCAATTCATTTTCCATTTCTCAGACTTTAAGGTATTAGCTTCACAACCTCTTCTCAAATGCACTCTGTTTTTGCTTACCAAACTGCAGAAACCATCATTTCTAAAATTTTATCCCATGATGGAATGTTCTCTGCCCTTCTCAGAGGTCATTCAGCATATTTCCCACCTCTTGTTTCTATATTAAACACATCTTTTTGGCTTCTATTTCAGCTTCCTTTCACATTTCACATTCTTCTGATTAGATTTCCCCTTGAGTTCTTTTCTCATTCTACCCTGAGTTCCATTGTGCTTTTTTTTAGGTGTGGCATTAGCCAAGGCCTGTTGATTTTACAAAAAGTAAATATATATATCTAATATAGGCACTTATTTATATCAGGGTAGACGGCCCGTTGTTCCGTCATGAGAATGGAGTAAATTACTCCATCCACATGACGGAATGGCTGCCCGCCTAATTTATAAGTGACCATCAAACAAGTGGTCATTTATAAAAGCGTTGCCGGGAACCACAATAACAGCGGGTCCTGTCAAAGCATTTTACTCTGTGCCACGAGGCTGCCTCAGCAGGACGCAGCCCGAGGGCACAGAGTATTCTTGTTTTTTTTTTACAAAAAGAAAATCCCAAAAAGAAAGTCCGAAAAGGATTTTCTTTTTGCAATGAAAAAAGTAATGCTCCCTTCACTATAGGAGTCTTCTCCCATGGCGGGGCAAATGTTATTACGTTTTTACTGTCCCTCACTGCCAGGTATTGCCTGGCTGTGAAAAACTGTAGAAAATGCTGCCTGTCCACCCATGTAAATTGGTTGGGTGGTCATGTAGGCATTTCTACGATGGCCCTTACTCTCTAGGGCTGTCGGAGAAATTTGCCATGGACAAACTGATGTTCCACTCGAAATTATATTGGGTGGGCGAACCACTATGTTAGAGGGGAGGAAACTGCGCCGGCGACGGAGTTCCCTTTCTCCCAACATATATATCAGGCCCATAGTTACTCACAGAAGCTTGCAGCCAGCCCTCTTTATCCATTCATCTGTTGTTGTGTTGTTGTTATCTGTTGTTGTGTCATTGACATTTTCTTCCATCCACCACACCTCACAGCATGTGAAAGTGGGTCAGCCCCCTTCAGCCATTGGCTCTTTAGTTTCGGCATTCTTTACTTTCACAAGGAGCCCACCCATGCACAAAGAAGTTCCCGTCAGTGCTAGGGACTACTACAACAATATGTGCTTTTTGAGATCGAAAATACCTTTTTTTCCCAATTTTTGTTTAATATTGGCTATGGCCTGGCAGCTCCCACAACTAGGCCTGGGCTAAATTTCCGTTCCGCTTGCGGAAATTGCGATAATTTGACATTTTCGCGTTCCTCAGAGAGCGCGAAAATGTAAAAATTTCCGCATTCAGCAGCTTAGCGATAATTTGTTTCTTGCTCGCGCTGTAAAATAATACATTCTCACGCGCGCGCGATCGCCTTACCTGAATCCCCGCGTTCGCCGACAAGTTTTCCCGATCCGGTCGTGTTCTCCAGGAGATGTTGGATTGTTGGTAGCCATTTGTGCTGTGTCGCGACAGTTCGCGCCCGCAGTAATGTCATTGGTCGCATGATCACGTCTTTCTTCTCGCGATCATGCACCGCGAGAAGAGTGAAAACAAGATGGCCGCGCCCGCGAGCAACCGCATGGGTAAGTTGGCGAGCCGCGACCACGCAGAAAATACCGCGAACGGGCGGGAAAAAAACTTCCGCATCTTCGCGATATTTCCGCGTGTTTGCGGAGATTTTTAACATGTTCGCGATAATTTGCGAAAGTCACTTTCGCAAATTCCGCCCACCCCTACCCACAACAAGGTTTTTAAAAAATCATGGCAAAAACAAAACAAGCATTGACAAAGCAAAAAGGCTGACAGGCAATCCTAGACAGATCAGCTTTGCCAAAGCTTGTTACCAAATGTATCCATGGCCTTTCTCCTTCACATCCATCTTTTCTGGTTCATCATCATGTTCTGACCCGTACTCTACACTCCCTTCTGCCTGTGTCCTCTTTCACTGTAGGCCCTTTCCTGCCAATCATCCTAAGCTCTACAGTGCTCACTCGTTTCCTGTTCGACCGGTTCCTCATATGATACCCATTTGTAAATAACATCTTCTTGCTATCAGCTTCTTCCCAATTCAGGATGTAACCATGTTCTGTCTGCATTCTGTATATTTCTCTATATAAAGTACTTTCTTGAAAGCACGTAGGGGCAGATTATCAAGCACGGCGTTAAAATTATCGCCGCTCTTGCGGCAGAAAAATGCCGCTGAAGCGGCGATAATGGGCTTGATAATATGCCGCAGAGAATTCCAATTGAAGCCCATGTTGACACCACAACATGGGCTTCTATGGGAATTCTTAAGGGCATATTATCAAGCCCATTATCGCCGCTTTAGCGGCAGTTTTCTGCCGCTAAAGCGGTGATAATTGTAACGCCGTTTCTTGATAATATGCCCCTAAATAAGTACAATAAATAGATTGACCCAGACTCTGGCAGAAGATCAGATTCCCATTATTAAATATTATTTATTATCCCAAACATTGAGACCAGACCACCAATATGATAAACCCTGAGGGTCACATACAATAGTGGCAGGGCAGGACCATGAAAACTAAGGAACACTGATGCCTGAGCAGTAATGTCATGGAGGAAGGAACCTCAAAGAACCCCCACAACACAGTTCTGCATGTGCGACCGCTTTGCTTTATGCCACTGAAAGGGTACAGTCTATTATTTTTTGTCTGTGTCACTTGATTGGGTAACATGTTTGTAAACTTTCAACTGGAAGAATTCTCTTTCCTGACTTTTTTCCACATATGGGGGAAGGTGTCCTGAACCCACCCTGCACTTTTAAAAATAAATCAGCCTGTCTTTCTTTTCTTTATATTTTTTCCGTTTACTATGAGCCAACGTTTTTAATATTCATGGTAAACCCAGTCAAGCCTTTTATTTTAGATATGACATCTTGGGCACATTTGCATCACACAGCACAAATATATGTGTTGGTATGTAGTGCAACTTATAAAAAGACCACTCCCCTAGCTAGGGCGCATCGATGTGCTGTGCATAGTGACATGCTATGGGCAGTTCTAGCTCATATGCATGGGGCTGTACAATATAATTCAGGATTGTGTAAAAGGAAGGTGAAAGTAGGTGTGAGAGTTTTGAGGCATGGCTAAAAAAATATTATTTCCAATATGTAGATAGTGGACTTTGAGTAAGTCCCCTACAATCGTTCCTTTATATGAGCCAGTCCCCTTCAGCTATGAGTCTGTCTTCCATTTCTTGGATCAGCCCAGATGAGTATACACCGCTCACCTCAAGGTGTCACCATCCGCCTCCCAGGAAGTGGTTCTATTGCAATGCATAATGTTCTATTTTAAAACAGATAGGTGCACTCAAACATCACTCTTTCTGTCACATTCCATTATTTATCACACTCATGCATTCTATACAGAAAACAACCAGTTTTTAAGTTTTATCGCTGCAGGAAGCTTTTTCTTAATGCATTTGTCAGGACTTCACAGTATGCCTGACCTTAACATGGCCTCCTAATTGCTTTTTATTCGTCGGATGCAAATGATCTGATGAAAATATGACCCCTTGAGATGTCCTCTAAAATGTGGAATTAACTAATTAGCTGAGGTGTGCCTCTGCGTCTACATCATGCACAGGAGGAAAGCAGGTAACCATGCAGCTGGTCGGCCCAATATACAAACAGCAAATTCCACAGCAAAATGTACTTCAAGAAATAAGTCAGCAACAGTGGATTTCCAAATGACTCACTTCAGTATTAGCTATTAGAAGTCCACCGTTGGCTGCTGCCTCTGGTGGAGCCTTGAAGTCCGAGAACTGACAGCTGAAGCTCACACTCAAGTTCACAATTGCTACAGAAATTTACCTAGAACAATACACAAGTCTGAATCGATCTATAGCACAACTATTATTGGCTTTTAATTGCACAACATGATGAGAAAAACATAAAAGTGATTTTATGTATTGAGGGGAGGGGGTTCACTTTCCAACTCTTTGTTTCTATTTGTGTTTTTATGAAACTTCCCTTGTCCCACGCCACCTTACTTGGTGGGGTTCTTGCATCCTAAAAATAAATATATCCAGTGGCGGCTCCTCCGATAGGGCGGAGGGGCGCTTCCTCACTGCTCTTCGAGCAGTGTAAAAATGAAATGATAACACGTTATTTTCATTTTATTTTTCCGTACTTGACGCAGGTTTTCGGTGCGGGGCGGGACGAGGCTGGACTGTCGTCACAGCCAGCAGGAGGAGCAGTGGTTGCGGCACATCAGTGCGCATGGCGGTTTGGATGGCCGTCCAAACAGTAATGCTCACTTAGCATGTTCTCCACCTCGCTGTACTGTACAGCCTGGATAGAAAACATGCCCAGGCTCCCACTCCCTGTCTGACCACCGAACCACAGCGCTCAGACCAATCATGACACAGCTGTCATGCTGGTTACAACAGTGTTGTGATTGGCTAGGGGAGTTTGGGAGTCCAGACCGCCGGGGATGCTTGGTCGCACCTTAGAGATACCCATTAGGGACCATCTCTCAGGGTGAGCCAGGACGGGTTCCCCGGTGGTCGAAGCGCGGAGATACTCCTCCGGGAGTCGATTCTAGCGCTATATAAACCCACAATTAAATTAAATTAAATTAAATTATGTGCTCCCTGCTAAGCTTCTGTGCATCGTTGACAAAAGTACCGAGGACAGGCGCCAGCCAGCGTTCTGCAGGTAAGTCGTCTTTTATTTTTTGTGTGTAAATTTCTAACCTCCACCCCGCCCCCCCAACCGTTCCCTAGCAGCCATCACTGGATATATCATGCCGCTAATGGTCACTGCCATCAGCATGGCACTTACTTTATCGATTTGTTTATTTAATTACTTATGATGCATGAACCATATGCCATCTTGGTGCTTAAATAGAACTCTCTACCTCCCTCAGAATTACAAAGAGGGTTGGACCTTGGAAAACAGGTCAGTTTTCAAGCATTTTCCGAAACATCAAAATTAGGGATTACCATGAGCTCAGATGGAAATCAGTTCAGCAGGGCACTAAATATCATCTTCTAATAATTCAACCCCATGACCTATGTCCATCCTGTCTTCTGTTGATTCTGTTAAGTAGGGATTCTGTATGATAAACTGTAACATTTGAACTTCTCGCCCACCATTTGCTTACGATGCAACATTAACACTTGTGCCACAGATGACGTAGATTTGCTTACTTGTGTACTTGTTGCAACATCACTCTTTGATAGAAGAATTGTGTGATAATCTCTTTCTTAAAAACTTCAGCAATCACATTTTTGGGGGATTTTAATGGCCACTTTTTCAATTTTTTCTTTGGGACTTGATTTTTCTATGGCACTTGAGGGTTCATCACCATAATTTGCCTTTGGAGAGGATTAAGCCACATGTCCAGTGATATTCAATTAGGTCACCACACACCCCTCTTGACCAATATCACTCTTGTGAATCATAACATCTCCATCGCGGTGCCTTAATGCATGCTCCAACTGCTTAGGGTACCACGCATGGCGACACCAAGGATCTAATGAGAGCAGTCAAGGTGCCGAGCTTCAAACTGGAAGGTTCAAGCTGTTTGAAAGAGAGTTCATATAGGGATGACAGAACAAGATGTGGAGGCTGCAGTCTGAAGAGAATCCACTTGATCATCCGAATGAAGCGCTTCGTGTGAATCAAAGACCTCCAGCTCTCCCAGGAACTCATTATCAAGAGAAGCACCGTCGCTCAATGCCAACGATCTTCCAGTTCCTGCAAATTTAGTTGCTGATCACATTTGACGCAGCATCGTCATTGCAAGCCATCAATAGAGCATCACAAACATTTATTCTGACCTCCGCTGCTTAATTCCTCCGGCACGGCTTCAAACGGTACCTGGTGCATAGAGGGTTCTTCAGTACCAGGGCTCCCATTGGCTGATCAGGTGATCAGTTTATCCCGCCCACTTCAAATGCAATTAGCGGTTAAACACAGCTTACTGGAATAAGATGATTGGCTGCAGGAGTGATTAGTTATTGTCTTAAACAAATTAGCATATCTGCCCGTCACTGCCCCCGGCTCTCGATTCAGGAGTAAATGGGGTAAAGCAATCCAGCACCACTGCCAGGTTTGGTTGACTTTTTTAGAGCAACTAGAGTGTAATCAGATGCCAATCTTTGGCACCTCATTGTTTTTTACTATCCCTGGCAACTCTGCCTCCCATAAAGGAACAAATTAAAGACATGGGGACGGATCTACAAACATTAAGAATACCGAGTTCCTATTTGCGATTCTCTCCGAATTGCAATTAGTAAATTGGTATTCCTAATGTAGGAAACTCATTGAGTTTCATGTTGTGATTCCTTGTGGGTCGCAAATCAACCTACCTCATGAATATTGATGAGGTAGGTAGAAGTTTGCGATCCATTAGAAATCCCAGCCATCACAGGGGTGGCCTGCTGAGGTCAGCAGACCACTATGTCTGTGATTGCTTTTTTATTAAAGCAAATGCAGCCCGTTTTCCTTACACGATTTATATGTGATGCTATACCTGACAGAAGTATGGAGGTAGGGTTTCTTGTGTAATTGGATGACTGACGGAGGTATTAAAAATGAGCTCCGTATATGCTGATATGACTGACAAATGTGTGGGGGTACAGTTTCATATGTAACTTAATGACTGAGAAAAGTAGAGAGGTAGGGTCTCATATGAGATGCTATGGCTGTCACAAGTATGGAGGAAGGGTTGTATATGAGAAGGGATGGGTGACAAGAGTATTTAGAAAGAGTTCCACATGTGCGGATATGACTGACAGACGTATAGATGTAAGGTTGCATATGTGATGCTATAACTGACAGAAATACGGAGGTAGAGTCTCATATGTGAAGCTATGAATGACAGAAGTATGTTATGTTATGTTATGTTATATAGAATTTCTATAGCGCACGGCTACTCCGACAGAGTGTCCCGGTTCTTTTCACTTGCAGCTCAGCGAGAATAACATAACAACATGGAAACAAAACGGAAAAAGTCGGAAGAAAAACACCTAAAGATTAAAAAGCCAGGTCTTAAGGTTCTTCCTAAACAGAAGCAAATTAGACGTGCTCCGTAGAACCAGAGGCAGCGAGTTCCAAAGCTGGGGGGCTTTCAAACTAAAAGAACGCCCCCCAGTACGGGCTTTCCTTACACGTGGCACCAAGGCCAGGTATAGAGCTTCTGATCGTAGAGAGCGGGCTGGGCGATAAAAAGTCAACCTCCGCTGCAAGTACCTTGCCCCTGTGCCAAACAGAGCTTTATGCACCAGGGTCAAGGTTTTAAACATGATCAGTTTCCGGATAGGCAACCAATGCAGCGCCTGCACCAGCCCCGAAGCTCCCGCTCGCCTATGGAGTCCAAAAATAGCGCGAGCCGCAGCGTTCTGCGCCACCTGCAGGCGCTGGACCAAGTAGTCCGGGAGCCCCAGAAAGAGGGCATTGGCGTAGTCCAGTCTAGAGCCTATTAGAGCCTGAACAGTGATCCGCCTGTGCTCCTCAGAGAGCAATGGTAGAAATTTGCATAGCATCTTCAAAATGCCAAAACAGGTGCCGACCAAACCAAGGATATGTGATCTTAACGTAAGCTTGTTGTCCAGCTTAACTCCCAGGTTTTTGGCGACCAAAGAAGACTGAGCAGGGGGACACATATCCATAGGCCACCAGACCTGCCATTCAGGGTCGGCGGTGCATCCGAAGAACAGGATCTCTGACTTGCTGGAGTTGGCCTTAAGGCTGTTCCGCTGGAACCAGTCAAAGACCATCCCCAGACAGCCCCGAATACACTCTCCATCGAATGCCTGATCTTTCCCGCATGTGAAGAGCAGTTGAGTGTCATCTGCGTAGGATACAATCTGGGCCCCAAAAGCCTCCACCAATGCCGCCAGAGGGGCCATAAAGATATTAAAAAGAGTCGGGCTCAACACAGATCCCTGTGGAACTCCGACTCCCAATGGCGGCATCTCTGCGGTGCTTTGGGAAACCCAGACTGTTTGGCGGCGGCCCTCGAGAAAAGATGTAAACCATTTGAACACCGTCCCCCTAAGACCGATGTCATAAAGCCTGGCGAGAAGCGCCTCATGGGGGACGGTGTCAAAGGCCGCCGACAGGTCTAGCATGACAAGCATGGCCTTGCCGCCTACATCCAGCGTCTCCCGGATGACCTCCGAGACCTCCAGCAGTGCCGTCTCAGTACTTAAATTGGGACGGAACCCGGATTGTGATGGATGCAGGAGATGGTTGGTTTCTAAGAAACCAGACAAGATGCCATGGACATGCTTCTCCGTGATCTTAGCTAGGGCCGGGAGAAGGGAGATTGGCCTGTAATTGGCCAACACCTCGGCGTCTAGTCCAGGCTTCTTCAGGAGGGGGATCACCATCGCCCTCTTCCAGGCGCATGGGACCCTTCCCTCCCTCAAGGAGGCATTAAGGAGAGGATTAACCAATGGGTTCACCACCGATGCCACCCTGGCCAAACATTTGGCCGGGCAGGGGTCCAATGGCGAACCAGATTTAAGATTGGTTAGCAGCATCAGGGAAGCTTCGTTGGAGATAGCGGGGAACTCCTCCAGCACAACAGCTGGCATGGACGATGAAACAGATCCCACCCCAATGCTGCACCCCCCCTCACCAGACCTCTCCGGAAAAGAGGCCTGGATGGCCTTGATCTTCTCAGTGAAGAAGCTAGCAAGATCACAGACCCATGTGTCAGATGACGCTGAAAGGGGCGCGTTGGATCTCAGGGTCGTGAACTCCCTCACCACAGTGAAGATCTCCTTACAGGAGTTCATAGACGCCTCTATCCTCCTGGCCAAGTATTCCTTCAAGTATTGAGGTAGGGTCTCATATGTGATGCTATGGCTGTCACAAGTATGGAGGAAGGGTTGTATATGAGAAGGGATGGGTGACAAGAGTATTTAGAAAGAGTTCCCTATGTGCTGATATCTCTGACAGAGGTCTGGAGACAGGGTTGCACATGTGCTGCAGTGGGCTGGGAGGGGTTGCACATGTGCTACACTGTGCTGGGAGGGGTTGCACAACTGCTGCACTGGGCTGGGAGAGGTGGCACATGTGCTGATATCACTGACAGAGCTCTGGTCTGGAGACAGGGTTTCACATGTGCTGCAGTGGGCTGGGAGGGGTTGTACATGTGCTGCAGTGGGCTGTTGCACATGTGCTGCACTGGGCCGGGAGGGGTTGCACACATGCTATACTGGGCTTGGAGGGGTTGCACATGTGCTGTACTGGGCTGGGAGGGATTATACATGTGCTACAGTGGGCAGGGAGGGTTTGCACATGTGCTGCACTGGGCTGGGAGGGTTTGCACATGTGCTGCACTGGGCTCGGAGGGGTTGCACATGTGCTACACAGGGCTGGGAGGGGTTGCACATGTGCTGCACTGGGCTGGGAGGGGTTGCACATGTGCTACACTGAGCTGGGAGGGGATCACACATGTGCTACACTGGGCTGGGAGGGGTTGCACTTGTGCTACTCTTGGCTGGGAGGGGTTGCACGTGTGATCTACTGGGCTGGGAGGGGTAAACATGTGCTACATTGGGCTGGGAGGGGTTACACATGTGCTGCACTGGGCTGGGAGGGGTTGCACATGTGCTGCACTGCGCTGTTGTACATGTGCTGCACTGGGCCGGGAGGGGTTGCACATGTGTTGTACTGGGCTGGGAGGGGCTACACATGTGCTACACTGAGCTGAGAGGGGTTGCACATGTGCTACAGTGGGCTTGGAGGGGTTGCACATGTGCTGCATTGGGCTGGGAGGGTTTGCACATGTGCTGCACTGGGCTGGGAGGGGTTGCACATGTGCTGCACTGGGCTGTCAGGGTTTGCACATGTGCTGCACTGGGCTGGGAGGGGTTGCACATGTGCTGCACTGGGCTGTTGCACATGTGCTGCACTGGGCTGGCAGGGTTTGCACATGTGCTGCACTGGGCTGGGAGGGGTTGCACATGTGCTGCACTGGGCTGGGAGTGGTTGCACATGTGCTACACTGGGCTGTTGCACATGTGCTGCACTGGGCTGGGAGGGGGTGCACATGTGCTGCACTGGGCTGTTGCACATGTGCTGCACTGGGCTGGGAGGGGGTGCCCATGTGCTGCACTGGGCTGGGAGGGGTTGCACATGTGTTGCACTGGGCTGGGAGGGGTTGCACATGTGATGTACTGGGCTGGGAGGGTTTGCACATGTGCTACACTGGGCTGGGAGGGGTTGCACATGTGCTGCACTGGGCTGGGAGGGGTTGCACATGTGCGGCACTGGGCTAGGAGGGGTTGCACATGTGCTGCACTGGCCTGGGAGGGGTTGCACATGTGCTGCATTCGGCTGGGAGGGTTTGCACATGTGCTTCACTGGGCTGGGAGGGTTTGCACATGTGCTGCACTGGGCTGGGAGGGGTTGCACATGTGCTGCACTGGGCTAGGAGGGGTTGCACATGTGTTGCACTGGGCTGGGAGGGGTTGCACATGTGCTGTACTGGGCTGGGAGGGTTTGCACATGTGCTGCACTGGGCTGGGAGGGGTTGCACATGTGTTGCACTGGGCTGGGAGGGGTTGCACATGTGATGTACTGGGCTGGGAGGGTTTGCACATGTGCTGCACTGGGCTAGGAGGGGTTGCACATGTGTTGCACTGGGCTGGGAGGGGTTGCACATGTGCTGTACTGGGCTGGGAGGGTTTGCACATGTGCTGCACTGGGCTGGGAGGGGTTGCACATGTGTTGCACTGGGCTGGGAGGGGTTGCACATGTGATGTACTGGGCTGGGAGGGTTTGCACATGTGCTGCACTGGGCTAGGAGGGGTTGCACATGTGTTGCACTGGGCTGGGAGGGGTTGCACATGTGCTGTACTGGGCTGGGAGGGTTTGCACATGTGCTGCACTGGGCTGGGAGGGGTTGCACATGTGTTGCACTGGGCTGGGAGGGGTTGCACATGTGATGTACTGGGCTGGGAGGGTTTGCACATGTGCTACACTGGGCTGGGAGGGGTTGCACATGTGCTGCAATGGGCTGGGAGGGTTTGCACATGTGCTTCACTGGGCTGGGAGGGTTTGCACATGTGCTTCACTGGGCTGGGAGGGTTTGCACATGTGCTTCACTGGGCTGGGAGGGGTTGCACATGTGCTGCACTGGGCTCGGAGGGGTTGCACATGTGCTGCACTGGCCTGGGAGGGGTTGCACATGTGCTGCACTGGCCTGGGAGGGGTGGCACGTGTGCTGGGGAGGCTGACTTACTGAATTTGGGAGAGATGCATGCCTGTTGCTGCTATGGCCACTAGACAACTACATTTCCTTTAATTCTGAATATGATTTATTTTCTCTCAGCGATGAAGCCAGACTTCTGTTTTGGCCCCTTGTGCACTGAGAATGTTTGTCTTTCGCTGCCAAGAAGAGCACATATTTGTGTATTTGAATCCAATTTCACAGTTCCAGAGCCTTCCCAGCCCAGCTCGCAGCGCAGTCCCAGGCATTCCCTGAATCCACTCTGTAAGCTCTAATCACGGCTGTCGCCGCTCATGTCTCTATATGAATGTTTTGTTTTCGTCAAGAGTGACAGGTTGGCAGCAGTTTTTAACACATAATAACAGCCTTTCTTCATAAAAGGCCTTGCAAATGTGCTCTGCAGCTCTTGGCAGTGGGAAGGAGCAGAAAACAGTCATTTCCATTTGCAGGAAACCCCTGGCGATGGGCATGAGCTGACATCCACATGTGAAGCGTTGGGTGGCATGAGTAAACGCGGTAGTAGGCACCGAAGGGATAGATTTACCGAAACCTGTGACGTACAAAGGGAGGGAAAGCAGAGTCTTGTGCAGACGGGGGGCTGCTTGGGGTTCTCAGTGTTGCAAAAGAAGAGGGAGCAGACAGGTTAGAGGGACCTACTGGTCTATTCGCCCTCTCATTTATGCAAATGTAATCAAATCAGCGGGCATCTAAGCATTGAGGTGGGGGAATTAATTTGTAATAATCAGATATGCAGCCTGAGTGGAGAGATGCACCCGCCTGCCATGGCTGGCAACAGCCCTTTGTTTTTAAAGATCTCTGCCTGCAGGGACATCTTAATGATTTGGGGGGCCATGGGACAAACATATTTTTGGCGGCCCTGTTCGGATCAGCTTTGAATTTCTGATCCGAGTTCAGCTCTTTCATGTTCTCTTTGGCCAGGTCACTGAGTGACCGTGCACAGACGGGTCCAAATTCTGTATGTGTTTACAGCTATTAGTCAGGGAGGAAAACAGAGTTTACAATGCTGTCTCCACAACGCAGTACCTTTACCACGAGGTTGTTACAACAACTGCATTAGTACCACGCATACCATTACATCGCAAGTCATTTCAACGACTTGCTGTAGGGGATGCGCTGGTGTCGGATTTACAATCCAACACCTTCCCTGCTGTTGCACAAACTGGAGTAGGAATAGTAAATAATACTATTTCGAAGTCTAGCGCGCCCCCTACAGCAAGTCGTTCTAATGACTGCGATGTACCGGTTCGCGTTGTAACAACGCGGTCATTGTAACAACTGCATTGTAATGGCATGCGATGTATTTGCATGCGTTATAGGGAGACCTGTTCTTCAGGGATAGTGACTTGTGTTTTCCATATTGTAACACAGCAGCAGCTCACTAATATTATGAATGAATGAACGTTTCTTTTAATCGCGACAGTTACTGAAAGGGTGGCCCTGCACAGAGGCAAACGACCAGCAGGAGGTGTCCCCTGCCCTACAGCTTATATTAGCATTACTGCAAATAGTCCATGGAGCCGTCGGTGTAAAGTTTCTGTTCGGGAATCAATCAAGAGTGCTTCTTGTCACCTGTGAGGGTATCCAGGCACTGGGAAATCATGATGATTAACCTAACTCCAAACAGTGTGTGTGAGCCAAAGGTGCTGTGCCATAGGATCTCAGTAAGAGCCATAACATAATCCACCGCTCAAAAGGTGAACTACAATAAAAAGACTGGATTATGGAGTCTGAACATAAAAGACATGTTTTGCTGCCTTTGTTTTCTGCATTGCAAACTATTCCCTGCTATGAACCGGCAGCTGACAATAGCTAATTGTCTACCTAGCATCAATCAGTATGTTCCTAATATAGCAGTCTGTTCTCATTGGTTCGATGGCGACCAATAGGAATTTCTAAATTAGCAGGTACTTTGGCATTTATGATTGGCTGCTGTTGTGTATTTCACTTTAAGGTGTCTATTATATCTCAAGCTTTAGTGCGAGTGCTGTTATTGTTGGACATGTATGTTCGGTTCTCCTAACGTTTTTCCTTGGCAACCGGCATTCTTGCCATGGCTTGCTGAGAAGAAGCGCTAGGGATGCTGAGCCCCTATGGTGTTTCAACTATTGAATAAACCTACTTTTCTTTTATCTACAAATTTGATGATCTCATTACTCAACAATTTTGGCGACGAGTTATGTTGAGACACTATTGAACAAACCACGGATTTCTGCGATTTTATATTTTTCCTATTTATTTTACTTTTAAAATCTTTACTTTGGATCGTTAATTCTGGTGATTTGCTGTGCATCTTCAATGCTGTGGAAAAATGTTACCGTACAAATGGTTTCTGGTTCTATAGAGAATTACGTGTTGAACCACTCATTGTTTTTTTCATCCGTTTTGAGCGTCCTTTGAACAGGATGCCATTGTTGTGAGGATTTCCTTGTGGATCCGTGGAATAAGATCCATTCTTGCAGCAACCGAGTTCCAGTTCGTCCTGTGTCGTCATATAGGGGTAAGCGTCTGCATCTATATTCTGTGCAGTACGGAAACACGCACAGTTACGTCATGCAATGCCATCTTAAAAGTATATTTATCTTCAAATTATTTGCATTGCACTAGTTTACGTGCGCAATGAGTTCACGCAAGTCAATTATGTGACGCCATTTTGAAGCATATTAACCTTCAATTTGATCGCATCGCTCTAATTTACTTGCGCAATGAGGTCACGCTTGTCAATTATGTGACGCCATTTTGAATTTATTATTGTGCAGTTTGTCGGCATATCACTTACCGGCTCATCGTTTTCCGATTTAATACATTTACGAGCACATCATCTCAGGACCATCGCTTCTCACTCTAGATTGCCCTAAGACTTCTCCAGGGTACTGTAATATTTTTCTGTTGTTTTTCTCTGCATTTATAACCTTGGAAGGACAATTCTATTACTATTTTGATTTAAGAGTGCACATACTCTCTTACCATGGCTACACAAAACTTCATACTACAACCACCTCAAGCTTTTTGGCCAGCAGGAATCAGTCCATCTATGAAATGGATAGAGTGGAAGTCATATTTTTTAAATGTTATTAATGCTATAGATGAAGATAATAAGATGTCCGCTGAAAGGAAAAAAACTATTTTTTAAATGCTCTGGGACCAGGTGGATTAAAAGCCTATGAGGAAATAAAAGGGTTATAAGTGGGGATGCCAGTGCATTTAATGCCATGTTAAAGGATTTTGATAATTGTTTTGCTTCCAAGGTTTGCATGCGCATTAGATATAATTTTTTCAGATACAGCAAGAGTTAAATGAGTCAATTGATGAATATGTTTCTGCTCTTAGACAATTAGCTGACGATTGCAAGTTTGATCATTTACAAGATCAGTTTATTAGGGACCAAGTAGTTATGCACACCAGAGATCAAGCAGTTCAAGATCATTTGTGGATTAATGGTGATGCAGACTTTAAAGACATCCTAGCTATTGTAAGGAAGGCGGTATTTTCTAGTCGCAGTGCAAAGGTACGTAAAGGTGATGGTAAAACTGAGTCTTAAAACATTGTCAGTAAAATTGAAAATAGGTCTACAGATAAGTCTAGGAAGGTGAGTCCTAAAAGATATGATCCTGTTAAAAAGTATGGTAATTTTAGATGTTATCGCTGTGATAGCAGTTCTCACTTAGCTTCTAGCAAATTCGGTCCTGCCTTAGAACAGACATGTTCTAATTGCAATATTGTGGGACATTTTGCTAAGGTTTGCAAGAGGAAGAAGAACGTTAGAGTAAAGTGTGTAGATGATGAAAAATATAGTTCTAGTGGTGAAGAGCAGTTAGACAGTATAACAAATTGTGAGGATCCGAAGGATTACGATTCTAATCAATTATTCCTATTAAATAATATTGTCAAGAAGATAGATAACAAAAAGAAACCCTTATGCTCAATATCCTTTGTTGGAGTCAATGTATTAATGTACGCAGATTCAGGATCACCGTATACTATTGTTGATGAGGAAAAGTGGAGGAATAAATGTGCTGATAAATTGGGGCAAGAATTACTTCCTGCTGACATTCACCCACAAGGTTTCTCAGGCGAGAAGATTGACATGATTGGGTTGTGTTCTTTATTGCTTAGATTTAAAGGGAGAGAGTCCTTTGGGAAACCATATGTAGCTAAAAAAGGTCCAGCTGTTTTAGGGTGGAAGGATCATGGTGATCTAGGTATAATCCTAAACCCCAATTGTGATGATCCAGCAATGTTATTAGACGACAACACAAACCTGTGTAAGAAAATTTTAGATACATTTCCCGAGGTGTTTTGTAAAGAAATAGGCAAAATCAAAGATTTTGAACCTCGCATCATTTTAAAACCAGATGCTTGCCCGTAAATTCACAAAGTGAGACATATTCCCATCCTGTTTAGGAAAGAGGTGGAATTAGAACTTGAAAAGTTAACTAAAGCAGATATTATTCAACTCATTGAGTCCTCACAATGGATTTCTCCGATCTCGTCGCTCTACGCAGGAATGGAAAACTGAGACTTTGCATAGAATTACGCCATTTGAACAATAACATAGTCATGGATAGATTTCTATTACCCAAGATTTCAGAAATGTTGACTCTCATAAAAGATGCTTACTGGTTTTCCACCATTGACTTGTCCGCTGCTGCGTACCATCAGATTCCGTTATGTGAAGAGAGTAAGTAATTGACTGCATTTATAACTCCTTCAGGTTGTTTCCAGTACAAACGCTTACCTTTTGGCCTTTTTGGCTGCAGCCATATTTCAAAGGTTAATGCATCAGCTTTTGGGGAAGAATGAAATCGTTTGTTGTTTTCAAGATGGCATATTAATCTTCGGCAAGGACAAGGAAGAACATGATACTGTATTGAGAGATGTTTTAAATGTTTTGGAACAAAAAGGCTTAACTGTTGAATATACTAAGTGCAAGTTTGGTGTGAAATCCATCACCTACTTAGGTCATGTTATTAGCGGTGTAGGAATGTCCACCAAACTAGCTTTGGTAGACTCTATTGTTAATGCTCCTCATCCTAAAAACTAAGATGAAGTACGATCCTTTGTTGGGTTGGTGGAGTTTTACTCCAAATTTGTACAACAATTTTCAAGCAGAATTTTTAACATAAGACAATTACTTAAAAATAGAAACACATTCTTTTGGAGTGAAGATTGTGATAAAGAGTTTGTAGATATTAAGAAAGCCATTGCTGAGGCACCGCTGAGGCACCTGCCTTAAGTAGTTTTGATCCTGACCTCAACAATTGCATTAATGTAGACGCCCGGAACAAAGGGTTAGGTGGAGCGCTTTCTCAAATCAATCAAGAGGGCAAGGATTATCGCTTATGCTTCACGTGCATTATCACCCACTGAGGAAAGGCTCTCAGTCATAGAAGAAGAAACTTTAGCATGTTTTTGGGCTCTTGAACACTTCAGGGTGTTTGTTTGGGGAAAATCTTACACGGTGTGAAGTGACCACAAACCTTTAGTAAGGTTATTAACTACTGAGGGGTTGGTTAATGCATCTCCTAGGATTGCCAGAATGTCTTTAAGGTTGCTAGACTACGTTTACAAAATCGTTTATGTCCCTGGAAAAGAAAAGGTTGTAGCAGACTTCTTATCACGCATTACTACAGAGTTACAAGACAGCTCTGACCATGAATGGGAAAATATCCAAGTTGCATTAGTCCATGATCAAGTTTTAACTGTTGTTAGAAAAGATGAATGGGTTAAAATATATAGTGATGACAAAGTATTACAACAGCTCATCATATGTATAACCGATGGGTGGCCATAAAAAACAGCTAAAGAACGAATACAATTTTGAGAAATACGTGACAAATTAACTGTACTCCATGGTAATGTTATGAGAGGTAAAAAAAGTATACCTCCTTCACCACTTAGATTGAAATATGCCATGAAGGTCATGGTGGTATAGTCAAAACAAAGCAAAGAATAAAACAATAGTACTGGTGGCCAGGTATGGACTTAAGCATTGAGAGAATAGTAAGGAACTGTGTAGAGTGTGCCAACTCTGATACAACTCTTGTTACTTTAAAACCTACTATGTTAGATCCAGTTATTCCCAGACAACCATGGCATACTGTTGCCATTGATATTATGGGACCCATTGGCACTCAAAGCAAATATATATTATCACTCATTGATATTTTCTCGAGATGGCCAGTACTTAAAATAGTTGAAAAAGTGAATTCTGAGGAAGTTATTAGATTTTTAGATGGTGTATCTGTAGGTGAAGGACTCCCAGCACTTCTTATCAGTGATAATGGAGTCCAGCTTACGCCGAAAATTGCGAAAGATTATTTTGAAAAGGTAGGTATAAAACATTTCACTACTTCCTTATATAATCCTAGCGGAAATGGCATGGTGAACGTTTTAATAGGGTTCTTAAAAATACCATTCAATCAGCCATTGTTAATAATTGGGAAACGCAATTATTTAAAACCCTTTGGATGTACAGAACCACTTCACACGACGCTCTAGAAGTATCCCCATTTGAAGTAATGAGAGGAAGATCTGTTAGAACAAAGTGTAATCCTGGAGGGTTTCTAAACCTAGTGTTCCTGTGGACGCTTTAAGGTCTAGAATTGAAAGAAAATATCTTAAGTATAAGGAAGTTTATGACCTCAAACGTGGTACTAAAGCTTGTGACATAAAAGTTGGTACTTGGGTCAAATTTAAGAAACCATGGAAGGTAAGGAAAGGGGAGAGTCACTTTTCTGAACCGATGAGAGTTATTAAAGTTTTACGTAATGCAGTTCAATTAAACGATGGAAAAGTGTGGAATCTCAAACGCATTGCTGTTTTGAGAGGAGACATTGAATTGTTCGTGAACAGTAAAGAACAAGACAGCTCTCTCTCAAGTGGCAATTTACAATTTGATGATTTAGATGATGATTTTGGTTGCAGCGATAGTCAGGGACACACAAACTGTTCTGCTCCAGATGTTCATGCAGATGCTAACATGGGTCATGTTGAGCCTGATCCTGAATCTTCTATTGGAAAGAATAACATGGTGAATGTTAGTAATGACAGTGTGACTGTTGGAGAAAGAAACCGCTGTACACACACTTGTACAAAACCAAAATGGTTATCTGATTTTGTCTGTGATGACCAACCTTTTTAATTATTCTCAAATTTCCGTTAAGGGAGAAGATGTGTTGTGTAGTTCACTTTAAGGTATCTATTGTATCTTGAGCTTTAGCGCGAGTGCTGTTATTGTTTGACATGTATGTTCGGTTCTCCTAAGGTTTTTTCTTGGCAAGCAGCATTCTTGCCATGGCTTGCTGAGAAGAAGCGCTAGGGATGCTGAGCTCCTATGGTGTTTCAACTATTGAATAAATCTACTTTTCTTTTAATTAAAAATTTGGTGATCTCATTACTCAACAGCTGTCTTTCACAATATCACAACTGATCTCAGGTTAGACCATTAATTGAAAGTCTTTTTAATCACAAAACTGTTTGTAGCAGAGTGGGCGAGTCAACCATGTTGCGGCCTTCCAGTGCCCCTGTGGGACACTACCTTGTGTGCTATTGTGTTTTCCAGCCCCTGGAAAGTTTCAGAAAACAGTTAAATATCTTGTTAGTCACTTATCTTGCTGAGGATATTGATACTGGTATGATCTGTTAGCACTGGAAGGCAAATTGTGTATCCATGCGCTTTAGAAAGGCCTAGAATAGAACAGAATAGAACAGAATGGAATAGAACAGAATAGAATAGAATAGAATGGAATAGAACAGAATAGAACAGAATGGAATAGAACAGAATAGAACAGAATGGAATAGAACAGAATAGAACAGAATGGAATAGAACAGAATAGAACAGAATGGAATAGAACAGAATAGAATAGAATAGAATAGAATGGAATAGAACGGAATAGAATAGAATACAATGGAATAAAACGGAATAGAATAGAATAGAATGGAATAGAACGGAATAGAATAGAATAGAATGGAATAGAATTGAATAGAATGGAATAGAATTGAATGATGGTGTGTGGTGTAGAGTAGAAGCTGATGAATCGGAAAAGTCAGAGAGAGAATGGAGCTATGACAGGACCTACCTGCTGTTGCTGTAAAGTATGTGCCTAACAAGAAATAACTTACCTTCTACTTGAATGTCTTCAGATTCTTGTATGAAGACCCTCCCCTCCAACTACAATTCTTTTGACTTCAAAAGTTCTATAGGAGACTGAAGTTTGGAAAAAAATCTTTTATATATGATCAAGCACACACTCTTTCTCTTTCTCTCACTTTCTCATTCTTCCTCACTCATTCTTTCTTTCTTAAGAGACTATATTCATCTATAATGATGCTGCCAGTAACTAACAGGTGGTCCTTTTCATTGTTCTGCACTCATTGTGTGTTTTCTGGGTAAGTTTGTAGACGCTCAATGCAAAGGTGTCTTCTGATGCTGGTGCAATATTCATATCTGAGATTGTGACTATATTACAGTCTTGTAGTACCCCAAATAATATTCCAAGGCATCGCGTTTCTCTTTCGTGTTAACTCTGTATCACTAACTACAAGGAGATGATTCTTCTCCCGAGGTCAAAGAGATTGACCATTATAAGTAAATTGGCTCCTGGGCCAAATCCTTGGCCCTTCTTTGGTAGCGTGGCACAGCAGCAAGGCTCTCCACAGACAAATGGCATTTGGTATATATTAAGAACTAGCCAAAGCATCAAACTGCTGGGAAGCGGCTCGCGTTGCGTTCTTACGCAATTGTCAAATGAAGGGCTGGGTAGATAGCCTATCATGTAACTTATGCGAGGTAACACTGGCACGAGGCAGCTGTGTGTGGGGTCATATTTTCCAAGTCAGCTTTTGAGGAGCAGGAAGTGCGAAGAATCTCGAGGGATAAAAAAAAAACTAAAATGGCAGCCGGGGTGCATTTATATCCCTAATTCCCTGGTTAGCCTACCCCCGGGGCTGATTTCATATAGGGTCGGCTGTGTGGCCCCCCTCGTTGAGTCTCCAAAGGCCCCGGGAGCCCACCCCCGGGGCCGAAAACGGTTGATATGTGGAGGGGAGGGCTGTGTGTTTATTGGACAGTAAAGATTGACTGTCCCAAACGTCAGCAGGGAAGGCCAGCTCTGTAAACCCTGGACACGATCATACCGTGTGTGCCAAAAGGTCCTGGATTTCTCTGCATCTGTCTGTGCGCCCTGACTCACATCAGGTGAAATTATGGACTCGAATAATCGTGAAAAGTAGTATTCAATGGAAAATTAAGTTTAATACTTTTTTAAAGTGTAAATTGTAACGATTTTAAGTAATCATATACAATAAACTATTTGACTTGACTTGAATGATCGTGTCCTACAGCAGCTCTTGTCATTGGCCAGTTATCCATTGCTGTCCCTCTGGTTGACTCTCAGGCCGACAGACTCAAAGGAGTCTCCATTTTCTTTTGTTTTCATTCTTTCACTGTTGGACTCTTTGACTTTCTTTGTTTTTTGGGAGAAATGTGGTGTCCTGAGGACACATCACTGCAGCTCTCTGCCTGCGGACTGTCCTTACGCTCATGCACACTCATTCATCACAGGTGTCACGTGACCAAGTCAATAAAAGAGAATGTGGGTGAATGTGGTGGCACTCCGGACAATGATGGGTACCAAGTGTTGGTACCACGCTTTGCTTCTCCTGCAGGCCTAGAACCCACAATATTACGTCAGACTCACCCTCCC
This sequence comes from Triturus cristatus, assembly GCF_964204655.1. NCBI lineage: Eukaryota > Metazoa > Chordata > Amphibia > Caudata > Salamandridae > Triturus > Triturus cristatus. The sequence continues at coordinate 1,129,662,781 of NC_140594.1, read as the reverse complement.
ATTTCTCGTTTCCATCTTTCTCCGCCCACTTATCTTTGCTTTAGGGCCTCTCATTGCGAATATCACTCCAAAATCCTTTTTCCAGATCAATTCTATCTTCCTGTTCCACCATGTCCCATTTCTTCAGTTCTTCTTTTGGACTTGTCCTCTTTTCTGCATCCCCCTCTTGTCTCAGCCTCATCCTTCACCCTCTGCCTCACAGTCACTTCTGTTCTTCACCATTCTTTCACACCCTCACCCTGCTTCTTTCCCCTCACTCTCTTTTCTGTCATCCTTATCTCTCCACTTCATTCTTCAATCACTAGCTCATTTTCTGACCCCACCTTCCATCTCCACCTCTTTCTTCCTGCTTACCTCCCACATAGACACACAACTGTGGTTTGCATCATTAAACATAGCAGCCATTCTCAAACCCCATGGAATCCGTCACGCACACACAAACACACACGTCGTGATAGAAGCGTGCACTGCTGATGTCCATGCACAGTTTGGTCTGTGTGTGTTTATGGGAATTTGCACTCCTGCTACCTGTGTTGTACCTGTGTGCATGTGTGTGTGTGCACGAGGGAATTTGCACTCCTGCTACCTGTGTTGTACCTGTGTGCATGTGTGTGTGTGCACGAGGGGATCTGCACTCCTGCTACCTGTGTTGTACCTGTGTGCATGTGTGTGTGTGCACGAGGGGATCTGCACTCCTGCTACCTGTGTTGTACCTGTGCATGTGTGTGCATGAGTGTGTGTGTGTGCATTTGTGACGGAATCTGCACTCCTGCTACCTGTGTTGTACCTGTGTGCGTGTGCGTGTGAGGGAATCTGCACTCCTGCTCCCTGTGTTGTACCTGTGTGCGTGTGTGTGTGTGTGAACGAGGGAATCTGCACTCCTGCTACCTGTGTTGTACCTGTGCATGTGTGTGCATGAGTGTGTGTGTGTGCATTTGTGACGGAATCTGCACTCCTGCTACCTGTGTTGTACCTGTGTGCGTGTGCGTGTGAGGGAGTCTGCACTCCTGCTCCCTGTGTTGTACCTGTGTGCGTGTGTGTGTGTGTGAACGAGGGAATCTGCACTCCTGCTACCTGTGTTGTACCTGTGCATGTGTGTGCATGAGTATGTGTGTGTGTGTGTGCATTTGTGAAGGAATCTGCTCTTCTGCTACCTGTGTTGTACCTGTGTGTGTGTGTGTGTGTGTGTGCGTGTGTGTGAGGGAATCTGCACTCCTGCTACCTGTGTTGTACCACTGCGTGTGTGTGCATGAGTGTGTGTGTGTGTGTGTACGTGTGTGAAGGAATCAGCACTCCTGCTACCTGTGTTGTACCTGTGAGTGTGTGTGTGTGTGTGTGTGTGTGTGTGTGCATGTGCATGCGTGTGTGAAGGAATCTGCAGTTCTGCTACCTGTGTTGTACCTGGTGTGTGTGCATGCAAGTGTGTTTGTGGGTGTGAAGAAAACTGCACTCTTGCTACCTATGTTGTACCTGGTGTGTGTTTGTGTGTGCATGCAAGTGTGTGTGTGTGAAGAAATCTGCACTCCTGCTACCTTTGTTGTACCTGGTGTGGGTGTGTGTGAGTATGTAAGTGTGTGTGTGAAGGAATCTGCACTTCTGCTAGCTGTGTTGTACCTGGTGTTTGTGTGTGCATGTAAGAGAGTATGTGTGTCTGTGTGTGTCTGTGTTTCCGTGTGTCCGTGTTTGTGTGTGTGTCTGCATGTGTGTGCCTGTGTGTGAGTGAACCTAGCACATCCGTAGCTGCCTCAGAACTTCTCCCTGTTATTTGTGTATGGAAGTGTTTGTGATGTGTTGTGCAGTGCTTCTGCCAATGCTGTGCCTGTGTTTGTTAGTGAACATTAGTAAAAAAAGGCCACAAAAGCCAAAACGCTTGGCATTGGCAAGCTTGTTCCAACTTGGAAATGTTGTTAGGAGAGCCAAAGCTGGTGGTGCGCAATGGGAGGTATCCTTGGGTACCATAGAACCACCACACTATGTCATCCCCATTGAAAAGAATAATGTTCTCACACACATAATATGGCTTTTCAAGGATAATTTGGCATTATTCAGCGGCTGGAGTGCCTCTCCTTCCCCTCCAGAGATCTAAGCCCTGGCATTGTGCTTAAACACAGCGCTATTTATCACACCCAGGCGCATGCTCACGAATCCACTGATATGCAGAATAGAAAAGAAAAACGGCTGCTTAAATCAACACAAAAACTCAGAGGGTGGGAGCATTAATGCTGCAATATTCTAGAGTAGCAATGCCAGACTTATTATTCTGCTTTTTAGTCTTCCTACGTCATTGTTTGTAAGTGGGGGTGGTGGAGGGAGGAGGAGGTGGTGTGGGAGTCTTTTATTGTACTTATTATTTCTTTATAATGTCTGCAACACCGAGGTCATACACACCTTCCCAGAACAGCATATGAATGGAAAGCACACACAGAATACTCTCTCTCTCGCTCTCTCTCTCTCACCCCATGTCTCTCTCTCCCTCTTTCGCCCTCTGTCTCTTCCTCTCTCTCTCTCCCCTTCTCCCTCTATGTCTCTCTCTCCCTCTCTTTCTCTTTCTCGTATCCCTCTCTCTCTTCCCCTCTCTCTCTTTCTCCCTCGATCTCGCACCCCCTCTCTCTCCCTCTCTATCTCTCTCTTAACCCTCTCCCTCTCTTTCTCTTTTCCCTCTCTCCCCCTCTCTCTCTTTCTCCCTCTATTTTTCTCCCTCTCTCTCTCCCTCTCTATTTCTCTCTTATCTCTCTCTCCCTTTTTCTCTCTCTCTCTCTCCCCTTCTCTCCTATCCCCTCTCTCCTTCTCTCCCTCTCCCTCTCTCTCTCTCGCTCCACCTCTTTCTCTTTCACTCTCTCTCTCACTCTCTCCCCCTCTCTCTCCCTCTTTCTCTTTCACTCTCTCTCTCTCCCTCACTCCCCCTCTCTATCTCCTTTCATTCTCATTTTGAGGTGTCACTCGAGGCTCCTACAGCTCACTGGTGCTCGGGCATAACAAAGGCCCCTTCAGAAGTGAAATTCTTTTTTGCTGGGTTATGAAATTACATTTCAGTTTGCTTTAACACTCCCTGTGTTACATTATGCCAAAGAAACCAGCTCTAAAGCTGGTGCTTTGTAATATCTCATATGACATCCTGAGAAGGGGTTGTTGAATGTCTCAGCCCCACACTGAGCAGTGGAAATGGCTGGCACTCCACACCTTAGATCATGTCGTCGCTGGCAGGCCTTGGTGGGTGCAAATTCCTTCCACGCTTTGAGTGGCCCCACTGTCTAATGCCATTTCACCGGTGCCCTACCACTCTGGGGCCTGCGGGATTTGCTCCATTTCTTTCCTTTTGACAAAGCTGACGTTAAAAGGTCCCTGGGTATTATTTTTCTCAATCCAGTTGTCTTCCCAGTTGCAAATCAAATTGGCCTAGAGGCCGAAAATAAGCGTTGTTTTTTTGCAGGGCGGCCAATCAGATTCACTGAAATCCCTACAGCCTTCCTGCTGCACAAAAGTCAGGAGAGCTTTCTGTCAAACTGATTGGCTGCCAGGTGACCAATGAAACTGGCCGGTGTGATTAGGACAGTCTCATTGGCTGGCCTGTGACTGAAATGGCTCACAGCCTCCCCAAATTTACTTTGGCCCCAGGAAGGCCTCAGAAATCTTGGGCAGGCCCCAGTGCCTTTGGGGCCTCATGCATGGGCGTAGGAAGTGTGGGGGACGCGGGGGATATATCCTCCCCAGATTTTGGAGTGGGGGGGACACGGGGACAAGGGTGGGGGGGACGAGGGGACAAAGGAATTTCCCCTCTCCCTTCTGTTATCGCAGGGCCATTAGCACGCGAAAGCGCTACCTAATGGCCCTGCAATTGACCTGCCTGGAGTCAGAGGCCACCCGTCCTCTGCCTTTTGTTATGCTGCAGGAAGGCGCAGCCGTTCTGGGAGGGGGAGAGAACGGAGAAAAAATAAACGCTGTCTCTTTTCCTTCATGGCAAGGACCGTGTCCACTACTCCTGATCTGCCTCTGGCGGCTGCCCTCCTCTCTTTATTCCTCCACCTCTTTCTGTTTCTGTCTCGCTCCTGCTTACGTGCTGATTTCAAGAGGCAGCTCTTAAGGTACTCTCTCTTGCCTCTCCTTTTCTTTATTTGTTCCCCTGTGAAATTGATCCAAAAAAGGCTGAACACTTTGGCTGTAAATGTCCTCATCTTCTGACTGTTTTCTATTGAAAAGAAAAACCTCGGAATGGAGAGAAAAAATAGTTAAATACCTAAATAAAGCAATACAGAGTGGACAGCAGACAGGCCAGACTGTTATTTACACCCACACACATTAGCGCCACTTTACAGAGTTTGCCAGTGAAAGCGCTACTTTCTTTTTATCTTCTTTCTTTGAACAACATTGTTTTCCCAGGGTGGGTAAGTGCGCCATTCCTAAAGGGACTGCAATACCTGGTTGATGGGTAGAGTGGAAACGTTTAATATGATCATTTTCAACTTTTTAATTATTTTAGCTTATAAAATGCGGCTCTGTGTTTGGGGATGTGGTCTTTTTTAAACCAAACTGCATACATTTTGAAAGGATATAAGCAATGGACATTGAAAGGGGTCCCTTCCTGGTCCTGTAGCCATGTCTTGCACTTTTCAGGCAAAATCACTTACTGATTTCTGAATAATGAGTTTAAAACCGTTAAGGTAACCATGTTTTTTTCTGATTACAGTTCACATGCTTTGCTTATTCTTGCATTCCCTATGAGTGTTTGCTTTTTCCAGGGTGTTATTCTTTTTTTTTCAGGCAGCATTTTACTGTTGTCTAGTGCATAATTTGAATTTAGTCGCAGCACAATTGAGTTGTGCTGAAGGCAGTGCGAGTTTCTCTCAGTGGGACAGTATGGTGTTCAGTGTGGGAGAGAATGTGGCACTCTGGCCAGAGCTGCTGAATTTGGAACTGGAGAACCATGTTCAGACCTTCATGACCAGTTCACCATACCACACTCCTGACAGAGCTTCTTCCGATGCTACACCTTAGAAGGCCCGATAGACCTTAGAAGCACAGGTGTCTTAGCACCCGCAGGTGGACCTGTCCACCACAATCCATACTGCAGTTCACTTCCAGTCTTACGGGCAGGCATATGAAGAAGCACATCCTAGATCGACAGTGAATCTGTCACTGGGGTCACAAGACCCTTGAGGCCAGTCCACCTCACCCATCGGTACCTCCATTGGCCTTTTTCCAGCACTAGCAGTGCAACTTGCCAGGGGTTGGCAATGTAGGATTTGCATGCACACCAAACTTAGGGGGTGATTATAATGGCAGTGGGACCGCCACGTCGCCCCGTCGGTGGCGGTCCCACCGCCATTGGTGACTGCATCACAGCCCGCCATATTGCAATGGCGGGTGGTTACCTGGCGGTCGGAAAGACCAACCACCACGCACCCGACGGGCTTCTTGGGCCCGCCGGTGTGTTGGAGGGGCTCGTGGTTCCTACAATGCTGGTGGTGCCTACCATGCACCGCAGCAGGGATTACGATGTCCCTTACCCGCCAGCTTATCAATGGCGGTTCACCTGCCATGGAAATGCTGGCGAAAGGGACATTGGGGGCCCGTAGCAGGCCCCTTTACCCCTGGCCCTCAGACATGGGTCCTGGGGGGCATCTATTAATGCTGATGACCTTAATAATCATCTGAAAAAATCTCTCCCCATTATTCCTGAAGATTTGGAAGTCGCAGCCTTCAATTATTCCAAGTGGCTGGATTCAGTATGCACGGAATTGGTTCCCGGGAAAACACGCCACAATTTTAGAGTTCGACCTTCCGCTCCATGGTGCTCGCAAGACCTTAGAGAACTTAAACGTAACTGTAAACGTTTGAAAAGGTTATGGCATATTAATTATGATTCTCAGGATAAAAAATGCTATAAGATCTGTTTATCCCAGTATAAACAACAGCTTCTGAAAACCAAACAAGAATTTTTCGCCGCTAAAATCATAGAAGCTGGAAATTCATCTAAGGAACTGTTCAAAACGGTTAAAACCCTCGCTGAGCCCACTATCCCCCCCGATAGAATCCAGCCAAGAATTGTGCGACAAAATAGCAAACTTTTTCTTCGAAAAAGTCGACAATATCTACTCCACTTTTACCCACTCAGCCAATGTCTCAATTATATCAGAGTCGGTAAAGTCACACGACTCTCCCAACAACTCTAGGACGCTAAAGATGTTTTCACCTACCTCCTCTGTTGAGGTTCTTAAACTCTTAGATTCGACTAGATCAGGCTCCCCGATGGATCCCTGCCCCCTATCAGTACTTAAGTTAGCTCCTGAACCAGTCACGGAAACCCTCACATCTATCTTCAATTCCATGTTTGTCAAGGGTTTCTTTCCCAGGACTTGGAAAACAGCATCCATCCTTCCGCTACTAAAAAAGCCCCAGTTAGATCCCCAGTACCCAAATAACTTCAGACCTATTTCTAGGCTTCCCCTCCCTGCCAAATTAATTGAAAAACTCATAAACATACAACTTAGCAGATTCTTGGAAGAGGCCAAGCTACTAGACCCCACGCAGTATGGATTTAGATCAGGACATAGTACCGAATCGGCGCTAGTCAAATCCACCGAAGAAATTAGAGCAACTTTAGATCAGGGTGGAAAGGCTGTTCTGATCAAGTTGGATCTGTCTGCAGCCTTTGACACGGTCCATCATGGTTTATTGATGGACCGGCTACAAGAAATTGGCGTCAAAGACAAAGCATGGAGCCTTATTAAGTCTTTCCTAGCAGACAGAATACAGGCGGTCTCGCTGGGAGACTTTACTGCTAAGGCCTTCTCCCTTCCATGCGGGGTGCCACAGGGATCCTCCATCAGTCCCACACTCTTTAATGTGTATGTTAAACATCTGGCATCATTGGTAGAATCCTTTGGATTCAACCTTACATCCTACGCAGACGATACCCAGATTGTGGTATCAATCTTACCGGCTGCCCTCACCAATGTAGCGGAAGACTTTAGGGAGTGTATGTCAGCAGTAGGCAGATGGATGTCTCAAAACTGCCTCAAGCTGAATTCCAACAAAACAGAGGTGGTTTTGTTCGGAAATGATCCTAGTTTCTGGACACCTACTTGGTGGCCAGACTCATTGGGTCCACTACCCACTCCCTGTAGGAAAGTTAAGGATCTGGGCATTGTCATTGATGATAAACTTCTGTTTAAGGACCAAGTTAACTCCGTTATCTCTTCTACCTCTTTTATCCTTAGATCTTGCAGGAAGATACTGCCACTGCTCCCCAAAGAATCACATAGGACAGTTATTTCCGCCCTTGCCGTATCCAGACTCGACTATTGTAATAGTCTTTATCTCACTATTCAGGAAGGGCTACAGAAAAAATTGCAGCTATTGCAAAATGCAGCGGCAAGATTGATATCAGGCATTCCGAAATATGCCTCGATCTCGGTTGAGATAAAAAAAACTACATTGGCTTCCAATAAACAAGCGAATTCTGTTCAAAGCGCTGTGCATGACACACAGAGCCCTGCATAATAATGGACCCCTCCACCTAATTAGGCTCTTCCAATGGTACTCCCCTGGAAGAATTTTGCGGTCTTCTAAGGCCAAATTGGTAGCAGTTCCCAAAGTAAACAAAGCCAATTGGGGAGGATGCAGCTTCCAGGCAAAAGCTACCAAGGCCTGGAATGCACTGCCGCCTCACCTGAGACACATAACCAACCACTTAGAATTCAGAAAGGCGCTCAAGACCAGCCTTTTTACATCTTAATACCCTAGCCGTTGCCACGAATCAGAATTGTCTTATGTACTACAGCGCCAGGACACCCTCGGGTATTAGCCGCGCTCTATAAAACGGAATAACATAACATAACATCTATGATGCCCCACAACATATCACTGCACCATGTGGCAGGCACCGATATATTTACCATGTTCCTTTTTTTTTTTACTTTGCGGCGGATGATGCAGCCAGCAGCACCTGCTGCAATGTAAAAGATAGGCACTGCGAACACCGTAGTGGCAGTCGCATTGTAATGCCTATCGTGGGGCCTCCACCTTGAAGGCCAGCGGTCCCATTCCCCGATTCGATGGCGGTGGTACTGAAGTCCGCCTGCCATCGTAGTCAGCACCTAAGTTTGCATTTTATGAATATGATTCAGCGGGAAATAAATTGATGTTTGCAATTTAATTGACTTTGGTTGGCCTCTTATCTATGAGATTTCCCTGTTGAATGTGCCTTTACATTATACATTTTTGGTTGTATGAATTGATTGCATACTACACTCTCCTACAGGTATTAATTTGAGTGTCATTAGGAGTGTCTGGGACCAATTGTTTTCTTAGGAATTGTTTTCTTTACTAACCTTTGCAAAGGACCCTAAACTTCACAGCAACACAAGTCACATTTCTTTTAGTAATTTGGGATCCGTTTGAGCTACAAAATTGTTTTGGAGGAAATCGTTAGATTATGCAGCAGATGATGTATTATGTGGCAAATCTGATACAGCCATAGTTAAGTGGAAAACATTTTTCCACTTAATTTTGCTCCAACATTGTAGTTGATCAATTTGTAAGTTCCCCAAACCCAAAAGTCGAGTTTGGGCACAATTTGCATTTTAAAAGCAGCCCTATAACACAGGGCTACTTTTAAACTGACCTCAGGCTTCAGCAGTGCACACATGCAAGCGCAGAAAGGGCTGCTGGCCTCTAAACTGCCATGCCTTATTATATTCTAGGGACTTAAAAGTAGTTCTAATCCCCCTGCCCTATTATGTACTCGGGCCTTATAGGAGAGGTCATGCCAATCATAGGGGTACCCTAACCCATAGTACACCCTAGTGTATGTAGGTGTTTTCACTGTATTTTTAAGTGCCTCTTTCAGAATAGCACTGGCTGTTTAGGCAGAGCCCAGGGTCAGTCAGTCAGGTACCACCAGTACCAGTCAGCAAAAAGTTGGGGAGTGCCCAGGGCGGCTTTGCAACACTAGAGAAACACAAACTCAGAATGTAAAACATAACACCATGGTTGGGGGGTTCTCTTCAATAATCAGAATTGATTTGTATCCTAATGAACCCATTTTCCAACATTAGGATAGGGAAAGACTGGGGAAAAATCATAACGTTCTAATCTATACATTGAAGTTTTTATGCAGCTCTTTGATGACGGTTAATAGCTCACTGTTCAATGTTAGGATTTTAACTTATAAACTTCAAATACCATAAGAATATCTCAGACAAAAGCAGTAACTCACTGACCTATTGAATTAAAACTTTCACTAGACAAGCCTTCGATCTCTCTCAAAAAAAGAACATTAATCACCAAAGTTATCTTCACATTTTTATTGTTGCCTGAAAATTGCTGGAGACCAGGAATGCAGCAGCAGGTACTTTTCAAACCCTAATGCACTTGCAAACACGACGCCCCCACCCTAAGTCAGCGGCCTTTGTTTGCTTTGTGCATTAAGATGAAAGATTCATATATATGTTTTTTTTAAACATTTGGTCTCATTACTATATGAATGTAAATAACAATAAAGCATACATGCAAACTGTGACTACATGCCTGCTTTTCTCAATATTTCACTTCGAAAGTATGCGATTGTATTTGTTTAACGGGCGGTGATTTGTATAGGGTCACTGGAAAGTGCACAAGGTTGTCCCTGTCCCCCCCAGAATTTTAGTGTCTCCTACGCCCCTGGCCTCATGGACCCCACACAGGGCAAAGGGACAGAAAGGGTGGTATTTGAGAATCAGAATCACATGGATTACACCCTGCGAGCAGTATCCAGAAAATGGCAACGGACAACGTCTATGTTGGGAACTTTGAATCGGAGCCGTGAAATATGGAAAGTTGAATGAGAGCAAAGAATAACAGTGGGTGCTGATCGCAGGGCCGGACTGGGAACCGAAACCAGCCCTGGCAAACTGCTCGGCCGGCCCCCCCTGGGGTGATGGTGGGGGGTGCAGTTGAGCACTTTGCGAGGGCCGGTTTCGGCCGATTTTGTTACAGGGAGCCGATATTGCTGACCCCCGGTAACAAACACGGCCCCCCAGGGGTCCAAAACCGGCCCTCACCCTAGCGGCCCACCGGTGTAACACCCGGTGCCCGCTACAGCTAATCCAACCCTGGCTGAGCAGCGCAAGGAAATAAAGGGAAGGTGGCATAGTATACATCAGTGGCGTAACAATAGCCCCCGCGGTGCGGGGGGACCGGCCAAGCTCCAAGGGGCCCCCTCCAGCACTGAGCATGGGCGGTGACTGTGAGCTCATGACTGGGTCCGGAACATGGGCGGCCCCCTCTATATACTTAGCAGGGGGGCCCCCTCAAGTTTTGTCACGCCAGTGTTAGACATTATCCTGTTAGATAAGCAGAAGAGCAAAAATCTTTGGCCAGAGCTGCCATGCCCTTCGGGCGAGCCTCTTCTCACTTGTTTATCTATCCAACAGCAGAGACACAAGTACCCACCTCACGTCATAATCACTACCCTTGTCCTTGGTGAACACTTCAGTCACTGAATAAGCCTGTGCTCAACCCCTTGGCAGCTACGGCAGAGGGCAAGTAGGCTCAATTCAGAGGCAATGCGTACATTATTTATGCAGTACTACAACAATAATACAGTTGAAATGCAAAAAAAATCAAAATCCAAAAATGAATTAGAGAAATAGAGTAAACCTTAATAAACATGATGACAACCAAATGACAAACATCCAATAAGGGGAACCAAAGATATGACCTTTTACATTTTGAGTAGAAAGAGCGCCGAGTTAAAGAAGGTGCCAATTATAGTCAATGGTTGCAGTAGAACAGAACCTAGGCGCAATTTGATGCTAACCGCGATGGGGTGCAGGATCATACTCAAACCAGGCTTGTCTTGTTCAAAGATTTTACCTTCTGAGTTCAGTCTTTTAAGTCCTAACCCACCACAAGAGTGCCCTTCCAAAGCCCCCGGAATCCTAGGGAAGGCAATCAGAGGCTCACAGTTTGTTAAACAGAGGCCAACAGGAGGTTCCAGTTGGTTGCCACTGGTGAGACGGGCAGTTGCTAGACAAGGCCTCTTGTAGCTTGTTGTGTCCCTGTAGCTTTAACAGGAGGTCAGCCTTAGGACCCTTGGAGTCCACTTCTTTGTCCTGGGTCCAAGAGGGAGACTAGGTTTCTTCTTCTAGGCCAGTGGTTCCCAAACTTTTTGGACCTGTGGCTCCCTTGACAAAATTCCCAGTTGGCCGTGGCTCCCATCATGGCACTTTCTCTTTACCAGTGGGGGGGATGTATGTTTGACCTCGGGAGTACTTCCAGTTTTCTGCTTGAAGGGAAGCAGTAGCCAGAGGTGCTGGGGCACTAGAGGGGTGATAGATATCGAGAACTCAGGATTAAGGGTGGGCGTAGTGGGCGTAGTGGGGCTACGTGAAGCAGCACGTAGTGTGCCCAAATCTACGCACACTATGCGCTTCGCGTAGCCCCACTACGTGCCACCCACCTCCCGCCCGCCCTTCTTTTAAATAATATCAGCAATATAAAATAAATTAAAGTAAAGCGACTTACCGTAAGCGCGGCGTCTCCGGGGCTCCCTCTTCTTCGTTTCTAATTTCTTCTGACAAATGCGCATGCGCGGACGCCCGCGCATGCGCATTTCTCGCGAGAAATGCGCATGCGCGGGTGTCCGCGCATGCGCATTTGCCAGAAGAAATTAGAAACAGAAAGAGGGAGCCCCGGAGACGCCGCGCTTACGGTAAGTCGACTTACTTTAATTTATTTTTCATTGCTTATATTATTAAAAGGAGGGCAGGCGGGAGGTGGGTGGCGGGTGGCAAGCAGCTACGCTTCGCCCTCGGCGTGTGCGTAGCGCTGCCCTGCTTCGCCTACTTCGGAAAGTGCGAAGCAGGCAGCGCTACGTACACTACGTGGGCGAAGCGTAGTGCTACGCCCGGGGTTACTCAGGATAATGCCAAGCCAGAGAGGTGCCACCGTTGATGCTGGCCATGGCAGCTGCAACACTAGAGAAGAGGTTCTGCTGTGCTGGATTATGTGGAACCTCAGAGTGCTGAGGCTCTGTAGAGCAGTGCAGGCTTAGGTGAGGGTCTTGGGTGCTGCAGTGCCTGAGAAGTGCTGACCTGGGTGAGGGTTTGGGGTTCTGCAGTGCTAAAGAAGACCCGGATACGGTGATGATTAGGGTTGCTAAAGTGAGGTGCTGGCTTGGGTGAAAGTTTAGGGCAGTGTTTCCCAAACTGTGGTCCTCGGACCCCCAGGGGTCCCTGACACATTCCTAGGGGGTCCGCAGGCAGCAATTTTGAAAGCACTGCAAAGTATCTTGTTTAATTAGCAGTTTTCAAAGAACAATAAAAGTGTCAAGATAACACCAGTGATTAATGTCCCTGCAAGAGAGAGATGAGAGTTTTGTCCAGTGGCAGCTTTGACTTATCTAATGTAGCGCAGAGGGTTAAAATGCCTACTGCAAAGAAGGTGTACCATGCAATTAAAAAAAACAGTATTTTATGTGCATAGGTCAGTGGGTTACTGCTTTTGTCACAGAGATTCTTTTGTTACTGTGCAGTTCATAAGTGACAAACGTAATCTAGCACAGTGACCTATAAATTGGCATCAAAGAGCTGTTTGCAAACTGCAAGGTACAAGTTAGTGACTTATGTTTTTTCCCAGTCTTTCATTATCCTGATGCTGCTAAAAAGGTTTATTTGGGTGAAAATACATTTTTATTGTTAAAGTCAATGCTAACCACTGTGTTATGTTCTGAATCCTGAGTTTGTGCTTCTCCAGACCAAGCACTCTTTAAAAATACCTACCAGTATAAATGACATGTGAATTCTACACTTTGTAGTCCCCTTTGCCTCATGTAACATTTTCTATACACTGATTTACACGTATGATTCACTGTCTCCATATGTGTGTGATGTAAAGTGCTCTGATATCCTACAGTGGTATGAGAGATGCTATAAAAAATGAAATACAGGTGACAGAGGGGCTAAGGGGGGATGACGGATGAGAAGCACTGTTGGAGGGTGATAGTGGGGGAATCATTGAAGACCCCCCCAGAAAGATTGTCGAATTCTGTTGCATAGTCACGTCTTCATTTACTAATCTTTAAAATCTAATACAATTCAATATATAATGATAAATGTAGTGTAGACTGCACCATTGTTTCCAAAATGTTTTGGGGGGAGAGCCTCCCAAAGCCCCCTTTGTAGTGGTCAGGCTCACTCACTGCACTTTGTGTGCACCGTATGGGGACTGGTCTGAAATCATTTGCCAGGGCTGCTTTGGATTTCCAGTCTGGCCCTGGCAGGAGCAGGAGCCTCGTACTGCGAAATAAAACCAACCATTGAAAAGTTAGTCACGGAGATGCAGCACCAACCTTCCCAATAACGTTTTTTGTTTTCTTGCAAATGCTTTCAATATAAAATACAACAGAAGTGGCGGAGAGTGTCGTTAGCCTCCTTGGCTTAACAACACACTTCGCCACTTCAGAAACGCAGGTCTGCACCATATTCACAAGAATATGGTGCAGCCCAGCGTTTCCCCTGCGCTTGCGCTACACTTAACAGGGGAAGATTGTTTATGTACAGAAAGGTCCCCCTTCCTGCACATAAAAAAATCTTGAAATGTCGTTTTGTCACTTCTATGTGTGCTGCTTAATGCAGCACATATGGAAGTCACAAAATGTCATTTTTATTTTTTTAAAGATTGTTGATGTGCAGGAAAGGTCACCTTCCTGGACATAAATAATCAAGGCGTTTTGCAAAAACGAGGAGAAATGAAGCATTTCTCCTTGTTTCGCCAAGTTAAGACCAGGTTTTCCCTGGTCTTAATTTTGGCGCTGCCTCCCATTTACGCCGCCCTTGTAAATAGGGGGCGCGTCAAAATCAATGGGTGTTGCAGGGGAAACGCCCACCGCAACACCCACTGCCCACCCCTTTCACGCTAAGCATTGGGTGAAAGGGGGTCTTATTTACAAGGCAGCGTAAGCTACGTTAAGTGGCTTAACGCTGCCTTGTAAATAAGGTAAAGACCCTATCGCCACGGGAACGTCTCAAAAAGTGATGTTCCCATTGTGATAGGGGCTTGTAAACATGCACCTAAAATCATTAGTAATTTGAGTATTTGTTTTGTGTGCACACGTGTGTTAATTTCTTTCGAATTACTCTTTTAATGTTTGAACTTTAAATCCTACACATTGCTTGGGGGTCCCCGGCTTCCAGTGGAGACTCAATGGGGGTCCTCAGGAGTCAAAAGTTTGGGAACCACTGGTTTAGGGTGCTTCAGTGCCAGCGAGGTGCCGCACAAGATGATTTTTAGGGGACTGCAGCGCTAGAGAAGTGCTGGCCCGGTTGAGAGTCCAGGTGAGGATGTAGCAGTGCGAGAGGTGCCAGCCTGGCTGGGTGTTTATCAAGGGGGCTGCAGCGCTAGAGATGTTGAGGGTCCGGTTTTAGGTCTGGTTAGGTTGCTCCAGTGGTAGAGAGACAACGGCTGGGGTGAGAGCTAGGGGTGCCAGAGCGTCAGTCAGACCAGTGCCGCCCCGGGTCGAGGGCTAGGAGTGCGGCAGCACCAGAGGCCCAGACAGAACCTGGGCGGGTGAGGGCATGAAGGGCTGCAATGCCAGAGAGGTGCTGGGTGGGTGAGGGCTCGGAGTGCTACAGAGCTGGGGCTGCGGTGCCTGTCTTCATGTCAGTGCATGGAGGGGTAAAAGACGCTCCTGTTTTTCTCTGCTGTGGTAATCAGAATTCGGTCATCACAAGTTACCGGCTGAATGGGGATTACAATTTACACAGAATAATCTCCTGTTGGAGTTTACCCATCTCCAAGCATTTTTACGCGCTAAAAATGGTGAAGTCTCTGGGTGAGAAATCAGATGGAAATGGAGAATTGCCACACAAATGTGTGCGCCGTGATAATAGCGATACCTGAATTAAATCCCCATTTTTCAAGGTCAATGTCAAAATAACGGTATTTCTGAAAATGACACATAATTATTTACACAACAATAATAATTTTATTTGCGAGCGGAAATACCAAATCAGCATCCTTGCCCTCCTCGTTTTATATATCACTTGTATGATAAACACTCAAACAAAATAGGCAAATGTCACCTTTGAGCTCAGCTTTAAGCGGAATTTAACATACCAGGACCTGGTAAGACTGGTCATGTTATGTTTACTTTTACCAGGTGGACCAGACAAAACTCTGCGCTGCCTTTATTCCCCAATAAGTACATTTTAACAACAAATGTAGAGAAATATAAGCGTCTTATTATATGCTCAACATTTTGGATATTTCTGCAGTTAACCTATTTACCCCGTCACATTTTCATTTTTAATTTTTCTCCCTTGGAAAGCAGTAAATATGATTGCCTCTTTAAAAACACACAGGCTTGGTGATCACGAGTTTGTCTTTGCAGTTATTCAATCAAGTAACTTGTGACGAGGGTCCCCAGAGGAGCGTCAAAGTACAGGCAGCAATAACGCGTAACAGTCATCCTGTGTACGCGGAGGCTATGTGAACACGCACGTGCAGAAGGCGGCCGTTCACTCTTGGGCCAAAACAGGGCTCCGGATTTTACAGGTGGCGCTTGTAACTCCCCAGTAGGTTGCGCTGCAGCTGGGTGTATTTAAATAAGGCTCACTTGCTGGAAGGCTGATGACAAAGCCAAGGCTGCTGGTTTAATCTTCGATTCATTGCGAGTTTATCAGCAACTGACAAAAAGGGGAGACCTACGCATGAGACTGCATGAGACTGGTAATAATAGAACACTGGGCCATGTCACGATTCCTGACGCCAGCTGACAGGTAGGGAGTCAAAAGAGGCATCATTAGGTCTCGCCTGACCCAGCGCATGCGCTGCTCTGGCGAGACTTATTGTGAGGGCTCCAAAAAGTGCTACCAGGCCAGCCTAGAGCTACAGTGCATGTGCGCGGGTGCGCGCTCCATGCTTTACCGCGATTACTTTCACTTTCGCGGCCGCTTTGATGTTTGATCGTGATCGCAATCGCGATCACTTTCACTTTCGCGGCCGCCCGGCTGCTTTGCATAGCCAATAGGTCTCGCTTTTGGGACCTTATAAGTATTTAGTTATGCAACTGTTGCATGGCTAAACACTTAGAAGGTCCCAAAGGCGAGACCTATTGGCTACGCCAATGCTTGTTTTTAAATTGCTCACAACATGATTTGCACATTCCAAAGACGTTCACGGCGCCCCTGGCTGCTATGAATGGCGCACCGGAGAGCCGTGGCGCACAGTTTGGGAACCACGGTTCTAGGCTCTTCTCAGGGCCCAGGAAGGAGCTTCGGTCCTCTTCTGACCTTCCACAGGTCCAAGGGTGTTCTGAAGTGGGTGCCTGGAGATACTATATACTCTGGACTCATAGGCAAAAAAAAATAAACCTATTGGGTGTTTACCAAAGTTACTATAATGCAAGGAAGAGCGCAACCACTTCACCACTGGTTAGCAGGGGTAAAGTGCACAGAGTTCTACAGCCAGCAAAAATAGGGTTCAGCAAAAAGGCAAAACAAATGCTTCAGAAAGAGCAAGCTTCCAACATCGTGTCTGCCAGTTTGCGGTCTATTCTCATCGAAAGCGACTTCCAGAAATGAGTGAGGAAAAGGGGACTACATTTCCCAACAAAAAGCTCCATCAGTTTATGAAATGAAAAATGATTGACTAATCCTAAGCTACCACTCTCTCTGGCAAATGGATAATTTGCATAAGAAAGTACCCGTGCAGGGTATAGACAACTGCAGTAGAAGTAGCAGTAAGAATAATAACAATAATAACTTAATACGTGTAGTTGAAATGCAGTAAAAAACATATATACACCACATAATATGCACTGAAAAGTAAGCAAAACACCAACCTTTTCTAGAGCAGCAAAACAAAAGTCACAAAGGGCAGGTGCAGGCATTTAAAGGGATGCCTGCATCTTGATTGGGGGACAGTGGTTGTTGTCATATGGCAAAGGTGACCGTCTCTAGACTTGATCGTTGTTTCTGGAAGCGTCTGGCCTCCATGTTGTATACATGTTTGTCTATATAATTTCTTTGCTGCTAGAGTAGTTCAGTAAAGAAGGCCTATCATAATGGTCGTGTATTAGAATTCCAGTGTTGACTCCAGACAGAGCCGCATGACCATTGGGTTGGGATGCTTTGCATCTCATCTCTTAGCATCCCTAATCACTTTTGAATGTGACCCATTAAAAAATCATCTTCCACTGCAAATACACAAGTTCATTTCCGTTGCTAATGGTGGAAGCCAGGTTAGATGATGCTTCCAGACACTATTTTAAATTAGGCAGCACAGCGGGGTGTCATGGTGCCATTAGGACCAAAGGGGCAGAACATAAACACTGCAGCGTATGGGAGGTCTCCTTAAGACAGAAAGGTGCACCAAGTGTTGCTGCCTGACAAACCTTAGGGTCATCCAGTGGCGTAACATTAGTCACTGCACCCCCCGCGGTGTTGGGAGGTCCCTGAGCTCCAAGGGGGACCTCCAGCACTGTGCCCCTAGCCTGAGAGCTCCTCACTCGGCGCGGAGCATAGGGGGGCCTCTCCATGTACTTTGCAGGGGGCCCCCTCAAGTTTCGTAACACCACTGGGGTCATCAGCTGTTGTGCGTAGATAACTTAGACATCCACCAGTCGTAGCTCCAGAGACCCCTCTAACTCACCTTGGCTAGGAAGTCACAATGATGCTGAGAAGCTGACCTGAACCAGTGGCACCATTCAAATAAGCATTATTATTCTCAGGAAATGTATGAATGATGTCATTTTTAGGTACTATACTAGCTGGGAATTCAAAGGTGGCCGTCTGTCTTGGTGTGTCTCATGTCATGCTTCACCACATTTAAACCTTCCTAATGTAATGGGGTACTAGTTGTCCTTTCGAGGACCTTGTCATTGCAATGGGTGCAGCGAGTTCCCATTCCAAGATGGCTGCTCAAATGACTGATGAATCCTCCAGAAGAGGTTGAACTTGTTGGTGTGATCTGCCTGGTGTAAGTGGTTGAAGTTGTGCCCAGATAAAGGGGGTCAAGACTAAGAGAGGCGAAAGCTCCTTCTCAGTTAAGGAAATGGCTTGTGGTGTGGTGTTAGAGAAACGTGGGTGTTGTGATACTAGGCTCAAGATGTGTGCCTGCATCCTGCTTGCCACCTGGGGCTCCATTGAATCATTGCAGCTGTTGGGTGGTCAGTTGATTCCAGACGGGGCTAGATCTAGGGATCCTGTATTACAAGGGCGCAATGCTGCCTTAGCTAGATTCCCCCATTCTCCTTCACATTGGTGGCCATTTTACACACTGTGGGAATAGTGCCTTTTCAGTTAATCCAATTCAACTTGTGTTAACACCACAGCGCACCACTGACCTGGAGCCTTGAGGGTCTCTCAGTCATGACCTCTAGAGCTGAGCACCACTTCCAACCTCTTACTCTCACGTGGAGCGAAAACTGCAGTTCAGGCACCTGTAGTGCCTTTTTTGTGGCCAAACAAAAAAAATACTGAAGGCGCTTTCTTAAGTTATTTTAAGAAAATCAATGACATTTAGGGCCGGATGTATGACCATTGAGTTTAGCAAGTCGCAAATTGCGCAAAATTGCGACTCACAATTTGCGGCTCTCTAAACTTAATGTACAACAGTGTCTCATACACTGTTTGTGATTCCTAATGGGGTCGCAAATTGCATGCCTCATGAATATTAATGATGGCTAGCACTCGAAGGGATGGTGGCCTGCTGGGGTCAGCACACCACCATGACTGGGACTGTTTTTTAATAAAGCGTTTTTTTTTTTTTTAAATGCAGCTCGTTTTCCTTAAACGCAAACAGGATGCATATAAAACAAAAAAATGAAACATTTCCGTTTCATTTTTTAAGGGCAGGCAGTGATCCCTGGGACCAATGACTGCTCTTAAAAAATATTTGCACACCCATTCACAAGGGGAAGGGGTCCCCTGGAGATTGCGGTCTCAAAACAATCATACCAAGGTTTGATACTTGCTATTAGTAAGGGACGCCCTTGGCATGCCCCTTCCTAATAGCGAGGCGTAAACCATAATATTTTGCGAGTCGCTAATAGGTTAGCGACTCGCAAAATATGGTTGGTACATTGGGCAGACCTATTTTGCAAAGCGAGCAGAATTCCCGTGTGCGACCACAAAGAACGGTCGTCCATCTAGCAGTTCCCCCACATGCATCAATGTAGGCTTTTGCGATTCTTTAATTGCGATTATTAAGGAATCGCAATTATGGAATCGCTAGAACCCATGCATGGAGGAATCGCAAAAAAAAGGGCGATTCCTACACATTCCTTAATTGCGAATAGCAAATTAAGGAATTAAGGAATGGCTTCCCATTTTTTCCTATGGGCCTCTCATAGGAATGAATGGGAATTGCATGCACAATTTGCGAGTACCCAATAGGTACTCACAAATTGCGCATGCAATTTCAAGGGTGCAAGGGGTCCAAAAGGACGCCCTGTTGCACCCCTGAAAATACAATTTAGCCACATGTTGCACACACACATGCCCCAAGGGCATGTGTGTGTGTGTAACATGGGACTTTGAACAATGCACTTGGGTGCATTTTTCAAAGAAATCGCAAATTACCACCACCTTTCAATTGATGGTAATTTGCGATTCTTATTTGCGAAATCACTATTTTTTTTCATTAATGCATTGCATTTAAGGAATCGCAAATTGCGATTCCTTAAATGCAATCGCAATTAAAGTAATCGCAAATTTTGCGATTCCTATTCAACGAGTTTTGCATTTGCGATGATGCATCCCAAATGCAAAAATACTGGTTGCAAAGGGGCAGATTCGCAGAATCTACTCCTTTGCGACTGGTATTTTGTTTGATGCATGTGTACCCATGGGCGTCCGCAGAAATTTTTCCAGGGGGTGGCGAACCTGGCAAATGAAGGGGCGTGGCTAATGTTCATCAATAGGGGCGGGGCTAAAATGGCAGACAATCAGGATCGGATAATGTTCAGGCCAACCTGAAAAAAACAAGCATTGGCATAGCCAATAGGTCTCGCCTTTGGGACCTTATGACTGACTCACTGACTGAAGAACTTATATAGCTCACTTTTGCCGAGGCGTCTTGGCGCTGGGTAAGTATGATGCCGGCAGTATAAGTATTTAGTTCTGTAGCAGGTCCCAAAGGCGAGACCAATTGGCTATGCCAATGCTTGTTGTTATATCTGGGCATGTTGAGAGGCTAGGGGACTGGGTCTCGATGTCTGGTTGGGAGCACAGCAATGACTTACTCAATTTGAATGCGTAGGTAATACAACCGGAGGGGTGAAATGAAAGGTTCACTACCAGGAATAACAGGAAGGTAGAAAGTTAGGCTGGTTAGAAAGGTAAGGAGGGGTAGAGGCAGGCATGGTGGTGAGGGGAGAAACAGATGCATGCTAGGAGAGCGCTGTGAGGGAGTGAGGCGAAATGGGAAGAGGCACTGAAAGGTGGGTCGGGTAAAGACCGTAGTAAGGCAAACAGAAGGGTAGCGAGGGGTGAAGGGTAGACAAAGAAGTGAGGTGTAGAAGAAATAGATTCAGGAGCAGAGACAGGTAAATCATAGCTGGAGAGGGGAGAATACCGCAGTCGTAGAACGTGAGGGGGCCAGGTAGAGAGAGGGAGAGGTGTGTCATAGACAGGTAGAGACCGCTGAGGAAGAGGGAATAATAAAGACTGAGGTAGACAGGTGAGGTAGAGGGGTGCATTGATATAAAGGAAGTGCAGAGATGTGTCACAGATGTTACTGAAGAGGAAAAGAAGTAGAGATATTGAGAAAGATGTAAGGCACTAAAAGAAGTAAGGGGGTGAACAGAGGTAGAACGAGTGGAAGGGGAGAGAACACGTAGAAGATGAATGGCAGGGTAAAATGAGCGATCAGGCAGTGAGTGTGAGGAGTGGGATACAGAGGCATATGTGGCAGTGAGCGTGATGTGCGGGGTACAAAGGGATATGTTGTGGCAGTGTGCACAAGGTGTGGGGTACAGAGGGATATGTTGTGGCAGTGCGCACAAGGTGCGGGGTACAGAGGGATATGTTGTGGCAGTTAGCGCAAGGTGTGGGGTACAGAGGGATATGTTGTGGCAGTTAGCGCCAGGTGTGGGGTACAGAGGGAGATAAGGCAGTGAGCGTGGGCAGGGCCGGCTTAAGCGCTCGTGGCGCCCAGTGCAACAATGCTTTTTGGCACCCCCAATGACCACCTCCACTACAGGTTCTTCATAACCATCCTTTCACAGCGCCCCTCAAGCCTCCGTAACCATTCAGTCTCAGGTGCATTTAATTCATTTTATAGCGCCGCTCCTATCTGTGTAAGGTGTCAGAACACTTTACATTACAGAGATTACATAGAGACAATCAATCATAAGTGTGTAAATCAGTGCATAGGAAATGTTACATAAGAGAGAGGACAAGAAGGTGTAGGAGTCACAGGTCATCCGTACAGGTAGGCAGGATAGTTTAAGAGTGCTTGGTCAGGAGAATCAGAAACCTAGAATTTACAACCTAGCACCATGGATAGGGGGTTCTCTTTATTAATAAGAATTGATTTCTGTCCAAATTAACCCATTTTGCCACATTAGGATAATGAAAAGCTGGGGGGAAATCATAATGCTCTAGCCCAGTTTGCATGCATCTTTGATAAGTTACTTGCTCACTGTTCCACATTAGGATTTTAACTCATAAAGAGTTATCAACAATATGGTCTCTCTGACAAAAGTGTGACCCACTGACCTATTTACATTACATTATACGCACTTTGTGAGCTGCACGTTCTTTGCTGCAAGCATAGTAACCCTCTGCGCTACCTTAGGATGAGTAGAAACTTCCATTACACAAAACTTCGATCTCTCCCTCTCTAAGAAGTGCATTAATCCCTGCAGTCATTTCGACATTTTTATTGGTGGCTGAAAATTTCTAGGAGTCCAGAAAAGAAGCAGGTGCTTTTAAAATCATCATATTAGCGCCCCCTACACGAAGTCAGCACCCGGTGCGGTGGCACCGGTCGCACCGCCCTAGAGCCGGCCCTGAGGACGGGGAGTGGGGTACAGGGGGATATGAGGCAGTGGGGAGTGGGGCGCAGGGGGATATGAGGCAGTGAAACACAGGGTCGGCATGTCCTGCCAGACATGATAGGGTGCATACTGGCAGATAGATATGTTATTGCCAAGAGTCTGTGTACGTTTTGGTGGGATCTGAAATCCGGGCTATGCCGCAACCTCAATTTTTGACTTGAAAGAATAATACATCGACTCCCCCCAGAACTTCATTCAGAAGACCCCTTTCTCTCAAGCTACAGAGTGTTAAAAGGAGGTCTTTATGTCCAGACCAAACCACTCGTGTTTGTGGCGCGCAGCTCAAACTGGCCATTGTCATTCTGTTTGTGATAATCAGCCACAGACAGAATGACAATGGGCGGGAGGGGCTGTGAGGAGGGGTGCGAGGCGCCCGATCAGGGAGTTGAGGCCTCTGGCAGGGAACAGCTCTGCTCCCTGCAGGGCCCGTAATTAGGGACAAAAGGCGTCGTAGAAGCATGGGTGGCTGCAGGAGGGGCAAGGAGGAGCACTCGGGGGGGAGGGGGGGGGGCAAGCGCCCCTCCTTGCCCCCCCCCCTGCGGACGCCCATGTGTGTACCTTTGTTCCTTGTGCTAGATGTACCTCACCGCAACAGACTTCCTGTTGTTAATGTCCCAGTACCTTGCGCTTCCAACTGTCCTCGTGTTAGAAGGTCAAAAATCTAAAGATATTCTTTGCTCGAGCTCCTTCATCCACTCCACACATGAATGTTAAAGTCAGTGGGTTTAACCCACACTTGAAAATGCTCAGAAACATATTGCTCTGATGCAAAGTAATCACCCAGTGGAACTGACAAGAGCCTCAGCAGTGGAATTTGTACATTTATTTCTTCAATGGGTCTATCCAGAGCTCCCTTGCTGCTAAGCCGACTTTCATTACATATTACAAATTCGTCTTATTTGAATTTTTTTCCCCTTTTTCTTCATTTTTACCCGATATTTCCAGCTAAAGCCGGCACTCTAGTTAAATACCAATAATATTCGAAAAAAATTGGCTTCGAAAATAGCTCGT
This sequence comes from Triturus cristatus, assembly GCF_964204655.1. Classification (NCBI taxonomy): domain Eukaryota; kingdom Metazoa; phylum Chordata; class Amphibia; order Caudata; family Salamandridae; genus Triturus; species Triturus cristatus. Next base: position 1,129,639,728 of record NC_140594.1, on the reverse strand, counting down.
AGGCTGATGGCACAGGCTTCCTAATCATGCAGTCTGACTCTGCCTCAGTTTCCAAAGACATGACCTTGCGAAACTGGGTAACAAAGAGCTCCCATTGGGTTCCTTTGGAATCTATGTCAGGTTAAAAATATAAATATATAACATTAAAGCAGAATACACATCCGGTCATGAACTCATTTTTACTCCAGAGCAGGGAGGCTAGCATGCAACATTTCTTTACTGCTCCATAAAAAATAGCAACACTTAATTAACAAACAATATGCTATAAATTAAAATGAGATCACAAAACACGTTCCTCTTGCAGGAAGTTTCTTGCTGCTTGGTTTCACCTCCTTAGCATCACTGCAGTGTTTGCTATGTTCTTTCGCAATATCTTATATTTCATTGCGCCTTTGTCTCGACTCAGCGTTAAGGCAAGAAGACCCCCCAACTATCACTCTTTCTAGGTCACCTTCTGACATCCCTGTGGGTGAGTCAGTCCAAATCTGCCCTTCTTGAAAGGATTTGTATTCAGGGACCACCTCTAGCCATTGACAGCTCTCTTTGATATGCTAATTTAGCTCATTCACTATTAACCAACTCACCTCCAAAGAAGGCTTTTTACTTGACTGGCTTTGAATCGGACAGCTCTTTGTGCCCCATTTACAACAGGGGGGTGCCCAGCTTACCCCCTTGGACGTCACAGCTAGATCCTCAACTCCAGAGGCCATCTATTTTGTATTCACTGGATGTACCAGCACCCATCGCTTTTTTCTCTTACTCCTGTTTCTTACTTCTATATCCCAACAACACAATTTTCACCCCATTCCTGGTATCTTCAGGTTAACAAGCAGAAAACAGAACCCCTCAGGTCCTCTTTTCAGTTGTTGAAGTCCTTCTTAGATCTGTTCTGGGCAGTTGCGGTGGTGACCTTGGCCTGCTTCATGTGCATGGTTCCACAGCATGCGCGTTAAGTTCAGAGCACAGTCCCTCTCAGGCGCTATGATTCCCAAAGGGGCTTATTTATGAGCCCCTGCGTCAATTTTGTGCCGCCGGTGCGTCAATTTTTGTGACGAATCGGCGGCATAAAATATGCACCACATAGCGCCCTATTTGCAAAGTGACGTATCTAGGCAGATGCATCACTTTGTAAAGCCCTGCGCACCATTATACCTGCGCCAGGTATAATATATGCAGGGTGGGCGTTCTGATTAACCCTGGGCAAAGCACTACGCTACGCTCGCGTAGTTTGCGAAGTTTGCGCCACTACGCGAATTGCACGTAGCACAGTGCAAACACGCGTAGCATAGCGTAGCGTAGCGGTCATTTTTTGCTTACTCGCGGTCCTCAACGTGAAGTTGGCGACCGCGATCAAGCAAAATGACATCCCGGCGAGACTTTTTCCTCGTTCGCGATCAGCAACATCAAGTTGCCGTTCGCGATTGTGGAAAATAAACCTCCCGGCGAGATTCTCAACGCGGGGAGGTCAGGTTTCTCATTGCGAGTGGTCGGGTATGCTCGCGACCGCTCGCGATGAGAAACTACCAGTCTGCGTTGAGAAAGCTGCCGCTCGAGTCCAAATATACTAGGCCTGGGCGTAGTTCGCGAAGTAGCACTTCGCGAAGCTACGCAAATTGAAGTTCGCACTACGCGAGCTACGCGTAGCACTTCGCGAACTGCGTAGTACCTTGTTCGCACTGTGCCACATGTCGTTTTCAATGATTGCACAGTGCGGACCAGCAACTGGCACTGTGCAATCATTGAAAATGGCATCTTGCACAGTGCAAGCTGTAGTTTTCTGCTGCTCGAGTAGATTTTTACTCGAGCTTCAGCTTTCTCAACACGAACTGGTAGTTTCTCATCGCGAGCGGTCGCGAGCATACGCGACTACTCGCAATGAGAAACCTGACCTCCTCGCGTTGGGAATCTCGCCGGGAGGTTTATTTTCCATGCTCGCGATCGCCAACTTGAAGTTGCGGATCGCGAACAAGGAAAAGGTCTCGCTGGGATGTCATTTTGCTTGCTCGCGGTCGCCAACTTGACGTTGAGGACTGCGAGCAAGCAAACAATGACGGCAGCACTACGCAACACTACGCTACGCGTGTTCGCACTGTGCTACGTGCAGTTGGCGTAGTGCGAAGTAGCGCGAACTTCGCAAACTACACGAGCGTAGCGTAGTGCTTCGCCCAGGCTTAAACTTATACTCGAGCGGCAGAAAACGACCACTTGCACTGTGCATGATGCCGTTCACAATGATTGCACAGTGCGGACAAGCATCCGGCACTGTGCAATGATTGCGAACAGCATTTCCCTACCGCACTACGCAGTTCGCGTAGCTACGCGTAGTGCGACGTAGTGCAAAGTGCACTTCGCGTAGCGTAGCACGACTACGCCCAGGGTTACTCTTGTCATTCACTGCTACTTTAATATTCCTTGGTTGGAGTTGGTCTGTTATCTTCTGAGATTCTTCTAGACTTCTGCTTCTCCATTGAACATCCTTCCTGCAACCTTCCCACAAAGATAGAAGGCTGGTTCTTGCCAAACAGGTCCATTTGTTGTAGGTTGAATGTGTTGTTTGTGACATAATATTTCCTTATGATGTGCTAATTTTATTTAAATGTGGCTGCTGGCTAAGCAGCGATAAAGAAATACTGCAGAATATTACCTTCTGTAGATTTCCCGAAATTGTTTTCCTACAGAGGGCAAGGAAAATCTACATTTTATTTCAGTTTCAACGCCCTGGTATAGCAAGGCACGGTACAGTGATACGTTGTGCGCCACACTATAGTTCAGGCACCTATAGTCAGGGCTTTAAGTGGGATGAAAAAACAGGGAGGGGGGTCTCTCAAAGGGGCGTGGCCGATGTAATTAGGGGAGTGGCCTAAAACACCTGAGCTAAAAACCTGTGCTTATCATAGCGTGCCGCCCGACTGGTATTTAGCTGCTTCAGTCATTGCATCCAGATATATAATACAGCAAGTAACATTACACCTACAACAAGCCAGGACTATTGGCTTTGTCAATGGTTGTTGGTTGCATAATATAAATAAGCAACCACTATGGTTTCGTTGTTTTTAATATTAAAGAGGCTTCAGTCCTGAAATGATCAGACTATGAAAGAACTAAAACGAGTCTCTTGGAAGTTACATCAAACACATTGGAGTGCGGTGAGAGCATGAATGGAGAGCCCGATGGGGATCAGCCCCATCACCTGCTTTTTAGAACTGCAGGTGCTGAGCACCGGCAGGACCCAGCCCACTTAAAGCCCTGCCTATAAGTGGCAGCCAGCACAGGTAAGAGCAGTGGAGGAGGTGAGCGCTTGGTAAGTGTTTTTATTTTTTTTAATTTTCCCTATCCCGTGGTCTGTCGACTTCCACCCCCCACCCTGCCAGCCCCGTCCCACCACTCTTACCTGTGCCTTCCAAATCTTTTCTTTCACCGCCATCGGCAAGCGCCTGCCCAACTGATGAAGTTCAAAGCATCCCTCGACCCAATGCTCAGCAATGGTGCAAACATAGCTTTTGGCGTTGACTCCTGAGGCGGGGGTGGGGCCCCCTCTGCTGCCGGTATTGCTTGCAGCATGCCGCTTGCATGCAAGGTACTAGAAACTGTTGACCCCTGTGCCACTTGATTAGCCAGTACCGTTCCACTGGCTGCCCCCATGGGTGCTCCAGCAGTCTGCTTGCACACCTTGACACCTATACTATCAATATGGGCCACTAACCTCCTGGCGCTTTCAACATTGTCACTCTCAGCCATGCCGGCTAACGCACCCGACTAAAGATTTGTACAGTGACTTCTGAAAGCCAAAGCAAAACACTGTTAAAATTGTGCGACTACATTGTGCTGTCCGCCTCCCCCCGCACGTGTGACCCCCAATCGCCATGAAACTATTGCCGTTCTGTACAATGCTATTATTCGCCGCTGACACCATCAGAGCAGAAACGCTACCCTGAGCTACCCTGTCCCCTATACCACCCGCTGGCGGAGCCTCCGCGGCGAAATGCGCTTACTCCCCCTTCCTTCCCTGGTCCCTGACTGCTACCTGCTTCTTCACTGACCGCTGCCTCGCTTCTTCACTGACTGTTGCCTCGCTTCTTCACTGACTGCTGCCTCGCTTCTTCACTGACTGCTGCCTCGCTTCTTCACTGACTGCTGCCCCGCTTCTTCACTGACTGCTGCCTCGCTTCTTCACTGACTGCTGCCTCGCTTCTTCACTGACTGCTGCCTCGCTTATTCACTAACTGCTGCCTCGCTTCTTCACTGACTGCTGCCTCGCTTCTTCACTAACTGCTGCCTCGCTTCTTCACTGACTGCTGCCTCGCTTCTTCACTGACTGCTACCTCGCTTCTTCACTGACTGCTACCTCGCTTCTTCACTGACTGCTACCTCGCTTCTTCACTGACTGCTACCTCGCTTCTTCACTGACTGCTACCTCGCTTCTTCACTAACTGCTGCCTCGCTTCTTCACTGACTGCTACCTCGCTTCTTCACTGACTGCTACCTCGCTTCTTCACTGACTGCTACCTCGCTTCTTCACTGACTGCTGCCTCGCTTCTTCACTGACTGCTGCCTCGCTTCTTCACTGACTGCTGCCTCGCTTCTTCACCAGGGGGAATGCCGCTCGGGCTGCCACTCCTGGTCTCCACGGCATCTCATCAGACACCACTGGCTCCATAGGCTGCCCCCCTACGGGTGTAATATGGCCAAAATCTCATCCATCACATCCATCCTGCGCATCAATGCGTCCCATAGTAAGGCTTCCAAATGCAGGATCATACACTGCAGTACGAAACCAATCTAAGCAGGTAAATAAAAACAACCTCTCACTAATACCCCTTAGACCAAGCAAGAATAACACACAAGCACCAGGGCCCCAATAGGTAAGGGCCCCACTCAGCCCCCCGGCACCACTCGTAATAAGCACTTAATCCAGACACCTCAAGAGGCTACTGCCTTCCCCAAATCACCAAATGACTCAGTTAAATGCCAGAAACAACCCAACAAAACGGGCCTCACTGCACCCTCTGCACCCCCTTACCTCCACAGCCCTGCTGCGGCCTCAAGCACCCACTGGAGCCCCCACAGAGCAATTGCATGCAAGGAAAACACTCAGGTCAGGTGAGACAAAGCCCAAGCCTACATGGGCTCCCAGACACCCTTGGGCTACGCAGGGACTGGGGTCTAGTCGCTGCAGCGCGAAGCGTGTCGATTCTGTTGTGTGCAGGTGGGTGGGGTGGACTCCATTGAGACACCTCCAATGGAGAGCGGGAAGCAAAGAGACCCACTCACCGCTGGACAGCGCCTTTTAAGGGATGAGGCCGTCCTTCTTAGGTGGGACCGAGCCTGGAAGCACCTTAATGCCTCCAGTGCCACTCCAGCCATCACCCAAGCCAGATGTGAAGCACCGGGGTTTAGCCCAGCGGCATCAGGGGCATGCCTAAGATCTTCGAGTTCACCTGTCTTGGTATACAGAGACACGGAATACTTCTGGATGGCTTCAGAGACCAAGTTTATTAGCTGCAGCTAGTAACAGTGATCCTAGAAATACATCACGGTGTAAATTCTCAGGAGACTGCTCATTTTACTAAGGCGAGACGTCTCCTTTTATACCCAATATTCACATTATAAATGTACACCCACTGCACAAAATTCTAGCCAATAAAGTACATTTTCAAACAAAGTGTCACATAACAAAAACTCAATTTACAGTATCTGTTAGAGCCGGCGGTCTCTAGTTGGCAGAGGTATACACTTCTGACAAATAGGGACCCACCTTCTCTAGTCAGGGCAAGGGGATTACACACTCAGATAACCCTTGCTCACCCCCTTGGTAGCTTGGCAGAGCAGACAGGCCTATCTCAGAGGCAGTGTGTTAAGCATTTATGACCACATACAGTAATAAAGTGAATACACTACAAATGGACACAACACAGGAGTTATTATAAAAATAGTATTTTTATAAAAGGCTTAGCACAAGACCAAATAACGACAAAAATATACCACAATCTTAATAAATACTCTTTGGAAGGAAAAATAATAGTTCAGGTAAAGTTTCTTCTTCGGAAATAGTTCTTTAGCAACAAAAGTAAGTATTCTTCTTAAAACACAGTTCTTGGCAACAATGTGACCCCCACAGGAGTCACACGACGTCGAGTTTACGATATTCCCAAGGTTCGGCGTCGACCGCGAGGAGCGCTATGTCGAGCCTGGTGTTGCAACAGACCCCACAAACACAGTACCTTTGGAATGAAGAAAACGATGATCCACGGCGTCGAGGGGTCGGCGTCGAAGGGTCGGCGTCGATCGTGCCTCGGATTCGGGGCGGTCTGCAGCGGCGTCGAGAGGTGTCGGGCCGGAGCGGCGCTCACGGCGTCGAGAAGGGCGTCGCGTCTATGCGATCAGCAGCGGCGTCGAGACGGGGTCGCTTGGAGCTGGAGCCGAACTCACTACTCACTGGCGTCGATACCGGCGTCGAGACGGGGTCACTTGGAGCTGGAGCCGAACTCACTACTCACTGGCGTCGCTACTGGCATCGATTGGGCCCGGCGGCCGGCGTCGAAGGCTCGTAACACTGGAGCCGTTATTCACGATGTCGAGCTGGATTCGGCGGCGTCCGGCGACGTCGAGACTGCAGATTTCCCCTGTGTACTGGAAACAACACGTTCCAGCAACTAGTAATCCAGCAGAGGGTGAAGTCCTTTGGCCCTGTGACTTCGACAGGAGGCTGGCACTCTTCCAGCCCTTGGAGATTTTCTTGCAAGCTTGAGAGTACACACCAAGTTCCTCTCTCCTTGTCCCTTGGCAAAAATAAAGAAGCAGCTTCAGGTTCCCCCCAGCAAACAGCACACTGACAGAAGGGGGAGGCAAGTCCTTAGATCAGCAGGCTTCTTGTCCTTGGTAGAGGTTTCCTTGTCAGAAGTGATCTAAGTTCTTTGGTTCAGGGGTCCTTCTTTTATACCCCTTTTCTGCTTTGTTTCCTTTGTCCAAGCAGGGAAATTCCCCCCATCCTAGGTTTGTTGTGGGTGTTACCAGGCCGAGGCACCTGGCCTATTCACTGAGCAGGGCAGGGTCATCAGCCGCCCAGCAGGAGGTGGAGCCAGTATTGTCACTGGCAGGGGCAGGGCTATCAGTCGCCCGGCAGGAGGTGGAGCCAGCATTGTGTCAGGCAGGGCAGGCTATCAGGGACTACTCTTCCCCCACTCTAAGTGTAGATGCCTCATTCACCCCACACTGACTCATTCAGACCTCTGGAGCCACCCAGCCCCTGACACACACACCAAACCAGCAGAGACCGGTGGATAGTTGGACAAGAAAATAGCCACTTTCTAAAAGGGCTATTTTCAAACACAGAATTTAAAAACCATCCATCCTAAAGGGTGTGTTATTAAATTCTGAGTTCAGGGATACTAAACTCGACCTGCTACCATGCTCCCTGAGTCAGATAGATTATAATGGAGTTAATAATCAGTCTGCCCATTCTGGCCTATGGGAGGCAGGTAGCCCTTCAATAGTGAAAAACGAAAATGGCTGTAATTCACTATTAGGTCATGCCACACACATCAGGACATGACCTACCTTTTACCAACAATGCACCCAGCCCTAGGGCCTACCATAGAGGTGTCTGAAATGTGGCAAAGTGAAGGTTTTAGAGACTGGCAAGTAGGTTTCCTTGCCAAGTCGACATGGCAGTCAGGGACTGCACGCAGGCTCTGCGATGGCAGGCCTGGGACACATTTTATAAGCTGCTTCTGTGGGTGGAACAACCAGTGCTGCAAGCCCACCAGCAGCAGTTAACTTACATGCCCTTGGCACACTCGGTGCACTAGACTAGGGTCTGAACAGTAAGTCAACCAAGCCAATCATGGTAACACCAATCAATGTATCAATTTAACATAGGGAGCACTTGCACTGTGGCACTGATCAGCAGTGGCACAGTGCCCAAAGCAATATTCCAGCAAAAACATCGTAACAGAGGAGGCCAACTGAAATAAATGGTGGAGAGACTCATGCCAATGATGCCAGGTCTAACAGTATCCCAACCCAAAAGTAAATTATTAGGAATGTCCCAAATTCAATCTCCACAAGCCAGACAAACCTATAATTGAAAGCATAACCCATGTAATGAAGAAACATAAAAAAAGAAACGGTAACAGATGCTGAACAAGATAAGGCATGTGCAAGGAAACTAAAAGTTAACGATGTCCTGAACATTGATTGGCAATCTCAGACAAAGATCGATCAGGGAAATTGGCTTTGCGGGGTCAGTTTCAGGTGCAGAGGTCAGTTTCTTACAGTGCATTTCAGAGTCAAAAAAAAACCTAGTTAATGTATACATGAACTAAGAAGGCCAGGCCACTTTATTCGCCAGGCTGCCTTCACAGGCCTACGTGAGGGCAACACAAAATGGTGGCACAGAACAAAATGGAGTCAGACTCGAGAGTTACAGAACCACAGACCCTCCTTTTGCCATTACGTAGGCAATAACTTAAGACTCATGTTAATCTGAATGTAGGTCTATGTCGATTCATTAGGTCATCAAGGTGTTGCTGTAGCATCATCCTATTATTCTCTACTTCTCTCGGGACAGGTCTCCGAACACACATAGTAGCACAAAGACTACAAATGGCGGGACCACACTGGCTGCAAAGACAACAAGAGAAAAGGATGGTTAAAACCATACCAAGGAATGTCAAAATCTTCCATCCCTATTTGGACAGCAGTCCCCAAAACCATCCCGTCAATGACCAGTCTCCTTCGTCTACATGGATAGACTCAGAGATTTTATACAACCTAGAGATGGCTTGGTACACTGTAGGGGCATTATCTGGTATGTAAACACAGCAACTGGATCCAATCAATTTACATACTCCTCCTCGATCTGCAAGTATGATGTCTAATACCATACGGTTCTGCAAAGTCATAAGACGGTCCGCTTGAAGCTCAGCTGTAACATTACTAAGAGCACCTGCTGTCTCATTAATAGTAGCTTCAACAACGCGGACAAGCTGTCGAATATGCCAACTATTGATCATAGGACCCCAAAAGGGCAAGAAGCCCTTGAAGAAATCTCCTACTTCGTGTGCTGCGGTATCTTCCTTATTGAAGACACCTCTACCATATCTCGTTCTATGATAGTCTGAAGCAGTAGTGTATGTAGGGGGAAGTAGAAACGCCACATAACACGTTCCTGAAAAATCAGGTGGCAACCATGTGTAGGCTCTGTCATGACAAACAAAATATGTGCCTTTAGCTGGCACAAACGGTGGAGAAGTCCGAGATGAATAGACATAGGTTTGAGCACACACACTCTTACCTAGCTGAGCTTTCGGATTCCGACCATTACCTTGAAAACAAAAGTGGCCTCGGTGGGGTACAATCCAAATAGGGGGAGACCTTTTTCGTTTCTCCTTCTCTGTCAAACTGGTACTATATCCAGTCACGTTCCAAACAACGTAAGCCTGCACCTCATCCTTAGGGATTGCATTATATGCATCAATATCTCGGATCATAGCTACTATTCCCCTTATTAAGGCACTATTGCTCGAGTTATCTTTAAGGGAACGTAAGGGGCGTACCTCATTTGCATAGATAAACATGGTCTGAAAAGCCCACACAGACCCATTAAAAGAAATAGGCAAAACCAAATATGGCATACCTTTATCTGTCGTATGAGGCATAAGACCACAAACCCAACAATTAGTGGTATTTACTACTAACTGATGCTGATGCAACAACTGTATAAACGAGTTGTTGACAAATTCTGATCTCCTTGTCTGTTCATGTTCAGGCAACGTATAAAACTGGTGCAAAGAAACAGTAGTGAAAGAAAGCATAGGTTGGGAGGTGGGTGCAGATGTCTGTTGTGTAGCATAGACAGTCCAACCCACCCAAGCTAATGTAATACTTAAAAACATCAAAAAGCACAATATTATAAAACATTTGCTATGTATCAATGTACAAAATCTTATCTTAAGATCTATTCTCTCAACATCTCTTTCAGTTACAACAGACTCCATCCTCTAACGTGCTGCTCGCGGCAATTTTCCTTCTTCACTCAAGTGTGTGTCCAGGCGTCCTAGACATACCTAGAACCACAGACCTTTCGTCAATACGCGGGCCACCCCTTAAGTTCTTATACCGCGACCCTGCAGCTGAACCCAGATGGTGGTTCGAAAAAGAAAAAGAAAAATAGTCTCTTGTCTGAAAGAGTGTAATTCACAAAAAAAATTCAAATTTTATTTGTCCTTTTTAGACCTTAAGTTGTAACGTTCTTTACCAGGCGCAGTTTGATCCTGAAAGAGTGTCTCTGAGTGCGTAGTATCAAGTTTCAAACACGGCGCCACAGCTTCTTGCAAGACTTTATCATCCGTACGTTCTGACTGAGTCCATTCCAGATGTGCATCGCTAAAAGGTACAAATCTCGGAACCCTTTCTCTCTCGGAATCGGTAACACCTTCCCGGACCCACTTATCGTACGGTAAGGGCAAAGGTATCTTCTTACACTGGGTACCATGTACCCAGTTTTTCTTGCCGAACACCTTAATAGGAGTCCAAGTTGATAACAGGACTTGGTATTGTCCGGTCCATCTTGGTTCCAAGTACTTTGACATCTGGAAATTCTTGGTTAGAACCCAGTCGCCAGGTTGAATCGTGTGGCCTGCGTCCACAGAAACTGAAGGCAAAGTGTCATGGACCTGTTGGTGAAGAACACGCAATTTAGCAGTCAAATCATGTAAGTAGTCAACCAACATAGGGTACTCGATATCACTGTACTTCTTAGGCCTCGGCACACCCCAGACATTCGCCGGGCGTCCAAAAACAATCTCATATGGGCTAGGTCCCACGTGAGAATGTACTGTCGTTCTCGTGGACAAAAGTGCCAATGGTAAGGCATCGGGCCATGTAAGACCAGAGCTCGCTTGCACCTTGGCCAACTTCAGCTTCCGAGTGCCATTATAGCACTCGACCAGGCCTGCTGACTGGGGGTGATTCGCAGCGTGAAATTTCTGTTTAATACCCAGACCCGCACATACTTTCTTCATAATCTGACCCACAAATTCACTTCCATTATCACTCCATACCATCCTCGGCAAGCCATATCTGGGAAAGAATTCTTTGAGCAAAACCTTGGCTGTAGACAAGGCAGTTTTATCCTTTAGGGGGTAGGCCTCTATCCATCTGGAAAAGGCACAAACAACCACAAGGACATACTTCAAGTTATTGCATCTTTCCATATGAATATAGTCTGCAGCACCTCGAACGGATACGTTGGAGGAGCAAAATGACCCGCTGGAGTTGGGGTTCCCTTTCCAGGATTATGCATCAAGCAAATCATGCAGTGTTTAACCAAATTCTCAGCACACTTAGGAATTCCACCATTCTGCCATACCGGAGCCAACAACTTACATATCCCTTTTGAACTAATGTGAGCCAACCCATGAGCCATAGTAACCACCGGAAGCACATATGCATCCGGCAACAACCATCGCTGGTGCTCTGACAACTCAACCCAACAGCCTGTTGAATCCAACATTCCCGTACTCTCTCTCCACATACTCAATTCTTTCTCAGTAGCTTCTGTCTGAATCATCTTCACACTTTCTGTTGTATCTTCACACATTCCTCCTTCCACAACCCATCTAGCAGGACCTGCAACATACACCCGGCTCGTCACATCTTTCGCTGTTTCTCTCGCTACTTCATCTGCAAACGCATTCCCTTGACCCACATCATCCGTAACCTTCTTATGCGCACTACACTTCACTATCGCAATTTGGGTCGGCAAAGTAAGTGATTCAAGAAGTTCACTCACTAATTGTCCATGCTGAATTTTTGTACCATGGGAAGTAAGAAATCCTCTCTCTTTCCACAAGCGACCAAAACTGTGAGCCACGCCAAATGCGTATTGGCTATCAGTATAAACATTCACTCTCTTTCCTTTTGACAACACATACGCTCTAGTCAATGCTATCAACTCCGCTGCTTGCGCTGAATTCTGTGCAATACGTGCTGTTTCAACAATCGTGTGCAAAGTTGTGACAGCATATGCTGCAGTCGTCTCTCCATTCTGAAGCTTAAAGCATGAATCATCTACCCATAGGGTACCATCAGGATTCGAAAGAGGAGTATCTTTCAGATCAACTCTACCCTTCGTTTCCTCCTCTGTCCGGAGAAAACAGTTCCTGAGCATCTGTCTCTACAAAAATCGGCAACAATGTAGCTGGATTCAATGTGTTGCACCGCTTGATGTGCACATGGCTAGCCAAAAGCGTCAACTCATAACCTGACAAACGCGCACTGGTAAGATGTTGAGTCTTCGTTCTATTCAATAGGGTAGCCACTGCATGTGGGACCATCACAATCAATGTATTATTCAATACCAAACCAGCAGCTTGTCGGATAGAAACAGCCGCTGCCGCTGTAGCTCTTAGAAAACTAGGCAACGCCCTAGATACCGGATCTAAAGTAGCTGAAAAATACGCACATGGGCGCTGCTTGTCTCCAAATTGTTGCGTCAACACTGACAACGCACAACCTTCTCTCTCGTGTACATAAAGTGTAAAAGGTTTACTGTAGTCGGGGGTACCCAACACCGGAGTAGAACACAATGCATCACGCAATTCGGAAAAACTCTTCTGACATTCGTCAGACCAAGGAAGAGGGTGTGGAGTGTCCTTAAGAGTAAGTGCCAACAAAGGTTTCGCTAGCAAAGAAAAATTCGGAATCCACTGTCTACAATACGAGGTGATACCTAAGAAGGCACGCACCTCTCTCTGTGTACATGGCACAGTCATTTGGGCAATCGCTTGAATACTCTCTGGGGTCAATCTCCTTCCCTCCTTCGACAAGAGATGACCTAAGTAGGTCACTTCTTGGCGGCAATACTGCAACTTCGAAGGTGACACTTTATGATGAAGGTCAGACAGGTGTCGCAACAAAGAAAGAGTAACTTCTTTACAAATCTGTTCATCATCAGCAGCAACCAACAGATCATCAACATACTGGGTAAGAGTAACACCAGAAGGCAATGCAAGAGTATCAAGCTGAGTTTTCAAAGCTTGACTGTAAATGGAGGGACTCTCACAATAACCTTGAGGAGCGCGCTTAAACCGGAAACTGCGGCCTCCTAAAGAGAAGCCAAAAATATCCCTAATTTCCTCAGCAATCGGAATACTGAAGAAAGCGTTCTTCAGATCAATAACAGAAAACCAAGCAGCTGAGGCAGGGATCATAGTCAATAAAGCAGTAATGTCCGGGACAACAGGAAACTGTGGCACAACGATCTTATTGACCTCTCGAAGGTCGATCACAAACCGATACACAGGTGGCTGGGAAGAGTCAGTACGCTTAAGGACAGGCAGAACAGGACTGTTACACACATTACCTCTTGTTTCTTCAACCACACCTTTCTCAACCAAATCATAGATAATCGCTAAAAGAGCTCTTTCACCATCACTGGAAATTTTGTACTGGGGAATGCGAGGTAATTTAGCATTCAACTTAAGGGTAACAATGTAGGGTGGAATCTGCAAGAGACCAACATCATTGGGACCTGTAGCCCAAAGTGTATCAGAGAGAGAACGCAGTTCCAGTGGAAGGCGATCCTTAGACAGATACATCAGGGAAATCACTTTCTTACCCACCGTAAGATGTACTCCCGAAGGAGAACAATGTAATGTCGCATGCAATCTTTTCAACAAGTCCAAACCCAACAGATTCTCGCCACAGCCCGTCGTTAGAATAAGGGGAGCTTCCAATTCACAGGGACCAATAGAAAGGGGCAAAGGACAAGAAACCGGATTAAGAACTGGGGTGCCAGAAAATCCTACTGAAACATTGGTCAAGCCAGACAAAGGTGCGCCGGGGAGTTTAGAGTGCTTGATAGAACTCTTTGCTGCACCAGTATCCAAAAGAAAAGGTTCTGCCACACCTGATGTAATCACTTCAACATAAGGTCCACTCTGGTCTACTGGAACTGACACTACTCCCTCCCTTTGTCCATGGCTGTCCTAACTATCATTAAAACCAGCACTCTCACTTCCAACATAATAATCATCAGTGTAGTACTGAGCGGACTGGATGGTCGGAACATTCTGTTGGTCAAAATAATTCATAGAATTCTGAGGGAAAAAGGAACGTTCATTCTGGGGAAACGTACCACGTCCCCTACCCCTAGGTACTTGTTGGAAACCACCATGACCTCTCAGACCAGACATACCATTCGCACGCTGTAGCAAGATTGGGCAACTATTCTTGAAGTGACCTTCTTCTTTACAATAAGCACACTGATTAGGGCCTAGCGGGAGTCGCGAAGCAAAAGACTCAGGCTTCTGCAACAGTTTCTGAAACTGTGGGGGTTGCTGAAACTGGGAAGGTTGCTGAAACTGACGCTGATTAGGGCGAGGCGGATAAGCATGCTGCTGAAGAACTTTCGTTTTTAATTCTCTAGTCTTCTTCTCTACTTTATCCTTCGCATCTCTATTCTCATAGTATTGTGCAGTAGCCAATATCTGAGCCGAAGAAGAAACAGCCCATGAACTTTCAGAGTCCTTTAACTTATTAGAAAGTTCAGGAAGTGAATTAAACAAACTTATCTACAAACAACCTCTGACCACCTTCTGTACTCATATCCTGACCACTATGATCAATGAATGTTTCCTCAAACCTAGCGAAGAAATCAGACACACTCTTGTCTTTCTTTTGTTTGCATGCTGCTAACTTGTCCCAATTCACCCGCAGAGGAGGCATCATAGTTTTCATAAAATTAATAATCCTACCAGGTACTTCTGCAACTAAGGGTTCAGGTTTGGCACCTCCTACCTGCCGACCATCTGCAGCAGTAATAATAACCCACGTATCTCCTAACTCTGGCGCGTGATCCTCGTGACGGATCTTCGCCCACAAGGGTTGAGGAACTACATTACCCATCAACATATCTATGTCAGCTAAATTCATAACACACGCATCAACTGTCTGAGACAACTCCTTATAATAACCAGTAGGATTTTTACGGGGGTCAGGCAAAGTCTGCTTAAGAGCCAGGACCTCAGCTCTCTTCCAAGGGACATGCACCCACACTCGCTGAAAATGAGCCGGTGCAGCCGCAATACCATGAGCGGCATCAGCCACAACTGCCTCTCTCCATACAGGGGGAACCTCTCTCATAGGATACTGCTTCACTTTTCTCCTAATAGAAGGGTCAGGTTCGAACAATGACTGAGGTGGAAGTCTAGACCTAAAAGTAGGCCTGGGCTAAATTTCCGTTCCGCTCGCGGAAATTGCAATAATTTGACATTTTCGCGTTCCGCGGAGAGCGCGAAAATGTCAAAATTTCCGCATTCCGCAGCATAGCAATAATTTGTTTCTTGCTCGCGCTGTAAAATAATACATTCTCGCGCGCGCGCGATCGCCTTACCTGAATCCCCGCGCTCGCCGACAAGTTTTCTCGATCCGGTCGCGTTCTCTACGAGATGTTGGATTGTTGGTAGCCATTTGCGCTGTCTCGCGACAGTTCACGCCCGCAGTAATGTCATTGGTCGCGCGATCACGTCTTTCTTCTCGCAATCATGCACCGCGAGAAGAGTGAAAACAAGATGGCCGCGACCCCGAGCAACCGCATGGGTATGTTGATGAGCCGCGACCACGCAGAAAATACCGCGAACAGGCGAGAAAAAAACTTCCGCATCTTCGTGATATTTCCGCGTGTTTGCGGAGATTTTTAACATTTTCGCGATAATTTGCGAAAGTCACTTTCGCAAATTCTGCCCACCCCTACCTAAAAGTGAGTAGTGTCTCTACCGCTTCCTCAACATCGGAACCCACTATCGTCCCTTTAGCAAATTCAGACTGAACATTAAGCAATTCCAGTGGAATTGAACCCAACTCATTATCTTCCCACTCCTGACGAAGGAAGGTACACATGACATCAAAAACATACCTTGTTTTGGTGCCTCCCACTGTAGGAAGATATCCATAGCCACTTGTGGACTGTACTTGGAGGTGTTCGAAACCCATCTACGAGCAAGGAGATCTAACACTGCCCGCTCTTTGGGACCAGGGAGCTGACTACGTCTCTGCTTACGTTCAGAAACAGGGGTCATATTCAGTGAACGAAAGAAAGGAGACAAAAGACTAGTGACAGTCTCAGTCATTCGTTGCCGAGCAGAAGGAGAAGAAGTTGACATGAGGACAGGAGACAAAGTGTTTTGAGGTGACAGATACGTAGGGACAGAAATAAGAGAAGTCGAAGATAAAGGAGTGTAAGGCAAAGGAGTTTGAGGCAAGGCTGGTGGCAAGGCTGGCGGCCCTGGAGGGGGCTGCGCCGGGGGAGGAAGAACCACCTGTGAAGCAACGGGTGGCTGAACAACAACAGGGGGTTGAACGACAACAAGGGGTGCAACAACTGGAGGTAACGGAGGTGCAGTAGCACCCTGCACATAAGGGGGTGGTAATCTCAGTAAATGTGACATCAAAGGATCCTTTTCAGGGTCTGTAGTCACATTTGAAAGGGGAGGTGGCAAAGCCGGGTAACATTTGTCAAGGGCCATGCAATGTTGTCTATCTGACACTTCAATCGCACGATCTTCTTCATCTTCCTTAAACTGCCTAGCAGCTTGCATTACCGATATATTCCTTTCCTTCCTATCTCTCTTAGCTTGCTTAATTTCTCGCTGTTTGGCTTCCTTACGCCAAAGGCGGAAAGAGTCAAACATCGCCGGCCGGGCTTTCTTCTTAAATAGCGCAACTTCTAGGTTATCTAAAACATCTGATTCAAAACTACCATGTTGGGGCCATCGTAAAACACCATCTTTCCTTGTATAACGGACCCATACTTCATTAAAGGTAATGGTACCTACACCATGCTTTGAATATAGCTCATAAGTTGGAGTTCCAACCGGAGGTATCGGACACGAGTCCTCCAATCGGGAATCCCTATTACAACTACAACAAAACCATTTCCTAAATTTGCTAAAACCAGGCATCTTTTAGCTCACTAGTCTTGCTTCAAACTTCAAGGGGTTATCAAAAATGATACACTCGCAAATATACGAACCCCCCGGCTTCGACTATTGCAATGGCCGAATCAAAACCAAGAAACAAATCAAAGTCGTGGGAGCGACCCACTTATACTTAACCAAAATGTCTGTCACGCCACCAGAAGACCGTCTAACGTCTCGTCTTACAAATCATCACAAGAGGGTCCAAGACAGGGCGACAGTCAGGGCAGCAGTCCTTCGCAGCCGTCGGAAAGGGGAAGCGTCGCAGAAAAAAACCTTCGGTCCACGTCGACATGCAGGGGTCGATGAAGTGGCGGCCGTCCTCCAGAATTTCCTCATGGGGCTCCTCACAATCTTCGGGCTTGGACCAGTACCGCTGAAGTCGCCCTACGTTGGGCGCCAGTTGAAGAACCGGGGTTTAACCCAGCGGCGTCAGGGGCACGCCTAAGATCTTCGAGTTCACCTGTCTTGGTATACAGAGACACGGAATACTTCTGGATGGCATCAGAGACCAAGTTTATTAGCTGCAGCTAGTAACAGTGAGCCTAGAAATACATCACGGTGTAAATTCTCAGGAGACTGCTCATTTTACTAAGGCGAGACGTCTCCTTTTATACCCAACATTCACATTATAAATGTACACCCACTGCACAAAATTCTAGCCAATAAAGTACATTTTCAAACAAAGTGTCACATAACAAAAACTCAATTTACGGTATCCCAACCCAAAAGTTAATTATTAGGAATGTCCCAAATTCAATCTCCACAAACCGGACAAACCTATAATTGAAAGCATAACCCATGTAATGAAGAAACATAAAAAAAGAAACGGTAACAGATGCTGAACAAGATAAGGCATGTGCAAGGAAACTAAAAGTTAACGATGTCCTGAACATTGATTGGCAATCTCAGACAAAGATCGATAAGGGAAATTGGCTTTGCGGGGTCAGTTTCAGGTGCAGAGGTCAGTTTCTTACAGTTCATTTCAGAGTCAAAAAGAAACCTAGTTAATGTATACATGAACTAAGAAGGCCAGGCCACTTTATTCGCCAGGCTACCTTCACAGGCCTACATGAGGGCAACACAAAATGGTGGCACAGAACAAAATGGAGTCAGACTCGAGAATTACAGAACCTCAGATGCGGCTTGCACTGAGATCCTGGTGTGGACCCCAACTCCCTGCCATACTTGAGGCTCACCCGAGTTGAGGGAGCCTATGCAAAAGCCAAAGTTAAGGGGCCATCAGGCCTCCTTTCATTGGAGTATCTGGCTGGGAGCTATCTGGAGCCTCACACCTAGCTATAAATGGAATGGAGGGGAAGAGGGGAAACAAGGCACACACCTTGTTATCACTTCTCAGTTACTTAAGAGAGGCAGCTTTTGACTTTGTTCAGACCTGGTGCATAAGAGATTTACATTTACTCTAAATATTTCAGATGTGTTGGTCTGTCCATGTATTTACACAAATATCAATTTAAATAGCACTAGTCCTACTCTTCACTTTGCAGGGTGTCCGAGCGCTTTACATCCCATGTCCACATTAAACATTGACAATATTTCATATGTCTATTAATCAATGTACAGGATGTGTAACATGGATCACTTTCAAAATATCGAAGGTCAAAAAATCGACCTACAAAAATATCGGAACAAAAATATCGATGTCAAGAATATCGACATCCTATCTACAACATGGTAAGTACAAAAATATAGAAAATAAAATATCGATGTCAAAAATATCGTTGTTAACTAATATCGTTTTTTCTTTAGTTTAAAAAAATATGTAAAATAAACCAAATAATACTTGTAAATAAAATAAACATAATTAAATATATTTTATAATGTTTAAAATTAATTATTAATATATATAATTTAATAAAACATTAATTAAACATATACATATAATATATATAGTTACTTAGGTGCCGATTCCGATCCGTTAAAAATAATTTGCGTACTACCCGTATCCGTATTTTTTTACGTACGAGTCGCACAAGTACCGTACAAACGGCCAAGTACGATTCGTCCGTGATAAATAACTACGAATAGCCTCGGGAAAAGTCTACGAGAGTGCGTCGGAAAGTGTTCGCGTCCGAATATCGTCGGGAAAAGTGTACGAGAGTGAGCCGGACATTTTTACGTGCAAATCGCAAAACACAACTCCGAGCGCGCAAGTACGATCCCGACCGTCCGTACGAATACACAATCGCACGTAAAAAGGCCCGTATGGAGCCAACGCAGTAGCACACATGTACACGGGTAAACTCATGCCCGTGTACGAGCCGTACAGCCCCCCCACCCCCAAATATGTCAGCACCGTACACCACCCTGTCCGCACTGTACCCCAGCCCCGCAACTGTACGTGCCGTACCCCCCCATGTACGCGCCGTACCCCCCCATGTACGCGCCTTACCCCCCTGTCCGCACTGTACCCCATCCCCGCACCTGTACGTGCTGTACCCCCATGTACGCGCCGTACCCCCCCGTAGGCGCATCACCCCCGCATGTACACGATGTACCTCCGCATGTACACGCCGTACCCCCACCACATGTACGTGCTTTACCCCCCCCATTTATGCGCCGTACCTCCGCAAGTACGCGCCGTACCCCAGGGCCACACCTGTACGCACCGTACCCCCACCGCATGTACTCGCCCTCCCCCATGTACGCGCCCCCGAATGTACGCGCCTTCCCCCATGTACGCGCCGTACCTCCGCATGTATGTGCCGTACCCCAGGGCTGCACGTGTACGCACCGAACCCCCACCGCATGTACGCGCCGCACTTCAACACCGTACCCCAGCACCCTCACCCAGCATCACGTATGTACGGATCGTACCTACGCGAAAAAGACTCTTACAGAACCAGGACACTGTAAAACAGCACAAGGAGGCTCAATTCGACTCGCACAACACCAAAAAACATGTCTAAATGACAAAATACATCTCAATGACTGACCTGGCACATCCAAACAGGCAAACAGAGGCCCCAAATCACAACCACCTCTTATAACACACCCACCAAAATTCAAACACAGCCACACCCAAAAATGGACCAATAAAGGGCCCACACACACAACCCATGAGCCTTTGCAACAGACCCACTGCTGCCAGACCCCACTGAGAAATAACTCCACTGAGAAACAACTCCACATTACTCATACCTCCACTACACCTTCACTCACACACCTTCACACAACCTCCTCCACAAACATCCCCCTCTTCACATTCAAACACACACCGTCACATTCACACCCACACACCCACAACCATCCACACCCCACACCAAGAATCCAAAGTTCACAACGGCGGAGCTGGACCTCCTTGTCAACGAAGTCATCAGAGTCGAGCCACAGCTGTTTGGAACATTGGTCAGACAGACCAGCATAGCTGAAAAATCTGCCATGTGGCAGAGGATTGTCGATAAGGTGAATGCTGTTGCGCCCATCCGAAGGACCAGGCATGAATGCCAAGCCAGGTGGTACGATCTGCGCAGGGCGGTCAAGAGGAAAATGAATGAAGAATATGCCCAGACTAACATCACTGGAGGTGGGCCGCCCCGCAGACCCGTACACTACCATCCCTGGGAGGAGAAGGTGATGGCCCTGCTACCGCCGGTGGGAGTACACGGAGTCGAAGGAGTCGCAGAGCCTGGTGAGTACACAAACAACTTACGTAACATGGGGGCAATGGGGTCCACACCACATATACACCAAATGCACGCAACTTCCCCCAAGCACTCACCGCACACAACCACACTCAAAAACCACGCTCATGCCACTAACGTCTCCATGCACCCTTCACAAATCAAGGCAAGGCCATGTCCAAGGCTACAACAACCTCAAACACAAGACTGGATGTCCAGGAGGCTGGGAGGGTGGGCCCCACACAACACATTGTGAAAATGAGACGCAGACACCAAGGCCCTCAGCCCATATGGCATAGGTACATACCCATACACAATGCACAGGGACTGGCAAACTACTGACAAGGTAGCTGACACTTGGCCCTGCTGTATGCAGCACAAGGCCCTCCTGGGACTACTGTACACTCAAACACCAGCTCCACAAGCACAGGTATCTAGCACAGGAACTCACACTCACTGTCATGTCAGCATGCACCATGAGGGGACAGACACATCACCTGGGAGACCCAATGACAACTCACACTACACACAACAGCAGGCCCGGTCACAACCCCCCCGCCCAACACAAGCACACACACCCGGGGCAGGCAACGGATTTACACACTCCCACAATGGACATGTGACACAACAAGACTGATCCAGAGCCAAATAAGCATCAGAGCCAACAATCTACAGGTCAAACACTCAGGAGAACATCCCAATCTGTCCCCCGCAACATACCCATCCCCAAGTGGACATTGAGAGGAATGCTAGGCACATCCAACTACCTGGAGGAACTGTGTCAACTTGAATATGTATGAAACATAGATGTCGCATGAAACACCATTAACATTGTCTCTCTCTCACACACAGGGCAACGTCGTGGAATCACAGTCCCAGGCTCCGCGTGAAGACGATCCCACCGGCAGCGACGACTCTCACCACTCCGTGGATGACCCCGACCAACCTGGCTCCTCTGGTGCCCAAGCCCCTGCAGCACCTGCATCTGTGCCAACCACCACCCCCATTCCTGCCACATCCCAGGACACATCAAGGAGCCCTGCTCACACTGAACAACAGAGCCAGTCTGACCAGGAGGGACAAGGTTCACCGGGCACCCAGGAGGAGGCATGCAACCCTGCAAATGCCATCCCTCAGGGGTCCCGTAGACCCGATGTGCCCACAAGGGCAGGCCAGGCTCAAGTGGGCAGGGGTGGTGGGAGTGGAGGCAGGCGGAGGCACGAACCTGACAAGTCAGCTCAGGACACCGGTATGTCACACATACGCAACATCCTAGACTCATACCGGCGTGACACTAGAGGCATCAACCAGGTCGTGTCAAGACTCTCCGAGATGCAGGAGACCCTCGATGAGATTAAGAACCTGCAGGTCGAGCATCATGCCAGTCATCAACAACACCAAGGACGGATGGAGGCAGGACTGGCTGAGCTCCTGGCGGTGCACAGGGACGTGAGCCAATCACTCCGTCAGATCGCCCAAAGCATGGCCAACCCTCCCTGTGCCACCAGGCGTAGACCAGCACCAGACACAGGGAGGGAGGAGGAGGATTCATCTGACGGAGCGTCCGTAGCATCGTCAAGGCCTGCATCTGATGGTCCCCGGAGGAAGGTGGGTCGTCCACGGAAAAGACCTTGAGAGTCAGCGGACCATCCCCATCTCCCAGGTCACCTGGCCTGGCACCTGGCCCTCTGGCGCAACAGCAGCACCTCATCCAATGACATTCTCTGCCACATGGACTTGCTGGTCACAGTCTGACCAATGATGACCAACACTGTGCACTGGACTCTGATGACTTTCAATGCCAAGGATACCATCTCCCCCTGTGAACTTTGCATTCTATTCCCCCGGTACAGCACCTAATTGCATCTACCAAACCACTTACCCCACCGCAAATAAAAATTTCACTTTGGACATGAGACGTTCCTGTAATTTTGCATTATTCAACGATATATGTGAGTGGAAATGTCAAACTATGCCTGAGTGTTGAACCAACTCTAGCCATCCATACCCTGGGATCTGAGTCTGGTACAGGACACACATGGGTCACAAGGTATCATTCAATGTAGGCATGGAGCACAACACTCACCTGTGATGGCCTCTGGCTGCTGAGGGGGTGCTTGCTAAACTGTGCGGAGAGACCTATTTGGGAGATCATCATCAAGGCGTAGAGGTCATGGCTCATGTGGAGGTTCCCGGGGAGGGAGTCCCAGGTATGTGTGGCCAGGTGGGAGAACAATGTCCTGTATGCTGGAGTATGGTGGATGTGAAGAACGGTGGCCAGGGCAAGGTTGGATGCACGGAGATGGCCCAACGGGATCTAGGATGACAGACGTACAAGGTTGGTTGGGGTCGGGGTTGTGGACTGCCTCCTGAGTGTGGGTGGGGAGTGTGGAGGTCACCCTGCAGCAGACAGTGATCCATTGCAGCTATCCATGGTGGACGGTGAGGTGGCTGGGGCGCAGGGTGTTGAATCTGAGGTGTGCAGATGCCCCCTGGAAGTCGACCAGTTTCCTGGGAGTTTGGATGTACTTGCTCCGTAGAGGGCAGGGCAGCATTTTACACGGATGTTGTCATGGACCTGGGGGATGGTCTGTCTTTTCTTGGAGTGGATCTATCTGTGGATCATGTGCATAATGCAGAGGGCGTTGCAGCATGAGGTACAGATGATGTGGAGTAGCATGGCATATGTGAGCGAGCCAAACATGATGCACACCATCTTGTGTGTGTGGCCACTGGGTGCTTGTGCAGGGCTCTTGCGGGTGGGACACAGGCACTTGACCCAGCTGGAAGGGGACAATCCTCAGATGTTCACCTCAGTCCTGTACAAGTCCAGCCTCAGGTGGCTCGTGTGCAGCCATTCATCAATAGATCTCATGCATACTTGAATGATGAAACTGCCAATGTCTGTGTCTTTGTTGAGGGTGAGGAGCACCTGGCTGTCAATGGCATACGAGCTGATGATAAGGTGCTGTGCGCATGTGATGGTGGAGAGGGGGGTCCTGGACACTCTGTAGATTGACATGCTGAGAGATGATACCTGTGCCATGTCCCAGACGATGACACCATACTACATGCTGAAGCTTTGAGTCCCACTCCCATGCCCTTGCTGGGCTACAGAGCCTGTGGGGAGTATTAGGGACGTGACCTGGTTAGTGTGATAGGGCCTGGAAGGCGGGGCAGCGCAGTGTAGGCAGTTGGAGTTGCACACTCAGCATGCAAAGGTGTCGTGTGTGTGCCCAGGGTATGTCTGACAGCAGGCGTTAGATGTGCGGATGGACATAGCTCGGAGTGTGGCTGATACATCAGACTGTAGTGTGATGTGGGTCATGCAAGGACAGGATGGTGGTGCAATTTGCACCGTGCATGTGCTGATGGTCCAGGCTTTGGCACCGCGTGGCGGCAACAGTGGCATAGACAAGCTGAGGACAGCAGAATGAATGGGTGGAGGGAGGAAGTGAGGAGCATCCTGGAGGCGTGTGTGTTGCCAAATTTGGATACTCTGTGGGCCCTTGCTGCAGGGGCCGCAGCAGCAGGCGGCATCTCCTTGCAAAATGACAGAATTTGCACACATAGACTAGGATGTCAGAAGGACAACTGCAACAGGTGCGTGTGTAAAGTAAGGAGTGTCCAGTGTCACATGGCACACCCAGAGACAATGCATGCACAATCACCAAAGAAGCATGACACCGGATCAGGAAACTGAACGCCGACCTGCGCATAGGAGACACACCCTCAGCAGCTGTTGATGGCCCATTGTGTGGACCAACATGCCAAAAAACATACACGACCATGTACTTCATGCCCAATAGGGAGCCTAACCCATGAGCAACAGCATGCATGTTGCTAAACTACACATGGACTCCTATGCATAATCTTCCACAACTATGCCAGATATGCCGCATGCAAAGTGCCAAGAGACCTGCATTGACAGAGATGAGGCACCTTTGAGTGTGACGAACACCTTTGTTACTCAGCCTCACACCAAGGGAAATGCATCAATTGGAACAGACTCATAGGTCATTTGGTTGACCATGTGTGACCTACACTGGACACCCCCTTCAACACACAGATGTGTAAATCCCACTGAGCTGGCCTTCAAGTGAAGGGGTTGAGCCTAACACCCCTTGCTGCACATGGAAAGTCTACAATTCCCCTTTGAGCCTCATATGGGGATGTCCCACACTATGTCCACCATTAGCATCCCGTATGTTCCTGCGGGACATTATACACACATTGATGCCTTCATCAGAATCCACAAACCATTACAGATGACAGGAAGGGTGACCATCAATTCATGCAAGCCATGCAACACGTCATGTGGCCCACGGTGAGTCGACATGTATGCATGGTAACGCAACATGCACAGGAGCAGTCCCCACATATCACAAACACGTACCACCCACAAAAGGCCTTGCTGCACTCCTTACCCCAAATGACTTTTCACCATGTCTGTGCATGTAACTCTGATCCAGCACACGTTGCAATACTCATGAGGAATAGCAGGAGGGCAATGATGACATGAGCAGACGACAGCCGCAAGAACCTGGGGAGGGCAGACACACAACAAGTCAGCGAAGACATGTACATGTACTCTACAGGAATGATGTTGTCACCATGCCCTTAATAAATTTAGTGTCCCAGCTAATATGTGAGGAATGACATCATCACTTGAATGACACATCAGAAAACACCTCCAAGTCACTTAGCACACAGTCAGCTGGACACACACATTGCAACACATGCCACACAAGGCTCAAAGCGTGCACACTCAGACACAGGGACTCACCATCATGAGAAGAAGTTGCGGATAACCTGACTCCGGATGTCCTCATCCTCATCCTCATCCTCACTTGCCCCGTGCCCGAGCCCTTCATCCTCCACGGGTGGATGATCCTGCTCATCCGGATCAAGGATGAGTAGCACGGCCTTCTCCACTGCCATGTTGTGCAGCATGCAGCACACAATGAAGATTTTGCAGACCTTCACCGGGGCATATGGGAGGGTGCCGCCAGTCTTGTGGAGGCACCGGAATCTGCTCTTCAGGAGTCCAAACGTCCTCTCAATCACGGGCCTCGTCTGCCCATGGGTGTCGTTGTACCGGTGTTCTGCGGCTGTTCTGGGGTTGCGGAGAGGCAAGTGGGTCAGGAGATGCCGTAAGATACAAATATAGCGCTGAACACAGGACTAACAGAGTATACCCACCAACAAGACATGCTCGTTCTGCGTGCAGCTGCAGCATCATTTCTGGCACCCTGCTACGCCTCATGATGTATGCATCGTGTGCGGACCCCGTAAAACGTGCACAGACATGGGAAATCAGCATGTTAGCAAGACACACCACAAGGGCATTAATGGAGTGGTAATGTTTTATGTTTCTATAGGCTACCTCCTGTGCCTGTGGTGGTACCAAAGCCACATGTGTCCCATCAATGGCCCCAATTACATGAGGCATCCCTCCCAGGGCATAGAACTCACCCTTGACACCTGTCAACTGCTCACGAGTGGGAAAATGGATGAATTCATCCAGGTGCACCAACATGGCTTCTATAACATCATTCAGGACACAGCTGACCATGGTCTGTGACATGCCACCGACATCAGCTTTGGTCAATTGAAACGTGCCTGTGGCAAAAAAATGTAGGGCTGCCATCACCTTCACCTTGGGGGTCAGAGCTGTAGGATACCTGTGTTGTGGTTGGAGGTGTGGTGCAAGCCGGCGGGTCAAGTCCTCTATCAACTCTTGCGAGAAGCGGTATCTGCGTATGCAGTCATGTTCACACATGGGATCCAGGTCTGGCATTCGTCTGGGGAGAGGCGGTGCCCTGCAGAGATTTGGAAGGAATAACGAAGAGTGAGTACATTACCACACCAATGTCACTGAGGTGAGCACATGTTCAACAGCTAATACACATCTGCTTAATACAGAGTCTGTGCTGTGCAATACATCCAGAACACGTGGGCCAGCCAGGTGATACTCCTACGAAGAGCCAGCCACAATAGTTGCATGGCAATGTTGACGTGACATGCCATGAAAATAGCTGTTGGCCAGTGTAAGTGACAAGCCAGACACATTACATGAGTGACAGACATCCACATATCAGCATTTGAAGGATGTCATCTCATACAGACAGCTGGCGGGAGTCTAGATGGACAGGTCACATGTTATCTGGAAATGGACAGATGACACACATTTCCATTAAGGGGTCCATGTCAAAAACTGATGACACAGACATTGAGAGAACGCAGATATTGCCTCATATCAGGAAGTCATCTTCGAACCATCATGACACATGTAACGTGTGAGTCCACATGTGGCATGGTGTGCGTATATGTGTGTCATGCACATATGCACACAGACACATGTTCGATGCTACAAAAGCAGATGGAGTTGACGGAACACCAACGGAAAGCTCATGGGAACACATGACATACCCAGGACATAGTCACATCGTGGCACGCTGGGAGTCACATGTGAGGTGTTAATTATCCGTGTACCTGGCATCAGGGGACAGTTGCAGGTGTTGCTGACTGTGCCATACCAGTGATGCAGTGCTTGACACGTGTGTCGTACATGCACACATGTGCAAAGTGTGAAGGGGAAGTGTGCCACGTAGTGCCCCGTCACACATGACATGTGTAAACAGCTCATCACACATCTATTGTGCCACAACATGAGGAGACATGTGCCACATCACTGCCTGACACACCTAGGCCCTGCACATGAAGGACTGCACTGACAATGACTTGATGAACAGCCTTGTGCGAGTCTGACACCTCCATTCCTTTCGTGTGCGCCTCCTATCACCAGTGTAAGCAGTGAAATGCAGTACACATGCTCTGAGGGCGTGTGTACGGCCCGTACTCACGCGTGTACAGGCCGTACATGCGTGAGTACGTGCCTATCAATAGGCCCTATGGTAACACGACTATAGTGATAGGCACGTACTCACGCGTGTACGGGCCGTACACGCGTGAGTACGTGCCTATCACTAGGCCCTACGGTAACATGACTATAGTGATAGGCACGTACTCACGCGTGTACGGCCCGTACACGCGTGAGTACGTGCCTATCACTAGGCCCTACGGTACCCCCAACTATAGTGATAGGCACGTACTCACGCGTGTACGGCCCGTACACACGTGAGTACGTGCCGAATCACTAGGCCCTACGGTACCCCCAACTATAGTGATACGGCACGTACTCACGCGTGTACGGCCCGTACACGCGTGAATACGTGCCGTATCACTAGGCCCTACGGTACCCCCAACTATAGTGATACGGCACGTGCTCACGCGTGTACGGCCTGTACATGCGTGAGTACGTGCCGTATCACTAGGCCCTATGGTACCCCCAACTATAGTGATAGGCACGTACTCACGCGTGTTCGGCCCGTACATACGTGAGTACGTGCCTATCACTAGGCCCTACGGTAACACGACTAGTGATAGGCACGTACTCACGCGTGTACGGGCCGTACACGCGTGAGTACGTGCCTATCACTAGGCCCTACAGTACCCCCAACTATAGTGATAGGCACGTACTCACGCGTGTACGGCCCGTACACGCGTGAGTACGTGCTTGTCACTAGGCCCTACGGTAACACGACTATAGTGACTGGCACGTACTCACGCGTGTACAGCCCGTACGCGCGTGAGTACGTGCCGTATCACTAGGCCCTACCGTACCCCCAACTATAGTGATACGGAACGTACTCACGCGTGTCCGGCCCGTACACGTGTGAGTACGGCCCGTATCACTGTAGTGATGGTGCCCTAGGGGTACGTGTGTGCCATGATTATGGATTGGTTCGCACCCCTCATGCCACCTGTGTACCTACTATGCCATGTAGTGCATTGGTGCGTCCCCAGTGGAAAAGGTCCATATGACTAAGGTGTTATTACTTGCCAGCATACTATGCCCTGTTCAACAAATCTAAGATGTTCAAATGTGTGTCTCTGTGACATGGTGCAGGTGTAGTGATGTTGTCCCACTTTGTCATCCACACAGGTATCCCCCTACCACAAGGGGAAGATCTGGAAGGATGCTGTCAAGGCCGTGCAATCGGCGGATGGTCGCAGTCGGCGCCTGCCACAAGTGAGGAAGAGATGGCAGGACATCCGGTGCTGGACCCGGAGGATCGCCTGGGTCATGCTGAAGGAGGAGGCTCCTCGCAAGCATGGCGGGCGCTGGCGCCTGACCCACCAGATGCGGCGTGCCCTGGCGGTGGTCTTCCCTGACCTGGATAGGCGGATACAGGAGTTACAGCAGCAGGAAGGGGGTAGGTACATGTGTGTTTGTTGTGTGTCGCCAGCTTTTGGAGCTGCTCATTCGCCTGGATACACTGCCAGGCTATATATGTGCAGTGCATATCCTGTACCCCAAAGTCAACCTGTGCTGTTCTTCCTCCCTTCCCCTCCTTGACATGTGTTACCTGGTCTGTGTGTTATCACTATTGCACATGGTCATCTAGGCTGCCAGTTTATCAAGGTGCACACTGCTTTCAGCATCATGTGTGGGGGTGGTCTGCCTGTGCCCTGTCCTGTACAGTCATTTGGGGGTGCATATTTGTTGGCACTGATGTGGAGTCCCCACATAGGAGTGTGAGGGTTCAAATAAACAGACTTGCTGCATGCATTACCGATGTTGTGGCCTCAGACATGATGTGCATGAGTGGGATATATGCATAGTGCCGGGACGGTTGCTCCTGTAACAGTCAGCTCATTCCAGGACCATGGAGCAGTGTGCACACTACAGTCCCCTGACACAGCCTGCCCTCCTACTCATGTGTGTCATCCAACACTGTGCACATTCACTGTGGGTTCCTCATGGCTCTGCCTCTGTGGCATTGTTTCCTGGCCTAGGTAGTAGTTTTCACATGTGTGATACATTTGCCCACTGGACAGGGATACACCAGTTTGCTTGTGCATACTCACACTGGGCAGTGCCTGTGTGGCTATTCATAACAATCTGTAGATGTTTGTTTGTGACCAATATGTTTTGCCAGCCCTACAAGGTGATGTCGTGTTAATGAAGCTAGTTTTCAAGCACAGTTATTGTAACCCTGAATAAGAGGTTTCACTTCTTGATCGGTATCAGTCACATTGACTCAGGTATGGGTGGGTGTGTGCGGGAGGGGCGTACATGTTCAACCCTGATGTTTCATTGCCAGTTCTGACTTGTGTGTGATGATTCGCAGTACAGAAAGTCATCGTGCAGTGCCCCCGTGATGTTGGCCAGTGCTTAATGTTCGTGCTTCATTGCCTGTGTCAGTTCTTGACAATCATGTATCCTGCTTGGACATTTTTGGCACCTGTGTGTGGTTCAGATGCTACACAGTTGTGACTTTGTGTGCTGACATCTGTGGGTACATTCTGGCTTGCCATGAGGGGGAACCTACAGTACAGCTAGGCTTTTTTGCTAAACAATTGCAAGCCCATTAGCTTAGCAATTGTCCTGGGTGTGGACATGTGTGCCACTCTAGATGACAGTCAGTAGGTCATATGTGTAGCCAACTGTGTGATCAGGTGACGGATAGCCATGTGACAAATGACATTATTCAAGTTGTTACTCAGAGAAAATGTCCATTGGCACTCACTACACCTGTCAACATGTCTCAATGTTTCATATGCTTGACCTTGTTGTTTGGTGTGAAGGACAATGATGTACCTGCAGGACAGATGTCTCCCAAGGAAGTGCACAAGACACCACCTTTACACTTTCCAGGGACACGCTGGCACATTTTAAAGTAAGGCACAGTTTGAACAACACTTGTTTGGAGTTCATACATATACATGTTCCCACAGTGTGCTAGCATTTGCGTTAGTCCTTGGTTGTTGCTGATACCAACTTACGAGTGTCAAGTCATCCAGACCACCCTGGTGCCATGTATATGTACTTACTGATACACCATTTCTGCCTAACAGTGGCTGATTTGAATGAGTCTGGCAGCTCAGACAATGGCTGTGTACATGTAGTTTGGTGTGCACCTACTTGTGTGACTTCTGCTATACAGACACATGTGTGTTGTGTTCACAGAGTGCCACATTCACACATGCTAGACATGTCCATTTTGTAAAGGGTTGTGATTCTCCAGGAGTCACAATGTATTTCTTTGGGGTGTCAAAAGTACTCACAGGTCTCTGAGTGTGGGGACACCTTCTGCATTGGCATGTGGTATTTTGCTTTGGGTGCGACAATACTGTTTGTTTCACAGTGAACAAGAGGTGGCATGCCTTCATAGTCTTGCTGTGCTCAACTGATCCCAGACACTAGCTTCTCATGATCTTGGGATTTCAAGTTATTTGCTGTTGTGTCCTAATTTTCATTGTTTCCAAGTGGCATGGCGGGTCAACCAACTGCAGAGTGCAGGCCTTACATATGTGGGGAGTATCCTAGATGTTACTCATGATGCCTTTCCTGATATGCACTGTTGCCTATTTTGTTTGGACTCATGTGTCAGATGTATACAGGTGACTGATGTTTTCCTGTCTCTTCACCTTGCCCACAGCATCATCGGAGGACACCGAGCGAGACACCGGCACGGATGTGGAGGAGGGATCGAGCGAGTCGGTGGAATCTAGTGGCACGGAGGGCGAGGGGAGTGAGGCGGAGGACCTGCCCAGTACCAACACAGACTACGAGGCAGACGGGTCCGAGGCTGAGCTCCCAGAGGGGGTGGAGGCTGCTCCCACAGCTGAAAGCAGCAGTACATCTCTCGCCGCCCCCTCCATTCCCATCACCGCCCTCCCACTTGCTCGGGTCCCTTCTGTCCGTGCTAGGCCACACCGTGTCTCCTTCGTGCCAGGCACCGCACCCCCTGCCCCTGTCCCCCCTGCTGCCCTCACTGCCGAGTCTGTGGACATTCAGCGGCAGTTGCAAGTTGGGCAGACATCGATCCTGACTGTCCTCCATGGCCACACCAGACTGCTGACCCAGATGGTGTCGTACATGGAGGGCATGTCATCATCGATGTCTGACCAACGGATGTTGCTGAGGTTCCTGGACTCGTCACTGACGGCAGTAGCGAGTCACCTGCAGCGCTGCCTCCCCCCCTACCTCTGGCCCATCCACAAGTCCAACACCCATGCCTGTCCCAAGCACACCAAGACATCCACACACATGCACCCCACCAGACAGAAGCAGCACACCACCACGTAAGGGCAAGCGCACACCTCCTGACACGCACACTCAGGTGGTAGCAGGCACACCCACTGGGTCTGGGGCACACAGGCAGGCACGGAGCCACAGTCCTCGTCCACATGACTCACTCCCCAGTCCCTCCGATGTCACTCCCCTTGGCTCCCCGGCCCCAGATTCGGAGCAGGAGGCCTACTTTGCTGGGCTGGGCCTCAGCCCCACTAGTTCACCTGGACGCAAACGGTCACGGTACTCCACCGGTAGGGGAATTAAGTCCCCCATCCCGTCCACCACCTCCCCCAGTAGCGCTGCAACCCATCCCTCTGACCCCCCCCCCCCATTGGGGCCTGTTGTTTCTCCGGGTGCAGGGGAGACGCTTGAAGAACTGGCAGAAGTGTGCAGCGCCGAGCTCGCCTCCACCTTTGGCGCTGCCCCACCCCCTGTGGTGGAGTCGTCCGTCCCTGCACCCACCACACCTACCCTTCCCCCTCCTGTCCCTGCGGTGCCTGGTCCTTCCCCACATGATGCCCCCCCCCCCAGTTGACGACACAGTCTTGTGATGTGCAGGCAAGCTAGGGGAGACGCATGGCCATGTGTCCCCCCCAAGGACTGATGATATGGACTGGCCATTGGCCTTTGTGAATAGTCTTGTTTACACATTATTATTTTCATGCTGAATAAAGCATTTTCTTTTTCGTTTGGAAAGTCTTGCATTTCCGGTATTGGTGTTGATGCTGAGGCTACAGGAGTTGGGGTTGTGGGCATGTGTTATGTTTCAGGGAAATGTTGTAGTCTGCTGCTCATGGGGTGGAACCTGGTATCTGCGTGCCATCACAAGATCTCTGCAAAGATTCTTTGTCGTGTATGCTCTTTGTGTTTGGAGACATTGTCCCAAGGGGTGTTCCTTCCTCTGTGGCACCTGACATCTCCCCTGCAGAGAGTTGCACAATTGTTGTGTTGCCCTGTGTCTACATGTCCTTTGTTGGTGATGGATCCTTTCAACTCTGGCCATGCCTGCTCAGCAATTTGTCCGGCTGCATCGTCTGTGCCATCCTTGGTACTCACTGTACTTGTGTATAGAGTATTTTGCCATGCCTTCATGGATAAATGGTCCCTTTTCCGTACAATGCATGTGTGTAATCCCAGCCGAGTACACATATGCTACTTGTTCTGCTGGGTATTTGAACACCTGACTCACAATTGTGGGCATTGACCTGTGGGAACTCCACCCTATTCCTTTCATGACAGACAACATCTTGGTGGCTGTGCCAGCACCTGGACATTCCTATCAGTCCTGGGATGTGCGTGACAGTGTGTGTTCTCTTTGGCTCTCTTAGTTTGTTAGGCAGTGACATGACTATACAGTCTTGTGGCATGATCTCAGTGTGTGTATTGTGCTGCATCTGCCAGGGGTGGGTATACATGTGTTATTTGTCCTCACACCCACATGTGGTGTGTCATGCAGTGGGGGAAAGACATCCTTCCTCCTGGGAGTGGGACAATGCTGTCAGTGATGTGTTGTTATGGCACTATCATCATTGTCCAAAGTTAAGGATGCGTACATACACCCATGGAGTTGTGGTCATCCATCTGATAATGATGTACACCCCCCCCCATGTCTCTGTCCACTGCTGGGAATCCTCTGCACCCACCCCTCATATGTCTGGGCAGTGCTGGGAGTGATAGGCACCCACCCCTCATATGTCTGGGCACTGCTGGGAGTCCTCTGCACCCACTCACCCACCCACCCACTTGCGCCCTTGCTGTGGTACACTGCTGTCCTGGGCATACACCACCCTCAATTTACAGCTGATGTGCTGCACCAAGCCGTACACCTACATCCGTGGCGTGTGTACGCCTTGTATCCATCATGTAATGGGGTTGTAGGGGTACACGTGGTACGGACCGTACCCACGCTCTGGGGGGCGTGGGTACGGTCCGTACCACCATTGTAGTGGTGATGTAGGGGTACGCGTGTATGAACCGTACCCACGCTCTGGGGTCATGGGTACGGTCCGTACACGCGTACCCCTACATCACCACTACAATTGTGGTACGGGCCATACCCACACTCTGGGGGGCGTGGGTACGGTCCGTACACGCGTACCCCTACATTACCACTACAATGGTGGTACGGGCCATACCCACGCTCTGGGGGGCGTGGGTACGGTCCATACCACCATTGTAGTGGTGATGTAGGGGTACGCGGGTACGACCTGTACCCACGCTCTGGGGGCCTGGGTACGGTCCGTACACGCGTACCCCTACATCATGACTACAATTGTGGTATGGGCCGTACCCACGCTCTGGGGGGCGTGGGTACGGTCCGTACCACCATAGTTGGGGTGACATAGGGGTACGTGTGGTACGACCCGTACCCACGCCCTCAGAGCGTGGGTACGGTCCTTACCACCATAGTTGTGGTAATGTAGGTGTACGGACCGTACCCATGGTCTGGGGGCGTGGGTACGGTCCGTACCACCATTGTGGTGGTGACGGGTACGCGTCCACGTCCACTTCTGTTGTGGCGGGACGTGGGATTGGTGGACACGCCCCCCGAAGTGACCAGACCATGGAGGTAGTTAATGTGCAGGATGTATTAGTATTTTGTGGGGTGTGGGTTATGTTTCCTGCCCCTTGCACCCCCCCCCTTAGCCCCTGGGGGTTGTTCTGACCTTCTGCGGCATCTGCATCGGTTTCTGAACACGAGGTCGTAGGCTATGAGGGCCGGGATGACACGTAGATTGGGGTCCATCGCTGTCCGTCGCCTACCGGTGCTTCTTGTTTGCGTCGTCCTCAATTTCCCGGCAGTTTTTGGCTCCCGTAAAAAATGCTACGTGCGGAGTGACGTCGGCACAAATCGTACTTGCTGGTCCGTAAGACGCTGCCTGACTACGTCCGGACGTCGCGTATGCGCCGTCCAGAATCAGATTTGTATGCATTTTTTTGCCGGTCGGTGTTTTTTACGACTCGTACGGAATTGGTATTTCTGTGCGAATCGTACTTGCGAGTTTGTAAGGTGTTTTTCCCAGGTACGAGTCGGACGGAGAAAATGCTCCGTGCGACCATTTGTACCCGGGTTTTACCGGATCGGAATCGGCACCTTAATAATTAGTTTTAATAATTATTTTAGTAACTTATAAATTATTAAAATTTTTTATAAATTGCCAATACATCTATACACATAAAACAATAACATGAATAAAAATGTAATAATTACTTATAACAAATTAAAAAAATTACATTTAATTTGAGTATTTTTAATTATTAATTATATATTACATTAGCTAAAATAATACAAAAAATATTAAATATCAGAGAGAATAAAACTACTGCTCCAACTCCAACAAAAACAACAGTAAGGAAAATGTTGGATAGCGTAGGGCTAAAAATTACTATTTCCACTCCAGGGGGTGTAACAGTAGGGAAAGTGTGGATAGCGTAGGGGTAAAAATGACTATTCCAACTCCAGAGGGTGCAACAGTAGGGAAAGTGTTGGATAGCGTAGGGGTAAAAATTACTATTCCAAATACAAAGAGTGCAACAGTAGGGAAAGTGTTGGATAGCGTTGGGGTAAAAATTACTATTCCAACTCCAGAGAGTGCAACAGTAGGGAAAGTATTGGATAGCGTAAGGGTAAAAATTACTAATCCCACTCCAGAGAGTGCAACAGTAGGGAAAGTGTTGGATAGCGTAGGGGAAAAAATTACTATTCCAACTCCAGAGAATGCAACAGTAGGGAAAGCGCTGGTTAGCGTAGGGGTAAGAATTACTATTCCCACTCCAGTGAGTCCAACAGTAGGGAAGGCGTTGGATAGCGTAGGGGTAAAAATTACTATTCCCACTCCAGTGAGTGCAACAGTAGGGAAAACGCTGGATAGCGTACGGGTAAAGATTACTATTCACACTCCAGAGAGTGCAACATTAGGAAAAACGCTGGATCACGTAGGGTTAAAAATTACTATTCCCACTCCAGTGAGTGCAACAGTAGGGAAAGCGCTGGATAGCGTAGGGGTGCAAATTACTATTCCCACTCCAGGGAGTGTAACAGTAGGGAAAGTGTTGGATAGCGTAGGGGTAAAAATTACTATTCCAACTCCAGAGGGTGCAACAGTAGGGAAAGTGTTGGATAGCGTAGGGGTAAAAATTACTATCCCAGCTCCAAAGAGTGCAACAGTAGGGAAAGTGTTGGATAGCATAGGGGTAAAAATTACTATTCCCACTCCAGTAAGTGAAACAGTAGGGAAAGCGCTGGATAGCGTTGGGGTAAAAGTTACTATTCCCACTCCAGAGAGAGCAACAGTAGGGAAAGCGCTGGATAGCGTAAGGGTAAAAATTACTATTCCCACTCCAGTGAGTGCAACGGTAGGGAAAGCGTTCGATAGCGTAGGGGTAAAAATTGCTATTCCAACTCCAGAGAGTGCAACAGTTGGGAAAGCGCAGGATAGCGTAGGGGTTAAATGAACATAATAATCAATTAAATAATTTGTTATTAAAAAATAGCATATTAATAATTAATTTACAAAATAATTATTAATAAATACCAATAAATTAAAATAAATATTTAACTAAATAACATTAAATTACATCCCACACTATTCCCCCTTTAACACACAACACACTACACATACAAAAAACACAATTAATGTAACTATCAATTAATCAATTAATAACAATTAATAATACATTATTTATAATTAATATAGTTATAAATTAACTAGTTAATACATATTAACTACCAAATAACAATTATTACCAATTAATTATTAATTAACAATACATTAATTAGCAATAACAAAAAATAAAAAGAATTAATAAATTAATTATATTTAATATATTTAACTAAGTAATAACAATTAATTACCAATTAATAATTAATTAACTATTAATTAATAATAAATACCAATAGAAAAACAATATCATTAATTAATTTAATTTAATTACATCCCACCCTATTCCCCTATAAACCCACAACCCACTACACATAAAAAATCACATAATTAATTTAATTATCAATTAATCACTTAATAAAAATAAATCACCAATGAATTATTAATTAACAATAAATTAATTAACAATGACAATAAAGAAAAATTATTAATAAAATAATTATAACTAATATATTTAACTAATTAATAAAAATAATTACCAATTAATAATTAATTACCAATTAATTAATGATAAATACCAATTAAAGAAAACATATTAATTAATTAATTATAATTAAATTATTCCCACCCTATTCCCCTATAAACCCACAACCCGCTCTGATACTAAAACGCTAAATTTACTTTAACAAAATTACTAATTTCTAAACATTTATTTTTAAATTTATTAAAATACATTACAAAAATGTTTAACATACATATAAAATACATATTAAAATACATAACACAACAAAAAAATCGATATTATTGACAACGATATTTTTGCTTACGATATTACTTACTTCGATATTACTTACTTCGATATTTAAAAAAACGATATTACTTACCTTGGGGTCGATATTCTGGTCAACGATATTCTTGACTTCGATATTCTGTCCCTACGATAATAAAAACTCGATATTAATGTACGTCGATATTTAAAATTCGATATTTTGACTAACCACCGTGTAACATAGGACAGTGAGGGTTACAAGGTGTACCAGCCACATGTCCTTCATAGGTCACTGTGGTATATCAGAGATATTACAATTTATTAACTACCAATAGGAAAGTGATTGCTGTGTTAAAAGCAGTAACCTACTTACCCATTTACATAAAGTAATACAAATCTGTCATCTGTGCGTTACATAATGTGCTTTGCAGGTGACATATTAGCCCTCTATGCTACTTTGATTAAAAAATAGGACTAGACAAAACACAAATCTCTCCAGCAAATATGTTATCCTCCAGAATAATTTTACTCTTCTCATTTTAGCCTGGCCAGCTATCATGTTGGAGGTATCTGGGTGTGTTTGTGGTTTGTGGTGTAGTTGTGCATGTTTTGCTGTGGTAGTAAGGGAGATGGTGCATGAGTGCATTCTTACTTGTGTTCTCTCCTAATTTATTTCCTGTGCCTGATATTTTCCATTTTTTATCTTCATGCTTTTGCATTTAGATTGATGCTACCTTGCTTATTTGTGGCAATGGTTTTTGTTATCATTCTGTTGCGTGCTATTGTTCCTATGTCATCCGTTGCTTGCATCAGACTTCTTTGTCATTTCATTTAGAGTCTTTCTGTAATTAATATAAAGAAAGGAGATTGTTAGAACTGGGGGTCTCTAGTTGGCAGAGGTAGGTACCTTTGACCAAATAGGGACCCTTGCTTCTAGTCAGGGTAAGGGGGTACACTCCTAAAATAACCCCTGCTCACCCCCTTGGTAGCTTGGCACGAGCAGACAGGCTTATCTCAGAGGCAGTGTGTAACGCATTTGTGAACACACACAGTAACCCAGTGACCTTACTACAGATGGACACCACACAAGTTGTAGTATAAAAAGAAGTATTTTTATATAGACTTAACACAAGACCACAAACAACAAAAATCCACAATACTGTACTTTAAAATTGGTAGAAAATAGCTTAGTTCTCTTAAGATCAAAAATGCAACACTTTGAGTTCGATGTACCTTAGGATGCGTAACGCAATACAACGAAGGTGTTGCAGGAAGGGTGATGCTTCGGTTCCTTACGCGCAAGAACGGTGATGCGTCGGGTCCCTACTGATGCATAGGGGATGCGTCGGTTCTTCTCTGCGAGGGGAGGTGATGCATCGGTTTCTTACTGCGCTTTCGTGGCGATGCGACCCGCAACGCCGTGATGCGATGAAGATCCGGTGCGATGAAACAAAGATGGCGTCTTTTTCTAGATGTGACATGATGCATGCACGCCCGACAGCCATGCGGCAACTCAACTATTCTTCTGAGCCACGACAGGCCCTGGGACATGCTTCCCGGTGATGCGGCGGCATCTGATGCAACGCCAATCCTCTTCTCCGGCGATGCGAGGCGATTCGGCAACGATGCGACAACTGCAGCGGCGACGCGCTTTCCCAGCGATGCGATGACAGCGGCTGCGACATGCTTCTTCGATGATGCGGCGGTGTCTGGTGCGACGTCGATCCTCTTCTCCGGCGATGCGAGGCACTTCGCGTTGTGAAGCGACAGCAGCAGTTTGGCGACACACTTCTTCTTCGTGCTTCGTGCTTCCAGCTCTTTGCGACACGCAGTCCCTCAGAAAGCCCAACACAACTGCAAGCACTTCCAAAGAACTCTTCGGGAGCTGGTGGGTGACGTCTGTTGTCCCTGAGACTTCAGCAGGAGGCAAGATCTTTCTCAAGCCCTTGGAGACCCTTCACAAGTTGAAGAAGTACCACACACAGGTGTCGATTCCGATCCTGGAGAAACCGGGTACGAACCATCGGACGGAGCATTTTCTCCGTCCGACTCGTACCCGGTCGTAACACTTTACAAACATGCAAGTACGATTCGCACGGAAACACTATTTCCGTACGAATCGTAAAAAAAACGACCGACGGAAATAAACATACAAATGTGATCCGGGAAAGCGCCGACGTGACGTCGGGACGCATGCAGCCTGCGCTTTATGAACCAGGAAGTACGATTCGTACCCACAGCAGTCCGGACGGAAATATTTTTAACGGCACCCAAAAAGTGCCGGGAAAGCGAAGTACGCCGTGAAATGACCAGATCAGGGGGCCCGGTACGCGCCGAACACCCCCCCAGCCCCCGTAAGTACGCGCCGAACCCCCCCAGCCCCCGTATGTACGCGCCGAACCCCCCCAGCCCCCCGTATGTACGCGCCAAACCCCCCCAGCCCCCGTATGTACGCGCCGAACCTCCCCCCCAGGCCCCAGTATGTACGCGCCGAACCCCCCCAGCACCCGTATGTACACGCCGAACCCCCACCTGTGTATGTACACCAGTGTATGTATGCACCGTACCCCCACCTGTGTATGTACACCAGTGTACATACGCACCGTACCCCCACCTGTGTATGTACACCAGTGTACGTATGCACCATACCCCCACCTGTGTTTGTGCACCAGCGTACGTACGCACCGTACCCCCACCTGTGTATGTACGTACACTGGTGTACATACACGGGTGGGGGTACGGTGCGTACATACACTGGTGTACATACACAGGTGGGGGTACGGTACGTACGTACACTGGTGTACATACACAGGTGGGGGTTCGGCGCGTACATATGGGGGCTGGGGGGGGGTTCGGCGCGTACATACGGGGGGCTGGGGGGGTTCGGCGCGTACATACGGGGGCTGGGGGGGTTCGGCGCGTACATATGGGGGGCTGGGGGGGTTGGCGCATACATACGGGGCTGGGGGGGGTTCGGCACGTACATACGGGGGCTGGGGGGGGGGGTTCGGCGCATACCGGGCACCTGTTTGGACGTCTCCATGGTTGCTATAGGAGTTCGCTCCGGACGGTCTTTTTACCATACGGATGTACATTCGGACGGACGGTACGAATCGTACTTGCGCGCTCGGACTTCAGTTTTCCGATTCATACGTAAAACTGTCCGGGGACGTGTCGGACACTTTTCCCGACCCGAGGACGTGTCGGGGAATTTACCCAATGCGATTCGTATGGACTTTTTCCCATACGAATCGTACTTGCCAGTTTGTACGGTACTTGTACGATTCGTACGGAAAAGAATCCGGATACGATTCGTACGGGGAAATTTTTTCCAGGATCGGAATCGGCCTCAAAGTTCCTTTCTCCTCTCTTTGGCAGTCAGGCAATCACTGCAAGCCAATCCCTCAAGCTTAGGGATAGTCTCTCCTCAGTCTCTCTGGTTCCTCTCATCGGCAAAGGTTTCTTCTTGTTTCCCAAAAGTGATCTAAAATTCTGGGTCCCCCTTTTTAGACACAGTTTCTCTTTGTTCTTTGAGGGTAGAGAGGCCTTTGCCTAGTCCAAACCAGTTCTGGTCAGTCCTGGAGCACTCTGTTTACATGACTCCTTCTTTCTTTTCACAGTGCAGGGCAGGGACATCAGACGCACCACAGAAGGTGGAGCCAGCACTGGGGAGGGAAGGCATAGCCCAATTAAGGTCCCAGGTGCAACTCCTCCCACCCATCTACATGCAGATCTCTCTATTCAGCACTGTGCAGACTCACCCTGTCTCTTGGAATCCCCCAGCCCCTGTCACTCAAACTCCAGACAAGTAATACACAACCTAGCAGAGGCAGGCTTGGATAGTTAGCGAAGAAAATACACACTTTCTAAAAGTGGTATTTTCAAACACAGAACGTTAAAACCAACTTTACTAAAAGATGCATTTTAACATTCTGAGTTCAGGCATACTAAACTCAAATTTCTACCTAGTTCCCTGAGTCAGTTAGGATTATAAGATATAATAATTAAACTGCCCATTCTGGCCTATGGGGAACAGGTAGCCTTGCAATAGTGAAAAACGAAAATGGCTGTACTTGACTATTAGGACATGCCACACACACCAGGGCATGTCCTACCTTATACTTACAATGCACCCTGCCCTTGGGCCTAGCATAGGGGTGTCTGATATGAAGAAAAGATAAGGTTTAGAGACTGGCAAGTGGGTGCACTTGCCCAGTCAACTTGGCAGTACCAGACTGCACACAGGCTCTGCAATGGCAGACCTGAGACACACTTTTACAGGCTGCTTCTGTGGGTGGCACAACCAGTGCTGCAAGCCCACCAGCAGCATTTGGTTTACAAGCCCTATGCACACTCAGTGCACTGTACTAGGGTCTGACAAGTAAACCAAACCAGCCAATCATGGAATCACTAATCCATACATCAATTTACCATAGGGATCACTTGCACTGAGGCACTGGACAGCAGTGGCACAGTGCCCAAAGCATCTCTAACCAGCAAAATCACATGAGGCAACAGCAGAAAAATGCAAGGGGGACCCACACCAAGGTGCCAGGTCTAACAGAGATTTGTTATACCTGCTGCTCAGCTAGTGTGA
The DNA here is from genome assembly GCF_964204655.1 of Triturus cristatus. NCBI lineage: Eukaryota > Metazoa > Chordata > Amphibia > Caudata > Salamandridae > Triturus > Triturus cristatus. The sequence continues at coordinate 1,129,597,992 of NC_140594.1, read as the reverse complement.
CAGTGGTGACAGAATGTTGGTGGCAGTGGAATGTTGATGAGTGTGTGAGTCAGTTGGTGGATGGGCTGAGCTGCAGGAAGGCTGCTCCTGGTGGGGCTCTATGCTGTAACATCTTACTTGGAATAAACTTACTTGGAAATTACTTGGACCAGTTCTACTTTTATTCACTACAGATGCCCTTGGCATGCCCCTTCCTAATAGCGAATCACAAACCATATTTTGCGAGTCGCTAGTAGGTTAGTGACTCAGAAAATATGGTTGGTTGATTGGACAGACCTATTTTGTGGTCGCAAACGGGCAGAATACCCATTTGCGATGGCAAAAAACAGTTGTACATCTAGCCCTTGGTTCCTTGTGCTAGATGTACCTCACCACAAGAGACTTCCTGTTCTTAATGTCCCAGTACCTTGAGCTTCCAACTCTCCTCGTGTTAGAATGTCAAAAATCTAAAAATAATCTTTGCTCGAGCTCTTTCATCCACTCCACACATGAATGTTTAAGTCAGTGGGTTTAACCCACACTTGAAAATGCTCAGAAACATATTGCTCTGATGCAAAGTAATCACCCAGTGGAACTGACAAGAGCCTCAGCAGTGGAATGTGTACATTTCTTCAATGGGTCTATCCAGAGCTCCCTTGCTGCTAAGCCGACTTTCATTACATATTACAAATTCGTTTTATTTAATTTTTTTCCCCTTTTTTGTTGATTTGTACTCGATATTTCCGGCTAAAGCCGGCACTCTAGTAAAATGCCAATAATTTTCGAAAAAAGAATCTTAAACGGCTTCGTAAATAGCTCGTAGGCTGATTGCTCAGGCTTCCTAATCATGCAGTCTAACTCTGCCTCAGTTTCCAAAGACATGACCTTGCGAAACTGGGTAACAAAAAGCTCCCATTTGGTTCCATTAGAATATATTCTTAACAACTTTATTTCGATTGTTACATCATAAAAGCGACAGATAAAAGAAAAAATACACAATCATTTAAAATTTGTAGCTAAAAACAAGGGAAAAGAGAAACAAATTATCGAGCAATTACACGGTTAAAGGTCGCCAGTTAAACAGTAATTGACAGCCGTTTTGTCCTGATCGACCAAGCCCATGACAGAAATTTCGCAAGGCTAAAAACATACAAGGGCCGGGTATCTGATATTAAAATTCGGAGTGCCACAGATGAATGCCTGGTGCCCAAGGCTCTACACACGGGCTTAAGCCACGTTTGCCTTGGGCAAGCATAGGCCGGGCAAACAAACAAAAAATGTTCAATTGTCTCTTTGGGAGTACAACAGAAGGGACAAAATGCAGCTGTCTGGTAAGGCGGTTTCCAGCAAGATGTTAGGGCACGCACAGGGAGGGACCCCACTCTAAACCTAAAATAAAGGGCCCGGTCATATGGCTTCCAGACCAAATCCAGGTAGAGCTCCAGACAGGGTGAGTCCTTTTGCACTAAAAACTCCTCTGTGAGCCTACCATGAGAATGATCCATGGAAATTCTACTTCTAACCCAGTTCCAATACAAGGTTTTCAAGGCTGCTTTCGGGGGGGAAGACCTGTTTTCCCAAGCTTCTCTAAGGCCTAGTTTGCCAAGCATAGACTTGACATCAGTAAGCCATCTGATTCTACACCAGCCTACCATAGACATCACCTCTGCTAGGCCTTTAGCATACTTGGCGAGTTCAGGGACGCGCCATAGCCTAGCCCAGAAGAGCAGCGGACGCAGTCTTGCTACATCGCTAATTTGCTGGCAACCAAGGTCCAAAAGAAGGGGTAATGTAGGTGTACTCTGCGGGAGAGACATGATACATTTTAAAAACGTATTCTCAGACCTAGTTAGGGCGCTGATGTTGAAGGTACCCCAAAGTTCAGCGCCATACAAGGCGGAACTAACTCCGTTTGCCCTGTAGATATCCAGAACAGGGGCAATAGGCTTGGTCGAAGAAGGTCTCTGCTCTCTGACAAGTGCCCCTGTAACCCTTTTATGATTAAGAGACATTTTTAATAAATGAGGGGTCCACTGCATGGAATCTGTAATACGGATCCCTAGATAGTCAAAAACAGTGACCCTTTCCAGAGGGGTTTCGCTAAGGACAGGGGGACGGCCTAATTTTTTGGGGGGATTTAATACCAAGTACTTCGTTTTATTTGTGTTTATTACTAGGCCCCGTTGGTCACAGAAGGTCTGAAAGTTGATTAAGAGTCTCTGTAGGCCCACCGAGCTTTTTGAGATTAAAAGCGTGTCATCAGCGAAGAGAAGAGTGGGAATTCTCTCCCCTGCCAATGATGGTGCGTCCGAAGGTTGTTTGAGTAGATGGTCCACAACCCCATTCACGTAGAGTGAAAAAAGGGTGGGAGCCAAGACGCAGCCCTGGCACACCCCTTTTGCCACTGGGATCCTGCTAGTTTTCTGGCCATCAGTACCCCAGCGAACCTGCGCATAATTACCATCATGCAGGCGCACTAAGATAGAGAGGATGTTTGGTGGAATCCCCATTTCAGCTAACACGCCCCATAACTGTCCTCTAGGCACAAGGTCGAAGGCAGTCTTCAGGTCAATGAATGCCAAATAAAGACTGCCCCCGCCTATCACTACCACCTTCCAGTATAGTAGTAAAAGCCTGAAGGCCTGCTCTATCGTGCCCGTTCCAGCCCTAAAACCAGCCTGATAGTCCGACAGAATCTCTTTGTCGTTAATCCATTGGAGGATTCTTTCTAGGACCACCTTTCCCACAACCTTCTGGGTTTAATCCAATAAACTTATTGGTCGGTAATTGGCAGGGTCATCCCTCCGACCTTTCTTAAAAATAGGGACAACCTCTGCCCCTTTCCAAGAGTCGGGAATGGCTGCTCCTTTGTCGATTGCACTGATCAGAAAATAAATGAGCTTCCCCCACCTCTGCAGGTTTGAACGCAGCAGGTCCCCCGGAACTCCGTCGGGTCCCGCTGCTTTCTGGGCCACAATACACCTAATAGCATGTTCTACTTCTTTGATTGTAAATGGGGAAACTACTTCGTTTCCCATGGATTCTAAGGGTCCATAAGATGCAGGGGGGGCAAAAGCCTCTTGATGGGTCGAATACAGGTTAGTAAAGTGTTCGAACCAGGCCTGACCAGTTATATTACACGTTATAAAATTACTATCAGATCTGTTCCTTTCCCTAATAGAATTCCAAAAACGGGCTGCATCCCGCCCAGTGCTTGCTTCTCTTAGGGTTTGCCAGTATGCGTCTTCCCATTCCTTTTTTGCAGTCTCAATCGCTCATTTGTATTCTGCTCTAGCCTGCAACACAAGAGGCTGCGACTTTGTCCTAACAGCTTGAATGAGGCACGCCTTCAATTCTCTACATTTTGACGTATACCACCCCTGCTTTTCTTTTGACCTGGGGTGGCCATCCGGCCTACCTACGCGTGGTTGCGCCTTGAAGAGATCACCAATCGAATTGATAGTCTCCTGAAACATCAGCGTAATCCTGGGTATAGCAGATTGATCTAAAGAGATTGTTGCCATTTCGCATAGTGTGGTTTCCAAAAATTGATCTATAGCCTGTAATTTTGGTGCGTCAGAGGCTACTTTCCGCCATTTAAGGCACCTACCACAATTAGACAAAGTAACATCCGATGTTATCCTTTTGACTGGTGATAGGGTTGGGGTACAATAATTTAACCATAGGTGCCTTAGGGAAAGCGAAAGAAAATTGTGATCGCTATCTGTGGTAGGTACTACAGCCATATCTACAACAAACTGCCAAAGGTCAAAATCCAGCAAGATGTAATCGATCCGGGAGGAGTGGTTAACCCTGTTGTATGTATGACTGCCCAATGGGTCAGAGGTGGTTCTTCCATTAACAGCTCGCAAGCCGTGCTCCAAGGTCATAGAATTTAGCTGGATCGCCCTCTCTGACCATCTCTTTATCGGCTTAGCAGATAGTGCTGGAATACCCCTCCTCAAATCATCCTCTAACACACCCAGAATATCTTCTGCGGCAAGGGGTTCGAACGTGCAGTTCAAGTCTCCTGCAATCATGACTTGGGCATCCTCACCACACTCATCTAAGACTTTCTCCAGTAATACTATGGTGGGGGAAAGAGAGCTTCCTCTAGTGCCTCTGGCATACACATTTAGAATCTCTAGGTGCCCCCTAGATCCTGGGCCTTTCAGTGAGATTCTAAGAATGTCCATGGAGCCACTATGCTTCTGTGTAATACTACACCCCAGAGAGATATCCACCCAGATGAGGAGTCCCCCCGAAGGCCGGCCCCTCCCGGATGATGACTGAAGGGCCGGCAGATAATGTGTGGAATACCCAACTTTATAAACAGGTTCAAGGCTCCAAGTTTCCTGGAAGATGCAGATGCAGTGCTGTTCTACCTGTGAGTGCCATTCGGGGAGGTCCAGGTTCCTACAAATGCCCGCTATGTTCCAACTCATAACCCCCATCGTCGATCCATTGCCATCCGACCCTCCCTGTACATGTGCAGGAATCTTTATACAAGAAGCACTTATGTCGTCTGGATTCACAACCACCGCTGCCGCTATTGAATTACTTGGTGTGGGTCGATTAGGAGATTGGATGGCCACTGGAGAGTACAATCCCTGGTTGGGTATCAGCGTCTTAGGGGTATTACCACAGTCAGCCAATCCCTCCACTTCCATGGAGGCAGGTATGGAATACCCTAAGGGCCCTAACTGTCAGTCGCAATCGCTCGTACCCGAGAGGGCATTAAATCTATTTGACACGTCCAAGGGGGTCAAAGGGGTCAGTGGGCCTGTTATACCTCTCCATCTAGGACCACAATGACTCGGTGGAATATTATGCCACCCAAATGATCTATTAGGAGCCAAGGGGTACAATACATGGGGCACAGGCCAGTTACTTCGGGGTGCGGGATGATAACTAGGTCTATCGCAAACTAAGATCCCAGAATTCACTGTGGGACCCACCAGGGGTCTTGGATAGAACTACGTTAGGTCGTAGGGAGTGATAAGATTACTTCCACACCCCGGGAACCAGTTTAATATATGCCTAACAACTCCCTGTTCTCTAAAGTTAACAATAAAAATATCCCCCTGTAGGTCCTTAACCCTGCGACCTAGCCATGGGAGACGCCGAACATGCAAGATCTCGCCATCGGTATAACGGGGGAGAGGTCTATTCTGGGCCAACCAATGCATAACTTTATGCTTTAGCTGGAAGAAACCCTCTTTTTTACCTTCTGCTAACGCGGGAACTCCAGTAAGGACTACCACATATGGTACTGATTCAGGGGGTAACTCGACTGGACGCCCATTATGCTCCGTGGTCACTGCTTGAACATTACAAACCCCTCTATTGCTATCAGATTTTGGGTGGAGAATACTATGCCCCCCCCGCAACTGCTGTACCATCATTCTGTGCAGGCTGCTCAATAGTTTTGGGCGGGGCCTTCTGGTTGACACTAATGGTGGATTTAGTGGTTTTATTTGCCTCTTTGCTGCGAGTTGTACTAATGGCATCAAAAGCTGCGGGAGCTGGAGAATGCAGTGCCGGTTTCTCAAAAGTTTTTAACAGCCCAGTAATAGCAGCAATAGTTTGCTCTAGGGTCCCTAACCTTTGCTCCAACCTATCTAGTGTTTGCTTGATCGGGAACATGAGGGATTTAATTAACTGCTCTATACCACCTAGGAGAGCAGGAGATAATACCTCATTTCCCGTAGTTTTTGTCTGTAGGGATGTGCTTGCTGGCTTATCTAAGGGCAAAACAAGAGATTTGGACGCTTTGCCAAAGTCTGAGTGACTATTTTTGGCTTTAGGTTGCTCACCCCCCCTCTTTCTCCTTTTACTAGAAGGGGGCCCCTGCACCTTGGGGGTCGCTTTTTTCCTAGCTCTATTCATGTGTGCGGTCCCTACACCTATAGGGCGTGGCTCAGGATGGATCTCCACCACTGTGGTTGGGCCGCTACCAGGAAGTACAGGGATGGGAGACGAAGGAACAGTTAAATCAGGTACAGGAGATTTTTCGTGAAAAAGCACGAGGGTGCTGTCTAATTGAGAAACATCAGGGCCATCAGATAAGCTAAGGATACTCAGAGGAGGTGGAACAATCAGTTGCAGGGGGTCTAAGGATGGGCGTCTACCCTTCATGGATTCAATCGAGCGACGACGCTCGATTCGTCGCTCAACCAGTACTTGCTCCCTATCAGCTTCTAGAAAGGTCCTAGTAAAGTAACCATCTAAGGTCCCTTGGTTCAATCCCCCTGCTAACAGTGATATACCAGCAGTGGGACTTAAAGCCATGGTGCTCCCTGACCGCTGTAATGTCTACAAACAAGCAGCCCTGCTCGGGCGAAAGGGACACGGCCCAGTCCAGCCTCCTTCAGCCTCTGACGGCCTCAGACGGCCCGCCCTTTGCCCGGGCTTCGCCCCGGGCGCTCCCGCGCAGCGGGAACAGAAGCCAGTGATAAAGTAAGTGGTGAGAGAGGGGCGGGGCAGGCAGGGAGAGCGACCCAGTTGTTGCGGGTCTCGACCTCACGCCGGGACTCCTGGTACTTTGAGTCCCTGCGGGTCAGCTCGCAGCCCTGGTAATCCCCACACACGCGCCAACAACAACAATAATGCCCCAGGGATCCTCACAGCACGCAGGGTCACCGCAGGCAGGAAGGACGAAGTGGGACCCGCACAGCGGGTCCGGTGAGGAGCGACGTTGGAAGCAGGTAGAGTCCCAGCTCTAGAGGTCCAAGACAGCAACGAGAACAGTTCACTAGTCCCAGGCAAAGCAGACAATCCCAGTGGTGCTATACGGCTGCAGGCACTTATTTGCTGAGGGAGGGGCAGGGCAGGCAGGGAGAGCGACCCAGGTGTTGCGGGTCTCGACCTCACGCCGGGACTCCTGGCACTTTGAGTCCCTGCGGGTCAGCTGGCAGCCCTGGTAATCCCCACACACGCGCCAACAACAACAATAATGCCCCAGGGATCCACACAGCACGCAGGGTCACCGCAGGCAGGAAGGACGAAGCGGGACCCGCACAGCGGGTCCGGCGAGGAGCGACGTTGGAAGCAGGTAGAGTCCCAGCTCTAGCGGTCCAAGACAGCAACGAGAACAGTTCACTAGTCCCAGGCAAAGCAGACAATCCCAGTGGTGCTATTCGGCTGCAGGCACTTATTTGCTGAGGGAGGGGCGGGGCAAGCAGGGAGAGTGACCCAGGTGTTGCGGGTCTCGACCTCACGCCGGGAGTCCTGGTACTTTGAGACCCTGCGGGTCAGCTCGCAGCCCTTGTAATCCCCACACACGCGCCAACAACAACAATAATGCCCCAGGGATCCTCACAGCACGCAGGGTCACCGCAGGCAGGAAGGACGAAGCTGGACCCGCGCAGCGGGTCTGGCGAGGAGTGACGTTGGAAGCAGGTAGAGTCCCAGCTCTAGCGGTCCAAGACAGCAACGAGAACAGTTCACTAGTCCCAGGCAAAGCAGACAATCCCCAATTTAGAATATATGTCAGGTTAAAAATATAAATATATAACATTAAAGCAGAATACACGTCCAGTAATAAACTCAATTTTACTCCAGAGCACAGAGGCTAGCATGCAACATTTCTTCACTGCTCCATAAAAAATAGCAACACTTAATTAACAAACAATATGCTATAAATTAAAATTACGTCACAAAACACGTTCCTCTTGCAGGAAGTTTCTTGCTGCTTGGTTTCACCTCCTTAGCCTCACTGCAGTGTTTTACTATGTTCTTTTGCAATATCTTATATTTCATTGCACCTTTGTCTCGACTCTGCGTTAAGGCAAGACCCCCCAACTATCACTCTTTCTAGGTCACCTTCTGACTTCCCTGTGGGTGAGGATTTGTATTCAGGGACCACCTCTAGCCCTTGACAGCTCTCTTTCATATGCTAATTTAGTTCTTTCACTATTAACCAACTCACCTCCAAAGAAGGCTTTTTACTCGACTGGCTTTGAATCGGACTGCTCTTTGTGCCTCATTTACAACTGGGGGGTGCCCAGCATACCCCCTTGGACGTCACAGCTAGATCCTCAACTCCAGAGGCCATCTATCTTGTATTCACTGGATGTACCAGCACCCATCGCTTTTTTATCTTACTCCTGTTTCTTACTTCTATAGCCCAACAACACCATTTTCACCGCATTCCTGGTACCTTCAGATTAACAAGCAGAAAACAGAACCCCTCAGATCCTCTTTTTAGTTGTTGAAGTCCTTCTTAGATCTGTTCAAGGCAGTAGCGGTGGTGACCTTGGCCTGCTCTATGCGCATGGTTCCACAGCATGCGTGTTAAGTTCAGAGCACAGTCCCTCTCAGGCGCTATGATTCCCAAAGGGGCTTATTTATGAGCCCCTGCGTCAATTTTGCGCCGCGGTTGCGTCAATTTTTGTGACGCATCGGCGGCATTAAATATGCACCACATTGCGTCCTATTTACAAAGTGACGCATCTAGGCAGATGCATCACTTTGTAAAGCCCTGCGCCCCAATATACCTGCGCCAGGTATAATATATGCAGGGTGGGCGTTCTGACGCAAGCAAGCCTCGTAGAAGTGGGGAAGTAAATCTATGAGATTTCACAGCTTCGCTTCTAGGACGCCAATGCGTCAAAACTTTTCGCCTGCCTCATGGAAGGCATAAGGGTGACGCCATGCCATAGGCAAAGGCCTACCCCATGCATTACTGGAGTTGTGTCATTCTTATGACACCACTGCAGCAAAGCGTGGGGTTTGCATCGACAGATGCATCAGGATTTCTGACGCATCTGTCTTTCCTTGCGACATGGAGTGCCGTACATTAAATATGGCGCATCCATCATGTCACAAGGAGGGCGCTGCGTCATTTCCTCATAAATGAGGCCCAAATTCTTTATAAAGTTAGGCTTGTTTCAAGACAACCTTAAGGGGGCAGTGGGGACCTGTGCTTCTAGCTTCAGTGCTTTCTTTTTTAGAGGGATACGCAGCCTGACGCGTATGTTTCAGAGCTCTGAACTTGCTTTATGCTAGCCTCCTTGACTTTATGTTAAACGTAGCTTTCACTGGTCCTGGGAAGTTAATCCTCATTTTCAGAAAGGCATGAAGGCTAATATTATTCCACCCTTTTCAACCAAACCTATATGTACCTACATGCACTTTGTCTCTTGTCTAACCCTGGGCGGAAAACTACGGTACGCTCGCAGAGTGTGCGTAGCGAGCGCAACTGCGTGCTACGTAAATCACACATAGCGCAGTGCAAAAATGCGTAGCGTAGTGGGCATTTTTTGCTCCCTCGCAGTCCTCAATGTCAAGTTGGCGACCGCGAGCGAGCAAATCAACATCCCGGTGAGACTTTTTCCTCGTTCACGATCGGCAACATCAAGTTGCCGATCGTGAACGTGGAAAATAAACCTCCCGGTGAGATTCTCAATACGGGAAGGTCAGGTTTCTCATTGCGAGTGGTCACATATGCTCGCGACCGCTCGCGATAAGAAACTACCAGTCCGTGTTGAGAAAGCTGCCGCTCGAGTACAAATCTACTCGAGCGGCAGAAAACGACCACTTGCACTGTGCATGATGCCGTTCACAATGATTGCACAGTGCAGACAAGCATCCGGCACTGTGCAATCATTGCGAACAGTATTTCCCTACCGCACTACGCAGTTCCCGTAGCTACACGTAGTACGACGTAGTGCAAAGTGCTCTTCGCGTAGCGTAGCGCGACTATGCGAACTACGCCCAGGGTTACTCTTGTCATTCACTGCTACTTTAATATTCCTTGCTTGGAGTTGGTCTGTGATCTTCTGTGGTTCTTCTAGACTTCTGCTTCTCCATTGAACATCCTTCCTGCAACCTTCCCACAAAGATAGAAGGCTGGTTCTCGCCAAACAGGTCCATTTGTTGTAGGTTGAATGTGTTGTTTGTGACATAATATTTCCTTATGATGTGCTAATTTTATTTAAATGTGGCTGCTGGCTAAGCAGCAATAAAGAAATACTGCAGAATATTACCTTCTGTGGATTTCCCGAAATTGTTTTCCTACAGAGGGCACCGCCCTAGTATAGCAAGGCACGGTTCAGTGATACGTTGTGTGTCACACTATAGTTCAGGCACCTATAGTCAGGGCTTTAAGTGGGATAAAAAACAGGGGGGGGTCTCTGAAAGGGGCGTGGCCGATGTAAATAGGGGAGTGGCTTAAAACACCTAAGCTAAACACCTGTGCTTATCATAGAGTGCCGCCCGACTGGTATTGTCCCGCTTCAGTCATTGCATCCAGATATATAATACAGCAAGTAACATTACACCTACAACAAGCCAGGACTTTTGGCTTTGTCAATGGTTGTTGGTTGCATAAGATAAATAAGCAATAACTATGGTTGTTGGTTGCATAAGATAAATAAGCAACAACTATGGTTCGTTTATTTATAATCAGAGTATGAAAGAACTAAAACGAGTCTCTTCGAAGTTACATCAAACACATTGGAGTGTGGTGAGAGCATGAATGGAGAGCCCGATGGGGATCAGCCCCATCACCTGCTTTTTAGAACTGCAGGTGCTGAGCACCGGCAGGACCCAGCCCACTTAAAGCCCTGCCTATAAGTGGCAGCCAGCACAGGTAAGAGCAGTGGAGGAGGTGAGCGCTTGGTAAGTGTTTTTATTTCTTTTAATTTTCCCTATCCCGTGGTCTGTCGACTTCCACCCCCCACCCTGCCAGCCCCGTCCCACCACTCTTACCTGTGCCTTCCAAATCTTTTCTTTCACCGCCATCGGCAAGCGCCTGCCCAACTGATGAAGTTCAAAACATCCCTCAACCCAATGGTCAGCAATGGTGCCACCATAGCTTTTGGCGTTGACTCCTGAGGCGGGGGTGGGGCCCCCTCTGCTGCCGGTATTGCTTGCAGCATGCCGCTTGCATGCAAGGTACTAGAAACTGTTGGCCCCGGTGCCACTTCATTAGCCAGTACCGTTCCACTGGCGGCCCCCACGGGTGCTCCCGCAGTCTGCTTGCACACCTTGACACCTATACCTTCAAGATGGGCCACTAACCTCCTGGCGCTTTCAACATTGTCACTCTCAGCCATGCCGGCTAACGCACCCGACTAAAGATTTGTACAGTGACTTCTGAAAGCCAAAGCAAAACACTGGCAAAATTGTGCGACTAAACTGTGCTGTCCGTCTCCCCCCGCACGCGTGACCCCCAATCGCCATGAAACTATTGCCGTTCTGTACAATGCTATTATTCGCCGCTGACACCATCAGAGCAGAAACGCTACCCTGAGCTACCCTGTCCCCTATACCACCCGCTGGCGGAGCCTCCGCGGCGAAATGCGCTTACTCCCCCTTCCTTCCCTGGTCCCTGACTGCTGCCTCGCTTCTTCACTGACTGCTGCCTCGCTTCTTCACTGACTGCTGCCTCGCTTCTTCACTGACTGCTACCTCGCTTCTTCACTAACTGCTGCCTCGCTTCTTCACTGACTGCTACCTCGCTTCTTCACTGACTGCTACCTCGCTTCTTCACTGACTGCTGCCTCGCTTCTTCACTGACTGCTGCCTCGCTTCTTCACTGACTGCTACCTCGCTTCTTCACTGACTGCTGCCTCGCTTCTTCACTGACTGCTGCCTCGCTTCTTCACTGACTGCTGCCCCGCTTCTTCACTGACTGCTGCCTCGCTTCTTCACTGACTGCTGCCTCGCTTCTTCACTGACTGCTGCCTCGCTTCTTCACTAACTGCTGCCTCGCTTCTTCACTGACTGCTACCTCGCTTCTTCACTGACTGCTGCCTCGCTTCTTCACTGACTGCTGCCTCGCTTCTTCACTGACTGCTGCCTCGCTTCTTCACTGACTGCTGCCTCGCTTCTTCACTGACTGCTACCTCGCTTCTTCACTGACTGCTGCCTCGCTTCTTCACTGACTGCTACCTCGCTTCTTCACTGACTGCTGCCTCGCTTCTTCACTAACTGCTGCCTCGCTTCTTCACTGACTGCTGCCTCGCTTCTTCACTGACTGCTACCTCGCTTCTTCACTGACTGCTACCTCGCTTCTTCACTGACTGCTGCCTCGCTTCTTCACTGACTGCTACCTCGCTTCTTCACTGACTGCTACCTCGCTTCTTCACTGACTGCTACCTCGCTTCTTCACTGACTGCTACCTCGCTTCTTCACTGACTGCTACCTCGCTTCTTCACTGACTGCTGCCTCGCTTCTTCACTGACTGCTACCTCGCTTCTTCACTGACTGCTACCTCGCTTCTTCACTGACTACTGCCTCGCTTCTTCACTGACTGCTGCCTCGCTTCTTCACTGACTGCTACCTCGCTTCTTCCCTGACTACTGCCTCGCTTCTTCACTGACTGCTGCCTCGCTTCTTCACTGACTGCTGCCTCGCTTCTTCACTGACTGCTGCCTCGCTTCTTCACTGACTGCTGCCTCGCTTCTTCACCAGGGGGAATGCCGCTCGGGCTGCCACTCCTGGTCTCCACGGCATCTCATCAGGCACCACTGGCTCCATAGTCTGCCCCCCTGCGGGCGGAATATGGCCAAAATCTCATCCATCACATCCATCCTGCGCATCAATGCGTCCCATAGTAAGGCTTCCAAATGCAGGATCATACACTGCAGTACGAAACCAATCTAAGCAGGTAAATAAAAACAACCTCTCACTAATACCCCTTAGACCAAGCAAGAATAACACACAAGCACCAGGGCCCCAATAGGTAAGGGCCCCACTCAGCCCCCCGGCACCACTCGTAATAAGCACTTAATCCAGACACCTCAAGAGGCTACTGCCTTCCCCAAATCACCAAATGACTCAGTTAAATGCCAGAAACAACCCAACAAAACGGGCCTCACTGCACCCTCTGCACCCCCTTACCTCCACAGCCCTGCTGCGGCCTCAAGCACCCACTGGAGCCCCCACAGAGCAATTGCATGCAAGGAAAACACTCAGGTCAGGTGAGACAAAGCCCAAGCCTACATGGGCTCCCAGACACCCTTGGGCTACGCAGGGACTGGGGTCTAGTCGCTGCAGCGCGAAGCGTGTCGATTCTGTTGTGTGCAGGTGGGTGGGGTGGACTCCATTGAGACACCTCCGATGGAGAGCGGGAAGCAAAGAGACCCACTCACTGCTGCATAGTGCTTTTTAAGGAACAGGGCCAACCCTCTCATGGGGGACCTACCCTGGAAGCACTTCAGTGTCTCTGGTTCCACTCCTGGATGGCCAATCACCACCCTGGTCGTCACCCAAGCCAGCAGCGCCTCGCGCCGCGTTCCTGGTTCGGGCCCAGCACCCCGCCATACTCGAGGCTCCCCCGAGGTGGGGGAACCTCTGTAAAAGCCAAAGTTAAGGGGCCATCAGGCCTCCTTTTGTTGGAGTATCCTGGCTGGGAGCTATCTGGGGCCTCAGACCTAGCTACAAATGCAATGGAGGGGAGGAGGGGAGACAAGGCACACAGCTCGGTATCACTTCTCAGGTGCTTAAGAGAGGCAGCTCTTGACCTCGGGTAGTCCCTGTATACAAGAGATGTGCATTCACTGTCACAACGTAGGCGTATTGCTCTGTCCAAGTATTTACACAAATAACAATTTAAATACCACTGTTTTGCTTTATTTCTTTCATGCCGCTATAGTTCTACTCATCCCATTGCAGGGTGTCCGAGCGCTTTACATCACGCGTGCACATTAAACATTGAGAGTAAATCATATGTCTATGAATCAATGTACAGGATGTGTAACATAAGACAGTGAGGGTTGCAAGGTGTAGAAGCCACACGTCCTTCATAGGCCACTGGGGCATATCAGAAATATTACAGTTTATTAACTGCAAAGAAGAAAATGATAGCTGTGTTAAAAGCAGTGACCCACTTACCCATTCACATAAAATAATAAAAATCTGTTATCTGCGTGTTAAATAATTTGCAGTGCAGGAGACATATTAGCCCTCTATGCTACTATGATCCAAAAATGGGACTAGACAAAACATAGATCTCTCCAGCAAATATGTTAACCTCCAGAGCGCTTTTACCAATATTAATATTCCCTGAGATTTAGCTGGCACACGACAATCTCTGCAGCAGGTCTGTCAACCCCACAAGATATTTTAAAATGCAGACTTTACAATCAACTGAGCAGAACAGATTTACTGCCACGTTTCTCCTTGCTGCCAATTTCTTTGTGGCTGGGTTTTAAAAAATAAATGTACAAGTTAAGGCCCAGATTTTGCATCAGGAATGCGTCACTGTTTTGGCACAACTCCCACGCAAAATCTCATTCGTTAAATATTGTAATGTGCTTAAATCTACTCATGATAGACCTGTTAAACATATGTGTGAGGTCGCAAGATCTGATATCACTTCTTAGGATGTCATTTCCTATGATATCACATGCGATGTCACGTGCTGTGATGTCACACACTATGATGTTACACGCCTTGATGTCACTTGCATATTGCCTAACTTGGTTAGTCACCCCACTTTTTTTTTTTTAGTACTTGTGCCTAGCCTAAGGTGGAATTTTTAGGAGCAGCCAATGGACTCACTGAACTGAAGCCTCAGATGTCACCCTGAGATTTGTACTCCGAGGGGATCTGTGCAGCACTCTGAGGCAGCAGCACATGATTGAATTTGGCCTCAGGACTGGTAGCTCTCGGGAGTGGATCAAGGGCCAGCCACTTCAGACTGCACACGCAATGCTCATTGATATGGAAGATGAACTACAGTGGGACAACAGCAACTGGCAAGGTGTGGCCACAAATAGAGTTTGAAGTGGGCGGCATTGGAGGGGCATGATGTGCCCCTACTTTTTCGATTTATCTTTACTAAAAATACAACCGTCCTGGGATGGTTAATTCTGATTGTGTTAATGCTTCAGCTTCTCTTAGTCAGGAAGAGCATAAGTGTGGCCGCTCTGAGCTGAGGCTCCGTGGCGAGCCCTTTTTCCAACCTCTTGAGCGGTGTTCCGCCGCACTGTTATCCCACCTCAATCAACGATTCCGGTACCGGAATTCAGACGGATCACCTGAAGCCTTTTATCGCCCTTCTCAGACTTGGTTCAGCAGAGTTATCGAACCGCGAAGTCCCTGCCTTTGATTTCGAGAAGATGGCGCCCAGGGAACTATGAGAACTTGCCCAGTGCCATATGAAGTACACCGCCACTGGCCTCAGTTTTTTTCTTCCAGAGATCAGTACCCCCACCTCTTGGTCCGCCTCTTGAAACGCCGACCTGCCAGCTGCAGATGCGCTCCTTAAAGTGAGGACGCGGCGCTGACTGCAAGTGGTGACCGCCGTTGCTTTAACTCACTGAGGGATAACAGACGGTGAGTGAGGACACTTCTGATGACCATGGGACACCTGATGACCGGTATGGGCGGTGGGGGGGCTCCGGTGTCCTGTGCCCCCTTCCTCTGGACGTAATTCATTAGTACTTTCTCTATTTAGCAATGCTCTCGGTGAGCACTGGTATAGACGCCTGACTTCAAAATGGCGCCCGCTGTGAGGTAGCATCAGGAGGCTCAGCGGTGCACCCCGGTGGCTCCCCCGTGCACTATACAGACGTAATTCAGCACAATACAGACGTAATTCAGTATTGCTTTCTCTATTTAGCAATGCTCTCAGTGAGCACTGGTATAGACGCCTGACTTCAAAATGGCGCCCGCTGTGAGGCGGCATCAGGAGGCTCAGCGGTGAACCCTGGGGGCTCCCCCATGCACAATACAGCTTAGCTTTCTCTACTCTTGGTAAGAACTACTTGGTGGAGGGCACAGGGGAGTTGCTGTTCACCTGCCTGCAGCTCTCCGTGATTTTGTCCTTGTCCTCCAGAGAAAGATTGAGTTCCACTACTTCTATCCCACGCTTTTCGACACCAGCTTGGCATTCAGGCCATCTGTGGTCTCTCACGAGCAGGGCCTTATCGTGGTGGAGACCTATCCAGCTCATCTACGCCTACACAGGGATCTACATAGGCCCGGTTCTGACTTGCCTGACTTTAAAATGGCAGCCTCCGCTGCCTTCGTTTCTCCGGCAGCCACTATGACAGACCCCAGTTCCTTTTCCGATACCGAGCTGGACTACACCAAGCATCGCCATCTCTGCCTACACGTGGATCTCAGCAGCAACGTTACTCAGCTGTGATGTTTCCCTGAGCCTGGAGTCCCAGCAGGGTGGCCTCTCCTCTATCATCTATCGGGGACTTGGTATTCTATGTTTGACTATGCAACTGTAGCTAATATACCTACTCAAAATTGATTATTCTTGTTTTTCCCAACCGCTGAGTCCTGAGCAACATGGCTGATGCCCGGTGGAGTTGTTAGATAGCTGCAGAGGAGATTGGCCCTGATTCACCCCCTTGACCATCACCTACCCAGCTGGACATTGGGCATAGTTCACCTTGTCTCCCCGCTGTGTCTCAGCTCCCTCTCTGGCTTTATTTCTACGCCCTCCCCCACACCTTCTTCTTTATCTTCTATCCTCGTAGCCTATATATCTATTCTATACGATTTTCCCGAACGTTGAGACCTGAGCAACATGGCTGATGCCCGATGGAGTTGGTAGACAACTAATGAGGAGATTGGCCCTGGGTTCCCCTCGATCGTCACCTACCCAGCCGGACATTGGACTCAGTTCTTCCTCATCTCCCTGCTATGGCTCCTTCCTCCCCTCCTTTCCTATAAATTCTCTCAACCTCGTTGTTTGTTTACTGTACCTTACTACGTTATTGTAACTGATGTAATTTGTAACGCAATGTTCCACTGTTATAGCGCTCTGATACCTACGGGTCTAGCCAGCGCTTTATAATCCTTTTGATGTACCTTCTAATGCAACGTTCCCCTGGTTAATGCTCTGATACCTTCGGGTCTAGATAGCGCTATATAACCGTCGCAAATCAAATAAACTAAAAACTGTTTTTTCCTGAACGCTGATACCTGGGCAACATGGCTGATGAATGGTGGAGCTGCTTGACAGCTAATGAGATTGGCCCTGGTTTTCCCCTTGACCGTCACCTACCCAGCCTGACATTGGGCATAGCTCCTCCTCGTCTCCCCGCTGTTACTCCTTCCTCCCCTCCCTCCTACGAATTATTGAAACATTGTTTATGTGTACTGTACCTTACTATGCTCTTGTATCTGATTTAACTTGTAACGCAAAGATCCTAAATGTAAAGCGCTCTGATACCCTCTTGGGTCAAGTTCGCGCTATATAAAACTTTATAAATAAATAAATAACATAAATAAATAAGTGTCATTCGTTGAGTCTCCTGTGCTGTGAAACCAAAACCGGGCAGACAGCTAAACAAGCCTTCCTGCCAGGGTGCCTGCTTGCCCTAAAGAAATGCAAATTTGTGCAATGAGTTCATCTGAAAATGAAAAGGGTAATCTGCAGATGTAAACAATGTTTGGGAGCCAGTACTGACTTTAATTGATTGAATGACGCGAAACTTTGTGATGACAAAGATGTATTCTTTTTGCTTTCTGAGTGGTAGCACAAAGAGTTCAAATCTGAGCTGTGAAATGTGTGGTTTTAATTGACATTGTATTTCTATAGCACTTACTACCCCATACCAGGCGTTGAAGGGACAATTATGTTAAAATAAAATGCATTATGTACAGTCTGTAGAGTAGTAAAATCTATATTTTGGAGGCACTATTAAAACGTTTTGTGCATTTTGTAGAAGTCTATCTTGTACTGTGTGTAATGCAAGTTTAATATAATGGTTTATAAATTCACAGTGCTTTCTGTCACAGGCTGTGTCCTCTTAGCACTAAGAAGTCACTATTCTGCACTGCACCAACCAGGATTTAATTCTGTGGCTCCTTGGTTACACACAGACCTCTGCAGTGCATTAACTAATAGAGGTTTCATAAGTGCTATAGTGCATTTTCCACTAACAACTTTTAAAATGTATATTTCATTGACGCTGCTTGTTATTTTATATTTAGCTACCTGACAGTTAAATGTCAAAAAATCTTACAGAATATTAAAATGAGAAGAAGTGTTGCTCCAGTGGTGCAAGGGGCTTGTAAATAAGCCTCTCCATTTTTTTACCCACCCCTTTGTCCCTGACCCCGCCCCCGCCCCCAATGCATGCAGCATCACAGTTCCCATACGTTTTTTAATGCACTTCGGGGCATATCAACAACAACCGGTGATAATTATCGCAAAGCGCACTTAGCGCTAGGATAATTATCGCCGGCTAGCGTGGATTTTTATCGCTGAGATAGCGTGCTATTAGCAACGCTTATCTCAATAGCGGTAAAAATCCTCACGCTAACTGGCTAATGTGAGATTATCGCTGGAAACCGAGCGATAATCTCACGTTAGCTTGTTGATAGGGACTCAAAACGTAACCTTCCATAGGATATCATGGCTAAGGCAGTCCTGAAGCAGGTGTTAGGAAAGTAGCGATAACAGGTGTTATCGCTACTTTTCCAGATGCTATGCTTCATAGCGTGGGGCTTGATGATAGGAGAAATGTAGCTAGGTCAGGAACGCCCACTTTGCATCTCATTAGAGATGCAAAGCTGGGCGTTAGAAATCCCCACGCCAAAGCAAGGTTTCACGCGTTAGCGTGACCTTGCTAATATAGTGATAAAATTATCGCCGCTTTTCGGCCGAAAACGGCCGCTACAGTGGCGATAATTTTTTATCGCCTCGTTGTAAATATGCCCCTTCATCCGCTGGACACGGTTGCCTCCTGATCTAAAACGACATTGCTGAATTTGCATAAAGAGAATCAGTACGTCACTGTTGTATCAAATGGTTGCTTAACACTTCAGCCAGCACCATTTCGTCATCAATCTAGCAGACTTAAATATTATCGTTTATTCAAACTGCAAACCAAATCATTGCTTTTCATGAGCAGAACGGATTCCTGCCTACGGTCCTGATTACGAATGCTCCGGTAAATTGTGATCCCTGCACAAACACCTGTTTGCACACCTCAGTATTTTTCGTCTCCTCTGTGGCAGCACAAACCGCTCAAATGCATCAGCGGCAGAGGCTGAGCCCGGGGCTGAGGAGGACGCATGAACAGAAGGGCAGGCCGAGCCGCCCGGGAGAGTAAACCATTTAGAACCGGAAGCGCGTTTGATATTTTTTGAAGTCGTTTGGGAGCAATTTTCGAACTGCTGCTTATCGAGAAATGTTCTCTCCTTAAATGTCAAGTGCTGTTTACCTCCCCAGGAGCACAGAACTACGCAATTTATAAAATATATAGCTGTTAGGGAAAGGCGTGCTTTCTGCAGGTGCTTGCAACCTCCCTTTGTTTTCAGTGGCGTAAAGAAACTTGAGGGAGCCCACCTGCAAAGTATATAGAGTCCCCCCCCACACTCCAGACCCAATCAGGAGCTCTCAGCCACTGACTGTGCAGTGCTGGAGGGGCACCCTGCAGCTCGCCGCCGCACACCAAGGGGCTGCGTGGGCTATTGTTACACCACTGGTTGTTTCCCTGCACAAAAACTATGCAGAAGCACTGTCTGTCTGCATGAAAACTGCACATAAACACAGTGGCGTAGCAAGGTCAGGTGGTACCCGGTGCGGAAATTTTCTTGTCACCCCCGAGTTGAGTTCAGCCATGTTTTGTGTTGTTAATAAACTAATTTCAAATAATATTATTTTTTCACCAAAAAGTTTGTGAGCCCCCCAAATTTTATTTTATTTTAAAAACACATATTTTTGCAATTTTTTCACCCCCCTCAGTGATGACACCCGGTGCGGCACGCACCCACTGCCCCCCCCTTCCTACGACGCTGCGTAGACATTGTGTGCCTGTACAAAACTGCGTGGAAGCATTGTCTGCCTGCTCTAAAACTGCACTGAAGCATTGTCTATCAGCTCAAAACTGCTGGGAGGCATTGTCTGTCTGCACAAAAACTGTGTGGAGGCATTGACTATCTGCACCAGACTGCATGGAAACTTCGTCTACCCACACAAAAACTGCACTGGAGCAATGTCTGTCTGCACTTAAACTGCACCGAAGCATTGTATATCAGCACAAAACTGCTGGAAGGCATTGTCTGTCTGCACAAAAACTGTGTGGAAGCATTGACTGTCTGCACCAGACTGCATGGAAACATCATCTACCCACACAAAAACTGCCCTGGGGCATTGTCTTCCTGCATTAAAACTGCAACGAAGCATTGTCTATCAGCACACACAAAACTGCTGGGAGGCATTGTCTGTCTGCACAAAAACTGTGTGGAGGCAATGACTGTCTGCACCAGACTGCGTGGAAACATCATCTGCCTGCACAAAAACTGCACTGGAGCATTGTCTGCCTGCACCAAAGCATTGTCTATCAGCACAAAAGTGCTGGGATGCATTGTTTGTCTGCACAAAAACTGTGTGGAAGCATTGACTGTCTGCACCAGACTGCATGGAAACATCGCCAACCCGCACAAAAACTGCACTGGAGCATTGTCTGCCTGCACTAAAACTGCACCAAAGCATTGTCTATCAGCACAAAACTGCTGGGAGGCATTGTCTGTCTGCACAAAAACTGTGTGGAAGCATTGACTGTCTACACCAGACTGCATGGAAACATCGTCTACCCGCACAAAAGCTGCACTGGAGCATTGTCTGCCTGCACTAAACCTGCGCCGAAGCATTGTCTATCAGCACAAAACTGCTGGGAGGCATTGTCTGTGTGCACAAAACTGTGGAAGCATTGACTGTCTGCACCAGACTGCATGGAAACATTGTTTACCCACACAAAAACTGCCCTGGTGCATTGTCTGCCTGCACTAAAACTGCACTGAATCATTGTCTATCAGCAGAAAACTGCTGGGAGGCATTTTCCGTCTGCACAAAAACTGTGTGGAAGCATTGACTGTCTGCACCAGACTGCATGGAAAGATCGTCTACCTGCACAAAAACTGCACTCTAGCATTGTCTGGCTGCACTAAAACTGTGTGGAAGCATTGTCTATCAGCACAAAACTGCTGGGAGGCATTGTCTGTGTGCACAAAACTGTGGAAGCATTGACTGTCTGCACCAGACTGCATGGAAACATTGTTTACCCACACAAAAACTGCCCTGGTGCATTGTCTGCCTGCACTAAAACTGCACTGAAGCATTGTCTATCAGCAGAAAATTGCTGGGAGGCATTGTCTGTCTGCACAAAAACTGTGTGGAAGCATTGACTGTCTGCACCAGACTGCATGGAAACATCGTCTAACCGCACAAAAACTGCACTGGAGCATTGTCTGCCGGCACTAAAACTGTGTGGAAGCATTGTCTATCAGCACACAACTGCTGGAAGGCATTGCCTGTGTGCATAAAAACTGTGTGGAAGCATTGACTGTCTGCACCAGACTGCATGGAAACATTGTCTACCCACACAAAAACTGTCCTGGAGCATAGTCTGCCTGCACTAAACCTGCACCGAATCATTGTCTGTCTGCACAAAACTGCCTGGA
This sequence comes from Triturus cristatus, assembly GCF_964204655.1. Classification (NCBI taxonomy): domain Eukaryota; kingdom Metazoa; phylum Chordata; class Amphibia; order Caudata; family Salamandridae; genus Triturus; species Triturus cristatus. The sequence goes on along the minus strand of NC_140594.1, from coordinate 1,129,576,629 downwards.
AGCATTGTCTGCTTGTACAAAACTGCCTGGAAGCATTGTCTGCTTGCACAAAACTGCCTGGAAGCATTGTCTGCTTGCACAAAACTGCCTGGAAGCATTGACTGTCTGCACAGAACTGTGTGGAAGCAATGTCTACCTGCACAACAAAATTGTGCAGAATAGGGGTGGGCGGAATTTGCGAAATTAACTTTCGCAAATTATCACGAAAATGTTTAAAATTATCGCAAACAAGCAGGAATATCGCGAAGATGCGGAAGTTTTTTTCCGGCATGTTCGCGAGATTTTCTGCATGGTTGCGGATCGCCAACTTACCCATGTGTTTGCTTGCGGGCGCGGCCATCTTGTTTTGAGTTGTCTCGCGGTGCATGATCGCGAGAAGAAAGACATGATCGCGCGACGCATGACGTCACTGCGGGCGCGAACTGTCGCGAGACAGCGCAAATGGCTAAAAACAATACAACATCTCATGGAGAACGCGACCGGATCAAGAAAACTTGTCGGCGAGCGCAGGGATTCAGGTAAGGCGATCGCGCGCGCGCGAGAATGTATTATTTTACAGCGCGAGCAAGAAACAAATTATCGCCAAGCTGCGGAAACCGGAATTTTTGACATTTTCGCGCTCTCCGCGGAACGCGAAAATGTCAAATTATCGCAATTTCCGCGAACGGAACAACATTTTCGCCCAGGCCTAGTACAGAAGCACTGTCTTCATTTATTTTGAAGAATTTACCATGTTCACATAACATTATGTGAAATGTATGTATGTAGTACCGGTGGTCTGCTTTACTAATGAACGCTGCTGTTCAATTTTATAATAAAATAAATATACAAAATAATCTTTGTTCACTGTCCGGCCGCCGCCTGCTCTCAGGGCTCAGTGCATCTCACCTGGAGAGGATGGTGTCATCTGGATAGAGGAAGGCGGCTCGCGAGCGCATCACAGGTTGTGGAGTTCAGATCCAATGTTTGCGTCAAACCACACCAGTGCCCTGGATGCAGATTCGACTTTCCATCCACTTCCAGGCATTTATATTTGAGGTATTGATTAACACAAAGTTGGATACTAGTTAAATTTGTTAATCGTTGTGCTTAGAAAAGGAAGAAGTGCAGAATGAAGTGTGATAAAAACCCAATTCTTATTATTGCTAATAACAATAATCATCATCATCATCATCACCATCATCACCATCATCATCATCATCATCGTCATTATAATCATCATCGCTAATATCACCGCCATGTTAGCTATCTGGAATAACATCCTTGGAGCTGTTAATGCCCAGAGCTTCTTTGCAAAACATTAAAGGGGTGGCGCTATAACCCTGAGGACCCGGGCTCATGAACATAAAACAACGGTTCCCTGCGGGGGAAGCCAAAAGCCTGGACTCCCCAGGCTGAAACATTCACAGTCAGGTCACATCAATGTTTTAAGTTCATTTAATTCAATCGAGCAATAATAAAGATAACGCAGGTGCTCCAGAGCCGACGCAGTGTAACTGACATCAGTTAAATAATTGTGCATAATTGCCGTACGGAAAGAATGAATAATACTGTACATTAGCCGCTACGGACTACAGCACTTATTCCAGGGAAAAACCGTAAAACTCCAACTGGGAGTACATAGATATTATTAAAGATATATGTGCACATGCATCAAAATAGGCAATTGCGATTCTTAAATTGTGATTTTTGAGGAATCATAATTATGGAATCGCAATTGCCTATGCATGTAGGAATCGCAAAAAACATATGTGATTCCTACACATTCCTTAATGGCAACTCGCAATTTGCGACTCGCAATTAAGGAATGGCTTCCCATTCACTCCTATGGGCCTAGAGGCCCATAGGAATGAATGGGAATTGCATGAACAATTTGCGAGTACCCAATAGGTACTCGCAAATTGCGCATACAATTTCAAGGGTGCAAGGGTGCCAAAAGGACGCCGTGTTGCACCCCTGAAATTTTAATTTTACCACATGTTGCGCACACACATGCCCTAAGGGCATGTGTGTGTGTAACATGGGACTTTGAAAATGGTCTTTAGTGCATTTTTAAAAGAAATCGCAAATTACCATCAACTTGAGATTGACAGTAAATTGCGATTGCTATTTGCAAAATCGCACATTTTTTGGGGTTAATGCATTGCATTTAAGGAATCACAATTTGCGATTCCTTAAATGCAATCGCAATTTAAAAGTAATAGCAAATTTTGCAGTTCCTTAAATTGCGATTTTTGCATTTGGGATGATGCATCCCAAACGAAAGAATACCAGTCGCAAAGGGGCAGATTCTGCAAATCTGCCCGTTTGAGACCAGTTTTTTCATTGATGCATGTGGCCCATAGTCCCCAAGTGAAATTGTCAACGTTTCAACTCTGTGATCAACAATTTATCAGGGTCATCACCAGGACAAACATGATAATGGTAGCAACCATAGTGGAAAGGGATCCACAATGCAATATATCATTCAGAAAAATAAATGCTGTGTCACCCGTCCAAATATATCAATCAAATTCATACGGAGTTCAAGTCGCAGGGTTAGTCCTCGGGAGAGAAATCGCTGTCACAAGATAAAGTCATCCAGCCTTGAATAAGCTAGTTTGTAATGGTTCACCGCTGGGGAATGAAGTCAGGAACAATCACCCTCAGTAGATTAGTGATTGCGGCTGAAAAGTGCTATGTGGCAGCCATGCTTGGAGGCTACATACTGGAATGCAACAAGGCCTCGACTAGGATCTTCCAGGCTAGATATGCTGCTCTTGTGACAGCGGTTTCTCTCCCGAGGGGTCCCCGGTGACTTGGACTCCCTGTACAGTTGATGGATCTCTTTGGACGGGTGACACACTGTTTATTTTCCAGACTGATACATCGCATCGCAGGTCCTTTCCAGCTATGGTTACTACCATCATCTGTTTTTTCCTGATGATGACCCTGACAAATTATTGATCACAGAGTCGAAACGTTGAGAATTTACCTAGCAAACTATATCCATTGATTATATCAATCTCTATGTACTTCCAGTTGGAGTTTTACCTGGATTAGGTGCTGTAATCCCTGGCTGCTAATGTACATAGCAATAGTATTATTATTCTTTCTGTACAGCAATTATGCACAATTATATCACTGCTGTCTCTTTACACTTACACTGCGTTGGTTCTGGGGCACCTGTGTTATTATCTTTATTATTGCTAGATTGAATTAAATGAACGGACAAAATTCGTATGATTTCACTGTGAATTTTGCAGCCTAGGGAGTTTAGGCTTTTGACTTCCCGCGGAGGGAACTGCTGTTTTGTTATATAATCATGTCTTGATTTCAGCAGATGCGCAGTGACATCATCATTAGGCTGATATGAAGGACACCACGATCATTAAAAAAAGAGAAAACAAACTTATTACTATACATTTTAAAATTGTTTAATGACAGAAAATGCGAAATTAGTAAATCAAAAAGTTTTCATTGGATTAAGTTAACATAAAGGTGCCGATTCCGATCCTGTAAAACCCGGGTACGAATGGTCGTACGGAGTGTTTTTTCCGTCCGACTCGTACCCGGGAAAACACACCTTACAAACTCGCAAGTACGATTCGCACAGAAACACCATTTCCGTACGAGTCGTAAAAAACACCGACCGGCAAAAAAATACATACAAATCTGAATCTGGACGGCGCATACACGACGTCCGGACGGAGTCAGGCAGCCTTTCACGGACCAGCAAGTACGATTCGTGCCGACGTCACTCCGCACGTAGCAATTTTTACGGGAGCCAAAAACTGCCGGGAAATTGAGGACGCCGCGAACAAGGAGCACCGGTACGCGACGGACAGCCATGGATCCCAACCTACGCATCATCCCGGCCCTCATAGCCTACTACCTCGTGTTCTGAAACCGACGCAGACGCCGCAGATGGTCAGGACAACACCCAGGGACAAAGGGGGGGAGGGATGCAAGGGGCAGGAAACACAACCCACACCCCACAAACAACAAAGATATCCTGCACAACAATCACCTCCATGGTCTGGTCACTTCGGGGGGCGTGTCCACCAATCCCACGTCCCGCCACAACGGAAGTGGACGTGGACGCGTACCCGTCAACACCACAATGGTGGTACGGGACATCCCCACGCCCCTCAGAGCGTGGGTACGGGCCGTACCACGCCTACCCCTACGTCACACCAACAATGGCGGTACGGCCTGTACCCACGTCCCAAAGGCATGGGTACGGGCCGCACCCCCAAAGTTGGGGTGCCGTAGGGGTACGGGCCATACCCAGGCCATCAGCGCGTGGGTACGGCACATACCACGCCTACCCCTACGTCACACCAACAATGGCGGCACGGCCTGTACCCACGTCCCAAAGGCATGGGTGCGGCCCGTACCCCCAAAGTTGGGGTGCCGTAGGGGTACGGGCCATACCCAGGCCATCAGCGCGTGGGTACGGCACATACCACGCCTACCCCTACGTCACACCAACAATGGCGGTACGGCCTGTACCCACGTCCCAAAGGCATGGGTACGGGCCGCACCCCCAAAGTTTGGGTGCCGTAGGGGTACGGGCCGTACCCAGGCCATCAGCACGTGGGTACGGCTCGTACCACGACAGTGGACCGATACATAGGGGTGTGTGCCTATCACTCCCAGCAGTGCCCAGACAAATGAGGGGTGGGTGCCTATCACGACCAGCAGTGCCCAGACAAATGAGGGGTGGGTGCCTATCATGACCAGCAGTGCCCAGACAAATGAGAGGTGGGTGTAGAGGACCCCCAGCAGTGGCCAGACATATGGGGGTGGGTGCAGAGGACCCCCAGCAGTGGACAGAGACATGGGGGTGTGTACATCACCCTCCGATGAGCAAAACTCCATGGGTGCATGAAGGCATCCACAATGTGGACAATGTTGAGAGTGCCATGACAACACATCACTGACAGCAGTGTCCCACTCCCATGAGGATGGATGTCCTTCCCCCACTGCATGACACACCACATGTGGGTTTGATGACAAATTACACATGCATACCCACCCCTGGCGGAGGCAGCACAATACACACACTGAGATCATGCAACAAGACTGTATCCTCATGTTAAACACCACTAAACTAAGAGAGCCTAAGGGAACACACACTGTCACCCACATTCCAGGGCTGATAGGAATGTACAGGTGCCGGGGCAGCCAACAAGTTGTTGCCTCCCATGGAAGGAAAAGGGTGGAGTACACACAGATACAATGCCCACAATTGTCAGTCAGGTGCCCAAATACCCTGCAGAACAAGTAACACATGTGTGCTAGGCTGGGAGTACACACATGCATAGTGCGGAAAAGGGACCATGTCCACATTAAGCCATGGCAACATACTCCATACACAAGTACAGTGACTACCAAGGATGGCACAAACGATGCAGGCGGAGACATTGCAGAGCATGCATGGCCAAAGTTGAAGGGATGTGTCACACACCGAGGAAATGTTGACACAGCTCAGCACAACAATTGGGAAACACCCTGCCGGGAAGATGTCAGGTGCCACAGAGGAAGGAACACACCTTGGGACAATGTCACCATGCAGTAAGGGCTAACATGACCTAAGAATATATGCAGACACCTTGTGACGGCATGCAGATACCAGGGTCCACCCCATGAGCAGCACACTACAACATTTCCCAGACACCCAACACATTATCACCATCCCAACTCAGGGAGCAGCAGCACCAACAGCAATACCAGAAAAGCAATAGTGTGCAAACGAAAAACAAAAAAACACATTCAGCATTTCGAAGAAAATTAGCTACAGTACACCATTCACCAAGCCCATAGGCCACGCCAGATGCGAAGTCCTGGTGGGGGACACGTTGGGACGCGTCTCCCCTAGCTTGCCTGCACAGTTCACTGTACCATATCATCCACAGAAGGGGGGGCATCATGTGGGGGGGAAGAACCAGGCACCGCAGGGACAGGAGGGGCACGGGTAGGTGTCATGGGTGCAGGGACGTACGACTCCACGACAGGGGGTGAGGCAGCACCAAAGGAGGAGGTCAGTATGGCGCTGCACACGGCCGCAAGCTCTTCCAGTGTCTGCCCTGCACCCGAAGGAACCACAGGCCCCAAGGAGGGGGGGGGTCGGAGGGATGGGTTGCAGCGCAAGTGGGGGAGGGTGTGGACAGGAGGGGGGACTCAACTCCCTGCCCGGGGAATCCCTCAAACGTTTGTGGGGTGGTGTCACACTGGGGCTGAGGGACAGACTGGCCATGAAGGACTCTCTGTCCGACTGTTGGGCAGGAGAGCCAAGGGGAGTGGTTTTGGAGGTAGTGGGTCGTGAGGACTGCGGACTCCTACTGTGACAGCGTGGCTGCTGTTTGCCCCCCGACCCAGTGGCTGTGCCTTCTCCCCCCTGTGTGTGCATGACAGGAGGTGTGCGCTTGGCCTTCCCTGGTGGTGTGCTGCCTGTGTCTGGTGGGGTGCGTGCATGGGGACGTCTGGGTGTGTATGGGACAGGCATGGGAGTGGGAAGTGCGGATGGTGCCGGGGTAGGGGGGGACGGAGCGCTGCAGGAGACCCACTGCTGCCGTCAGTGACGAGTCCATGGACCTCAGCAACATCCGTTGGTCAGACATCGCTGATGACATGCCCTCCATGTACGACACCATCCGTGTCAGCAGTCTGGTGTGGCCATGGAGGACACGCAGCAGCGATGTCTGACCAACCTGCAAGTGGCGCTGAATGTCCACAGACTCTGCATTGACGGCAGCAGGGGAGACAGGGGCAGGGGGTGCGGTGCCTGGCACGAAGGAGACATGTTTGGTGCACCACAGACTCCCCTCAGAACCCCTTATCCGACTAGCTTAGTGTCCCATTCATTAGCCGAGGTTGAGCTCGGCAGTCCCAATGTATAGACAACCCAGACCAAGCGACTTACAATATTCTCAGGAATGGTGGGAATCAGAAATACGTGTTCGTCATTATTCTCAGATCAGTCCACAAAAGAATAGACAAAGACACGGTAAAGTTGAAAGAGTTCATTCAATGAACCTCGCGTCCTAAGATGCAGTACTGTGGCTAACATAAGCAGACAAATGGTTAAGTTCAGAAGCATCAGCATTGTTGCAATATCATAGACAACGAAAGGCGCAATCATAAGAAAATGACAGTGGAAACAGCAACCTTCCTGTCACCAGTAAACCAATAGTAGTATCATTAGACTAATAGAAGGTCTCTAGGCTTGAATGGGGGACCCCCCACCGTACAGATCAGCTCAGTGGAATCACGTCACAGGATCATCTAGTCTCTTCTCCTGCGAAAGTTCTCCATCACAATGAAACTAAAACGTGCTGCACTTCAAAATGGCAAGCACTCGTCTATCAGGTATCTGCAGCTGCGTGCCTGTAATGGCTAAATAGTGGGACGATCAACCTGCACACAACAATATGCACCGTCTAGTCACCCAGACTGTTTGTGTACACAATGTACAGTACAAGCTCGCTGCTCACTGTGAAGGATGTCAAACAACAGACATGTCTCATGTGAAGCAAACTCGAGTAGGCATTTTTCAATTAATAACACACAACTACAGTGTCGCGTGCAAAAGCAGCAAAATTGGCAAGATGGCTTACTAACAACTAACGCTGTGGTGCCAACTTAGCATTGTACATAGGGAGATAGAAATCATCACTACACCCCCCCTTGTTCGTACTACTAACCACTAGGGGCGCAAATTCAAGAACGCAGAGTTCAAGTTTGATAGAACGGAACCAAGGGCATGAACTGGAAGTCCATAGAAGGGAAGCAAAAAAGTCAGAAAAGAGATTTCAATAATGAACAATGTTGCAGGGAAATTAACCATGTAAAAGGGGAAAAAATATGACATCGATGGATGCACCATGAAATGAGCAGGGCTAAAGTCAGTCCATCAAGGTATAAGCACAATAAGTTGCAACAGCTTCCAAGAGGAAATCATTTGAACGTCCTGCAAAATTATCTGCCATCCAGTTCAGCACGGGGAAAGAACACACGTGTTCCTCAACAATCGGGGCATCCAACACCATTTGTGGACAACAGGTGGGGACATCAAGATAACTCCTGGATAAGAATTCAGTTGCAGCCGTTACGATGTCCCAATTCCCTAGGACTCCGTGTGCTGCAGCACAGGCCATGATCCTGACGCCAGAACAGTCCAACTCATGAGCCACTAAGGGGCTCATCAGTCGATCATAATCCGGGGCAGGAGACACCGAGTTAGACAGGCACAAATCCAGAGCCCATTTGAATGGCCAATCTAGGCAATGAAAGACAGGTTGCACGCAGGTAAAGAAAGGAAACCGGAAGGACAATCCATAGACAATGCTTAAGGTCGCCAGCGGCAGAGTGCCGTAGAATTCAAGCATCTGTTTCCGAAGATGGAGCAGCCGGGGCATGCTGTCTTGTAACGCAAGTTGTGCAGCCATAGCGTAGTACACAGATCAATAAGAGCCCCCCAGCTACGAGGGCGAGAAGCAAAGGGAGACCTCCGAAGACGCTAGAAAAAAACGAATGATTAAATGCGGGGATCACACCATACATAGTTTGGAAGAAGGTCACGAGGCCGGAGCCCACAATTTAGAAAAAATCAGCCAGGCCACTTGTTGACAAGGCATGTAAGATAGTCTGAATCAGAGTCCCAAAATGTATTTGGAAATCAGTGTTCAAAAGCGCTTGCACCTCTGTGCGCGTGTTAGCTACGTGAAGGACAAATGTTTCTCGGGATGAAGTCAACACGACTTGTTTTTGAGACAATAGAGCCCTTATTCTGCTCATCTTGTTGAACTCTGCTTTCAAGGTTGGAATGGAAGGCCAGATGGATACATCCAGCTGGCCATGCAGGGGTGGGAAAAGGACGTTATTGCAGAAAACCACTCGTAGTGATACAGTCACGATGTGAGGAATTCCCACCAGCATCCCACAGCAAGCTTCATCATTGAATAGCACATAACTACCGTTAGCAAGCAGCGTACAAGACGGTGTCATAACTGGCACACGAATCCCTTTCAGAATACAAGCTAAAGTATGATCATGTATATTACAAGCACCATGCAATTGAATGTGCCTACACACCACAGAATGATCCGGAGTGGAAGTGCACCCTTCACCTTTTAAATACGCCTCCTTGCCGTCTCTCACGCACCTGTTGTCGCCTAGCACGGACAGAAGGGACCCGAGCTAAGTGGGAGGGCGGTGATGGGAATGGAGGGTGCAGCGAGAGATGGAGTGCTG